>NC_053153.1:50250585-50884427 GCF_016808335.1 Panicum virgatum | reverse complement strand
AATCCACCAGATGTAGCAGGCTGCCGAAGAGTTACATTGCTAATTGCACCATTAGCAGAAAGGATGCAGACTGTGCGAGGACCTTGCTGTGAGAACGTCATTATTTTGGATGCAACATCCTGCCAAGAAGCAGACATTTCAGAATGGAAATGAAAGTGATAATCAACTGAAAATAAATGAAGAGATAGCCGGTACTCGTAAAGAATAAATTGGTACCAAACAAAGGTCCAACAGACTCCAAAAGAGAAAAAAAAACAAAAGACATGTCTTGGTCTTGCACCATGCTTTACAATTGGCTAACGGTTAACAGCTAGTATAGAAGAATTCTAAGTGGTTTGGCAAATGTTGAGGATGCACAGAATTACTCCAATTCAAACAACAGTCAAAGTAAATGCAGGTAAATACTCAAGATCTATCAAATTATGAAGTACCAGGTCAGAAATACAGCAACAGAGAACAGCATATGTCACCGTACTTGCCAGAGTAGTTTGATCAGCATGAGCATTTGTTTCACCCAGCTATCTACCATGCACAGTCCATGGTTACACTCTCACTCGAGTGAAGACCGAAGACCAGAGCAACCAAAACAAAAGGTGTCGCTGCTTGTATCCCCTCACCGTACAACGCAGATTTCAGGGTCGTACTGCGAGCACTGGACTATCAGTCTGGATCAGGAGAGTGACGAGTGCACCACGCTGACCGTGGGGCCGGTCAACTGACAGCCCTGCTGGGAATCTTAAGGACACCCACGCGAGCTCGCAACCTGCCGGGCTTCGCAACGGCATGGCAGAACAGAGCACAAAGGTCACAGCACCGGTGACTTGGCATTCCGGCAAGAAGGCCACACCACACAGCCACGCGCACAAGGAGATGCGCGGACTCGCAGATCTACACCCACAGACGGCGACCAAGATGCAGCCAAACGTTTGGAAGTTGACCAAGATCTGTAAATCTTACCTCGCCGGCCTTGACCGTGAGGATGTGAGGGGTGAAGGCGATGCCCCAAGAACCTGCACGGGAGGAGGCACGAGCGCAACGCTGGTGAGATTTAACCGACGAGACGTGCACAGGATGACAGGGGGGAAGCAGCGCCATGGTAGGAAACTGAGGACGGGAGAAGAACACGTACCCAGGGCTTCGAACTGCTTCTTCTTGCCGGAGCCTGGGGGCCTGCCGCGGCGCTTGGCGTTGGGGTCGGACGGGGGGCTGCTGATGGAGAACCCGCCGTGCTGCTGCTGGCCGGGGGCCGCGGCGCCGCCGGCGGAGGCGGAGGAGATGGGGGCCAGCGCCAGGGCCATGCTGCCGTCGGGCGCGTACTTGCGCGGCCGCCCGCGCTTCTTGCGCATCAGGTCGCCCATGCCCAGCACATTGCCCCCCGGCGCGCCCGGCGCTCCCGCGCCCGCAGCGGACTGCGGCGGCGGCGCGTACAGCATGGGCGCCGCGTGGTGGTGGTGCTCCGTCTTCCCCGCCATGTGGTCGAACGAGAGGCGCATGCCGCCGGGCATGGGAGCCCCAGGCGACGGCGCCGGGGCCGCCTGCTGCTGCGCGAACGGCGGCGGCGGAGGCTGCTGGTGCTGCTGCTGCGGCGGCGGCATAGAAGACTGCGGCGGCTGAGACGCCGGTGCGGGCACGGGCGCGGCGGCGCCGGCGGCGGTGGCGGCGGGGAGCGGGGCCACGTCCTTGGTCTCCATTTGCGTAGATCTATCCGCTTGGCAGCTTCCGCCTCCTTGTCTTGTCGCCGCTGCCGCTGTGCTTCACAGTGGCGGTGGTCCTGTCGAGCTTGGACTCGGCTTTGACCAGACAAGCTCAGTTGATCAGAGACCTTGTCCTCCTCCTCCCAGCACTGCAAGGCACTCAGCAAGGCTTTAGCTAAGATTAGAGCACTAGTGGTAACATGGAAATTAAGCGAGAAAGCACGGCCTCGGTCTGAGCTAGTAGTTAGCTAGGTTGCTCGCCAGAGATAATATTTTTCAAAATCTAGAGCTAGGAGACGGATAAAAAAAACAAGAAAGCAGCTCGGGAAGGAGGGAGAAGCTGGGGGAGGAGGAGAAAGCGGAGAGGAGGGGAGATTAGGTGAGAGTTTGGAGGGGGGAGGTGACTGATGCCTGCGCGCACGCCAGTACGGTACCTAGGGGCAAAGTGATTAGCACCATGCCATGACTCCCTCTCGCTCGCTTCGTCCTCCACGAGTCCTCACTTCACACCAAACGCCACTCGCTCGCTCCCTCCTTGACCTCTAGCTTGCTTGTTTCGCATGCAATGGGGACGAGATGGATGGGAGAGAGAGAGAGCCTAGCCAGCTAGCCTTGCTGCTGCATAGGGGTTAGAGAGAGAGAGCAAAGCGAGGAAAAGAAGCAAGGTGGGAAAAGGAGGAGGAAATTACGGGAAATGGAAATTAATAAAAGCGAGACCAATAAAGAAAGGGAGAGAGTAGGCGAGAAAGAAATTTGCTTCGCGTACACACACGCGTGGACTCGTGTAGAGAGAGAGGGAGAGTTGTGTGCAGTGTACCTCCTCCCCCGCTGCCAGTATCAGCAAGGAAGCAATAAAGACGGAGGTGAAGGGTGTGGGGACGCTTTTTGGCTCGGAGTTCGTGAGAAAGGGAGACAAGTCATAACTACGCTTTCCCACCTTTTTACTCCTCCACCAACCACCATTCTCCACCGCAAAACACACATAAGGGCCTTGTTTGGTTTTATCTCCTTATTATTTTGATCATTAATTATGATGTCAAATAAATTCAATTTACAAAATTAATTTCAAAACTCCGCGCTAGTGACTCTGAATAATTTAATAAGACTTTTGACCGTGTAATTAGAGGATGGTTACTGAGCATCACTTTAGCTAATTATAAATTAATTACCGTCATTAGATTCATCACGAAAAATTAAACTCATCTCTAAAAAAATTTTACAAATAAATTTTATTTAATATACCATGCGAATTTTTTTTTCAAAAAACATGTCAAGGCCACCCATAAATGGGTATAGAGAGCAGCTCTCTGTAATACTGTCCACGTCAGCTATAGAGATAACAGTAGACGTACTGTCCACGTCACCCATAAATTCAGGTATGGAGGGCACAGATTTCTAAATTTAATGTGGCTACATGTCCATCATCTTCTCTCTCCATCGTCTTCTCAAACGGGCACACTCAACCCGTCCACCTCCGCATGCTTCTCACGAAACTCACCTCACACCAGCGGTGGCTCGATGTTCGGGACCTCGACGGACCTCGATGTGCTCCGCGGCACCTTGTCCTTGTGGCTTCAGCACTGGCCCGCCGACCGCCGCGCCCGTCACCCCATGAACGACGCCCGCTTGTGCTATCTTCCCTGCGTCCATGCTCATCTCTCCGGCCGCGGCCGCCCGCCGCTCGGCATCTACGGCCTGACGCGAGCTCCGGCCGTCACACCCATCCTCGAGCGTCCTGCCTGCACGCATCGGCCTGACTGCGCCCGCCTCGCCGGGAGAGCTCGAGTTGTGAAGGAGCTCCGGCGGCCGTGCTTCGCTCGCCCCTGCTCGCACCAGCCGCGCGCCGGCCACGCGCCAGTCAAGCTCAAGTGCCTCCATCCGGGCTTCCAGGCTTCTCTTTCCTCCAAGGTGAGGACGAACAGAGGAGGAAGGAAAGAGATAATGATGGGCAGATGCTCTCGGTGGGACCCAACAACGTGGATTCCTGTGCTATCAGTCCAGCGACAATTTTTTTTCTCTCTCTTCGCCTCTCTCCTACGTGGAGCCCTTAGCGACACTTCTTAGCGACCCGTTGCGGGTGCCCTAAACAAAAGCCAATACCAGCTCCTACCCCAAATTCAAAACGCCATTTAAAAAAAGTAAGGAAGATGCAAAACACTAGTTTGTTTACCAGGATGCTCCTGGTACCGCCAAGTAGTCCAGCCTTTAGAGCGTTTCCACCGGATTATTCATCCCTCGCAGCTAAAATAAACTCTCTGTTACCAATAACTAATATATGGAAGAATCCCTTCAAGAGTGAGGTGTGTTTTGTAGTGATTACTAGAAAAATTTATTAGATACTATAAACTACTTCCTCCGTCCCATAATACTAGTCATCCTGGGATTCAAAATTTGTTCCAAAAAACAAGTCACCTTACTCTATTTAGAAAGTGCATATGCATGTAAGAATCAATTAGTGTCAAATATGGATAATATATAGGGACAAACATGGTCATTTTACCTTCTTATTAATTTGTCTTAGAATTCCTATGATGACTTGTTTTATGAGATGGAGGGAGTAGATTAGTAATCTAGTGGAGCACATCCAATCACCAATCAAATCAATTTTTGGTATTAGGAAGAAGGATAAATAATTTATTATAAATATTCTAACCAAATAGGCACAAGAATCAAACCGTACTCGAGAACTAACAACTCCTGTCAAACCCTAACTCAAACATATGGATACGGCAACGCTTAAAAGGAATTTAGGATGGACCAACGAGAATTATCAAATATTATGAATCCAAAGCGGTTGATTTTGCTGTGTTAAATTAACTAGCCTGCTTTTTCAACATGCGTAAAATAGCGCTACGATTAAATTAACTAGCGCCTATCATACAAAATCTAGCTATGGCTACCACCATGAGGGTGATCGTGACTGCTCTCACAAACAGAACAAGAACCAACTATACTTGTTCATGTTCATGGACAGGTTTCGTCAAATTCTAACTCAAAAATGCTTATACAATAATAGAAATTTATAAAACACGAAATATTAAGTACTATGAAATGAAGCGACATGAACCTATATAGTGAAAACTACAAGTTCAACCAAACATAAGAACAACTTTTTAGCTTAGATCGATAAGCTTCTCAATACTGGACGCCAAAAGAATAGTGCATGGTGGGATTAACGGGTTGTTCTTTTCTAATAGCTAGCTATGATTTGTCGACACTTGGTTTAGTAAACTCGGATACCCTTTAGTAGAAAAATGAAGATGTAGAGAGGATATGAAGGAGAACATACCTTGATGACTACCTTGATCTGCACAAGAGAAAAACTTGAATGTTATAACAAAGTCTGCCAAGAATATATATAAAGATGGTGGAGGGAGAGCCGCAACACATACACATCAAAAAGAGAGGAGGGCTACACCAAGAGAAGGCAACAAAGCTCGTGAATAAGCAGTTTATGAATGACATAAGATACAACATCAATTTATTGTTGAAGTCTTGAAGATAAGAATGGCAGCTATAAAAACTATACATCTATGGAGAAGCAACCCTCCGCAAAATCGGTGAAACCGACAATGTATTAATGGCATGGGAACACGTATAGGTCATAAATTATTAGATGCCTTATGAGCTGACAACATTATATTGCATCATGACAATATGATAATTGAACGATAATGAGATACTGTTTGAAAAAGATGTTGCTAGTTTACGCATAATTAGTGAAGCCATTGGTTTGCTAGTTTAATTACTATGAAACGAAGCGATATGAACCTATATAGTAAAAACTACAAGTTCAACCTAACTAAGAAGAATTTTTTTAACTTAGATTGATAATATTTTTCAATATTGGACGCCAAAAGAATAGCACATGGTGGGATTAACGGGTTGTTCTTTTCTAATAGCTAGCTATGATTGTCGACACTTGGTTTAGTAAACTCGGACACCCTTTAGTAGAAAAATAGAGATGTAGAGAGGAGATGAAGGAGAAAATACCTTGACGACTATCTTGATTTGCCGAAGAGAAAATCTTAAATGTTTTATCAAGGTCCGCTGAGAATATAAAGATGGTGGAGGGAGAGTCGTGACACATACACGTCAAAAAGAGAGGAGGACAGTTACACCGTGAGAAGGCAACAAAGCTCATGAATAAGCAGTTTATGAATGACATAAGATACAACGTCTATCTATTGTTGAAGTCTTGAACATAAGAATGGTAGCTATAAAAATTATACATCTATGGAGTAGCAACTCACCGTAAAATCGGTGAAATCGACAATGTATTAATGGCATGCAAACACTTATAGGTCATAAGTTATTAGATGCCTTATGAGATGAAAACATTATATTGCATCATGATGATATGATAATTGAATGGCAATGAGCTGTCGTTTCAAAAAAGATTTTTCGGAGTGAAGCCATTGGTTTGCTATTAAAACTAGTAACATATATTATTGACTCGAATAGGATGAAAAGAGTTTGTCCTTTTGGTAGACAAGGGGGTGATTGAATCAACTGGCCATCACTTTCTTAGGTCTCATAGATTTTTTCATGTACTTCTTAGGGAGACATGTTATTCATCTTCTTATTTCCTAAGGATGATCACAAGTTTAACACTTTGCCATGACCATTGAGCGGTAAAATACAATCAATTATATTGGTAGCATCATGCGACATATGGTATTACAGATGATTATTACCTATCAAACAATAGTAATTTTTTATGTACAACAATTCGGCATGAAAAACAAGTGGCAACTAGTAGCCGCCAACTCTGTCAATTACTGAAACTGATCAATTTAGTAATAAAAGGCTCCTTTTTAACAAGTCACTATCCACAGCGAAGAATATAGCGAATATAGGATTATCATGCTTTATAGCATAGAAGAAATTGCAGCGCCATAGGAATGATCATTTTGATGGAAAGCACAAATAATGCACGAACTATATGATAACATTAGGCACAATTCTTTTTTTTTCCAGTTGCACCTCGTTTAGAATTCTCTGAATTTCCTACAGAATACCCATTCTATGTAGTTTTTGTAATGATTCTAGAACTTTGATCTCTTGATTAAAGGGCACTTGGGGATTTTCATATAATCCTTAAGAAATTTCTCCGCATAAAACTTGCTATATTTACTGGCGATGACGAGCCTGGCTGCCAGCCAAACGACTTGCATACCACTAGAGTCGGACAGCCAGCAAGCCAGCCGGGGATTTAAATATTTTTAAACCACTAAAACTAGTAGCAATAAATTATCAACTCAAATGGGATGAAAAGAGTTTGTATGTACGGTGTATAGGGGGAGGGTTGAATTAACTGTCCCAACACCTTGTTACTTTCTTAGGTTTCTTCAATGTTTTTATGTACTCGTTGGCGAGACATTTTATTGTTGCTTTTTATTCCCCGAGGATGACCATAGTTTAACACTTTGAAATGGTTATCGAGCGGCTAAATGTAGCCAATTAGATTGATATCCTTACTGCAACATGTGGTAATACAAATGATTATTATCTCTCAAACAATTGTAATTTCTATTGGTACAGCAATCCGGCATGAAGAACAAGTGGCAGCTAGCCGTCAACATCTGTGAATTATAGAAACTCATAACGTTGGTGTTGGTAAAATAAAGGCTCCTTTACAACATGGCATTATGCATGAACAAGATATGGCATTAGTACATGATTATCATGCTTTATAGCGTAAGAAATAACAAAGGTACATAACTGAACATTTTGAAGCACAAATAATGCATGAACTAGTGGATAGACTTCGACACAACCTTACATTTCCCAATTGGACCTCATTTAGAAGTTCTCGGAATTTCCTATAGAACTAGCCGTTCAACTAGATTTTTGTAAATCGCTTGATCTCTTGCTTAAAGAACTCTACATGGATTTTTCATATAATCCCTAAAGAATTTGTCCACATGAAGCTTGCTATATTTACGAGTGATGACCGGCCTTGCTGCCGGCCAAACAACTCGCATACCAATAGGGCAGCCAGCAAGGCAACCGGGGATTTAAAGATTATTAAACCATGGTCATTGTCCAACACGGATGCTACTATTTTCCTGTTCGAAAACCAGTTGCCGTTTTCTTTTGCCCCCCCCCCCCCCCCCCCGCCCCCCCGCGCAGGTCAAACTCCGGCACGGAAAATCCAACGGCACCAAACGCACGCCGCGGGCGGCCGCAACCGCAAATCACAAATCAGCGAGACCAGGACCGAACCGAATTGTTTAGTACGCCGCGAATCCAGCTGTGGGTACTATCGACAGGGGGCGATTAAAACAATGGTTTGTCTTTTTTGGCGTGCGAGGGCGGGAGGGGAAGGAATCAATCGGATGGGAGCCAAATTGTTTTTCCGCGTTTTCTTTTGCTTTCCCTTGGGGGCTCAGCTTTCCTTTACCACTCCCGCCATCTCGCCTCTTTTTTTTTCCCCCTCGCCAGTTTTTATTTCACGCGCACGCAGTGCAGCGTAGGGAAGGAGGGAGGAAAAGAAATGGGCGGCGTACGCACGTACCAGCGCGGGCATTGGGCGGGCGGGCGGGGATGGCGCGTGTCGGGCCCGCGTGGCAGTGAGGCGGGGACGCGCGGGTAGGAAACGGGCGAGGTGGGCGCGGCGACGAAGCCACTGGAGCGCGTGCACCTGGTGGCTAGTCAGAGTACAGAGCTAGAGGATAGAGGTCGTGTTTAGACCGTCCACAGTGGAGGGAGCAAATGAAGGAGCAAATATACTGTTTGACACTGTAGATGTATTGTTTGGCACTGTAGACAGAGAGGGCGTGGGAAACGAGGAGGTAGCAAATTTGCTCTTGCTCCCTCCGCTGTGGTCAGCCTTAGTTCGGTAGGTTGTAAACACAAAAAAAATTTGCGTTTCGAATCTTCCCAATTTGAAGTACTAAATGAAATCTATTTACAAAACTTTTTTACAGATGGGTTGTAAATCACGAGACGAATTTAATGATGCTAATTAATCCATGATTAATCAATAATTAGCTGATGGTTACTGTTGCATCACTGTTGCGAATCATGAATTAAATAGGCTCATTAGATTTGTCTCGCGATTTACAGCTCATTCATAAAAAAAAATTTATAAATAAATTTTATTTAATACTTCAAATTAACAAGAATTTTTTTCACTCTCATCTAGAGGAGTGCGGCCGTCAGACAGGTCGGAGCACACCGCAGAGAGCGGCTGGCGTGTGGGGCCTGGGGCGCTCGCGGACAAGGCCAGGAGGCCACGATTCCAGGGGCTGTCACGTGAGCGTCCCGCCCGCCGAGGAACATGTGCGGGCCCCGCTTCCGGTCCGGTTTCCTAGGATGCGGGGGTGGGGGACGGACCGGCGGGCCTGCCTTTGCCGCTGCAGGCGGGGCCCAGAGTGGGATGTAGTGCGGGGGAACGAACGTATCGTGGTGATCGGGTCGGGACGGGAACGTGATTTGTACTCGGTCAGTCGCACCCGTACCTGCGGATCGTCGAGAGCGAGAGATGAGGATGATCTGCGGGATAGCGTGGCAGCACGGCACGTCGAAAGCAATCTGAGGCTGGGTTCACTTCTAAAATTTCTTTCTCCAAACTTCATTATTTACCTATTAAATCAAATCTTTTACCTCATTCATAGAGTATTAAATGTAAATAAATAAAAAACTAATTACATATTTTACGATGAGACGAATCTTTTTAGTTAGGTCATAGTAAGACAATAATTACCACAAACAAACGAAAAATACTACAATATACTACACTATTCATGACTTTTTTACCCCTATTTTACAAATCTAAACACACCCGAGAGGAGGGGACCTGCGACGCTCGTCCCATCCCGTCCCAACGGTTCCGCAGAGCGGCAGAGTTGCCGACAGGACGTGCTCGCTCTCTCACCTGCTAGCCACTCTCGGGCCCTGTTTGGTTTCAATAGCACGGTAGCACACACAATTCTCGGAAAAAGAATCTTCAATGCATGTAGTACTAAACAAAATTTATTTGCAAAACTTTTTCACGGATGAGTGTAACTTTTCACGATGAATTTAATGACAATAATTAATCGACGATTGACTACAGTGATGCTACAGTAACCATCATATAATCGTGCGGTCAAAGGTCTAGGTTCGTCTCGCGAAGTAGTGCAGGGTTGTGGGGTTAGTTTTGCAAATTGACTTTATTTAGTACCCCTAATTATTGATCAAATTTTTTGTGTTACTCATGCTACCATAAACCAAACAGGGCCTCGAACTCACCTGCTAGTATGCATACTGTGCTGCGTTTAGTTTCAAAAAAATTTATGCAGGATCTGTCACATCAAATTTTTGGAAATATACATGGAGCATTAAATACAATTGAAAAAAATAATTAATTACATAGTCTAACTGATTCATACGAGATGAATCTAATGATACTAATTAATTCATAATTATACATTAATTCTCAAATAACAACAAAATATACTATAGTAGCCAAAATCAAATTTTTTCACTAACTCGCGTTGGCCCGCGAGCGTTGACCTTGTCCAGTGAGAGGTGAAAGTCCATGCGGACGCTGGGGCTGACCGGCTGGGTGGTTGACTGGTTGTTGGTCAGATGGAGACTGGCCCGACGGGGACGGACCCAACTACTCTACTCAGCGGACGGGGACGGACTTGGATGGTACTCCCTCTGTGACGTTGGTTTTTTTTTTTGAAGACGTTGGTTTTTGTTCTCTTCTCATTTCTTTTGTTTTTTTATCCCCGCTTGCATCGAGATCTCTTCTCATTCGGAAATCAGAAGCTAGCGAATAGAGAGAGGTGCGCGCAGTGTGCAGAACGGCACGGCACGGCACACTCGCGGCGAGCTCCTGCTCCGAGCACTATGTCGGGCTCGGGCAGGGCAGGGCGGGTGACGCCGTACGCACGCGCGCTCCATCAGCATAACTAATTAAGCCGGCTGCAGACAGGGCCCGATTTCATTTGGTGCTTCTCCGAGCTCGATCACCAGATCAAACTGAAAGCTATAGAACATTGCGCATGGGGGGACACAGAAGTATACGAGAGACGCTTTGGCAGGACTTCAAAACAGCTCCTGCTCCGGCTGCACGCAAAGCCCTGCAAAACAGTGAGAGCAAGTATTATGATAAGCTATTAGCTGACTAATATGTACATGGAGGAGAGAGAATTCAAGAGAGAAAGGAACGTGCGTCTGATGACGCGCCCACTCCGGCCAGCGGAAAAGACCTGCGCTTGCACGCCTATTGGCTGAGCAACTAGTGCTGCATTAAATAGTAGCGGGACCCGCCACAGTCAACGTGCTTTTCCGCCGGCAGCTGGTGGGCAATCGGCGAAACCATAAAACTTGCTATGAGGGGAGGCGGTTCCACCAGCGGAGCCTCGAAAAACGCGCTCTCTGAAGCGTGGCGACGGAGACAGAGTTAGGAAATGGAAACGTGGCTTCGGGAGGCCCCTCCCGTCCGTTGGACCTCCTTGTCCTTGCAAAGGGCGCTGAGGCGCGGGTGCAGGCCATAGTTATTAGGACCGGATTGAACCGACAGTTCGACCGGTAAAATACCGAACCAAAGACTATAACTGCTCAGTTCACTTCTGAAGCGTCCCCTCATAAGAGAAAATTTAAATGTGATTCAAATATCAGTCCCAGGAGGCTGATAGCACATTTACTACATCAGATGGTACATCACCGTACAACTCTACGCGGTAATGGGCAGTGAAGCACCACTATCGCGAGGATAACAATTAAAACCCACACAACAAAATTAACTACGAAGAGGTCATCAGAGTCTTGCGCCATACGGAGGTTCCTGCGGGTGACCCTATCCACAGGCAAAGTTGGGTGTAGGACGGAACCCCTACTCAACGTCTTCGGCAACGAAGTCTGGATCTTCCTCTGTAAAAATTAGAAAAGTGTAACATCCCGAAAATTTACTAAAATAAATCATGCGCTAAAAATTTTGTTTCGTCGTTGAGCTCAATCCCCTTCTTGAATCATCTCCCGCCTGATTTCCTGATACCCCCGAGGAATCGAGCCGACATCCAAATCTCCCGCTATCCCATCCCTGTTCCCCCCCCCGACCCGCGCATCGCGCTCGCGCGCGCCCGGACGCCACGCGTGGCCGACCGCGGCCGCAATCGGCGCCGACGCGCCCGCCCCTCTCTCTCTCTTTCTCTCTTTATTTCTCTCCCCTCCTTTTTTCCTTTTTCTCTTTTTCTTTTTCCCATTTTCTTTTTCTTTTCCCTCTCCTTCCCTCTCCCTCTCTCTCCTTCCTTTCTTCTCTGCCGCGCGCCTGGCCCGCGCCCTCCCCCTCGCCCTCTGCTCCACCCGACCGTGCCCCAACCGAGCACGCCTTCCCCCTCGGACCGTGCGCACGCACGCCCCGGGACCCCGCTCTCGCGCGCGCTCCCCGACCGCACTCGCGCGCACCAGCTCAGCGCCGCTCCCTGCCCCGCTCGACCCCGCTCCCGGCCGCTGCCCCACGCACGCGCGCGCGCCGCTGCTGCCCCCTCCGCTCGCACTGCCGCTGCGCGCACACACGCGCGCCCGCCTGAGCTGAGCCGCGCCAAGACGACCCGAGCCGTGACTACGCTCACGCCCGCCGCGCCGCAGAGCTCCGAACCACCGCCCGCACACGAAGCCGTGCCAAGCCGTACGCGCACAGCGCCGGCAACTTCGGCACAGCACTGCCTGCAAAGGTCGCCGCCTGTCTGAGGCATCGCATCACCGGTACTTGCCTCGCCAACCACGCCATCGCCGTCGTTGACGCCCCGCCAGTGCCGCACAGCGCCGTGCCGTCGCATCACCGCTCGCCGGCCCCGCCCGCACCGCCACCGCCTTAGCTCGCCTATAAAAGGGCGCCCAGCACCGCCCCTTCGCCCCACGGCCACCACCGCCACCCCAGTCCTCCTATTCTAGCTTGCAGCGCCGCCGCTTGCCGTTGCCACCGCCGTCTCCTATTCTAGCTTGCAGCGCCGCCGCTTGCCGTTGCCACCGCCGGCCACCGCGGAAGCTCCCTCCCCACTGCTCCACGGCCCGAATCAAAGTAGGGGATGGCACCCCTATGGCCTCCTGATGCTCCTTCCCCTTCCCCCATCCGCTACCATAGCCCAGGGCCACCGGCCAAGCACCATCGCTGCCCATTGCCGCCGGCCACCGTGGCTAGGCCACCTCGGGCCGCCTCGGGTCGATCCGCTGCGGGGAATCGGGTCCTCCCGCCTCACACCTTCTTTTCCCTCAACCCCGAGGCCGCATCCGCGCCCTGAGCTGCCGGTCGGGCCGCCGCCGGCGAACCCTTCCCCCTCCCCTGTTCTGCGTCGGGGGGGAGGAAGAGGACGGGCGGTTTTGCCTTGAGCCCCCTCCCCTTTCCTCTATTCATTAAAGAAACCCCATCCTTTTAAGCCCTTTTGCAATTAAACCCCCCCTTTTGTTATATTCTCAAAACAAACCCCCACCTTATAAATTTAATTACAAATAAAACCCTGACCCTTTTAGAATAACCCAGATACTTTCTAAAATATAAACCAAGCCCCTGCCTTCTTAAACTTAATTACAATTAGGTCCCTGGACCCCTGTTTAGGGCCTAAACACTCCTTTGACCTATCATTTCATGCGCTTAACAACCTCGGATCTACCCAAAACTTTACCACGTCTCTCTTAATATAGTTTTGACCATGTCATTAGAAAAACACCCAAAAATATCACTTCATGTCCCATATTTTATGTGTTCCCGATTCGAGCTCAACGATAAATCATTATTTCTTTGTTTTGATTGTGCGCTTGTTTGTGTACGCTGTAGACCACGGAGTGAACGAAGGAGAACCCGTCAACGAGCCGTACTGTGAGCAGGAGAACGAGGACCAGTTCCGCGACCCCGAGCCCGAAGGACAGGACTTCCCCGAAGGCTACGAAGACGGCAAGTTCAATCCCATCCTTTGATGCATGTTTCTGTCCTAGTTTTTATAAATACAACCCAATGGCCTGCTTTATAAAACTGCATATGTTTTTGCTTGCATGAAAACATGGTTGGATAGCCACCCCTTGATTTGTGATGACCATTCCTTGACTACCTAGGTTAATGTCTGATTTTGCTTGGACATTAATCAATATTAGAACTCTTAGGACTTTACTCATAATACGATTTATTTTATAAAGAAAATGCGTGTGTGTGGGTAGGGATAAAATGTGGATTTTCGAAAGATGAGTATGGACGGGATGGACGGCATTTCTGTGCGAATTGCCGATTGGTGTGCTTATGCCTGTGTGGCAGGGCAAAGAAGGGAGATATCCATCTTGTCGTGTCTAAGGACCGAGTTGGTGTGTCATCTCACCTAACTCCTTTATCGTGCAAACCACTCGACCGTTGAATGGGCAACGGCGTAGCATAAATCCCACTAGTTGGTGTGATAGCCATCAGGAGAGCTGAGAGCAACGGGTGACTAAGGAAAAGGGATAAGCCCCGAGTGACTTATGCCCGGTTATACCTAAGTGAACGGTCAATGACCCCTTGGTGCATCCCGTGATGGCTAGTCAGGCTTAGCTATGGTGGGTAATGGCTATGTTGGGATCTACACCGACACGACGGTGTTCGAGTTGTGGTATCCTACTTGTGGGTAAAGTTGCACACCTCTGCAGAGTTAAGAATCTATTCGAATAGTCCGTGCCCACGGTATTGGGCGAGTTACGGTGTGGTCACATAACTAGTGTTTCTTTGGGATGGGCTGGTGTGAGTTGTTTTGGAATTGTGTCCGGCAGTTGTGCCGTGTGCTACGACGGACGGGGAGTCCGGTAGCAGTTTTAAAACCTGAACTCTGTGTTATTGCAAAAACTGATTTCTAAAAGGTTTTCCGTAAAATAAACCCCTGCATAAAATGTCGTTTTTCTGCAAATTAAACCGTAACCTTATCCTTGATTTACCTATGCATATTATTCTGTTATAACCCCCTCCGTGGGTGTGGTTGGAATTGCTGAGTACGTTTGTACTCACCCCACTCTTACTTTTTTTACAGAAGAAGACCCAGACTTCGTACCAGACGACGCCGAGTAGGGTTATCGTTCTACACCCAACCTTGCCTGTGGAACCGGCCCTGTCGAGATGCCTCCGCTGTCGCAGTACTCTGAGCCTGTGGTAGACCCTATGTGGTTCGCTGTCTGGTGTTATGTCGTAGCCTGGTTAATTATTATTATCATCTGTATCGAGTGTCCTCCAAGGTTTGTACGGTTTTGAACCATCTGATGTAATAAATGTGGCATCAGCCTCCTGGGACTGGTGCTTTGTATCACATTTAAGTGTTCTCTTTTGAGGGGACGCTTCAGGTGGTATCAGAGCCGTAGGTTGGCCGTAGGACGTGACCCTAGGAGCGAAACCCTTTTTCAGGACCTATCACCTTAGGACTTTTCTATCCTTAACCCTTTCCTCACACAAACACTTATCTTTGTTTCTTGCCCTGTTCCAGATGGCTGATAATGGATGGATCGGCGGAATCTGTTTCGCAGAGCCCGGCCTTCCTAAGTTATTGATATTCAGCCTGGAACGCATTGGAGTTGTGGATCCGCCAGAGTTTCTTTACCGGGAGTACGACTCCAAGGGCACTCTTCGGTGTGACCTGATGATCTTCATAGCAAGAAGCACCCGCTATCCTGATGTGGACCCTTGGTTCATCTCCACCACTGGATTCCGTTTCCCGGACACCTATCGGAAAGCCGCCCGCAAAGCCCTGCGGCGTCTGCGTGTGATCTACAGGCATCACCTCCAGCGGACTCCTATGGGATTTTTCCCGCTGACTGAAGGAAGAGGACGCACATGGATTGCTAGGATGAGAGGACTTGGAAGAGAAAAAGAAGACCTAGAAGACACGGTCTCTCACCTATCCATCTATCTCACCGGCCTGGATGAGCTCTATCGCGAGCAAGCAGCACATCTGAAGCAACAAGTCCACAGAGCAGAAAAGGCAACCCAGGAGCTGGATGAACAACGGACAAGAACTGTACACGTCGAGTATTCCCTAGCCGCCCTCCAAGTCCAAATGGATGAAAAAGAGGAAGAACTGGAAGAACAGCGGGCAAGAGCCACACGCGCCGAGGACTCGCTAGCCGCTCTCCAAGCTCGTATGCGGAGGTACGAGGCTCGCTGGGGAATAGGTGGATGGATAGAAGAAGACGCAGAAGAAGAACACGAAGAGGCTCAATGGGATGTAGGCATTCAGGCAGAAGAGGAAGAGCCCATGGAAACCCATTGGGACGTTGGAACTCAAACTGAAGAAGAAGAACCTGAAGAGACCCATTGGGACAAAGGTACTCAGACTGAGGATAACTTGATGGATCAGTGTCTTCCACTGAAGAAGCGCTCCCTTAGGATTGAGGAAGAATCCCCATGATAGGAGTCATCTCCAAGCCAGAACCTTTGCTCTAATAATAATCATGTACCCATGAAGTTGTACCCCCCATGATGCCATAAATAAAAACCATCTACCCCTTTGTGTACCTCAAATAATTGTGCAAGTTTTTCACCATATCTTTATTTTCAGATGGCTGAGGAAGGATGGACCCAGGGCGACTGCCAAGCTGCACCTGGTTTCCCCAGCCTCTTGATCAACGCCCTGGAAAGCCTTGGACTCACGGAGCGCCCAAGGTACTACAGCAGAGAGTACGAGCATCACGGCACTCTCCGCTGCAGGGTGATCCTAGTCATCGCCAGAAGTGACCGCTACCCCGACATCCAGTTATGGCGAGTGACTGCTACAGGGTTTAGGCACCAGGACACCTATCCCCTAGCCGTCAGGAAAGCACTTCGTTACCTGTGCCGGATTTTTGAAGGACACCTCACCCCCACACCAATGAGGTTCTTTCCACCAGCCATCAGAACTCCAGTTTGGGAAGCTCGAATGAGAAGCCTGGAATGGCGCCGCCATGAAGAAGTCCTCCTGTACCAAGTAGCTACCTACCTAGCCTCCTTGGATCAGCTCTTTGACGAGCAAGCCAACTTGCTGAGAGAACAGACCCATCGAGCCGAGCAAGCAGAGCTCGCACTAAGACTGCAGCAGATCCGAGCGGTCCAAGCCGAGGCAAGAGCCGCAGCAGCGGTCAGCAGTGAAGCAGTTGCTCAGGAGAGCCTCAGGCAAGCCCGGGACCCGCGTATGCAAGAATGGGCTAGCAGTGGAACCCCAGTCCCGGCAATAGGAGAAGACCATGTTCTGCTCGGAACGCCCGTCATAGGATGGGGACCACTCGTCGGAAACCCACTAGCCCCACCCGAGAACCCTGGAAGGTCTACGGCCGCCGCCGCCAGAGAAGCCACAACGCAACCCCGGGAAAACGGAGATCTAGAGGACGGCGAGCCAGGATCACTCATTTCCCCGGAGTTCGTGAGTTCCTTTCCGAGGGAGGAACCCACTCAAGCCAATGAATCTGACTGAAGTGCGAGCAACCGTCAAGGGATGAAGCCGTGTGGTCCGAAGAAGATATGTGCCCCCTTTTCTTTTGAAGTTGTGTACCCGGGCGTGTAGTATACGTTTGGCCTTGCCCCGTGTTGTACCCCCCCCCTTTGCAGTAATCAAGTTGTTGTGCTTGTTGTTTGCCTTGATTGTGTGCTTGTTGTGTGTGCCCTTCGGCAGAAGGTTAATTCTGCCTTTTGAAAATACGAGTTAAACAACTTAAACATCACCTAATCCCAATCTCACAAGAACCCTACCCAATCTGCAGATGGTTTCTCGAAGCATCACGAGGGCCTCCCGCGTCAGGGACCCTGCAGCCGCTGATGCAGGAGTGCACCCTAACGGGCAAAACCATCCTCAGGAAGAACAAGAAGTGAGTCAGGGCAGAGGAGAAAATCATGATGCACAGCTGCCACCACCACCACCGCCACCCTTCGTGGACCTGGCACAAATAATCCATAACCAGACTCTCATACTGGAGACACTGGCCAATGCTCTAGTGAACAGGCAGCCACGAGAGCAGACCTTCAATGACAAGCTGACAGCTTTTCTGAGGGCCAAGCCACCTACTTTTGCCGGATCCAGCAACCCCTTGGATGCAGATGACTGGCTCCGCGTGATCCAGAGGAAGCTCGAGCCATTTGGGTGCCAGGATCGAGATAAAGTTCTCTTGGCAGCACATCAACTCACCGGGACTGCCTTAGCCTGGTGGGAGAATTACTGCGCTGCTGCCAGAGATGCTACCACCATCACCTGGAATGAATTCGTGAGGGAATTCCGCCGTTATCACATCCCCTCGGCCACCATGAAGCGCAAGGCGGAAGAATTTCGCGCACTTCAGCAGGGAAATATGACGGTGGAAGAATATACACACCAGTTTATGGAGCTGGCTCGTTATGCACCAGAAGAAGTGAACGACGACGAAAAGAAGCAGGATATGTTTAAGAAGGGACTGAACCCAGAACTCAGGACCCTGCTCACCCCTCAGATCTATCCAGATTTCAACACATTGATGAACAAGGCAATCCTCACCGAGAAGGCTAAGATTGATGAAAGGAAAGAGAACAAGCGCAAGTTCCTGGAGAGTAAGTCACGCCAGCAGGATCGTTTCCAGAAGCCCAGAAGCTTCAGCTACAACGCACCAAGGTCCCAAGCCCCAATGCAGTACAGAACTCAGTCTCAAGTGACAGGACCATGGGCCCCTAACACCCAGCTCAGAAGCCAGAACACCATGAGGGCCCCTCAGAGTAATGCAAGCCAGGTCACCAACAACAACAACAATGTGAGGGCCTGCTTCAACTGTCGTGAGACGGGTCATTTCATCGCCGACTGTCCTTATGCCAAGAACAAGCCGGCTACATCAGCTTTCTCCAACACAGTGAACGGACCTAAGCCAGTTCTGACCGGTGCCAACCGAGTGCCCCTCCGCGGCAACGGCAACAACAACAACAACCAACAGAGGCAATCCCAGCAGTCTTTTGGACGAGCCCGCGTCAACCACATCGACGCGCAGGAAGCTCAAGGAGCTCAGGGCGTTGTACTCGGTGAGTACCTAGTCAGCTCAACTCTTGCAACAGTGTTGTTTGATTCTGGAGCATCACACTCATTCATATCCTCGAGTTTTGTGGAGAAACATAAAATACCTACAGTACTACTAAAAACGCCCCTATTAACCCGGACGCCCGGAGGAGACATCAGGTGTCAACTGGGTTGTCTACGGGTAAGGATCAATTTAAGTGGGGTAGAATTTTTAGCAGACCTAGTAGTACTTAAGTCAGAAGGGATAGACGTGATCCTCGGAATGGACTGGCTAAGCAAACACAATGGCCTCATAGGTTGTACGGACAAGGTAGTACATCTAACAAACCCAGAGGGAGTCCGAGTGACCTGCCACACCCGAGAAAGTGGAGCAAACCCGATGGTATTCAGTATGGAAACCAAGAACTTGGATGAAGTCCCAGTAGTGAACGAGTATCCAGATGTCTTCCCGGAAGAACTTCCTGGTATGACGCCGGATGGGGATGTAGAGTTTGTTATTGACCTTGTCCCCGGAACTGCCCCTATAGCCAAGAGACCTTATAGGATGGCAGCCTCCGAGTTGGCAGAATTAAAGAAACAACTAGAGTAGTTGCAACGAATTGGCTTCATCAGGCCAAGTTCGTCTCCTTGGGGAGCCCCGGTTTTATTCGTCAAGAAGAAGGACGGAAGTATGAGGTTATGTGTAGACTATCGGGCACTAAACGAAGTCACTATCAAAAACAAGTATCCCCTCCCCAGGATCGATGATCTTTTTGACCAGTTAAAAGGAGCTAGGTACTTTTCCAAGATTGACCTGAGGTCCGGCTATTTTCAGCTCAAAATCAGGGAGAGCGACATCCCGAAGACAGCTTTTGTCACCCGATACGGACAGTTTGAGTTCACGGTGATGTCTTTTGGGCTGACAAACGCACCTGCATATTTCATGAACCTCATGAACAAGGTATTTATGGACGAGTTAGATAAGTTTGTCGTAGTCTTCATCGACGACATACTTATTTACTCGAAGAGTATTCAGGAACACGAGCAGCACCTGAGGGTAGTTTTGGAAAAGCTAAGAGTGCATAGGCTATACGCCAAATTCAGTAAGTGTGAGTTCTGGCTGGAGAAAGTAGCCTTCCTTGGTCATATTTTGACCGCAGAAGGAGTGGCAGTAGACCCCGAGAAGGTCGAAGCAGTATCCAACTGGCAGCAACCAACCAATGTCAGTGAGATCAGGAGTTTTCTCGGATTAGCTGGGTATTATCGGAGATTCATTGAGGGATTTTCTAAGATAGCCCGGCCCATGACGGAGCTGCTCAAGAAGGAGAAGAAATTCACATGGACGGAATCGTGTGAAAGGAGCTTCCAGGAGTTGAAGAGGAAATTGACGACAGCCCCAGTGCTAACCCTGCCGGATATTCATCGGGATTTTGTCATCTATTGTGATGCGTCCCGACAAGGATTGGGTTGTGTATTGATGCAAGATGGGAAAGTCGTTGCATATGCTTCCCGTCAGCTCAGGACCCATGAGCAAAACTACCCGACCCATGATTTGGAACTTGCAGCCGTAGTGCACGCACTTAAGATCTGGAGGCATTATTTGATTGGAAATAAGTGCGAAATCTTTACTGATCATAAAAGTCTGAAGTACATCTTCACCCAGCCAGACTTAAACTTGAGACAAAGAAGATGGCTGGAATTAGTCAAGGATTATAATTTAGAAATTCATTATCACCCAGGCAAAGCAAATGTAGTAGCTGATGCCCTAAGTCGGAAATCCTACGGGCCCAAGAACGACCATTTACGAGAGGAAATGGCATGATTAAATGTGCACATTGTCCCTCGAGGTTCCAGCCAAGTGCTGAACGTTCAATCCACTCTAGAAGAAAGAATCAGGAAAGCCCAAAGATCAGACAAGGGACTGATGGAAATTCGGAGGCAGACCGGGGAAAATAAGGCACCAGACTTTAGAGTGGATAATAAGGGAACGTTGTGGTATAAAGATAGAATTTGTGTACCCCAGAAAGGAGACTTCAGGCAAATAATCATGGATGAAGCCCATAACTCGGCATACTCCATTCACCCAGGATCCACCAAAATGTATATGGGCTTAAAACAGAAATATTGGTGGAATGGGATGAAGGCGGATATTGCATGATTCGTCGCCCATTGCGATACTTGCCAGAGAATCAAAGCTGAACACCAGAAGCCGGCAGGATTGTTGCAACCCCTACCCATTCCGGTTTGGAAATGGGATGAAGTGGGAATGGACTTTGTAGTAGGCTTGCCCCGAACCCAGAAAGGACACGATTCCATATGGGTAATAGTGGACCGGCTCACTAAATCAGCTCACTTCATACCCGTACGGACCAACTATGACGGGGAGAAGCTAGCTAAGCTCTATATAGAGAACATAGTGAAATTGCATGGTGTGCCTAGCCGAATCGTTTCAGATAGAGGGACCCAGTTCACCTCAAGATTTTGGAAGAGTTTGCATAAAGCCATGGGCACCAAGCTAGACTTTAGTTCCGCTTATCATCCGCAGACGGATGGTCAGACGGAAAGGGTGAATCAGATTATGGAAGATATGCTAAGAGCGTTTGTACTCACTTATGGCAAGGATTGGGAACAAAGCTTACCTTATGCCGAGTTCTCATACAACAACGGATACCAAGCAAGCTTGGGCATGTCACCGTTCGAAGCTCTCTACGGAAGAAAATGCAGAACCCCTCTGATGTGGTCAGAAGATGGAGAACGTGCCCTAGTCGGCCCCGCACTCATAAAGGAAGCAGAGGAAAGAGTCGCCGAGATTCGAGAAAAGCTAAAAGCAGCCCAGTCCCGACAGAAGAGGTATGCGGACAAGAAAAGACGGGAAATAAGTTTCAACCCAGGAGATTTCGCGTATCTCAAGGTATCACCCATTCGAGGAACCCGAAGATTTCAGGTACAAGGAAAATTGGCCCCTCGGTATATCGGACCATACCGAGTTCTGAAGAAAGTTGGAGCAGTAGCATACCGTCTGGAGCTACCTGAAGAAATGTCCGATATACAATCAGTGTTCCATGTCTCGCAGTTGAGAAGGTGTTTGAGGATACCCGAAGTGGAGCATGTGCCGGTTGAAACAATAGATCTGCAGCCAGACCTACGATATCAGGAAATACCGGTCAAGATTCTAGACACCGTCACCAGGAGGACCAGAAACTCAGAGGTACGAATTTGCAGAGTCCAGTGGAGCAGACACGGAGTAAAAGAAGCTACGTGGGAACGCGAAGATGCTCTGAAGAAGGAATTTCCCCACCTATTTAGGAACCAGTCGAATCTCGAGGACGAGATTCATTTTAAGTGGGGTAGGTTTGTAACATCCCGAAAATTTACTAAAATAAATCATGCGCTAAAAATTTTGTTTCGTCGTTGAGCTCAATCCCCTTCTTGAATCATCTCCTGCCTGATTTCCTGATACCCCCGAGGAATCGAGCCGACATCCAAATCTCCCGCTGTCCCATCCCTGTTTCCCCCCCCCCCGACCCGCGCATCGCGCTCGCGCGCGCCCGGACGCCACGCGTGGCCGACCGCGGCCGCGATCGGCGCCGACGCGCCCGCCCCTCTCTCTCTCTTTCTCTCTTTATTTCTCTCCCCTCCTTTTTTCCTTTTTCTCTTTTTCTTTTTCCCATTTTCTTTTTCTTTTCCCTCTCCTTCCCTCTCCCTCTCTCTCCTTCCTTTCTTCTCTGCCGCGCGCGCCTGGCCCGCGCCCTCCCCCTCGCCCTCTGCTCCACCCGACCGTGCCCCAACCGAGCACGCCTTCCCCCTCGGACCGTGCGCACGCACGCCCCGGGACCCCGCTCTCGCGCGCGCTCCCCGACCGCGCTCGCGCGCACCAGCTCAGCGCCGCTCCCTGCCCCGCTCGACCCCGCTCCCGGCCGCTGCCCCACGCACGCGCGCGCGCGCCGCTGCTGCCCCCTCCGCTCGCACTGCCGCTGCGCGCACACACGCGCGCCCGCCTGAGCTGAGCCGCGCCAAGACGACCCGAGCCGTGACTACGCTCACGCCCGCCGCGCCGCAGAGCTCCGAACCACCGCCCGCACACGAAGCCGTGCCAAGCCGTACGCGCACATCGCCGGCGACTTCGGCACAGCACTGCCTGCAAAGGTCGCCGCCTGTCTGAGGCATCGCATCACCGGTACTTGCCTCGCCAACCACGCCATCGCCGTCGTTGACGCCCCGCCAGTGCCGCACAGCGCCGTGCCGTCGCATCACCGCTCGCCGGCCCCGCCCGCACCGCCACCGCCTTAGCTCGCCTATAAAAGGGCGCCCAGCACCGCCCCTTCGCCCCACGGCCACCACCGCCACCCCAGTCCTCCTATTCTAGCTTGCAGCGCCGCCGCTTGCCGTTGCCACCGCCGGCCACCGCGGAAGCTCCCTCCCCACTGCTCCACGGCCCGAATCAAAGTAGGGGATGGCACCCCTATGGCCTCCTGATGCTCCTTCCCCTTCCCCCATCCGCTACCATAGCCCAGGGCCACCGGCCAAGCACCATCGCTGCCCATTGCCGCCGGCCACCGTGGCTAGGCCACCTCGGGCCGCCTCGGGTCGATCCGCTGCGGGGAATCGGGTCCTCCCGCCTCACACCTTCTTTTCCCTCAACCCCGAGGCCGCATCCGCGCCCTGAGCTGCCGGTCGGGCCGCCGCCGGCGAACCCTTCCCCCTCCCCTGTTCTGCGTCGGGGGGGAGGAAGAGGACGGGCGGTTTTGCCTTGAGCCCCCTCCCCTTTCCTCTATTCATTAAAGAAACCCCATCCTTTTAAGCCCTTTTGCAATTAAACCCCCCTTTTGTTATATTCTCAAAACAAACCCCCACCTTATAAATTTAATTACAAATAAAACCCTGACCCTTTTAGAATAACCCAGATACTTTCTAAAATATAAACCAAGCCCCTGCCTTCTTAAACTTAATTACAATTAGGTCCCTGGACCCCTGTTTAGGGCCTAAACACTCCTTTGACCTATCATTTCATGCGCTTAACAACCTCGGATCTACCCAAAACTTTACCACGTCTCTCTTAATATAGTTTTGACCATGTCATTAGAAAAACACCCAAAAATATCACTTCATGTCCCATATTTTATGTGTTCCCGATTCGAGCTCAACGATAAATCATTATTTCTTTGTTTTGATTGTGCGCTTGTTTGTGTACGCTGTAGACCACGGAGTGAACGAAGGAGAACCCGTCAACGAGCCGTACTGTGAGCAGGAGAACGAGGACCAGTTCCGCGACCCCGAGCCCGAAGGACAGGACTTCCCCGAAGGCTACGAAGACGGCAAGTTCAATCCCATCCTTTGATGCATGTTTCTGTCCTAGTTTTTATAAATACAACCCAATGGCCTGCTTTATAAAACTGCATATGTTTTTGCTTGCATGAAAACATGGTTGGATAGCCACCCCTTGATTTGTGATGACCATTCCTTGACTACCTAGGTTAATGTCTGATTTTGCTTGGACATTAATCAATATTAGAACTCTTAGGACTTTACTCATAATACGATTTATTTTATAAAGAAAATGCGTGTGTGTGGGTAGGGATAAAATGTGGATTTTCGAAAGATGAGTATGGACGGGATGGACGGCATTTCTGTGCGAATTGCCGATTGGTGTGCTTATGCCTGTGTGGCAGGGCAAAGAAGGGAGATATCCATCTTGTCGTGTCTAAGGACCGAGTTGGTGTGTCATCTCACCTAACTCCTTTATCGTGCAAACCACTCGACCGTTGAATGGGCAACGGCGTAGCATAAATCCCACTAGTTGGTGTGATAGCCATCAGGAGAGCTGAGAGCAACGGGTGACTAAGGAAAAGGGATAAGCCCCGAGTGACTTATGCCCGGTTATACCTAAGTGAACGGTCAATGACCCCTTGGTGCATCCCGTGATGGCTAGTCAGGCTTAGCTATGGTGGGTAATGGCTATGTTGGGATCTACACCGACACGACGGTGTTCGAGTTGTGGTATCCTACTTGTGGGTAAAGTTGCACACCTCTGCAGAGTTAAGAATCAATTCGAATAGTCCGTGCCCACGGTATTGGGCGAGTTACGGTGTGGTCACATAACTAGTGTTTCTTTGGGATGGGCTGGTGTGAGTTGTTTTGGAATTGTGTCCGGCAGTTGTGCCGTGTGCTACGACGGACGGGGAGTCCGGTAGCAGTTTTAAAACCTGAACTCTGTGTTATTGCAAAAACTGATTTCTAAAAGGTTTTCCGTAAAATAAACCCCTGCATAAAATGTCGTTTTTCTGCAAATTAAACCGTAACCTTATCCTTGATTTACCTATGCATATTATTCTGTTATAACCCCCTCCGTGGGTGTGGTTGGAATTGCTGAGTACGTTTGTACTCACCCCACTCTTACTTTTTTTACAGAAGAAGACCCAGACTTCGTACCAGACGACGCCGAGTAGGGTTATCGTTCTACACCCAACCTTGCCTGTGGAACCGGCACTGTCGAGATGCCTCCGCTGTCGCAGTACTCTGAGCCCGTGGTAGACCCTATGTGGTTCGCGGTCTGGTGTTATGTCGTAGCCTGGTTAATTATTATTATCATCTGTATCGAGTGTCCTCCAAAGTTTGTACGGTTTTGAACCATCTGATGTAATAAATGTGGCATCAGCCTCCTGGGACTGGTGCTTTGTATCACATTTAAGTCTTCTCTTTTGAGGGGACGCTTCAAAAAGGGGTGAGTACAAACGTACTCAGCAAGTCCAACCACACTCACGGAGGGGGTATAAATAGAATATAATGAATAGGGTAAACCAAGGGTAAGGCTAGGGTTTAAATTGCGGAATGCTAATTTTTATGCATGGATTTATTTGGAAGAAAGGGGTTTTCAAAAGCCATTATCTTGCACTGAGTAACACGTAGGGTTGATCCACACAGGATCCAAGTATTAAATTGCTACCGGACTCCTCGTCCACCGTAGCACACGACACAACTGCCGGACACTTTCCCAAAATAACTCACGCCAACCCATCCATTCCCAGAAGAAACACTAGTTGTGTGACCAAACCGTAACTCGCCCAGTACCGTGGGCATGACTATTCGAATATATTTTAACTCTGCAGAGGTGTGCAATTTTACCCACAAGCGGGGTACCACAGCACGATCACCATAGTATCGGTGCAGATCCCAACAAAGCCCTTACCCACCTTAGCTAGACCTGACTAGCCAACACGGGATCCACCAAGGGGCAATTGACCTATCACTGAGGTTTAACCAGGGCATAAGTCACATAGAGCTTATCTCTTCTCTTTGATCACCCGTTGCTCTCAGCTCTCCTGATGGCTATTAGACTAACTAGTGGGATTTATACTAAGCCGTTGCCCATACAACGGTCGAGTGGTTTGCACGATAGTGGAGTTAGGCAAGATGACACATCAACTCGATCCTTAATTGTGACAAGATGGATATCTCCCCAACCTTGCTCAACCACGCAGGTACGAGCACACCATTCCGCAATTCACACAGAAGTGCCATCCATCCCGTCTAAACTCATCTTTCGAAAATTCCACATTTTCCCTTTCCACACACTCACACATTTTCTTTTTATAAGACAAGTTGTACCGTGTTTAAGATCCTAAGCATTCTAGCAGCGATTAATGTCTAAACAAATCACATTCAGATATTAATCTAGGTGGTCAAGGAATGGTTATAACAAATCAAGGGGTGGCTATCCAACCATGTTTTCAGCAGTCAAAACATATGCAGTTTTGTAAAACAGGCCAATAGATTGAGTTTATAAAACTGGGACAAAATATACATCAAAGGATGGGATTGAACTTGCCGTTCTCAAAGCCTTCCGAGAAGTCATGATCGAGGTACTGTCCTTCGGGTTCGGGGTCGCGGAACTGGTCCCCGTTCATTTGCTCGCAGTACTTCTCGTCGACGGGTTCTCCCTCGTTCACACCATGATCTACGACGCACACAAGCAAGCACACAATCAAGAAAAAGAAATAAAAGTTTTATCGCTGAGCTCGAAACGGAAACAATTAAGATATAGAGATAGGAGTAATATTTTTGGGCGGTTTTCTAATGGCATGGCTGAAATTATATTGGAAATGTCGTGGTCGAATTTTGGGAGAATTGGAGGATGTTTGGCGCATGAAATGATGGGTTAAGGGAGTGGTTAGGGGCTAAACCGGGGTTCGGGTACCTATTTATAATCATCTGTGGAAAGGGAAGGGCTTGTTTGGAACTTCTAGAAATATCTGGGTCACACTAAAAAGGGCAGGGGTTTAATCATGAATATCTTTGCATAGTGGAGGGACTAATTTTCTAAAGAAATAAAGGGGAGGGGCTTCTTTGGGAAAGAACTAGAGAGAGGTGGGAGGGCTCTTAAACAAAAAGGAGAGAAGAGAGGGGCCTGGGGGCAAAACCGCCCCCTTCTTCTTCCTCCCGACACAGGAGCGGACAGGGGAAAGGGCGCAGGAGGGGGGGGGCGGCCATGGAGCCGGCGGCCCTGGGCGCGAGGGAGGCCGGGAAGTGGGGAAAAACGGAGAGGAGGCCGCGGGGGTTCGATTCCCCTCCTCACCTTGAGCTGGGATGGAGCGATGCGGGCTGCCCACGGCGGCGGGCGGAGGTGGGCGATGGCGGCCATGGCGGTGGCGCTGCGAGGCTGGGGGAGAGGGCACGTGGTGGCGGAGGTGGTTGTGGTGGCCGAGAGCTGCGTGGAGGCCCTATTTATAGGCCGGGAGAGGCGGTGGAGAGGGGGGGGGCGCCGGTGGCCGAGCTCGGTGGCCATTAATGGCGGTTTGGCCTCGTCGGGGTGTCGTGGAGCAGCGGCGCAATTCGCGGCGGTGTACAGGATGACAAGACCGCTCAGGCAGCGGCGAGCAGTGCGCTGGGCATCCCAAATGCGTGGTGCACGTGGGGGAGGGCGCGTGCAGCGCGTGGCACAGGGAGGTGGCTGTTCGTGCGGGAGCAGGAAGCAGGAAGAGAAGAAGAGAGGAGGAATGAGAAGGGAAAAAAGGAGAAAAAGAAAAAGAGGGAGGGGGAAAAGAGGGAAAAAAAGGAAAAAGAAAGGGAGCCGTCGGCGGGATTTGCGGCGACGGTTGCGAGCCGGGCGTGGCGTCGTCGAGAAGCCACGCGCACGAGAAACGAGGAGACAGACAAAGTTTTAAACAAGGATTGATTTCCGGTGTCGGGACGGAGATTAGATTTTTGGTGTCCGGGCGACGAATTGCCGGAGAAAATTCGAGCTTGGCGACGAAAATATTCTGAAAAATATTTTCAGCGAGTAATTTATTTTGGCGAATTTTTCGGGATGTTACAAACCTACCCCACTTAAAAGGAATCTTGTCCTCGAGATTCAGCTGGTCTTTAAAGAGATGGGGAAACTCTTTCCTCAGAGCATCTTCGCGTTCCCACGTGGCTTCTTCTACTCCGTGTCTGCTCCACTGTACTCTGCAAATCCGTACCTCGGAGTTTCTTGTCCTCCTAGTGACAGTGTCCAAAATCTTGACAGGTACTTCCTGGTACCGAAGGTCTGTTTGTAGATCTATTTTTTTCTTCTGGCACATGCTCTTTCTCAGGTACCCTCAAACATCTCCTTAGCTGGGATACATGGAACACCGGGTGTATATCTGACATTCCTTCTGGTAGCTTCAGACGGTATGCTATAGCTCCGACTTTTTTCAGAACTCGGTACGGTCCAATGTATCGAGGGGCCAACTTTCCTTGTATCTGAAATCTTCGAGTTCCCCGAATAGGTGAAACCTTAAGTTATGCGAACTCTCCCGGGTTGAAGCTTATTTCTCGTCTCTTCCTGTCTGCGTAGCTCTTCTGTCGAGACTGGGCGGCCTTCAGCTTTTCTCTAATCTCGGCCACTCTTGCTTCTGCTTCCTTTATGAGTGCGGGTCTGACTAGAGCACGTTCTCCAACTTCTGACTAGATCAGGGGAGTTCTGCATTTTCTCCCATAAAGAGCTTCGAAAGGTGGCATGCCCAAGCTTGCTTGATAACCGTTGTTGTATGAAAATTCCGCATAGGGCAAACTCTGCTCCCAATCCTTGCCATAGGTAAGGACACATGCTCTCAACATATCCTCCATAATCTGATTTACCCTTTCTGTTTGGCCATCCGTTTGTGGGTGATAGGCGGAGCTGAAATCCAATTTGGTGCCCATGGCTTTATGCAAACTTTTCCAAAACCTAGAGGTGAATTGGGTCCCTCTATCTGAAACAATTCTGCTAGGCACACCATACAACTTTACTATGTTTTCCACATAAAGCTCAGATAGCTTTTCTCCACCGTAATTGGTCCGCACGTGCATGAAATGATCCGCTTTAGTGAGTCGGTCCACTATTACCCATATGGAGTCATGTCTTTCTGTGTTCTGGGCAAACCCACTACAAAGTCCATTGCTATCTCATCCCATTTCCAAACCGGGATGGGTAGGGGTTGCAACAATCCTGCTGGCTTCTGATGTTCGGCCTTGATCCTTTGACAAGTATCACAATGGGCGACAAACCGTGCAATATCCGTCTTCATTCCCTTCCACCAATATTTTTGTTTTAAGTCCATATACATCTTGGTCGATCCTGGGTGGATGGAGTAGGCTGGGTTATGGGCTTCATCTATGATTATTTGCCGGAAGTCTCCTTCTTGGGGCACACAAATTCTATTTTTATACCATAAAGTTCCCTCATTATCCACTCTAAAATCCGGTGCCTTATTTTCTCCAGTCTGTATTCGGATTTCCATCAAGTCCTTGTCCGAACTTTGGGCATTTCTGATTTTATCCTCCAGAGTAGGTCGAATGCTCATCTTGCGAATGGAACCTCGAGGGACAATGTGCACATTTAATCGTGCCATTTCTTTCTGCAGATGGGCATCCTTGGGTCCATAAGATTTCTGGCTTAAGGCATCAGCTACCACATTAGCTTTGCCAGGGTGGTAATGAATTTCTACATTATAATCTTTAATCAGTTCTAATCACCTTCTTTACCTTAAGTTCAAATCTGGCTGGGTGAAAATGTACTTCAAACTCTTATGGTCGGTGTAGATCTCACACTTATTTCCAATTAGATAATGTCTCCAAATCTTGAGGACATGCACTACGGCTGCAAACTCTAGATCATGGGTTGGGTAATTCTGCTCATGAGGCCTGAGCTGTCGGGAAGCATAAGCTACTACCTTCCCGTCTTGCAAGAGTACGCAACCCAATCCTTGTCGGGATGCATCACAATAAATGACAATATCCCGATGAATATCTGGTAGGGTTAGTACTGGGGCGGTTGTCAACCTTCTCTTCAATTCCTGGAAACTCCTCTCGCAGGACTCCGTCCAAACAAACTTCTTTTCCTTCTTAAACAGCTCTGTCATGGGCCGGGCTATCTTGGAAAATCCTTCAATGAATCTTCGATAATACCCAGCTAATCCAAGAAAGCTTCTGATTTCACTAACATTGGTCGGTTGCTGCCAATTGGAGACTGCTTCGACCTTCTCAGGGTCCACTGCTACTCCTTCTGCGGCCAGAATAGGACCAAGGAAAGCTACTTTCTCAAGCCAGAATTCACACTTCCTGAATTTGGCATATAGCTTATGTACTCTCAGCTTTTCCAATACTAACCGCAGATGTTGCTCGTGTTCCTGAACACTCTTGGAGTAAATAAGTATGTCATCGATAAAGACTACGACAAACTTATCTAACTCATCCATAAACACCTTGTTCATGAGATTCATGAAATAAGCAGGTGCATTGGTGAGTCCAAAAGACATCACCGTAAACTCAAACTGCCCGTAACGGGTGACAAAAGCTGTTTTTGGAATGTCGCTTTCTCTAATCTTGAGCTGAAAATATCCTGACCTCAGATCAATCTTGGAGAAGTACTTGGCTCCTTTTAGTTGATCGAAAAGGTCATCAATCCTGAGGAGGGGGTACTTATTCTTGATGGTAACCTCGTTCATGCCCGATAATCTACACACAACCTATACTCCCATCCTTCTTCTTGACAAATAGGACTGGGGCTCCCTAAGGCGATGAGCTTGGCCTGATGAAGCCAATTCGTTGTAGTTCTTCCAGTTGGTTCTTTAATTCTGCCAATTCAGAGGCTGCCATCCTATAGGGTCTCTTGGCTATAGGAGAGGTTCAAGGGACAAGGTCGATGACAAACTCTATATCCCTATCTGGTGGCATTCCAGGAAGTTCTTCAGGAAAAATATCTGGGTATTCGTTTACTAACGGGACTTCTTCCAAGGACTTGGCTTCCATGCTAAACACCATCGGGTCTGGTCCACTTCCCTGGGTATGGCAGGTCACTCGTACTCCCTCTGGGTTCATTAGGTGTACCACCTTGTCAGTATAACCTAGGAGACCATTGTGTAGACTTAACCAGTCCATTCCAAGGATCACGTCTATTCCCTTAGACTTAAGTACTACTAGGTCTGCTAGAAATTCTACCCCACTTAAATTGATCCTTACCCGTAGACAACCTAGTTGACACTTAATGTCACCTCCAGACGTCTGGGTTAATAGGGGCATTTTTAGTAGTACTGTAGGTATTTTGTGCTTATCCACGAAGCTTGATGATATGAATGAATGTGATACCCCAGAATCAAATAATACTGTTGCCAGAGTTGAGCTGACTAGGAACTTACCAAGTGCTACTCCTTGTGCACCCTGAGCCTCCTGCGCATTGATGTGGTTGACGTGGGCTCGTCCATAAGGCTGCTGGCTGCTGCTATTGTTGCCCTTGTTGTTGCTGACGATGGGGACACGGTTGGTTCCGGATACAGGTGGTCTAGGCCCATTCACCGAGTTGGAGAAGACCGATGTTGCAGGCTTATTTTTGGCATACGGGCAGTTGGCAATGTAATGCCCTATCTCACGGCAGTTGAAACAGGCCCTAGCATTGTTGTTGTTGGTGGTGACTTGGCTTGCATTGCTCTGCGGGGTCTTCATGGTGTTCTGGCTCCTGAATTGTGTGTTAGGGGCCTATGGGCCTGTCACCTGAGACTGGAACCTATACTGCATTGGGGCCTGAGATCTTAGTGTAGTGTAGCTGAAGCTTCTTGGTTTCTGAAAGCGGTCCTGCTGGCGGGCCTTGCTTTCCATAAACTTGTGCTTGTTATCCTTCCTTTCTCCAGCTTTGGCCCTCTCTGTGAGAATGGCCTTGTTCACCAGAGTGTTGAAGTCCGGGTAGATCTGAGGGGTAAGCAAGGTCCGGTGTTCTGGGTTCAATCCCTTCTTGAACATGTCCTACTTCTTTTCATCATTGTCCACTTTTTCTGGTGCATATTGGGCCAGCTCCATGAACTGGTAGGTGGACTCTTCTACTGACAAGCTTTCTTGCTGCAGTGCGTGGAACTCATCCGCCTTGCGCTTCATGGTGGCCGAGGGGATATGATAGCGGTGGAACTCCTTCACAAATTCCTTCCAAGTGATGGTGAAGGCATCTTCGGCAGCGGCACAGTAATTCTCCCACCAGGCTAAGGCAGTCCCGGTGAGTTGGTGGGCTGCCAGAAGAACTTTGTCTCGATCTTGGCATTCGAACGGCTCGAGCTTCCTCTGGATCACACGCAGCCAGTCGTCTACATCCAAGGGGTTGCTGGGTCCGGCAAAGGTGGGTGGCTTTGTCCTCAGGAAAGCTGCCAGCTTGTCATTCATGGTCTGCTCTCTTGGCCGCTTATTGACGAGGGCATTGGCCAGGGTTTCCAGTATGATTGTCTGATTATGTATTATCTATGATAGGTCCCCGAGGGGTGGTGGTGGTGGCAGTTGCACTTCTCCTTGGTTTCCTCCTCCATTCTGGCTCACTTCCTGTTCTTGTTGAAGAGGGTTCTGTCCATTAGGCTGTCCTCCCGTGCCAGCGGCTGCAGGGGTCCTGTTGTGGGAGGCCCCCGTTCCGCTTCGAGAAGCCATCTATAGATTGGGTAGAGTCTTTGTGAGATTGGGATTAGGATTAAGTGATGTTTAAGTTATTTAATTCGTATTTTTGAAAAGATAGAATCTACCTTCCGCCGAAAAGCACACAACCTAACAACGAGCACACAAACTAGCAAACAACAAGCACACACAACTTTATTACAGCAAGAGGGGGTACACACTGGGACAAGGCCAAACGCGTACTACACGTCTGGGTACAGGGTCACACTTAAAGGGTACAACTTAAGCCGAAGGGGCTGGGGTGGCTTCGGGGCATGCTACTCGCGGGGCGAGCCTTCTTCGGAGTGTTCTTCCAGGGAAACGAGCAGTCCTTGCTCGCCGTTCTCTGGGTTCCCGTTTTCCAAGGGTTGTCCAGCAGCTTCCCCTTCAACGGCGGCAGTAGGCCCTTCAGGGTTCTCGGGCGGGGCTTGTGGGGTTCTCAAGAGTGGTCCCCATCCTATGACGAGCGTCCCGAGTAGAACATGGTCTTCCCCAATTGTCGGGACTGGCATTCCACTTCTGGTCCATTCTTGCATACGCCGGTCCCGGGCCTGCCTGAGGCTCTCCTGGGCAATCGCTTCGCTGCTGACCGCGGTTGCGGCTCTTGCCTCGGTTTGGGCTACCCGGATCTGTTGCAGTCTTAGCATGAGCTCTGCTTGCTCGACTCGATGGGTCTGCTCCCTCCGAATGCTGGCTTGCTCATCAAAGATCTAAACCAAGGAGGCTAGGTTGGTAGCCACTTGGTACAGGGGGTCTTCTTCATGGCGGCGCCGTTCCAGGCTTCTCATACGAGCTTCCCAAACTGGGGTTCTGATGGCCGGAGGGAACAACCTCATTGGTGTGGGGGCGAGGTGTCCTTCAAACATCCGGCATAGATAACGGAGCGCCTTCCTAACGGCCAAGGGATAGGTGTCTTGGTGCCTGAACCCTGTGGCGGTCACTCGCCATGGCTGGATGTCGGGGTAGTGGCCACTTCTGGCGATGACCAGGATCACCCTGCAGCGGAGGGTACCATGGTGCTCGTACTCTCTGCTGTAGTACCTTGGGCGTTCCGTAACGCCAAGGCTTTCTAGGGCATTGATCAAGAGGCTGGGGAAGCCAGGTGCAGCTTGGCAATTGCCCTGGGTCCATCCTTCCTCAGCCATCTGAAAACTAAGATAGAGTGAACAAGCTTGCACAAATATTTGGGTACAAAGGGGATAGATGGTACTTATTATTACATCATGATGGGGTACAGATTCCATGGATACACGATTATTAGGATAGAGGCTCTATCTTAGGTGTGTTACTCTCCTCTCATGGGGACTCTTTCTCGATCCGGATAGGGCGTTTTTTTGGTGAAAGACACTATTTCATCACATCATCTTCGGTCTGAGTACCCCTATCCCAATGGGTTTCTTCGGGTTCTTCTTCTATCCACCCACCTACTCCTCTATGAGCCTCGTGTTCTTGCCATTGGGCTTGGAGAGTGACTAGGGAATACTCAGCTCGTACGGCTCTGGTCCGTTGTTCCTCCATTTCTTGGATTGCCTTTTCTGCCCAGCGGATTTGGTGCTTCAGTTGTGGCGCCTGTTCGTGGTAGAGTTCATCCAGACTGGTGAGGTAGATGGATAGGTGGGAGACCGTATCTTCTAGGTCTTCTTCTTCTCTCCTGAGTCCTCTCATTCGGGCAATCCATGAGCGTCCTCTGGTGGGTGCCCCTGGAGTCATACTCCCGGTAGACGTACTCTGGTTGGTCCACAACTCCGACGCGTTTCAGGCTGAGTAGCAATAACTTAGGAAGGTCGGGCTCTGTGTGGCAGATTCTGCCACTCCATCCATTGTCAGCCATCTAGAACAGGGCAAGAATCAGCAGTGAGTGTTTGTGTGGAAGAAGGATTAAGCAAGGAAAAGTCCTAATGTGAAAAGGCCTGAAAAAAGGGTCTCGCTCCTAGGGTCACGTCCTACGGCTAACCTACGGCTCTGATACCACCTGAAACATCCTCTCATAAGAGAAGACTTAAATGTGATTCAAATATCAGTCCCAGGAGGCTGATAACACGTTTATTATATCATATGGTACACACCGTACAACTCTACGCGGTAATGGGCAGTGAAGCGCCACTATCGCGAGGATAACAATTAAAACCCACATAACGACATTAACTACGAAGAGGTCATCAGAGTCTTGTGCCATACGGAGGTTCCTACGGGTGACCCTATCGACAGGCAAGGTTGGGTGCAGGACGGAACCCCTACTCAACGTCTTCGGGAACGAAGTCTGGATCTTCCTCTATAAAAATTAGAAAAGGGGTGAGTACAAACATACTCAGCAAGTCCAACCACACCCACGGAGGGGGTATAAACAGAATATAATGCACATAGTAAACCAAGGGTAAGCTTGGGTTTAATTTACGGAAAGCTAATTTTTATGCATGGGTTTATTTGGAAGAAATGGGTTTTCAAAAGCCATTATCTTGCACTGAGTAACACGTAGGGTTGATCCATACAGGATCCAAGTTTTAAATTGCTACCGGACTCCTCGTCCACCGTAGCACACGGCACAACTGCCGGACACTTTCCCAAAATAACTCACGCCAACTCATCCATTCCCAGAAGAAACACTAGTTGTGTGACCAAACCGTAACTCGCCCAGTACCGTGGGCATGGCTATTCGAATATATTTTAACTATGCAGAGGTGTGCAACTTTACCCACAAGCGGGGTACCACAGCACGATCACCTTAGTGTCGATGTAGATCCCAACAAAGCCTTTACCCACATTATCTAGACCTGACTAGCCAACACGGGATCCACCAAGGGGCAATTGACCTATCACTGAGGTTTAACCAGGGCATAAGTCACATAGAGCTTATCCCTTCTCCTTGATCACCGGTTGCTCTCAGCTCTCCTGATGGCTATCAGACTAACTAGTGGGATTTATGCTAAGCCGTTGCCCATACAACGGTCGAGTGGTTTGCACGATAGTGGAGTTAGGCAAGATGACACATCAACTCGGTCCTTAATTGTGACAAGATGGATATCTCCCCAACCTTGCTCAACCACACAGGTACAAGCACACCATTCGGCAATTCACACAGAAGTGTCATCCATCCCGTCTAAACTCATCTTTTGAAAATTCCACATTTTCCCTTCCCACACACTCACACATTTTCTTTTTGTAAGACAAGTTGTACCGTGTTTAAGATCCTAAGCGTTCTAGCAGCGATTAATGTCCAAATAAATCACATTCAGACATTAATCTAGGTGGTCAAGGAATGGTTATAGCAAATCAAGGGGTGGCTATCCAACCATGTTTTCAGCAGTCAAAACATATGAAGTTTTGTAAAACAGGCCAATAGGTTGTGTTTATAAAACTGGGACAAAATATGCATCGAAGGATGGGATTGAACTTGCCGTTCTCAAAGCCTTCCGGAAAGTCATGATCGAGGTACTGTCCTTCGGGTTCGGGGTCGCGGAACTGGTCCTCGTTCACTTGCTCACAGTACTACTCGTCGACGGGTTCCCCCTCGTTCACACCGTGATCTATGACGCACACAAGCAAGCACACAATCAAGAAAAAGAAATAAATGTTTTATCGCTGAGTTCAAATCAGAAACAATTAAGATATAGAGATAGGAGTAATATTTTTGGGCGGTTTTGTAATGGCATGGCTGAAATTATATTGGAAATGGCGTGGTCGAATTTTGGGAGAATTGGAGGATGTTTGGCGCATGAAATGATGGGTTAAGGGAGTGGTTACGGGCTAAACCGGGGTTCGGGAACCTATTTATAATCATCTGTGGTAAGGGAAGGGCTTGTTTGGAATTTCTATAAATATCTGGGTCACACTAAAAAGGGCAGGGGTTTAATCATGAATATCTTTGCATAGTGGAGGGACTAATTTTCTAAAGAAATAAAGGGGAGGGGCTTCTTTGGGAAAGAACTAGAGAGAGGTGGGAGGACTCTTAAACAAAAAGGAGAGAAGCGAGGGGCATGGGGGCAAAATTGCCCCCATCTTGTTCCTCTCGACACAGGAGCGGACAGGGGAAAGGGCGCAGGAGGGGGGTGGCGGCCATGGAGCCGGTGGCCTTGGGCGCGAGGGAGGCCCGAAAGTGGGGGAAAACGGAGAGGAGGCCGAGGGGGTTCGATTCCCCTCCTCACCTTGAGCTGGGATGGAGCGAGGCGGGCTGCCCACGGCGGCGGGTGGAGGTGGGCGACGACGGCTATGGCGGTGGCGTTGCGAGGCTGGGGAGAGGGCACGCGGTGGCGGAGGTGGTTGTGGTGGCTGAGAGCTACGTGGAGGCCCTATTTATAGGCCGGGAGAGGCGGTGGAGAGGGGGGGCGGAGGCCGAGCTCGGTGCCCATTAATGGCGGTTTGGCCTCATCAGGGTGTCGCCGAGCGGCGGCGTGATTCGTGGCGGCGTACAGGACGACGAGACGGCTCAGGCAGCGGCGAGCAGCGCGCCGGGCATCCCGGATGCGTGGTGCACGTGGGGGAGGGCACGTGCAGTGCGTGGCACAGGAAGGTGGCTGTTCGCGCGGGAGCCGGAAGCAGGAAGCAGGAAGAGAAGAAGAGAGGAAGGAGAAGGAAAAAAGAAAAGGAGAAAAAGAAAAAGAGAGAGGGGAAAAGAGGGAAAAAAAAGGAAAAAGAAAGGGAGACACCGGCGAGATTCGCGGCAACGGTCGCGAGCCGGGTGTGGCGTCGTCAAGAAGCGATGCACACGAGAAACGAGGAGACAGACAAAGTTTTAAACGAGGATTGATTTCTGGTGTCGGGACGGAGATTAGATTTTTGGTGTCTGGGCGACGAATTGCCGGAGAAAATTCGAGCTTGGCGACGAAAATATTCTGAAAAATATTTTCAGCGTGTAATTTATTTTGGCGAATTTTTCGGGATGTTACAACTTCACTAACCATTCATGCAGTCGGATCGGTAAGGGGTTTTTATGGAACCGGTGAACATCGGTTTCAATTGAACCGGACTATTTTTTATATGGGCTTCATATGAGCTCCAAATTAGACAAATAATATGTCCATTTTGATTGTTTCGACGAGCTCGTTGCAATGGTGAACTTCATTTTAGCATTCAAGGTTGTTTTGTAATAGAAAATATTTAAATTAAATATTTTCTAATTCATAAGTGCTACATATATTATCTATTCATGCATATTTATTTTTGATATGTCCAGTAGAAAACTCTAGAGCACCAAAACTTATGAAATTTATTAAATTAAGATACATCTTTTGTGGACTTGTGTTGTATTTGTTTATATAATTTGTTATTTGATAGTTTATTTGTACATGTGGTCAACTATATATTTTTAATTATCAATTATATATTATGGTATTGCACCAGTTTGAAAGTATTTGTGGGCTGTTCAATTCTTCGATCTAAAACTATTGAACCAGCGGTTCAATAGGTGAACTAGCAAACCGATAGCCTCACCGATTCGATCTCCGGTCCGGTCCTATTAACTCCGGTCCGTGACGCAAGCACGAAGGCGCCAGCCGAGGCCGCCGTCGAGAGAGCCCCGAATCCGCGCCAAATCCCGCAGAATATCTGGGGAGTCGCTCGGCCCGATGGTGAGGAGGCGGTCCTGCAGGCTGATTGTGTGGGGAAAGCGACGAGGGGGAGAGGTAAGGAGATAGAGGGAGGGCGTGGAGGACGCCACCGGCGGGAGGTGGAGGCGCAGGCGGAGCCCGCCGGCCGATGGAGGAAGGAGGTGCCCAAGAGGAGAGAATAGATAAGAAGGTGAGAGAATGAAAGGAAAGACAATATAAAAAGAAAAGAATGGAGGAAAAATAAAAAATAGCTAAGGATATATTGGACATTGAACTCTTCAATCTATTTATAAAAATCACTCCGTTCGGCTGCTTGGCAGCTGCTGGCTGCTACTCTGTGAGTGCAGAACCAGCCAAGAGCAGCCGACCGAGTACCAGCCGAACACTGTGAATATGGTGAAGTTATTTTGCCAAATATTTTTCCAAACAGCTTTAGCTCCACTAGAGAATCCGTTCCGCCGTAAAAATCGGAGTCGCTTTAGCTCAACTAGAGAATCCGTTCCACCGGAAGAATCGGAGTCGGGGTCATTTTTTGAGGAGCCCGAATAGACCCTCTCTCTCTACCGTGCATGATTGCATGTAAGGACCTGTGTACCAGCTGCGCTTGTGCATTAGTTAGTTACCCACCAGCCACCAGTATGCAAAGTTCCAAATCATGCACATGCAGTCAGAACTTCAGACTCGATCCACGCAAATGCAATGCCTGATCTCACACTCTCAGTACGCAATCAAGGCGGTAATTACGTGGAGCAGAGAGTACTTCGCGCAACGGATACGAGATTAACGTAGTAGTTTTCACGCCCAAGATTTTATCCGCGGCCGTACTTGATCTAGGATTCGCACAGTTCTGGCTTGTATGTACGTGCGCGAGCAGGGCAGCAGCGTGAATGCGCGTGGCTCCCCCGTTTTTACTCACACCACATGCGTGTTCGTGGTGACCCACCCGCCCGCGCGTAAATGCGCCTTTCGCGCCGGTACACGTACAATACATACGTGCACGTACGGTACGCCCGTACGTCGTCAGCTAGCCGGCGCCGTATGCAGGGCCTGCCAGATGCATCCACGGATGCCGGCATGTACGCCCTGGAAGTTGAATACCGGCGTGCGTACACGGCACCGGGCCCTGCTGGCCCGTGCTGATATGATGCGTCGTCATGCGTGGCAATTGCATCGGTAGGAACTACTGTACCCCTGCGGCTACGGGCTACCGGCTACCTCGACGCTACTGTATGTATGCTGGGACGTATAGTACAGACGAGTAAGCTAGGCGGCCAAGTTAATACGCCTTGCATTGCTACTGCGGGTTCTGTATCGTATACTGAGCATGCACACCCGTCCTACAAAGTTGAAGGTAATCGTTTTACTTAATTGCAAGAAGGAGGTTAATATGTGTAGTAAGTTAAAGGAGGTCTTACCGCTTAGTAGACTAGTCCCAAGTCCCAACACTTCTACTATGATGATTGAAAATACCACATAAGCAATTTGGTGACATGATAAATGAGTTAGTGAGGGAAAAAATAGATATCGTTTCTTATGCAAGACACCATATCTATACAAACCCAAAAAAGGGAGAAGAGTAATAGGACGAAGTAAGAGAGAAAAGAGAGGATTAGATGAGATTTATTTTCTTCATTTATTATGAAAATTATACATTGGGGAGGTAATGTATACGGATAGTTTTTTATTTTTTCTTTGCTTTAGACGCCATCTAAAAACACTATAGATTGTGATGGCAGATTATATCCCACCACCGTCGCGCATCCCCACCGTCTCACCGCACATGTCCTCTCCTCGCAACTTCACCATCGGCCAGTCAGCGATACAGCCCGGAATAGCTATATATTGCACGCGCTACAAAAGCGACAACCCGGGACTGTGCTTTGTGCTAGCTACTCTCCATAAGGACCGTACGTCATTAGAGCGACAACCTGGGACAACCGCGCAACCACAAGACTGGAATGTGACGGTCTTGACTTACTAATTAGATCTTTTTGGTTTGGTGTAACTTACCTGCGGGGCAGGGGTGGTAAGCTTCTATGGCCCTCGTACTGAGTGACCTCGTCTGTGCTACGTGTCTTGACGCCCACTAGACCTGCTCCATAGTCGCCGATCCAACCCTTGCGGTTACTCCTTACCAACGAGATTCTTTGTAACGGACTCATAGTGAGTTTGCTAGTCATCTCACCTACGGAAGTGTGATGAACCACTAGCGTATCTCACGACTTATGGGTAAAGATGTGCAACCCCTGCAGAGTGTAAAACTGGTATAATAGCCGTGCTCACGGTCATGAGCGGCCTGGATCCTCCTTTTGATTAGTGGGGTTACCTTGGTGGTTTCGGTTGGTTCTCAAAAGTTCTTAATTAATTTGATTAATTTCTATGCAACTGGGCTGTGGTAATTTCATCAACTTGTAGTAAATAGCTTTAATAAAATTTTGCCAAGATTAAAAGCTAATGCAGTTGAGTCAGCCAACCTTAGAGTCTCATAGTTTGTGTTATACTTGTTGAGTATGAGTTGTGTACTCACACTTGCCTCCTCTACTCTTTTTCCTCTTGTTCTTTTGGGATACTCTACTGCTGCTCAGTCCCTACCAACGCGAGGGAGTTCACCCAGAGCTACCAGGAGTACGAGGACTTCTAGGCGGTCGTCTCCCAGTCGACGTCCCTGTGGTGCCCAGCTTCGACGAGAGTTTACGTATATGTTTTTACGCTTCCGCTGTATCAGACATTTTTGTTATTCATGTAATAAATAACATTCGTACTCGCTTTATTATATCTTTTACGTGATATGTGCTGTGATATACTGTTCATTCTGTTGTATATACGTGTGATTTGATCCTGTCACGTATATGATTGCTCAGTTTATGTCCTTTTGTAAACCGGGTGTTACAACGAGCCATCACCTGAAGCTGGCGCTAGTGACCAATTCAACCTTTCGCGGCCCATGTACGGCCCACTCGCGACTCCCTCCTTCTCGCCGTCGTTTCTCCTCCGCTGCGTCGCCGCCGCCGCTGCTCATGCCGCCGCCGCGGGTGACGTTTCAGGTTAGGGTTCGGGGTTCGGGGGGTTCGGGTTTGGGGGTTCCAGGTGGGCGGAGCGGACGCCGGCGAGAGCCGGCGGCCGGGGTGGTGGAGGGAGGCGGCAGAGCTTATGGTTCCAGGGTTGCCGGGGGTGGGGGCAGCTCCATTGCTCGCTGGTGTTAGAAAAGAAGGTGGTGGGCGGGGAGGAATCGACCGGCGGTGGGTGGTGGTGTGTGGGCGGGCGGCGAGGCGGCGCGGCGGAGCGCCGCCGGCCGGGGTGGTGGACGCCGGCGGCCGGGCCAAGTCCCGGGTGGGGGTGTGGTGCCGGAGAGGTTGGGGCGCGGTCGAGACGGCGGCGGCGAGACAGGCAGGGCGGTGGCAGTGGCGGGGGTGGGAGCTCGTGGGTCTTCAGGTGATGGTTCCTCGATCTGAAGCGACACGCTGCCACGCCCGGTACAGCCTGCTGCAAGTCCTACTGGCCCACGATGGATAGAATTGGTCGCCGGCTGGTCAACTGAGCTCCACCGGGACAGCCCATCTTAGAAAGACTTGAGATGGGGACGAAAGCCCAACAAAAATCACCATATATACTGCCACACCCACAACAAATTCGACGGGATACCTGACTAAAGCCCAACAACCAATGGAGAAATCAGTTGGGACGCATACTAGCAGCTTAACGGTTCTGTGTATTCTATGACAGGAGGCACACTAAGCCCTTGTTTAGATGGCTTCAAAATTTCAAAACTTTACAAGATTTCTCGTCGCATCGAATCTTTAAACCCATGCATGAAATATTAAATATAGCTAAACAAAATAACTAATTACACAGTTTGTTTATAATTTGCGAGACGAATCTTTTGAGCCTAGTTAACCCATGACAGGACAATAATGATCAAATACAAACGAAAGTGCTCCAGTGTTTTACAGTCAAAACTTTATGCATCTAAACAAAGGCTAATTGAGTGTCCTACTTAGTGAACTAGCGTACGCCTTCTACAAACTTTTTTTTTCTGGAAAACCTTCTTATTATATTAGCAGCAAACTGCTGCAATTGGGCGGTACAGAGCAGAGGTTACATTCTGCAGAGCAATTTTGAGATTGCAACTGCTAGCATGATCTGGGTTATTACAAGTGACCGCAAATTGCTCTGTGCTACACAAAGGATGCCTGAACGCTCTATTAGCTAGATAGTGAGCTTTGATGTTGAGTTTTCTTTCTAGCTTGATGACTGTCACAGAACAGTCCAAATAATATCAATCAAGTGCAATAATTAACATTTAAACTTAAACAAGAATTACTGCACTCAACCAGTACACTCAGACCGCCTGCTGTAACTAGGATCGATTACACAGGAACTCTCGCCAAAAGACGAGCACAGATGATTACCGGCAACAAAAGCGTTCAAAGTTATTTACAACCCGAGTTTAACAGAAGCACCAACTTAAACTACCCTAAGTGTTTACAAGCCAGATTTACAATTCAAACCTCAGAGTTCAAACGCAGCGGAAAGTAATTTAGAGTTAAAAACAAGCTTCAAAACACAGTACGATAACCAACGTCGCAGACAAAGACGAGCTTCACACCTTGCCCACTGATGTGAGGCTCACCTACCCGAACTTCATGGAGAAGACGGAACCCACTCGACCGACCAACCCGGAGGAAGTGGTTGACCGATCCACGAGGTGCAGATCTCCTCGGAGTCCTCCGGAACGCATCCTGCTAAAATATATGGCAACAACAAGCCTGAGTATTCTAATACTCAGCAAGACTTACCCGTCCATGGGTATACTTAGCCCATAAACTAGACATGAAAAGCTTTTGGCTCTGGAGTTTGTTTTGCTGAAAAGCTACTAATAGTGAATCCTTACTTTCAGTATTTTAGCTCAAGGTTATTATACAAATATCAACTAGGTTTGCACCAACATCTAGAGCACGCATGGTTGATCACATTATCTTTTCAGAGTACCACAGCAAACATTCTCAGTTCAAACTCATTCCACTTCTTTACTACGATGTGACGAAGTGACCAAGGTTCTCTTAATCGAGAGAGACGGTGAATCGATCCGATTTAACCTTGCAAGGTGGACCTAACACACACGTCACATATAGGTCCCGTCGGACCCTACGTGGCAACCCTTCACATATGCACACCGAGTAGCCGAACTGCCTTGCGACCCGGGACTGCTAGCCCCACCGATACCAATGAAGGGTCAGCCATGAGTTTGTATACTAGCTCCACTGTTGAAGACAATATCAAGTTCGCCTACCAGTGCACATATGTACTGAGCTTACCGGTTTCGACTACCTCCTACTCCCGGCATGCGGTTAGTATTGTTCAAACTCGGTCAGCACGGCCAACAACGGTACGGTCCTTAATCGACACAGGCGGAGGCTTACTTTCCATCCATTCCATATCCATAACCAAATCCATCTCCGCCCGGTCTCCATTTTTCCTTTCTTCTTCTCAAGGATTCATTCTCCAGAAACTTTTCCAAGTAACAAGACCTATATCTCGCGAGTGACAGGAATCACTCGACTTCTACCGAATCCTAATTAAGCATTGTAGTACTAACGACCTGTATACTAGTAGAGTGACTGAGGAAACCTAGGGATCATGCATTTAAGGTTCCAATCAACTCCTAGAAACTTAAATGCACAATAATTATATAACAAAATATTGAATACTGAAATTAAGGGTTATGCACCAGGGCTTGCCTTGCTAGTCAGCGGGGTTAGCGACTTCTGGATCTGGCTCGACGGCTGCTTCGGCTTGCGGTTCCCCTGCTTGCGGCTCCTGGATCAGCTCAGCGACCAACTCGTAGACGGCTTCGCTCGTGGCATCTAAACGTATCAAAAATGATGCCATGCAAGAATTAAAATGGTGCAAAGAAATGACACAAGCCAACATGATGCAAGGATAACACCGAAAGGAAGATTACTCGGTAGCGCAAAAAGTAAAACTGCGGCTAGGAGCGAAACACGTGCAAGAACTTATCTTGTAAACATAAATAAAGCAACAACCTTTTACTAGCATGAAAATACATTGATAACACATGCAAGAAAAATTTATTAACTTTTATTGCAAAAAGGAAAACATTTATTTTTGCCCTAGCAAAATAAACTGAGCAACAATAGATCCACAACCAAACACATAGGCTATGCACCTAAAAATTTTACAGTGGACTACACATACAAATAGTAATCTACTGAATAAATTTCATAATTTTTAGAGCAATAGAACAACTAGTAAAAATTAAACTAGTTTAAACACAACCCGAAATTTTAGCAGGGCAAAAGTGACATTTCCCAAGAACCAATATTTTTCTTCTGAAGATCTTGATTTTAGAAACCTAAAAAAATTTATTTTGCATTTTTCTCATTTTTCTATATTTTTCTACACATTTTTGAAGTTTCCAGCCGAATAAATAAAGAAAATGGAAAACAAAATGTAAAAGAGGGGGGCTGACGACTGGACCCCACCCGCCTGGGAGCCCAGCCCTGCCCCCCTCCACTGCTTTGCCTGCTCGCGCGCACGCGCCATGGCCGTGGCCGGCCATGGGTGGCTCCGCGGCGGCGGCGGCGGCGCATCTCCCCGCCGGCGAGGTCCGGCCGGCGGCGCAGCAGGGCGGGCTGCGGCCAGGATGGCTGGACGGCAGCGGGGCGCGCGCGGAGTGGGGCGGAGGCACCCGCGGGGCGGCGGCGGTGCACAAGGGCCGGGGCGGCGGCGGCGCGCGGCGTCCCGCCGGCGGCGGCCCAGACCGGCGGAGAGGCGGGGCGAGCTCGCGCACAGGGAGCCCCGATGGCCCTGCGGCGCGCGGCGGCACGGCGCCAGCCCGCGTCAGGGCGGCCCGCAGCGGCACAGACGGCGGCGCGGCGGCGCACCGGCGCCGGCAGCCGCGGATTCAAGGGGGAAAAGGGTCAGGGAGGAGGAGGTCGCGAGGAACCTCACCGTGCGCTCGAATTGAGCTAAGGAGGGCCGGGAGAGGAAGTTCGACGGGAGGGGGCGGAGGTCCGACGACAGCAATGGCGGCCGGCGGTCTGCGGGCGTGATTCCGGCCGAGGAACGGCGAAATCGGACTCAGAGAGGGGCGGTGGAGGTGGAAGGCGAGGTTAAACGGCTTGGGGTGCGAGCAATCGAAGCGGAGCGGCGAGTTTGGCCGGCACGAACGCCGGCGGCGGCCTGCTCGAGCTCGGCTCGACCCGTGCGCGATGAAGGAGAAAGGGATGAGGACGAGAAGCCTTCAGCACTCGCGAATGGATAAGGCACGCGCGGAGGGCGAGGTTCGCCGGCGATCGCGACGCGTGGAGGTCGCCGGCGCTGTGACGGTTGCGGCAAGCACAGTGACGAACCGTGTAGCACAGTGATCGTTTTGACCGGAATTGGACCAATTGAAACTCAAAATTCTATATAGGAACTTGAAATTTGGCCAAAATAAAAGTTGTAGAGGAAGAAAAGATCTACAACTTTGCTTTTGGGCGAAAATTGATTTAGAGCTCGGATTAGGGAGAAAAATGAGAGCGAACGTAGCTAAGTCGAAAGTTACTATGCGAACTCGATTAGCACTAATGATGGTGATTAACCCTGATTAGCGACTAAACACACGATTAGCAGCAAAAATTAACACCGGGGTGTTACAATGACCTCGACCTGTGCACCATTAATGGCGTTTAAGAACCGTTGGATGAGCGACCTCGTTTAAGAACGGTTTGATCCTCCAGCCTCGTGGCTCATCCATATTGTTGCCTGCGATGAATTTTGCTAAAATTTGGTTAACCAAAGCTCCTCTAGTCTAGTTGGTTAGAGGAGTGAGGTATGGTCGCCCCCACGAGGTCGCGAGTTCGAATTCCAAGTGGGACGAATTTCCGCCTGTGGGTAAAAAAATTCCCTCGCTGTGCTCGCCGCAAGGCTTGGCCCTCTCGGGCATGGGACAGGGTTCGGGGGTTTTTTCGTGGCCGGAAGAAGCCGTGTTGCTTCCTCTTAATGAAAAACAGTGGGGTCCGTTCACCCCTCCGGCCGCGTTTTTTTTTAAATTTGGTTATCAGTGAAGAACACAATGGATCCTGTGCACAGCCGAGCAGTAAACTCAGTGTAACACCCAAAATTTAAACTTTGGTTTGAATTCAAATAAATTTGTTCAAATGGTGTTTGAATTTAAAAGCAAAAACAAAATAAACAAACACTCTCTCTCCCTTCTCCTTTCAGCCCAGCCCACTCCCTTCTCTCCCCTCTCTTTCTTTTTCCCGCAGCCCAAGCCACCAAACCGGCCCAGCAGGCCCAACCCGCCTCCCTCTCCCCCTATCTCTCTCTCCCTCTCACTTCTAGGTGGGGCCCGCCTGTCGGCGTCATCCCCTACCTCCCGCCTCCTTCCTTTTATGCGCAGCGCACCTTCCCCGCCGCAGGCACGCCCGCGCCCCCGAGCCCCGCATCCCCTTTTTTGCTCGCGGCATTGATGGCCGTATCGGCCCGCGACGCGCGCGCCTCTTCCCCGCGCGAAAAAGCCGCGGCAATCACTGCCATGATTGCCGGCCGTCGAACTCGCCGTCCCTCCCTCGCTCACGGCTGCACCAACCCCTCCCTCCCTCTATAAAACCCGCACTCGAGCACTCCACTCTCCCCTTTCCACCCCACGTCGACGCTCCTCGCTCTGCAGTACTGCGCCGCCGCCGTCGATCCTCCGCCCCTCCGTGCCTCTTCGCCGTCCGTTCGTCACCGGAGCTAGGTAAGGTGGTGAGGAAGCCCAAGACCCCCTTTCCCCTCTCTCTCTCTCTCTCTCGCTCTATCTCACCGGCAATTCCTCGCCGGAGTCGCCGCTCCGCCCCTTGCCGCCGAGCAACCACCTTCGGCCACCGTCGCACCTCCTGGACCCCTTAGCCGCGTTCGCCGCCGTCCCCTCTCCTTCCCCGGCCTAACCCCGCCACAAACCGAGCACTGGAGCGCCGTTCCGGCGAACTCCGGCGATCCCGCCGCCGCCCGCCGGCATCCAGAGCCGTTGGCTCCGTCAGCACCGCCCAGCCCTGAGCCGCCCGAGCCAAGCCGCCGCCCGCCCGAGCCGTCAGAGCCGAGCCGAGCCTTTCTCCGCCCTCAGATCTTGATCCAACGGTCTAGATTGGATCTAGACTGAAGTCAATACCCCTTTGTACCGGTCAGCCCGTGGCCTTTTTGCTAAAGAGCCCCTGGATTTTTCGGAAATCAACCCTCCGTCCGCTCTAGTTCAAAAAGAAATTCCACAGAGGCCCTTTTTCTTCCGTTTAGGACCCTAAGCTTTCTAGATTTTTAACCCGTCATCCAGCCCTCTCTGTTTTTCAATCTAGTCCTCAAATCGAAGGTTTAAATATGATCTAGCCCCTGGTTTCTTGCATATAAGCCCCTAAAACCTTGTTTTAGCCATATTTTTCATGTTTTAACTCCGATTTTAGCGATTCTTGCGCTCACGCGATCCTTGCATCGTGCTCTACTTCTTTTTCAACTTTTCCAGTACTGTTTTTACTATTTTTGTACTATTTCTTATTTGTATTATTTGTTCCTCTTGTGTGATCGTGTAGACGACGTGCCATTCGAGGGTGAACAAGAGCAAGCTTTCGAGGAAGATTTTCAGCAGTTAGCCAAGGAAGGCAAGTGGCCTTCCCCCTCTGCATATTCCGTTTTGTTCCAATAATAGCATGTTAATTCACCTTTACTTTATTGTTCTATGCATAAACTTGACGGGAACACCTATTAAGGACTTTACCTAGTCTTTTTACCTCAACCTTGGAACACCGGGTTTAATATCTTGTTGGGTAGCTTTTTCTTAGTTGTGTTACCTTGGGTTGGTTGGTATAATCTTGGAAAATGTTAAATATGACTTTATCATGGTTAAGGGTACAAGATCACCTTGTTTAATTGGAACATGGAGAACCACCCAGGAAAACAGTGCAACCACAAGGACTATATGGATCTGGTCTTGGCTAATTAATTAGAGACTCTAGTTTGAAGCGGTCTTACCGAAAGGGCAAGAGGGGCGGCGGTTTATGGGGTATAATCCGGTCCTCTTGGGGTAGTAGACTTTGCTAAGGTACTGACCATTAGGGAGATTTATGCTCTACTACTGCTCCGGAAATCTTAGCGGACTACTTCTTACTAGGGAATCTTTGTAAAGGCCTCGTAGCGTCCCTATGCAACCACACCTAAGGAATGGTGGTATTGTGCCTGATCAGCACAGCGTGGTTGGGTCCAAAGTTCTTTGAACTTTTACGCGACTTGTGGTGAAAGTGTACAACCTCTGCAGAGTGAAAACTGATATATCAGCTGTGCTCACGGTCAAGAGCGGCCTGGACCCTCACATGATAATTGAACTAGATGATTAATTAAATTGTGGTTCTTGGTTAGTTATGTTGGTTTTTTTATGCTTATGCTTAAGTGGGTTATTATAAACTTATATCTAGTAAATAGGTGCTTACTAATAAAATTTGACCAACTAAAATGCTAACTGCTATAAACCTTAGCATTTTCTTAATGGCCTTGCATCTTCACCCCACTTGCTGAGTACCAACCATAAGTGTACTCACCCTTGCCTAACTGATGTTCAGAAGAGAACAATGAAGTGGAGTACTTCAGTGACTATGAGGAGTTCTAGGAGCGTTCACCAGTCAATGTTCCTGTGGGAGTTTATGAAGATATGCTGAAGACTTCGTATAGGTTATCGGTGAAACATTAAGACCTTCGTGTCTATCTATCGGAGTGTGTAATAAAGTACTTGTTTCCTTTTATTTACCTTATTGAACATTGTCTTTGATATATTCACGGATGACGTCTTCCATATATGTGAAACTTGATCCTGACACATATATGTGATACATCTGGTGTTTTTTTTTGAAACCGGGTGTGACACTCAGCTAGTCAGCTGCAAGGGAGAGAGCAGCGGCTTCAACCATAAGAAAGCTTGGATGTGATAATTGGTGTCGTGCAGCATGTCGTCAATGTAGATCCCAATTCCAGCTTTCCTTGTTGTTGATCTCCCCTGTCAGAAATCCGGAATTGAGGTTTATATTTACATATCCAATTGAAAAGTCTGTTGAATGGTAATTTTTAACCAAAACCACTATTCTTAAGGATATAAAGAGTCTATTGGAGAGGCTCGAAAGTGAAAATATATAGAAATTGATTTTTATGTAGAAGACTCTCTAAATGATAATTTAGAGAGTGAGATTTAGAAAGATTCTTCGAAACACTACGAGGAAGAAAGTTTTCTTTGACATAATACCTTATATTTTGTTCGGCTGGACCTAGGGTATGCTTGGCTATACCCATGAAGTCCACTAGCTACGCCAATGCTTTAAAGTATATTTGAGATTTACATACTTAAATACATATATATTAATATTACTATGTCTAATTGTTTAGGCTATTTAACTCCATTAAAACATTGTTTAAACAGCCTAAACACTAAATAAAAGGTGATCGATTGTTTACCGTTTATTGTTTAGAATAACATTGATTCTTGTATCTTGGAAATCCCGCGTTCTGGAGAAAACCATAGCGGTAATGGTACGTTTGATTTGGACTCTGGGAAAGCTGCGTGGCCCAAGCAGCAGTCCAATGTGTTGGATTTTGGTGGCCTAGGGCTGGATGGTGGCGGCGGGCAACAACCAAACAAGCCCCAATTGGTGTGCCCCTCTTGTATTCAGACGCCCTGCCAGGGAATTGGAGGAACTGCACAAGAAGACTACTTAATCCATAAAACAGGTACAACTATCTTTACAAGAGAAATGCCCAACTGAGTGCGTGCTTGAAATTGGATTTACAATTGATAAACAGCCTAACAATTTTGAGATAAACTTATGTAAAAACTGTTGTAGGGCACTACACTTTGGCGGCATTTGCCGTTCCACACTAACTTTCTCTCTATTTAGCTATATGACACAGCAAAATCATGACCGTTTGGCAAAGGACATCGGGACAATCTTATCTTATATGGACTTCCAAACGAACTTGCAAATATACTTACAGCTCTGACTAGAAGAAGAGCTAGCTCGTTTATGTGGCCGTCCTAACCTCTGTTTTTAAGGCGTCGCCTAGGCGACAAGGCGGTTTCCCATCGCCTTGCTTAAGGCTCGCCTTAGCCGGCCTTAGCCCACCTAGGCGACTGAGCGGCTCCCCATCGCCTCGCCTTACCTCTTTAAAAACCTTGGTCCTAACTGGAATTGATTGTCTGAAAGCTCCAGTTGTTTTGCACAGATGCACCTACTTCAAAATGAACTTGCAAATACTTAGCCATGGAAAATGGATAACCGAAATAAATAAGCAAGATAATACGATAGTAAAAGTAGCTGAAAGATTATAACTGGAACATGATGTAAACCAGATGTCGATGCCAGAGAAACAGCGACAAATTATAACTCTGCTGATCTCCTGGAATTCTTATACATACAGCTGCACGGCAACACAAGATACATGATGGCGCAACTCGTCATGATAGTCGCTGCGCCAGTGCAGCAGTGCTTACATGGTCAGCTGAAGTAACGCTTCCCCGACAAAGTACCATGTCACATCTAAATTTTTATGTAAAGCTGCAGCATGTGCTCAACAGTTTATCACCAACAAACAGAGCGGACGGTCTAATTACAGCGGCTCCAGAGCTCAGGTTCACAAAGATTCCACCTCCAAAGCCATATCCTCCTGAGTAAATTAGAACCAAAAGCCTAACAGCTAAGAAAAATCTACAACAATTACAGCAAAGTTTTTCTTTCCTGAACCCTACATTGTCTTCATTGGGATCAATCCATGAGTATAGTCCAGTGACAGAAGAACACCATGCCCAAATTCTACATTGCAGGCACCTCTAAAATAAATACGCCTTCCATATGATTAGCAATTGCGAGTAACAAAATCAAACTGGTCTCAAAAGTCCCAAAAAGAAAAAAACTACTTACATGCTCACCGCAGCCAAGTCGCTGCTAAGTCATCTCCTTCAGAGCCTTCATTGCCATGATAGTTGCTTGTATGTAGATCTTTCGGTGTCCCAACTACCATCAGGTTCCTTTCTCTTTGTTCCTACAACTGGCATTTGGTAAATTCTTCCTTGCTCCTCTGCAAAGCCATGTGGGGGTGTGATCAAATTTTGTCTAATTGGTAAAGGTGCCCGTTCATCCTTTCCTTCTAGATCTATACTTCCAGGGCCTGAGTTAAGATCAAGGCCATGACTTTCCCAATTACGATTATTGTCGCGTCCACTGCTGCTGCTGCCCTCAGCAAGATTTATTGCATACTGCCTTGAATGATGGGCAGGTAATGCACCTGTTGGCGCAACAAGTGAGGGAGAAATGGTTGGAAAATACGATACTCCTGCAGGTGCAGAATTGGCAAATGTTGTTGATCCCATTGAAAATGCCGGTGTTTGAAGGTGAACACTGGGAGGAAATGGGAATCCTGCATACTGATATGCAGGTGGATGAAAAACCATTGTTGGAGATGATGAAATAACTGGAGCCCTGCCGGGATCACCTCCAAATTGACCACTGTCAGCTGTAGGCGCAATAATCCTCTGGGTTCCAGGTGCTGCCTCAATTGGGTAAGGCTGTTCTCTTGAAGGCAAAAACGATTGTATTGGTACTGGACCACAAGGGTTGGCAGCGGCAAACCATGGTGATATATTTATTACTCATGGCAGCATTATTCATCCTAACACCAGGAACTTGTGGTATGAATTGAATACTGCCTGTATTTTTAGTAGGTAGGTTCTTTGGTGTGGGTTCAGTGCTAGCATCATCAAGGCATGGTCCACTATTAAGATCAAAGTTTCTCGAGCTATTCATGCCAGCATTAGAGAAGACTCCAGGTAACGATCTTGCTGGTAACAATGGGACTTCAACTCTGTGCAGAGCATTTGGTACAAAGTACAAACTGGCCATCGTCTGCAACTTCATCAGCTCTGTTCAGATCAAGCTCAATGCCAGCACTTCGTGAAGAGCCATCACGACTTCTTGTATTTCCAGATTCAGAACAGGTAGTCTGTGCAGAACTCTGTGGGACATCCTCCTCGAGAGCCTGGTCATCTGCAACATTCAAATCAAAGCCAAGGGTGGGACGAGACTGCTTCCCAGCAGCATGAGATACTGGAATGTCACGTGTGGTGATGGGCATCTCCAAAACCTTCCTCGGTTCAGCAGGACGAAATGCCCTTGTTGCTGCTGAACCTTTCCACCCGATCTCGGGCTTTGCTCTTATGAGGACCAATGGTGGTCACCCTTGTATGATGAGTGATTGACAACATCGTGTGGATTTGATGTGTCTCTTGGCTCGTGATGTGCAGGTGTAGGATGTGACATAACGGTCGACGGCGCGCGGTGAAGGTCAGGCGAAAAATTCACGCTGAAGGACCGTGAAGAATGGACGCGAGTAGGCTCGGTGAAAGCCCAGGTAAATGGATCGCTGAGGTACTTATAACAGGTGAGACAGCTGGCTCAGGCTGATGCCCATCATCCACAGGTATCCCTTCATTCAAGTCGAAGTCAAGCTTGGCTGTAGCATTTGACTTTGTGTGAGCGGCTAGAGAACCCTCATCTGATGAGACTAGGTCTTCTTTTCCGTCCTCTTTTCCACTCACGCCATCACTGGATTTCTTTGAAGTTTGCTTCGCACTATGCTCACTTCGCTGAGGATTAAGACCTTCAGATTTTACATGACTATTGGATTCACTGGAACTGTCTTTTGTTTCTTTCATCTCCTTAATCACACCAAGTGGGGACGCTGCTTCTACTAGTTTGGTAACATCAGCCAGAGAGGAAATACTTTGACAAACCCTGGTCTTGTTTATCAGCAGCAGACAATGAAGACTCCCCAGCCAGGATTGATCTTGAATTTCTATTGGAAACAACCAGGCTACACTGGCTGCCACTAGTACACAACCGTGATTTGAAGGCATTTTCTTAAAATGCCTTAGTTACTTATTGCATAAAGGCATTTCTCCAAAAAGGCCACTGAAAACGTTGCATATGGATGCAAAACTGAAATACGCCTAAATACATACACTACTTGAGGCATTTTGTAAAAACGCCTGCTAATAACAGAGGCATTTTCTTCAAAAAATGCCTTCGTATCCTTGTCATATATGCATAAAAGGCCCTATCATTTACTTGATATCTGCGGACCTCCACCACGTTGCCTTATCCTCTAATTGAATCGATCCCCAATTCAGATACGCAAACACCATGGCCTGAGCGCCGCCGCAAGGGCTTGCGAGCTCGCCGACGCGGAGCCCCTCCTCCACGCACCTTCGCTGCCGATTGCCGCCGGCGCACATCTTCCTCCTCCAGCTCGGGTCGAGCCGAGCAGATCACCACCCCATAGTCGCTTCCGACCAACTCCGGCCGCTGTTCGACGATTCCTTCCACGAGTACCTCCTCGAGCCAGGCCGAATCGAGACCTCAAGCGCTCCCCCACAGCCCCAAGCAAACTGCATCAGCTACACACGAGGTCGAGGTAAATTTTCATGGCCACTCATACACTTTGATGAAGGGAATAAGTCTCTGTACTTGTGGTCTTTGTGGGGCTATGTGGGGCTGCAGCATGTGGGGCTGCAGCATCTCATTTTTCTGCAGCATGCACTAGCACCATTGCTGCCCTAGAGGACAGCATCTTGGACTGCTTTAGCATCTAGATAGGACAGCAGTTAGTCCTTTCATTTGGCATCTTAGACTAGGAGTAGTCCTTTCATTTGGCATCTTAGACTAGGAGTAGAATATGCCTCAGTGTTGGCTGCCCTGCAGCTGTGTATAAATGTGTTGCCTCCCCTCCCGTTAGATGGCATGGCATTGTGAGTGTGAATGAAGAAAAACCCAGAAAACTTCCCCACCTTGAGTGTCATCCTCTCAGCTCAATGAGAGTGAAAATTGAGCTGCTAACATCTGGTATCCGAGCCGTACTTTCCTGTAGGTTAGACATTTCCTGCACTTCTCCCTCCCAAGCAGCAGCTAGCACAGCAGCAGCTAGCGCAGCAGCAGCGGCAGTTAGCGCAGCAGCAGCGGCTAGCGCAGCAGCACCTGCTGCACCCTCTACTCCACCTTCCTCACCCGAGCAGACGAGCGGCAGCTCGTCTGAGGCTGCGTCTTCTCCACGCAGCAGCCCCCTGGAGGCGCGCCATGTCCGACGCACCGTCTCAGCGCTCGGTCGCCTCGAGCGCACGGCGTCAGCGAGATGCCGAGCTCGCCGTAGCAGAGGAGCGCAGGCGAGCGACGGCACAAGCCGCTGCAGCAGCGGCGAGGGCGGCCAGGCTGGCTGCAGCGGAGCTGGCGGTGACCAGGGCGGAGGTGGAAGCAGAGGCGGCGGAGGATGCAGCGCGTGCAGCGGAGGTCGAGGTTGAGACCTTGCGCGGCAGCCTCAGCGGCTCCATCGCCGGCGACGCCACCGCCGACGAGGACCTTGAGGAGTTGGAGAGGGAGAGAGCGCGGGAGCGGACCGCGCGGTGGGCAGCAGTCCACCCCGGCGGCGGCGGCCTGGACGGCGGCGCATCCGGCGGCGATCCAGGGGCCCGCGCGCCCGGCGGCGGCCCAGGGGGCCGCGCGCCCGGCGGCGGAGGCGGCGCCCCTGGCGGAGGCCGCGCCCTTGGCGGCGGCGCGCACGGCGGTGACGGAGCTCCTGGCTGGGGTGCGCGCGGCGGCGCCCCCGGCTACCACGGCCTCCAGGCGGTGGTCAGGGACGTCGGTCCCGGTGGTGGGTGGCCCACCCTCACCAAGACCAACTACGTCGAGTGGGCCGCAGTCATGGAGGTGAAGCTCCAGGTGCGGCATATGTGGGAGGCAGTCCGGTACGGCGACGTCGACTACGATGAGGATCGACGGGCGCTGGATGCTCTCATCGCAGCAGCCCCGCCCGAGATGCAGTTCACGCTTTCCAAGAAGCGAACTGCCAAGGAGGCCTGGGACTCCATCGCTGCGGCACGTATCGGCAGCGACCGCGCCCGTAAGACCACTCTCCAGGCACTTCGCAAGGAGTGGGAGAACCTGGCCTTCAAGCCAGGTGAGGATGTTGATGACTTCGCCCTTCGTCTCAACACTCTACTGCAGAAGGTGGTGCAGTTCGGCGACGACACCTACGACGAGGAGAGAGCCGTCGAGAAGCTCTTCCGCTGCGTCCCCGAGAGGTACAGGCAGACCGCTCGCTCGATCGAGTCTCTGCTAGACCTCTCCACCATGACGATCGAGGAGGCGATAGGTCGCCTCAAGGTCGTCGACAGCGACGAGCCACAGCCTCCCTCGGGAGGCATCTCCATCGGTGGGAAGCTCCACCTCACTCAGGAGCAGTGGGAGGCTCGGCGCGGTGACAGGAGGAGGGGGGAGCCCTCTTCCTCGACTGGTGGCCGCAAGCGCGGCAAGCCGCGAAAGGGGCGCGGAGGTGCCCAAGCCGGGGCACGAGGGCGCGCCGAGGGTGGCGCCCGCGGAGATGCTCAGGGCGGCGCCGCTGACAGGCCCAAGGCGGCACGAGACGACGCCTGCCACAACTGTGGCAGGCCCGGCCACTGGGCCAGGGACTGCCCGCAGCGGAGGCGTGGGGGCCAAGCCCACGTCGCGGAGGCCCAGCCGGATGACGAGCCGGCTCTGTTCCTACTCCACGGGGACATGGAGCCGCAGCTCGTCATCCGGCTGGGCCTCCGCGACGTGGGCTTGGCCCCCACGCCTCCGCTGCGGGCAGTCCCTGGCCCAGTGGCCGGGCCTGCCACAGTTGTGGCAGGCGTCGTCTCGTGCCGCCTTGGGCCTGTCAGCGGCGCCGCCCTGAGCATCTCCGCGGGCGCCACCCTCGGCGCGCCCTCGTGCCCCGGCTTGGGCACCTCCGCGCCCCTTTCGCGGCTTGCCGCGCTTGCGGCCACCAGTCGAGGAAGAGGGCTCCCCCCTCCTCCTGTCACCGCGCCGAGCCTCCCACTGCTCCTGAGTGAGGTGGAGCTTCCCACCGATGGAGATGCCTCCCGAGGGAGGCTGTGGCTCGTCGCTGTCGACGACCTTGAGGCGACCTATCGCCTCCTCGATCGTCATGGTGGAGAGGTCTAGCAGAGACTCGATCGAGCGAGCGGTCTGCCTGTACCTCTCGGGGACGCAGCGGAAGAGCTTCTCGACGGCTCTCTCCTCGTCGTAGGTGTCGTCGCCGAACTGCACCACCTTCTGCAGTAGAGTGTTGAGACGAAGGGCGAAGTCATCAACATCCTCACCTGGCTTGAAGGCCAGGTTCTCCCACTCCTTGCGAAGTGCCTGGAGAGTGGTCTTACGGGCGCGGTCGCTGCCGATACGTGCCGCAGCGATGGAGTCCCAGGCCTCCTTGGCAGTTCGCTTCTTGGAAAGCGTGAACTGCATCTCGGGCGGGGCTGCTGCGATGAGAGCATCCAGCGCCCGTCGATCCGCCCGTCGATCCTCATCGTAGTCGACGTCGCCGTACCGGACTGCCTCCCACATATGCCGCACCTGGAGCTTCACCTCCATGACTGCGGCCCACTCAACGTAGTTGGTCTTGGTGAGGGTGGGCCACCCACCACCGGGACCGACGTCCCCGACCACCACCTGGAGGCCGTGGTAGCCGGGGGCGCCGCCGCGCGCACCCCAGCCAGGAGCTCCGCCGCCGCCCTGCGCGCCGCCGCCAAGGGCGCGGCTGCCGCCAGGGGCGCCGCCTCCGCCGCCGGGCGCGCGGCCCCTGGGCCGTCGCCGGGCGCGCCGCCCCCTGGGCCGCCGCCGGGCGCGCGGGCCCCTGGACCGTCGCCGGGCGCGCCGCTGGGCGCGCCGCCATCTAGGCCGCCGCCGGGCGCGCGGGCCCCTGGACCGCCGCCGGGCGCGCCGCCGTCCAGGCCGCCGCCGCCGCCGGGGTGGACTGCTGCCCACCGCGCGGTCCGCTCCCGCGCTCTCTCCCTCTCCAACTCCTCAAGGTCCTCGTCGGCGGTGGCGTCGCCGGCGATGGAGCCGCCGAGGCTGCCGCGCAAGGTCTCAACCTCGACCTCCGCCGCACGCGCTGCATCCTCCGCCGCCTCTGCTTCCACCTCCGCCCTGGCCGCCGCCAGCTCCGCTGCAGCCAGCCTGGCCGCCCTCGCCGCTGTTGCAGCGGCTTGTGCCGTCGCTCGCCTGCGCTCCTCTGCCGCGGCGAGCTCGGCATCTCGCTGACGCCGTGCGCTCGAGGCGACCGAGCGCTGAGACGGTGCGTCGGACATGGCGCGCCTCCAGGGGGCTGCTGCGTGGAGAAGACGCAGCCTCACGCTCGTCTGCTCGGGTGAGGAAGGTGGAGTAGAGGGTGCAGCAGGTGCTGCTGCGCTAGCCGCTGCTGCTGCGCTAGCTGCTGTGCTAGCTGCTGCTTGGGAGGGTGAAGTGCAGGAAATGTCTAACCTACAGGAAAGTACGGCTCTGATACCAGATGTTAGCAGCTCAATTTTCACTCTCATTGAGCTGAGAGGATGACACTCAAGTTGGGGAAGTTTTCTGGGTTTTCTTCATTCACACTCACAATGCCATGCCTTCCAACGGGAGGGGTGGCCACACATATATACAGCCAGCCAAGGAGTTGCTAACTGCCTAGTCTAAGATGCTCCTGCTGTCCTAGAAAAGTAGATGCTAACTGCTGCTGTCCTACTAACTGCAGCTGTCCTAACAAACTAAAAAACAGTCCAAGATGTTGTCCTCTAGGGGCAGCACAAACCCACTGCATGCTGCAGCAAAAAGGAGATGCTGCAGCCCCACAAAGACCAAGAGTACAAGACTTATTCCCTTCAGGCACTTCCAGAGGGTGAGTTGTTGCCAAAGAACTTCCATGAGGCCAAAAAATTCGTGAAGGCTATTGGAATTGGTTATAAGTGCATTGACGCTTGCATTAATGACTGCATATTGTTCAGGAAAGAATATGCCAATGCCAAGTTCTGTCTAGTGTGTAAAACAAGCAGGTGGAAGAGTGTGAAAGGTGGAGTCGATGGAAGACATGTCCATAGAGTACCTGCAAAGGTCGTTCGCCATTTTCCATTGAAGAAGAGGCTCCAAAGGTTGTTCATGAACTTCCAGAAGTTTTACCAGCACCACCAGAAGCAGCAGTTGAACTTCTCACATCCTTTGATGGCTCACTAGAGCACGACTGGCTATTGTTTGGTGAATGGCTTGAGCTACTGCTTTTCTCCTCTTTCACATTAGGCAGTTCAGAACTACAAATTGTTTTGCAGGTCCTTCGAGTTGGCAGCAACATTTTCCGGTTGCACATCTTGTACTTTTGAAGAGACAGAAACTACATGATTCAACTTCATAACAGCATCTGTGCCCCCAGGTTTATCAGTCAAAACCTTTGTTGATGAAACAGTGGATGCTGGATTCTTTGGGCTATGCTCACTTGAACCACCTCGCCTGTTTCCAGCATTTGAAATTTCTTGGAAACCTGCTTTTCCTTGCCAGGAAGCAGATTGACCAGATATTAAAGTTTTCGCATCATTTGACTTCATTTCAGCATCAACACGCTTCTTCCAGTTCTCAACTAGACACTTAGCTTTCTTCTGAATCTCAAAATTTTTATGGCCACGGAGATGATTGACAGATTTTCCAATGCTACAACTTTGCAGTGCACTGAGATTAATAGGCAATTTAGCTAGTGCCCGAAGCAGGGAAAAGAGAAGGTCGTCAATAGGCTTATCTGCTTCTTTAGAACTACTCCCATCACCAGACTTCCCTTTGTGAGCCTCTTGAAGCCAACTATCCAACACAGGAAGGCCCCTTGATTGTACAAATCTGCCAAGACAATCAACACTCTCTGCAGCTGCAATAACATCAGCAAGCATAATCCGACCGGATAGGTCTATCCTCTGCTCTGTCTGATCAAGTTGCATAAAATGCACAAGCTTTTCAACTGCTTCTGCATTTGGAAGACCACCTTTGTCAAATTTTCCTATTTCAGACTTCATATCGTCCAACTTGCTTCCAGACTCACTGTCATCGACAAGCAGACGATCTCGATCCCGCTTAGTTGGATCAATTCCTTGCTCACCTCTCTCTCTCTTCTTTCCTTTAGATAAACCACAATTCTGTGTACCATCTGGAGCGGTCTTCAGTTGCTGGGATGCTGACGGACCATTTAACTGTTTTGGAGACCGACCACCTGACTGCACCGCAGCATGCATTTCTAGCCTTGTTCTATATAGAAGCCGATTTACTTCATCCTGCCGTTCCTGGGAAGAAATCAGACATGAAACAATACAATAAATAAAATATATATAATAGATAGATAGATAAAACAGGAAAGAAAAAATGGGCCCACATTAATATAATCCCGGTCGGTAAGCCACCATAAGCACTTGTTGTCAATATCATATACGCGCCAACATACAAATGAAGAAATTCCAGCTGGGAGCTCAACACCTTTACGTAAAAAGGCAACTTTGCAAGGATGCAGCAGGGAAACAGCAGATGCCTCGTCCTGGTGAAAAGAGTAGAAGATCTCGTTTGGTGCAGCGTTGAGTTGAATGCCCTTGCTAAGCTTGATGTCGGCAGGTCTATAAAGCCAACTAACACGTAGTTTGGGATAGCCTTCTTCCTTTTTTTCAATCCAACGTATCAATCCAATGAATGGAGGAACATCAACAGCCCGAAAAAGAGCACAATCACCAACTTGAATCTCACGCCCGTCCTGAAAATTAAACAGCAACTTATCATTCGTTGAAGGAGCACAAAACACCCTTCATGTAGTTACTCATGTTCTTGTTAGTTTGAGTAGAAGCTTAATTTACAAGCTTCCTGTGTGGTTTACGTTTGCAATCAAACAAGGAATGAAAAAAAAAGTATAAAGCGTGTAATTTCAATGAAGGCCAGCACGGGCAAGGTATGGCTTACACCATTGGTGCAAGCAATGGCATCACTACATCAATACAAAACGAAGTAATTTGTTACACCTTACATGCATATCAACTGGATGCTACTTGTCCATAATCCATTGCAGAATTCTTTAAATAGGCTGTGCCACTCCTTGAACTAACAGGCAATGATGCCATGAGCTAAAATTGTCAATGATACAAAGTAAACTATGCACCTGGATAAATACAATTTGCTAGAAATTATAAGTCGTTTTGGCATTTGTAGATAAATACAATTTGCTATGCACCTAGATATATGTTGTGTCTAGATACATAGGAAAAGCGATGTATCTAGAGAAGCTGAAACGACCTATAATTTGGAACGGAGGGAGTACATATTAGCATAGCATGTTAGCAAGCGCAACCAACCCATCAGTTACTAAACACAATTTTCCTGATACATTTCAGCCTACTGGCTCCAATTTCCTAGCTACAGTGAAATCTAGTCTAGTTGTACTTCATATAGTCCAATCAGTAACAAAGATAATAACGATTTAACAAAAGTAGCATGTTCAAATCCACTAAATCTCACCAAGGTTAGCTAGTGAATTCCAAAGTGATTCCCAACAAAAACGCACCTTTATAAAGGACCCAGGTGACACTGGCCGGGGAGAATCGACGCACTCCTGCTCCCGTGCAGCCGCCGCTGCTGGCGGATAAGATGTCGTCCGAGGCGGAAGAACAGATGAACGGGAAGGAGAAGTAGCTGGCCCTTGTGCCGGTGACGATGGAGCTTCTGCCTCTACGCGTGCGGCTGGCCACATGAGCCGAACGAGACGCGGCCTCCTGCCGTCGCACCCCTCACCGCCGCGCCACCCATGCATAGCCGACTCGCTGCATCTTCCACACTGCCGCCGCCGATCCCTCCTCCTAGCCGAGCTCCGGCGCCGCGACGCGCCACCATCACCAGATCGCCGGGAGCAACCCTAGATCCGCGGGCCTCTGCCTTGGCGCATCCGGAGCACGCAAATTCGCATCGAATCGGCCAATTCAGGTGAACCGCCTGGGTGGCGGGGGCTCGAATCCGATGGAATCGACGGGGCTCCAGCCGCGGGCGGGCTCGGTTGGGGATTGGGGGATTTAGGGGTTGGGGCCAGCGGAGCGGGCAGGGTGAGACTGGGTTTGGTATCGATCCGAGGTGGGGTGTTAAAATCCTAACCCGATTCTGGAAACTCAGCAGGGAATTAGAGGTCAATCACACGAATTGGAGCAGAATTAGAGGAGGGGGAGGGGGGACATGAGAGAGTGATAGAGGTGTAGTGCATTTGACCCAGACTTGCTGCTAGGCGGGGCTTGCCTGACGTTACCTATCCGGCCGTTCCACGTGTAGGCTAATTTTTATTATAATGCTAGTGGTGAGTAATTTTTATTTTTCTATTTTTTTTCGATTAACGTGGGAATTTCTAGACCTTGAGAGCAAACGTGGATGCTCCGTTTGTTGACCAAATAATAAGATAATAGATCGTATCCACATATGGACCTGGCCCTCTGGTATGTGGGCCTATGCGTAATTAGGATCAAGTGCTAGTGGCTAGAACCTACTCCCTCTGTCATTTTTTAGAGTAAATTGCACCCCAGGTCCTCAAACTTGTCCCGCGGTTTCATCTAGGTCCCTAAACTTTTAAATCGTCCATCTAGATCCCTAAACTGTTTAAAAGTGTCCATCCGAGGTCCCAACACATCATGTGAGCATCCAAAACTGACGTGACATGCCACGTAGCGCCAGGGTGGTGAACATTTACAGAAAGCCCCATGCATAATCCTATCTTCTATTTCCTCCCCCCTCTCTCTCCCCCAATCAATCTCTCCCGGCCGCCACCGCCTCCCTCCGCCCGCTACCTCGCAACTTCTGGACGCCTTCAATCCTCCATCCCCATCGCCTCCTTTCTTGGCTCCGGTGAGCCTAGGCAGCTGTTGATGGTCCTTAAGTCAGAAATAGAACCGTCAACTCTTGCATCATTCCATAATATTTAATCACCAAACTTAGTTGTAGGGCTTAATTCTAGCGAGTTTCACGAGCTTTGGTGAATTATGATCTGCAGGCACCCACTGGTGAAATATGAGAAAAACACAAGTAAACACAGATAAAAACACACAGAAGATCACGTCCCGCGTCTCACCTACAAAATGGGCCCATTTGACAGAGAAAACTGACATACAAAGCCCCGGCACCGACATACACAAGATGGGGGCGCACCTAGCAGTGTCCAGGACGAAAGGCGGCGCGAGGGGCAGCACCCGTGGGCCGGCCGAACCCGCCCACAAGATGGGGTCGGCCGGCCCCATGTCGGCGCCATCCGGCCTCATCTTTGGCGAGAAACTTGATCCTATCCACTCAAAGGCGGTGCACTATGTTTCCATATTGATGGCGGGAACCGACCTATTAGGACTATAAAAGGGGCCTCCCTCACCCCTCTCAACACACACCACTCAAGAGAAGATGTAGTGCTCCATTCCAAAGGCGAGGCCCTGCCTAGGCTAGTGCTTAGAGTAGGGGGAGGGTGAGGAGTAGTTCGGGGAAGCGCCGGGCCTGTCGGCGGTCTTCTCCAGTCTTGTACCTCTACGGATGCTGGCTTCCTCTGGTATGAGTAAGTTGGTATTTATGATTCCTGTCTTGCATAGTACTTTCATATGAGTGAAATTTGTTCTCTTACTCGCGGGTTCGTCGCTCTGTATTTATACAAAGTGCCATAGTTTGCTACGGGAGCTCAAATGTAGTTAGACTATGGTAGTAATCAGTAGCACTGACGTGGTGTCTGGGCTAAGGGTTACCTTCGTTTGCCTTATATCCCACGGTCTATGAGGTAGGCCACAGGTGGTGACAGCCCTGTCGGTCCTTCGTAGTCCTCCACGTTCGGATATAGCGTAGAGTTGTTGGCCGGAGTCTCCTGACCATTTCAGAGGTAAGCCGGTGCCCGAAGTGAGTATTTTGCTCGAGAGATCGACCTTTAACTCATCTTTAGTGCTACCATAGGAATCCTCTCCATCCTCGCCACTCATCCTGGTGTGTCTTCGGACCGACTAAGTTGGGAGTTAGTGCACACATGTTCCCTGTGGACACGATACCCTTGAATACTCATGAGTGAAAGCTACGACGGTATCCGTGCGCTTGTGGATTTATTTTGCATCGTTAAAATACCCAACAAGCTTTCTGGCACCATTATCGGGGAACAGTTGTTGTATCTCTCTTCGAACCTAGTTGGTCCTCGTATCTTATCTTTTCAAAACAAATAAAAACTCTTATCTTCTGTTTTTTTCCTTATCTTCTATCCTCATCCCCGATATCATAGAGCAGCCATCTATCCTAAGTTTCTCTGCTCCTAAGGGCGAGCTCTTAGAGCCTCCGCAATCCGAGCACCCAATTCACACATCCAGCTATGAGCTCCGCCCTGACCTTATCGCTATGGTTCAGAAACTATCCTTCTCCGGGTTAGATAGCAAAAATCCTTACCATCATCCGCGGGAGTTTGAGGAAGTGTGTTCATGTCACGCCATCGCAAGCATGTCACACAATACCCTCAAGTGGAAGTTGTTTCCCTTTTCTCTTGGTGAGAGGGCGAAACAATGGTACACACATACCGTAGGAAGCGTGAACGGAAGCTGGGATGAACTGAGAGACAAGTTTTGTCTGTCATTTTTCCCCCAGTCCCGTTTCATCGCCCTACGAAGGGATGTCCTCTGGTTTCAGCAGAATGAGAAGGAATCCATAGGTGCGGCCTGGGCCAGGTTTTCACTCCTAATATCTGGCCCGAACCTGTTGATATCCGATCATGTGTTGCTTCAATATTTTTACATCGGGCTCGACACGGAATCCGCCTTTTACCTTGACATTGCCGCTGGAGGATCCTTTTCTCACGAGACTCCGTCCGAAGGTAGGGAAATCCTAGATCGTATCACAGAAAACACCTCCTTCGTTGCTAATACCGGACCCACCCAGGAAGAGCATACGTCAAGCCATGAGGACATTCTAGCAGCCGAATCAGATATTTCACCTCCCACAACCATAGATTCAGCTCTAGAACCATCTTCTGAACCACAAGCCCCGGAGGAAGAAGAAATTCAACCTTCGGAGCTCCCTTTCGAGTTCGAGGATGATCTTTTCGAAGATTTCGGAAACACCTCAAACTATCTCTGCACGAGGAAGCCGCCGGTTCCCATCCCATCCACAGATCCTATAGAAGCCACATTCCTTAGGGAAAATGTTAAGAAGGTAACGACCATCATGGCCGGCGAATGGTCAAGGGAGACAGAGCTGTCACCGGAAGTTCTCCGAATCAGCTCCCCTCCGTCAACCATTCCTTGCACATAAGAGGAATCCCGGTAGACATCCTCTACAGTCCCACTGTCGGAGCCAACTTCATCTCCAGCGAATGCGCGTTCCAACTCTTAGGAGATGAGCCATTGGTACAAACCGACAAAACCTTCCAAACTTCCTCAAGAAAATTTTTAGAAGGAATTGAGATTTTGCAGAACGTGACTATCAAGAATGAAAACGTCAATGTGATCCTTGATTTTCATGTTTTCGTTGTCCAAGACTTCGATCTCATGATCAGGCACCCTATTGAGAAATTGCTTATCGATGCCCCAACTCAAGGTAAACTCGATGTCCGTCTAGGGAAGGAAACCTTTTCGGTCCAAATCTCCAGAGCCGCAAACTCTTTGGCCGAACCTTCCCTTGACTCTGAACCGATAATGGAGGTGACGGGAACTCTCCCTTTCGACTCACCAGAATCCCTCCTTGAAAAAGATGCTGAAAAGTTCATCGAGGAGGTTGATGGTCCCACTGAACCCATAGACATATCCGAGTTTGAGTCTCCCCCTAGACCTCCGATCGAGTTGAAACCTTTACCCGCAGGCCTCCGTTATGCTTTCCTCCATGGTGATTCTCAGTCTCCCGTGATTATTAGCGACAAACTTTCGGAAGAAGAATCCGCGAGACTAATCACCGTCCTAGAGAAACATAGAACCGTTCTGGGATATTCCCTCGAAGATCTAAAGGGAATTAGCCCAACTCTTTGTACCCATCGCATCCCCTTGGATCCAGCTTTTACACCATCTAGGGAACCTCAAAGGAGGTTGAACAATGCGATGAGGGAAGTCGTTAAGAAGGAGGTCCTGAAACTCCTACACGCTGGGGTTATCTACCCTATGCCGTATAGCGAGTGGGTTAGTCCCATTCAGGTAGTGTCTAAGAAGGGAGGGTTGATGGTTGCCCCTAATGACAAAAATGAGTTGATCGCTCAGTGTCTCCCCACAGGGTGGAGGATGTGCATAGACTATAGGAAACTCAATAAGGCCACAAAGAAGGATCATTTCCCGCTGCCCTTCATTGATGAAATGTTGGAGCGGCATGCAAACCATTCCTTCTTTTGTTTCCACGATGGGTATTCCGGTTATTAGCAAATTCCCATCCACCCTGATGACCAAAGTAAGACCACATTCATATGCCCTTATGGAACGTACGCCTATCGTAGGATGTCGTTCGGGTTGTGTAATGCACCCACTTCGTTCGAAAGGTGCATGATGTCTATTTTCTCAGACATGATTGAGGAGATCATGGAAGTTTTCATGGACGACTTCTCTGTCTATGGAAAAACCTTTGATCATTGTCTTGAGAATTTAGATAAGGTCTTACAACGATGCGCGGAGAAAGACTTGGTGCTTAATTGGGAAAAGTGACATTTCATGGTCCGCGAGGGCATCGTCTTAGGGCACCTTGTTTCTGAACGTGGGATAGAGGTGGATCGAGCCAAGATTGAAGTTATAGAAATGCTCCCGCCTCCTGTTAATGTCAAGGGAATCCGTAGCTTTCTAGGCCATGCTGGGTTCTACCTCCGTTTCATCAAAGACTTTTCTCACATCGCTAGATCCCTCACGAGTCTCTTGGCTAAGGATGCACCCTTTGACTTCACTGATGAGTGCCTTGACGCCTTTCACACTCTCAAGAAGGCACTCATCTCAGCGCCAATCATCTAGCCCCCAGATTGGAGGCTCCCCTTTGAAATCATGTGTGATGCTAGTGACTACGCCGTAGGGGCCGTCCTCGGCCAAACTAAGGATAGGAAGCATCACGTGATCGCTTATACTAGCAAGACTTTGACAGGAGCTCAACTAAAATATGCTACCACTGAAAAAGAGCTCCTTGCCATTGTCTTCGCTATTGATAAGTTTAGATCTTACTTAGTAGGAGCAAAGATTGTTGTTTATACCGATCATGCTGCCTTGAAATATTTGCTCACTAAGAAAGATGCTAAACCTCGTTTGGTATGTTGGATCCTTCTACTCCAAGAATCTGATATTGAAACAAAAGATAAAAAGGGAGTAGAAAACTCTGTTGCAGCTCATTTGTCGCGTATGCATTTCACCAACATGCAGGAGCTACCGATAAATGACTTCCTCCGGGATGGCATGCTCTTGAAGGTAACAGACGTCACACCTTGGTATGCAGATATTGTGAATTTTATGGTTGCAGGGTATGTACCACCGGGGGAAAACAAGAAGAAGCTGGTCTACGAAAGTAGACGCCACCTGTGGGACGATCCATACCTCTATAGAGTTTGTGCTGATGGCTTGCTGAGAAGATGTGTACCCACAGCCGAAGGAATGAGAATCATTGAGAAATGTCATGCGACACCATATGGGGGACACTATGGTGTATACCGTATTCAGGCTAAGATTTGGCAAAGCGGATTCTTTTGGCCAACCATGTACGAGGACGCCAAAGACTTCATCCGGAAATGCCGAACTTGCCAGCACCATGGAGGAATCACTGCAAGAGATGCAATGCCTCTACAAAACAATCTCCAGTCGACTATGTGTCAAAGTGGGTAGAAGCAATGCCATACCGTGCTCCCGATGCCAAGCATATGCTCGAAGGATGTTCCCCGAGGTCATCTTCCCTCGTTTTAGAACACCAAGGATGGTGATAAGTGACGGAGGGTCTCACTTTATTGATAAGACCTTCCGAAACTTCCTGAAAGAGCTTGGTGCAGAGCACAACATTGCAACTCCATATTACCCCCAAATCAATGGTCAAGTAGAAACATCAAATAAACAAATCAAGAACATTCTGCAAAAGACAGTTGTAGGATCAAGAACACCGACTAGAGGGGGGGTGAATAGGCGGTTTAAAAACTAAAACCACAAACACTAGAGAAATTTAATTAGAAACAAAGGAAAGCCCTATGTCATGCTACACTATCTCTAGTTTGGGTTTGCAACCTAGGGTGACAAAATACAATTCAAACACTAGTAAAGTAAATTACTCAAATGTAAATGCAAGAATTAAAATGAGCAAAGGAATAATCGAGCTTGACACAAGATTTTATCCCATGGTGTCGATGACTTGCCGATCACCCCTAATCCACGTTGAGATGGATTCCAAGAATCAACTGCTCCTCTATCAAGAACCTCTTGATCTTGAGCCGGATTGAATCAAGGAACAGCTCCACACCTCGATTCCACTAGAGTTGCTCTTCACCACTCCGGTGAGGTGAGCACAAGACCTCTCACAACCGAAATCGGGGCTCCTCAACAATCTCTTTGGAGGTGCTCCACGAAATCCTCTTCACCAAGCTGTCTAGGGAGCGGCAACTCCCAAGAGTAATAAGTCGATGACGCTTCCTTGAAGTTTCCCTAGTGCCACAAAACTCAAGCACTTGATGCAATGCACTAGGATGCTCTCACACTCTCAAATATGCAATCTCTAAGCAAGTGTGTGTGAGAGAGGGATGCTCAGCTCTAATGTGTCAAGAAAGTAGTTCAAATGGCCAAGAGAGCCTCCCAATGGCCGGGCATTGGGTATATATAGACATCCCCTAAAAAACTAGCCGTTACACTCTTTTCTGCAAAATCGCGGACCGTTCGCAGTTCAAAAACCGGACTGTCCGCCGTTATAAACCAGTGAGTCAGAGTGCAATCATTATGTGTCAGAACTAGCCGTTGGAGCCCTGGCGGACCGTCCGTGGTTAAAAGATCTAACCCACCAGAGACAAACATCATCTCCGGTACAAACTGAAAAAGACCGGCGGACCGTCCGCGCAAAACTTCTCTGGTACAATTTGTCAAATAGCCGCGGACCGTCCGCGCCCCAGGGGCGGACCGTCCGCCGCCCAGAACATCAGCCCAACTAGAGAAACATCCTCTTTGGTACATTTTGAGTTAGAGTGGCGGACCGTCCACCCACCTGGGCCGGACTGTCCGCCAGCCAAATTTAGTTTCCACCAGAGCCATACATGCTCTCTGGTACGGGGGCTGACCGTCCGCGCCCCAGGGGCGGACTATTCGTACTTAGGCAGTCAGCTCTCAAACATGATTTTTTTCAAACTTTTTCTAAACGTCGTTAGTCCTCATGCATGCATCTAGACATTTTGAGCAAAATGGCACTAAAACCCGTCAAGCACGAGTACACGACCCCTCTTGATAGCACGGCTATCTATCCAACAAATCCGGTCACTTTTCATCCACTAATCGCCTTGTGACCGGTAAAATGCTAAAGCCGTATTTGATACCTTTGCCTTGAGCCCGAGCTTTGCACCTCATCACCAAAACTCCATATGTTCACAATCAAATCCCTTTCATTCGTGGATCAAACTATGCTCATTATCTTAAATGAAATTGTTAATCCACAAACCGTTATCATTAATTACCAAAACTCGAATTAGGGGCCTAGATGCTTTCAATCTCCCCCTTTTTGGTAAGCTTAGCACAACCTCAAAAAGCCACAATGATGAAAGAGTATTACAAGCCAACATAGTTCATCACACATTACAAACCAAATGTTCAAATCCAAACCACAAATCCATGCAAGATGAAAAATTAATGTGCAATGCAAGACAAATAGTTCAACACAAATATAGCAAGAGTAGCAAGCGGAAGCAAAAAGCAAATGATCTCCATGTGAAGTCCATGAGCTCCCCCTAGATCCAAGCACTCCAAAGCTCCATCTCCCCCTTTGGCATCAATTGCCAAGAAGGTCAATCCATCGGCGGTGGAGGAGGTGGTGGTGAGTAGAACGTCTGGTGCGGGTAGAACTCTGGAGGCGGCACTAGAGCCGGAAAGCATGAGTAGAAGTGGTCAGAAAACCCGGTGAAGGCTATGCTGAAAGTGTCAAAATGCTGCTCAAGCTACTGCTACCTCTGCTTGAGCTGCTCAAACTGCTCAGATGACGGCAGATCCTCAAAGCGTGAGTCCAGGGCTGCAATGTCAGAGTGAAGACTCTCTTGAACCCCCTGCATATGAGCCATCATATGCTGGAACATCTACTGCTGCATGTTCTGGAAGCCAAGGTTCATCTGATTCTGCATCTGGCTAGCCAACCCGGCAATCTGAGAAGAAATGCTCTGCTGCATGGATGCAAAATATGGATCAAAGTAGCCAGCTAGAGGAGCCCACTGCTACTGCACTGGAGACTGTGGAGGTAGCATGGCATGCTGTGCTGCAGCTGCACCCATATGAGCATCATCATCATTGTCACCATCATCATCTTGCCCTTGAGCTGCCTCATCCATGTCATCACCGGGAAAAGGAGTCAAAGGTCTCAAGAGACATTGCCTTTGAAGCTGGTCTTGGTCTTGATGATTGACATGATGTAAGGAGCAAAGTACAAGTTCATCTCAAGGTTAAGCCTCAATTCTGCCAGCTGATCCATAATAAGAGCAATGACATTTATTCTATTCTCATTCATCACATGAGAAATCACATTCCAATAAAGGCCTCTTATCTTATCCTTGTTGCCACTCTTTGGCATGAATGTGACTCTAACAATCTTGTTTATGACACCAGGATGATGCCTAAGACCCTGAATATCTCCAAAACTCCTAGCAATACCAACATTTGCAGGCTCATAGTACATGGGGTAGTCATTCTCATCAAGTGGATTTTCCAAAACGACATTCACACTTTGCTCACTAATGATAGAATCATAATCCAATTGATTTGCAGCGGCAAACTGAGCAAAGGTGGCATCGTATGTTCTCTTGCTAGTTGTCCACCAAATTCTTTCTTCTACCATGTTAATCACTAAGGTGGCATAAAACTGACGAATGACATTCTCATTCCAAGCACATCTATGTTGAAGAACATTAGCTAGGCCCATTCGCTCAAATCTATCCACTAGATCAGACATGACTTGTTGTGATCTCATATAGCCTAGATCAATGGTCTGATGTTTGAACACAGTTTTCTTAACTAGATGACCAAAATAAGCATCTTTTTGTACCTCAGTTTTGAAGCAGAGAATGTTGATGTCCCGAGGCATGTTGAGCTGATTCACTGATCTTGCATTTGCATAACTCTCAGTTGTCCACTGTCTGCTTGGAAGATCTAGCCCCATCAGATCTGTAACATCATCCTCAACTCCCTCAGCATCTTCCTCTGAAGATTCACCACCAACATCACCCACTGAGGATGCAGCGGCCAAGTCACTAGGGTTACGAGCGTAGTCCACATCATCAGAGTCATCACTATCTCTTTGCCTCTTGGATGACACAGCCTTCTTGATTTTAGATGTCGTTGCTTTGAGAACCTTCCGGGGTGGCCTGAGATCAAGAATTAACCATAAGAAACAATCTTGCAACCAATTGAGTCAATCCACTTTGAAACATATCAATTTGAACCAAGTCTGAAAAATCTGCCAATAGCGGACTGTCCGCACTACTGAACGCGGACTGTCCGCACTACTGAACGCGGACTGTCCGTGGTTCACTGAACCAAGAGTGGACCGTCCGCGGTCAGCAGGAGGACCGTCCGCGACTCATCTGTTCTGCGCAGAGACACAAAAATTGCCCCCAATTTTGATTCATCCATAATTGGAGTTCTAGATCAAATCCATCAACCAAATTTTAACCATAGCATCTCCTCATCACTAGGAACAAGTTCCCCCAACTATTTTCATGAATCCATGGCTAAAAAAAGATCGGAGCACCCAACCCTAACTCTTTCCAATGATGAAATCCAAGAACAAGAGTTAGAGATTCGACAAAATACCGAGAGGACATGATGGAGATTTTCGAGAAGAGTCCGGAGAAGTGCTCGGACCGTCCGGGAATCACGCCAAACACCGTTGACCTTGAAGTCTCCCCCACGTGCTTGAGAGAGACAGGGAGAGAGCTTTTAGGTGGTTTGGGTCGGGTTGGTGGAAGGAGAAAGGGAGTTGGGCATATAAGTCCACGGGTGGCCGGTCCCACAGTTCTGCGTAGGCGCGGACCGTCCACGACCTCATGGCGGACCGTCCGCCTTTATAAATTCCGACAACTCTCCACTGAAAACTACCTCTGTTCAAGTTTTCCCAACACCTGCGGACTGTCTGCGGACCCATGACGGACTGTCCGCGCCTTGCCAGTAGGCACACCACCGGTGTATCCAAAGCCAACCGGATGCACCGATGACCCGCGGACTGTCCGCGGTCCTTGGGCGGACCATCCGCCACTGTAACTTTGCGGCTGAAAACTTCTCTGCAGAGCCTCTGGTGAACAAATTCCATGAACGGCGGACTGTCCGCCTCTTACCCGCGAACCGTCCGCGCTACCAAAAATCTGACTGTCCAGAATTTTGCTAATTGTCACCATTTCAACTTCAATTTGGGATCATTGCTCATATAAAAATCTAAAAATCTCAAAAATTGTATGAAAACCTTCCAAAGACTCATATGAGCGAGTTTCAACAAGAAATCAAAAATAAATCGAGTAAAATCATGAGAACTCATAAATGGCTCAAAAATACCTAAAAAATTCAGAAAATTGAAACAAAGGATGCATGAAAGGACCATATGTCACATGTGCTAGTTTTCAAGTCACATTTGAGAAGTCAATGATATTTAGCTCATTTCTCAACTAGCAAAACCGAGATTCATCCAAAGGCTTGGTGAATATATCCGCTAATTGATCATCCGTGCCAATTCCATCAATCTTGATATCACCTTTGTTCACAAAATTCACACTAAAATCAAGAAGAGCTTGCTTCATCCATAATAGTTGTGCATAATAATTTCCGGCCGAAATATATTCCACTTCGGCGGTTGAAAGAGCCACGGAATTTTACTTCTTTGAAGACCAAGAAACAAGAGACCTTCCAAGAAATTGACAACCACCAGAAGTGCTTTTCCTATCAACCTTGCACCCCGCATAATCCGAATCCGAGAACCCAACCAAGTCAAAATGAGCACCCTTGGGATACCATAAGCCAATATGAGGAGTATATTTCAAGTATCTCAAGATTCTTTTGACGGCGGTTAAATGACATTCTCTAGGTGCGGCTTGAAATCGTGCACACATGCAAACACTAAACATGATGTCGGGCCTAGATGCGGTCAAATAAAGCAAACTACCCATCATAGAACGGTAAAGCTTTTGGTCAACCGGGTTACCTCTCTCATCTAGGTCGGGATGCCCATTGGTGGCCATAGGAGTCTTGATTGGTTTTGCATCTTCCATACCAAATTTCTTCAAGATATCCTTCACATATTTAGATTGACACACAAAGATGCCTTCTTTGAGTTGCTTGATTTGAAGTCCAAGAAAGAAACTCACTTCACCAATCATGGACATCTCAAACTCTCTAGACATCATTTCACCAAATTCCTCACAAAAACTTGGGTTAGTTGAACCAAAGATAATATCATCAACGTAAATTAGACAAACAAACAAATCCTTACCAATGACTTTAGTGAACAAGGTAGTATCAACCTTACCAATTTTGAAGCCCTTAGAAATAAGAAAATCTCTCAATCTTTCATACCAAGCCCGTGGAGCTTGCTTAAGACCATAAAGAGCTTTTGAGAGCTTGTATACATGATTTGGCTTCTTGGGATCTTCAAAACCAGGAGGTTGCTCGACAAAAATAAGTTCACTAATCTTACCATTCAAGAAAGCACTTTTCACATCCATTTGAAAAAGTTTTATGTTGTGAGAGCAAGCATAAGCTAATAAAATTCTAATAGCTTCTAATCTAGCAACAAGAGCAAAAGTTTCACCAAAATCCAAACCTTCGACTTGGGTGAAGCCTTGAGCCACCAATCTTGCCTTGTTTCTCACAACCATTCCATCTTCATTTTGCTTGTTTCTAAAGACCCATTTAGTACCAATAATATTGTAATTCTTGGGTCTCTCCACTAAATCCCAAACTTGATTTCTGGTGAAATTATTCAATTCTTCATGCATAGCATTCACCCAATCCGGATCTCTCAATGCTTCATCTACACGGTTAGGTTCAAGAAAAGATACAAAAGTATAATGTTCTCAAAATGAAGTAATACGAGATCGAGTTTGGACACCCTTACTAATATCACCTATGATTTGATCCATGGGGTGATCCTTTGCAAGAACATGATGAATCCTTTGAGGAACAATAGGCTCCCGAGTTGATGGAGAGGGTGAACTAGATAAACCCACTTGATCTTGTACTTGAGAATCATCATTACTTGAATCTTGTACAATTGGTTGTGCTTCATGATTTGAGATAGAGGTTGAAGGATTTACTCTAATAGAAATAGAAGGACCATCTTCATCCTCATCTTCTTCTCTTGGTCTAACATCACCAATTGACATATTTTTCATAGCAATTTTCAAGCCATCACTTCTCACATAATAAAGATTTTCTTATTCATTATGAGACACATTGGTTTCATCAAACTCCACATCATATGCTTCTTCAACAATGTCATGAGTTTTGTTGTAGACCCGATAAGCCTTGCTACAAGATGAATACCCAAGAAGAAAACCTTCATCACATTTGCTTTGGAGCTTTGATAACTAAGTTCCCTTCTTGAGAATATAGCACTTGCAACCAAACACTCTAAAATATGAGATATTTGGCTTCCTTCCAATGAGCAATTCATATGGGGTCTTGTTATGAAATCTATGGTAATATAATCTATTCGAAGCATGACAAGCCGTGTTAATTGCTTCGGCCCAAAAACTATCCGAAATATTGTATTCGGAGAGCATTGATCTTGCTATATCAATCAAAGTTCTATTTTTCCTCTCAACAAAACCATTTTGTTCCGGAGTGTACTTGGCTGAGAATTCATGCTAGATTCCTTTCTCATCACACCATTCCTCAACTCTTGTGTTTCTAAATTCACTTCCATTGTCACTCCTCACTTTCTTCACTTTGAGTTCAAATTCATTCTCGGCCCTTGTTATGAATTTCTAGGATGTGTCACATGTATGGCCTTGTCATGAAGAAAGAAAACCCATGTATATCTTGAATAATCATCCACTACCACAAGACAATAGTAATTCCCACCAATGCTTCTATATGTAGTAGGACAAAATAAATCTATATGCAATAATTTCAATGGTCTCTCGGTTGACATAACACTTTTGGTAGGATGAGTATTTGCAACTTGTTTTCCGGCTTGACAAGCACTACATAACTTATCTTTTTCAAACTTCACATTCTTCAAGCCAACTACTAAATCATGCTTTATGAGTCAGTTGAGTTGTTTCATGCCAATATGACCAAGTCTTCTATGCCATAACCAACCCAAAGATGATTGAGTGAATAAGCAAGCAGACAAATTTGCCTCTTTAGTAGAAAAATCCACAAGATATACATCCTCATGTCTAAATCCCGTAAAGATGTGATCTTTTCCATCCAAGCTAGTCACTATAACATCATCTTTAGTGAAACTATACTTATAGCCAAAATCACATAATTGAGTGACAACTATGAGATTGAACTTGAGAGAATCAACCAACAATATTTTTGAAAAAGAGTGATCACTTGAGATAGGAATTGTACCAACTCCTTTGACTTTGCCCCGACTATTGTCACCAAAGATGATGTCACTATAGCTAACCACATTTTCATATAAAGAGGAAAACATCATTGGATCTCCGGTCATGTGTTGAGTGCATCCACTATCAAGCACCCAATGTCTTCCTTCGGACTTGTAATTCACCTACAAAAGAGAAGTAACTCTTTTAGGTACCTAAATTTTCTTGGGTCCTTGGATGTTAGTGACCAAGGTTTTAGGCACCCAAATGGCATTCTTTTTAGCACCATATATAGGCAACCCAATATATTTAGCACTAACACAACCCTTAGAATCTTTCATGAGAACATAGCTAGAATCAAAGGATACGGCTTTGTTGTTGGTGCAATTCTTCTAATTATGACCCATTTTTTTGCACTTCTCATAATATGGCCGTCCATCTTTCTTGACAAACACGGTCTTGGTTTAATAAAAGGCCTTCTTGCCTTTCTTTGGGATATATCCAGGACCTTGCCTATTCAAGGTGAACTTTTGGCTTGACCAACAATAGTTGAATTTGGCTCTACTATCATAGCACTTGCTCAAATCATTGGTCAAACAAATCACCTCCTTCTTTAATTTCTCATTCTCCAAAACAAGTGACTCATCACAAGAAGATTTTTCACAAGTGCTACATGAGGGGTTAGTAGAGCTAGATATATGACAAGATTTGCAAGTTTCACTACTAGCCCCATGCTCAACTTAGCCTTGTCCTTGTGATCAAGCAAGGTGTTGTGAGCTTCCTTAAGATTCTCATGAGTTTCTTTGAGATTATCATGAGAGGTCTTTAGCTCCTCATAGGAAGCTTGGAGTGAACCATATTTCAACTCCAAGTCCTTCAACTTTGTCTTTTCCTTGATCACAAGTTCACCGGCATTATTGAGCATGTCTATAAGATCATTATATGAAAATTCTTCAAGTTCATCATCATCTTGTAGTACCTTTGCACCACCCTTTGCCATAAGACAATGTGGTGTGGAGAAGAGTGATAGAGCCTCCTTGATGGCGATCCCGGCAACTCCCTTGGATGGCTTGTCATCATCATCATCATCATCATCATCATCATCATCATCATCATCATCATCGGAGCTTGCATCGGAATCCCACTCAACAAAATAAGCTTGACCATTCTTCTTCTTCTTGATGAACTTCTTCTTCTTCTTATTTTCATCATTTTTCTTGTCCTTGTTGTTCTTGTCATTTTTTTTGTCACTTCACCACATTGGAAGCAAGTCTTGTCAACAAAAGAATTTTTTCTTGACGATTGTCCTCTCTTGCCAAAGTTCTTTTTATTCATCATTCTATTGAACCTCTTGACAAAGAGAGCCATCTCCTCATCCGATTCTTCTTCTTGGCACCCACTTTCTTTTTCATTTTTGCTATCTTGAGCTTTGAAAGCCACACTCTTCTTTTTCTCATCAATTTCTCCCCCATGAGCTTCATCTTGAGATTTCTTGAACATGTCATGGGTAAGCACTTCTCCCAATATTTGTGTGGGAGTAGCATTCTTGTCATTTGACCTCACAAACAAGGTCACAATGGTGTCATATCTTTCCGGAAGAACTCTAAAAAATTTGTGATTGAAATCCGCATCCGGCACCTCAAATCCAGGCCCCTTGAGCTCGTTCACAATATCATTTAGTCGGTTGAACATTCTGGCTACACTCTCATCCTTCTTCATTGCAAATTCACTAAATTTGCCCTTGAGCACATATAGCTTTGCCTCCTTTACACTTGATGTGCCCTCATGAATTTCCATGAGCTTCTTCCATATATCATTTGCATTTGTGATGCTCTTGACTCTATTGAATTCACTCACATCAAGAGCATTAAATAACACATTTACCCCCTTGATCATTTAGTATCTCATTTTACTCATCTAGGGGAGTCAGGTTCTTTGTGTCTAGAATGACATATCTATCAGTTACGACTCTCCATAACTTTCTACTCATGGCCTTGAGATGGGCCGACATTCTAGTCTTCCAATAATCATAACTATTTACATCAAAGAACGGTGGCTTCCCAACATGAATCCTATTATCACTAGTCACTGTTCTACTCCAAGATGGTTAAATCCGTAATTAATGGAGTACTTAGCTCTGATACCACTTGTAGGATCAAGAACACCGACTAGAGGGGGGTGAATAGGCAGTTTAAAAACTAAAACCACAAACATTAGAGAAATTTAATTAGAAACAAAGGAAAGCCCTATGTCATGCTACACTATCTCTAGTTTGGATTTGCAACCTAGGGCGATAAAATACAATTCAAGCTCTACTAAAGTAAATTGCTCAAATGTAAATGCAAGAATTGAAATGAGCAAAGGAATAACCGAGCTTGACACAAGATTTTATCCTGTGCTGTCGATGACTTGTTGGTCACCCCTAATCCACGCTGAGGTGGATTCCAAGAATCAACCGCTCCTCTATCAAGAACCTCTTGATCTTGAGCCGGCTTGAATCAAGGAACCGCTCCACACCTCGAATCCACTAGAGTTACTCTTCACCACTCCGGTGAGGTGAGCACAAGACCTCTCACAACCGAAATCGGGGCTCCTCAACAATCTCCTTGGAGGTGCTCCACGAAATCCTCTTCTCCAAGCCGTCTAGGGAGCGGCAACTCCCAAGAGTAACAAGTCGATGACGCTTGCTTAAAGTTTTCGTAGTGCCACAAAGCTCAAGCACTTGATGCAATGCACTAGGATGCTCTCACACTCCCAAATATGCAATATCTAAGCAAGTGTGTGTAAGAGAGGGATGCTCAGCTCTAATGTATCAAGAAAGTAGTTCAAATGGCCAAGAGAGCCTCCCAATGGCCGCACATTGGGTATATATAGACATCCCCTCAAAAACTTGTCGTTACACTCTTTTCTGCGAAATCGCGGACCATCCGCAGTTCAAAAACTGGACTGTCTGCCATTATAAACCAGTGAATCAGAGTGCAATCATTGTGTCAGAACTAGCCGTTGGAGCTCTAGCGGACTGTCCACGCCCCAGTGGCGGACCGTCCGCGGTTAAAAGATCTGACCCACCAAAGACAAACATCGTCTCTGGTACAAACTAAAAAAGACCAGCGGACCGTCCGAGCCCAAGGGGCGGACCGTCCGCCGTTCAACCTTGAAAACCACTAGAGACCAAAACATCTCTGGTACAATTTGTCAAATAGCCGGCGGACCGTCCGCGGCCCAGGGGCGGACCGTCCGCCGCCCAGAACATCAGCCCAACCAGATAAACATCCTCTCTGGTACATTTTGAGTTAGAGTGGCAGACCGTCCGCCCACCTGGGCCGGACTGTCCACCAGCCAAATTTAGTTTCCACCAGAGCCATACATGCTCTCTGGTACGGGGGCGGACCGTCCGCGCTTAGGCAGTCAGCACTCAAACTTGATCTTTTTCAAACTTTTTCTAAACGTCATTAGCTCTCATGCATGCATCTAGACATTTTGAGAAAAATGGCACTAAAGACCCATCAAGCACGAGTACACGACCCCTCTTGATAGCACGGCTATCTATCCAACAATTCCGGTCACTTTTCATCCACTAATCGCCTTGTGACCGGTAAAATGCTAAATCCCTATTTGATACCTTTGCCTTGAGCCCGAGCTTTGCACATCATCACCAAAACTCCATATGTTCACAATTAAATCCCTTTCATCCGTGGATCAACCTATGCTTATTATCTCACATGAAATCGTTAATCCACAAACCATTGTCATTAATTACCAAAACTCGAATTAGGGGCCTATATGCTTTCAACAGTACATGAGATGTTGAAATCATGGAAGACGAAGCTACCCGATACGCTTTGGGCATATTGGACTGCATACAAAACACCATTGGGCATGTCACTCTATCAGCTAGTATATGGGAAGACATGCCACTTGCTTGTTGAGCTAGAGCACAGGGCACACTAGGCAATCCATAAATTCAACATGGACTTTAAGAAAGCCGAAATGCTCAGGAAGCAACAGCTATCAGAGCTGGAAGAATAGACGGACAAAGCATACCATGGTGCCAAAATCTACAAAGAGAAGACAAAGAAATGGCACGACAAAAGAATCAAGCAGAAGGAGTTCAAGCCGGGAGATAAGATATTGCTCTTTAATTCCAGGGTTAAGCTATTCGGACATGGCAAGCTTCGTAGCAAATAGGAAGGACCGTACACCGTCATCAACGTTGCGTCACATGGAGCAATCACTCTCCAAGATGACGGAGGTAAGACCATCAAGGTAAATGGCCATCGTCTGAAAATCTTCCTAGAACCCGATAATAAAGAGTATGGTGTGATCAACTTCATTGAAGAAATCTAGCCTTAAAATCCAAAAAAAAATAACAAATAAATAAAATAGGCTAGACAACCCTTATTCTCCTAGGATCCTTTTGTTTTGCTTTGTCCCCTAATAAAATGCAGGCAAAAGAACAAGTGTCTGGGGGGGTCGCCTGACCCCAAGATCGTCTACACAGCACGAAGGTATGCAACCAAAAGCCTCACACTCCTTGGTTCCTGAGTTTGAATGAGTTTTAAAACTGATCACTTAAATCAAGCTCAAATAAAATGAATCAACATGACCCTCTTGCTCTACATACTTTCTGTGGTTGTCTTGCATATGTTTTATTCCTTAATTATCATTTTGATGCTTGTGAACAAATATCGTTAGGACCACATGCTTATCTAAGTAGTTGATGTGTGTGATATGGCTTGATGACATGATCTTCGCTCTTAATGTTTAAGTACATGGGAAAATTTATTAAAAAAAAAACTTGCAAAGCTCCTCTTTGATTTGCCAAAGTCCTACCAGAGCCATATAATGAATTATCTTGAAAACCCTATACATTTGCTGCTTGTCTTTGCATTGAGCATTGTCAAATTGTTGTGACCCTTGGAAGAATTCTTTTCACGCTTTCATGATCAAGATTCACGTGCACACCATATACCCCCTTGCTATGCTTCCATGAGAAGTTAGCATTGTACCACTTCTTACATCCCACAAAATAAAAATTCCACATTATGTGATTGTGGTCTCTCTATCTCCATATTTTGTTACAAAAGAGACATGGGCTATAGAAAAAAATGGACACATGAAGGTCCATTAAAAAAAAGAGAAAGAAAAATAGCCATATTCTCAAAAAGAATTTACAAATGGAGAGAGACCACACAAAAGGAGTTTCCATCCACCATATAACATCTGGTATATCCATGCACGTACACATCTTGATCTGATAGTATGACTAGTTTTCCTCCCCAGATCCAATTTTTGACTTTGCAATGTATGTGATGCAAGTATGCCTTTTACTTCATACCTACCTTAAAGCTCCACATATGGCCATCATTGGAAGTAGGATGAAGAAAATGGGCAAGTCAAATGTCTTGGTAAGGACTTATACACCTTGAGTGATCCGAGAGTATCAAATGAGGAGCTAAGTAAAATTTATTTTTGAAAACTCTTTGAAAAATCCCAAGTTACTTAACATGTAGAGTTGAGGTGACTTGATTCATGACCGTTCCACTCCTCAACTACCCAAGATGGCATGATAGACACTTCAAAAGTTCACAAGTGCAAGGTGAGGTTTGGAATATCTCTTATTCTTGCTTCATACCTTTGGAAGTTATGTTTCACCTTAGTCCTTTCTCCTTCACTCGAGGATGAGCAAAGGCTAAGTGTGGGGGTGTTGTTGACGGTCCTTAAGTCAGAAATAGAACCATCAAATCTTGCATCTTTTCATAATATTTAATCACCAAACTTAGTTGTAGGGCTTAATTCTAACGAGTTCCATGAGCTTTGGTGAATTATGATCTGCAGGCACCCACTGGTGAAATATGAGGAAAACACAAGTAAACACAGAGAAAAACACACAGAAGATCACGTCCCGCGTCTCACCTACAAAATGAGACCATTTGACAGAGAAAACTGACGTACAAAGCCCCGGCACCGACATACACAAGATGGGGGGCCCACCTGGCAAAATACCCATTGCTCTTGTGTGCCTCTCATGCTAGGGCTGTGGAAGGGGTTTTGTCAACGGATCTGAATTGTTTAGGTTCGTGTGTATTTTGCATATCTTGATCTCACCACGATCGATGAACTCTCCAATGAGATGAAATCGCCGCATAACGTGTTTGCTCTTCTGGTGATTCCTTGGCTCCTTGGCTTGCGCAATATCTCCACTGTTGTCACAGTAGAGATCCAGCTGGCTAGAGGCATTAGGGAACACACCAAGCTCAATAAGGAACTTCCTTATCCAAATACCTTCCTTCGTAGCTTCTGAAGATGTGATGTACTCGGCATCTGTTGTAGAATCGGCCACCGTCTCCTGCTTGGAACTCTTCCAACTAACCGCACCACCATTTACTTTGAACACGAAACCGGACTGAAACTTTGAATCATCTTTGTCGGTTTGGAAGCTAGCATCAATGTAACCAGTTACAACGAGCTCCTCCTCACTTCCATAGACTAGAAACACATTCTTAGTTCTTTTCAAGTACTTGAGGATGTTTTTCACAGCTGTCCAGTGACTCTCACCTGGATCTGACTGGTACCTGCTCGTAAAACTTAGAGCATAAGAAACATCTAGGCGTGTACTTATCATTGCATACATGATAGATCCAATTGTTGAGGCATATGGAACTTTGCTCATGCGCTCTCGCTCACCAGTCGTCGTAAGACACTGAGTCATGCTAAGATGTATGCCATGTGACATAGACAAGAACCCTTTCTTTGCCTCTTCCATGTTGAACCACTTCAACACTTTGTCAATGTAAGTATCTTGGCTTAATCCTATAAGCCTCTTTGATCTATCTCTATAGATCTTGATGCCCAGTATGTATGCTGCTTCTCCTAAATCCTTCATCGAAAATCTATTTTTCAGTGAAGTCTTTACGGACTCAAGCATAGGAACATTATTTCCAATCAGCAGTATGTCATCTATATACAAGATTAGAAATGCAACAAAGCTCCCACTTTCCTTCTTGTAAACACAAGCTTCTTATTTGTTTTTAATGCAGCCAAACCCTTTGACTACTTCATCAAAACGAATATTCCAACTCCGAGATGCCTGCTTTAACAAATAAATGGATTTTTGAAGCTTGCATATCTTTCCGACATTGGTCGGATCGACAAAACCCTCGGACTGCATCATATACACGTCCTTGGTCAGATTTCCATTAAGGAAAGCTGTTTTGACATCCATTTGCCAAATTTCATAATCGAAATATGCAGCAATAGCTAGAATAATCCGAACAGATTTAAGCATCGCTACGGGCGAGAAAGTCTCATCGTAGTCAACTCCTTGAACTTGTTGAAAACCTTTTGCGACAAGTCGAGCTTTATAGATGTGAACATTTCCATCCATATCTTTCTTCTTCTTATAGATCCATTTGCACTCTATGGTTCTCACACCATCAGGTGGGTCTATCAAGTTCCAAACTTAATTTTCCTTCATGGATTCTATTTCGGATTTCATGGCATCTTGTCATCTCTCGGAGTCAGGGCCTGCCATCGCCTCTGCATATGTCGCAGGCTCATCATTGTCTAACAATAATGCTTATGTTGCCATAGGCATCTCAACTTGTTCAGCTACATTAGTGTCACTTGTAGAGTCTTGTCCTATTGGCTCATCTCAAACTTCTTCAAGTTGCACCGTTCTTCCACTTTTCTCTCCTTTGAGAAACTCTTTCTCTAGGAAAACTCCATTCCGAGCAACAAACACTTTGCCCTCAGATCGATTGTAGAAGTAATACCCTAAGGTCTCCTTTGGGTATCCCACGAATATGCACTTATCCGATTTGGGTGCAAGCTTGTCAGACTGGAGTCGTTTGACAAATGCTTCACAACCCCAAATTTTTAGAAAAGACAAACTGGGAATCTTGCCAGTCCATATCTCATATGGTGTCTTGTCTACAGATTTTGACGGCGCCCTGTTCAGTGTGAAAGCTGCTGTTTCTAGAGCGTAACCCCAAAATGACAATGGTAAGTCCGACTGGCTCATCATTGATCGAACCATGTCCAACAGAGTTCGATTACGTTGCTCGGAAACCCCGTTCCTTTGACCTGTTCCTGGCGGCGTAAGTTGTGGAACAATACCGTAACTCTTCAAATGATCTCTAAATTCATGGCTCAGATATTCACCTCCACGATCTGATCGCAAGGCTTTAATCTTCTTGCCACGCTGATTTTCAATTTCATTCTGAAATTCCTTGAACTTTTCAAATGTTTCAGACTTATGCCTCATCAAGTAGACATAGCCATATCTACTTAAGTCATCAGTAAAAGTAATGAAGTATTGGAATCCTCCTCTGGCAATCGAGCTCATTGGTCCACACACATCCATATGTATGAGTTCCAGCAAGTCTGGTGCTCTCTCTGGAAAACCTGTGAACGACGTCTTGGTCATCTTGCCCAGCAAACAAGCTTCGCATGTCTCGTATGATTAAAAATCAAACAAACTTAGAAGTCCATCCTCATGGAGCTTCTTCATGTGTTTCTCACTTATATGACCGAGACGACAATGCCACATGTAGGTAGGATTCAAATCATTTAGCCGAGGCCTTTTAGCACTTATATTACAGATAGGAGAATCATCAAGATTTAAAATAAATAGCCCATCCTTAATGGACGCCAAAGCCACAAACATATTATTCTTAGAGATCACACAACCATTGTTTTCACTCGCAAAAGAATAACCATCCTTCATCAAACATGAAGGAGACACAATGTTTTGACTCAAACTAGGAACAAAATAACAATTATTAAGCTCCATGACAAATCCTGATGGTAGGTGTAGTTGCATCGTCCCGACGGCCAAAGCATCAACTCTTGCATTATTGCCGACGCGGAAGTCAACTTCTCCTCTTTCAATGCTTCTACTCTTTCTCATTCCCTGCATCGAATTGCATATATGAGCAACCGATCTGGTATCAAATACCCAAGAATTAACATAAGAGTCAGCGAGAAATATTTCTATAATATGAACAACAAGTGTACCTGAGGTGGAAGAACGATTCTTCAATGTGGCTTGGTATAGCTTGCAGTTCCTCTTCCAGTGTCCTGGCTGGTGACAATGAAAGCACTCCTCGTCTGCAGCTGGTCTAGGTTTTGCCTTCGGTGTAGGGTTTGGCTTGGGGTTCGCAACCTTAGCCTTGCCCTTCTTCTTCTTCCAAGAAGAACCTTTCTTCTTGAAAGTAGGCTTATTCTGGACAGCCATCACATGGTCGCCACCTGTGATTTTCTTGATGTCACTTTCTGCCATCTTGAGCATGCCGCACAACTCATTCAAACCCTTCTCAGCCCCGTGCATGTGGTAGTTCGAGACGAAGTTTCCATAGCTCGGAGGTAAAGAGGCAAGAATGAAGTCAGTGGCCAACTCTTGGCCAAGTGGGAAGCCCAACTTCTCCAACCTCTTTGTGTAACCAACCATCTTGATTACATGTGGCCCTACTAATGCTCCTTCTACTAGTTTAGTTTCAGCAAAGGCCTTGGACACATTGAACCTTTCAGTTCTGGCATGAGTCTGGAACATGTCCCGTAGCACCACGATCATATCGTGCGCTGCATAGTTATTCTCAAACTGCATTTGCAGCTCGGGTTCCAGGCAAGCTAGCATGAGACAGCTCACTTCACGGTCGTTATCAACCGCTCTCCTGTAAGCATTCCTCTCAGCAGCAGGGGCACCTGCAGCAGGCTCTTCTGGCAGTGGGTTATCTAGAACATCTTCCTTGTTAGCTGCCCTGAGAACAATTCTCAGGTTGCGGATCCAATTTGCGTAGTTTGTCTCATTCAATTTATTGCTCTCATGTACGGAATGTAAAGCAAATGGTTGGTTTTGAGCCATTGATCTACAATAAAATAAATGCAAAATACTAAGACAAAAGTATTCATGATGGAGTAAAAGACTTTAAACAATTTAATAGAATTTACTCTCACTAAAATCAATAACCCTCTGTTGATTATTAGTGACTCAAGACCCACAACTAACACGTCTACTAGTGAGCTTTTGTATCACCGTTAGAAGACGAGGTAGATCGGTAAGCAACTCTTGCTAATCATATCTCATATGACTCTTGTTGTTGGGTGACATCACCATATCTCGTTCCCAACCTTTGTGCCCCAAAGTCCTTAACCGTTAAGATGACCTAGTCAAGCTCACCAACCCTTTATGCATGCATGTATCCGATATAGCATGTCTAGTCAAAGAAAACCAGTGGCGCCCTAATTTCATAGACCCACCACCAATCGTACAAGACATGGAACAGGGCTAGGTTTAGTTGGTAGGGCATGATTGCTCGAAATTAATAAGGGATCGTTCTACTTCTACTATGACACACGTAGTAGTAAAACATCTAGAACGGCAAGCACATAATTGTGAATCAGTATGACCCTTGTTCTCATGGTGATCTCCATCTCCATAGAACTTGTTCGCCATGTAGATCTCCATCTTCATGGAACTTGTTCACCATGTTGATCTCCATCTCCATGTACATGTGCACCATCCTTCATGTGATAAAAACTCCAAGAACTAGAACTCGCTATTACATCTAATAGCTAATAAATAAAATTACATTCACGACTAGGATCATCACAGGCCATTACATCAAATGCAAAAATTCATATGGCTCCTACCGAATTGTCATAATCATGACACGCAGGTCATGAAATAATTACACACATGCATCACATACACATAGGGGGCATACCGATCACAAAACCTGCAAAACAGAGTTATGCGATTCCAACGTCCAAACTTAAAACGCCGAAAACTCTATCTTCTGGGCCAAATTTTGCAAATCTAAATTTCGCAAAAACAGCATTGCTGTTCTGGACCAAATCTAACTTTTTTCTATAGGTACAAATCGATATAAAATTCACCTCAATCCGAGTTTATATGCAAAAGTTATGATTGTTTTACTGTAAAACACGCTTTTGCAACAAAACGGAATTTGCAGTAGATCCAATCTACTGCCCTATGCATCTCATGCATCTGGCTCATGCCCTAAATTTCTATTCGACCAATCACATTGATCTCCAATCACAGCGACCGGATTTATGTGCATCACTTAACTCTGATGGCGGAAAACCGACCAGTAGGAGTATGTCGTTCCACAACCTTTGCAGCAAGTTTACGAAACTAGGTCATAGATCGATCTGAAACAACGCATATCTCCATATGCACATATCCAAATCTATAACGAGACAGCACTGGCTCTTGGTACCGCTGTAGGAATATGGGGTAGCAAAACAAAAATTTTCTATCGCATAAACCAGGATTACTACAGTTATAGATCACGGGATTACCACTAGACGCGCGGTTCCGGAACTTCTGTAGCACGTCAGTGTAGTGCAGATGGAAGTCGATAGTGCAGTTGCATGAACCACCTCACAAACTGCTCATCCTTGTGCAGTAAGCGCAGCACCTCCACGAAGTCCACACGTACGGGAAGAAGCGTCGCACTTCGGATTGGTAGATCCGCAAGAGCAACTATAGCCTCATGCACAGGAGGGAGGAGCAGGAAGGAGAGAGGGGGCGGCTAGGGTTTCTGTATGGGGCGCCCCCCTCCTCTCCTCCTTTTATAGCCCTGGTAGGCGCCCCTAGATGGGCTCTAGTGGGCCCCACCTTGGGCGCCCTAGGTGGGCTGCCCTCGCCTCACCTTGGGCACCCCCTTGGTGGGTTGCTATGAGCCCCACCAAGGGTCCAACCTTATGGGCCTCTCAAGGCCCATTAGTGCATCAAAGCCCAGTCTAATTTGGATCTCATCCTCATTAGGCTTCTGGCCCTTAAGTGTGTGACCCTATGGGCTCATGCGTGAATAGACATAGCCCAGTACTCCTACTCGCCAATAGTTGATAGCGGTCCCTCGCCAGACGTGTCAACTCCTAAGCATGCGCGAATCATATCTGTCGAGCCGTCACAATCTTATATATATTGTTCCCTTTGCCTCACGATATTTGGTCTAGCTTGAAGCCGACCACTCTTTCTCGATCCCGTGATTCGGAATCCTTGGTTAACTCTAAACCCTAGCATGGCCATGCATTTCTTGATCCGAATCACTCGAGGGGCCTAGAGATATCTCTCTCTTGTAGAAAGGGGCAAATCCCATCTTGACCGACTATGCCTCACAGCATGCTTCTTGACAGACCCGAAAGCCACCTTTATAACTACCCAGTTACGGTGTAGCGTTTGATGGCTCCTAAGTAAGTCGATTAACATCTTGAGTACATACGGCGATCTCAGGTCTTAGGACACATCGTACATATTGTGTAATGAGAAGTCATCATCTCATGTTGGGTCAGTTCAGTTTCATGTCTCACATGAGCCCTCATTATTAGTTTGACATCCCCATGTCCATGACTTATGAAACGTAGTCAATCAACTAATACATGTGCTAGTCTAATATTCATGTGTGTCCTCACATGAACTCCGACTAGGAACACTTTAGAATATTCATACAAGTAAAGAGTTTCACAAATACTTTACATAAGCATTAATCAATACAAGTTGTAATCCATGAATATTCAAGGAACACTAGATTTATCATGAATACAAGAAAATATGATTGTCTCTAGGGCACATTTCCAACACAACTCGAGTGGAATCGAGGTGTGGAGCGGTTCCTTGATTCAAGCCGGCTCAAGATCAAAAGAGTTCTTGATAGAGGAGCGGTTGACTCTTGGAATCCAACTCAACGTGGATTAGGGGTGACCGGCATGTCATCGACACCACGGGATAAATTCTTGTACCAAGCTCGGTTATCTCTCTTGCTCATCTTATTTAGTGTATTTACTTTGAGCAATTTACTTTCCTAGAGATTGTATTTTATCTTATCATCTTAGGTTGCAAACCCAAACTAGAGGTAGTAGTAAGACATAAGACTCTCTTGTTTTACTAATTAAATTTCTCTAGTGTTTGTGGTTTTAGTTTTTAAACCGCCTATTCACCCCCCTCTAGTCAGTGTTCTTGATCCTACAAGTGGTACCAGAGCTAAGTACTCCTTAAATTATGGATTTAGTCATCTTGGAGTAGAACAATGACTAGTGATAATGGTATTCATGTTGGGAAGCCAATCTTCTTTGATGGAAATAATTATGATTATTGAAAGACTTGGATGTCAGCTCATCTCAAGGCTATGAGTAGAAAGTTATGGAGAGTTGTAAATAATGGATATGTCATCCTAGACACAAAGAATTTGACTCCCCTAGATGAGAAAAATGAGGTACTAAATGAGCAAGGGGTAAATGTACTCTTTAGTACTCTTGATGTGAGTGAATTCAATAGAGTTAAAAGTCTCACAAATGCAAATGAGATATGGAAGAAACTCATGGAAATTCATGAGGGCACATCAAGTGTGAAGGAGGCCAAGTTATATGTGCTCAAGGGCAAATTTTGTGAATTTGCCATGAAGAAGGATGAGAGTGTAGCCGAGATGTTTAATCAGCTAAATGATATTGTGAATGAGCTCAAAGGTCTTGGATTTGAAGTACCGGATGCGGATTTCTCTCACAAGTTTCTTAGGGGGTGTTTAGAAACAGGGACTTCAAAAAAGTCCCAGGGACTTTTTAGTATTTAGAAGTATTAAATAAATATTAATTATAAAACTAACTGCAGAACCCTGGGGCTAAACTGCGAGACGAATTTAATGATGTATCTTAATCTATGATTAGCGAATGGTTACTGTAGCATCACTGTAGCCAATCATCGATTAATTAGGCTCATTAGATTCGTCTCGCGAAAAAGCACTCAGCTGTCAAAAAACATTTATAAACAGATTTTATTTAATAATATAAAATAGTAAGATTCCTTTTGATGTGATAGGGACTTTTGGAAAAAGTCCTGGAACCAAACAGGCCCTTAGAAGTCTTCCAGAAAGATATGACACCATTGTAACCTTGCTTGTGAGGTCAAATGTGAAGACCGCTACTCCCACACAAATATTGGGAGAAGTGCTTACTCATGACGTGTTCAAGAAATCTCAAGATGAAGCTCATGGTGGAGCAATTGATGAAAAAAAGAAAATTGTGGCTTTCAAGGCTCAAGATAACAAAAATGAAGAAGAAAGTGGTTGTTAAGAAGAAGAATCGGATGAGAAGATGGCTCTCTTTGTCAAGAGGTTCAATAGAATGATGAGCAAGAAGAACTTTGGCAAAAGAGGACAATCATCAAGGAAAATTTCTTTTGTTGACAAGACATGCTTTCAATGTGGTGAAGTGGGCCACATCATCATAAATTGTCCAAACAAGAAGAATGACAAGAACAAGAAAGAAAAGAAAAATGGTGAGAAGAAGAAGAAGAAGTTCATCAAGAAGAAGAAAAATGGTCAAGCCTATTTCGTTGAGTGGGATTCCGTTGCAAGCTCCGATGATGATGATGATGACAAGCCATCCAAGGGAGTTGCCGGGATCGCCATCAAGGAGGCTCCATCACTCTTCTCCACACCACATTGTCTTATGGCAAAAGGTGGTGCAAAGGTATTACAAGATGATGAACTTGAAGAATTTTCATATGATGATCTTGTAGACATGCTCAACGATGCCGGAGAACTTGTGATCAAGGAAAAGGCAAAGTTGAAGGACTTGGAGTTGAAATATGGTTCACTCCAAACTTCCTATGAGGAGCTAAAGACCTCTCATGAGAATCTTAAGAAAACTCATGAGAAGCTTGAGTAAGCTCACAACACCTTTCTTGATCACAAGGACAAGACTAAGTTGAGCATGGGGGCTAGTAGTGAACCATGCAAATCATGTTGTGTATCTAGCTCTACTAACCCATCATGTAGCACAAGTGATATGTCTTCTTGTGATGAGTCACTTGTCTTGGAGAATTAAAATTGAAGAAGGAGGTGATTTGTTTGACCAATGACTTGATCAAGTGCTATGATAGTAGAGCCAAATTCAACCATTGTTGGTCAAGTCAAAAGTTCACCTTAAATAAGCAAGGTCTTGGATATATTCCAAAGAAAGGCAAGAAGGCCTTTTATCAAACCAAGACCGTATTTGTGAAGAAAGATGGACGGCCATATTGTGAAAAGTGCAAAAAGATGGACCATAATGAGAAGAATTACACCAACAACAAAGCTGTATCCTTTGATTCTAGCTATGTTCTTATGAAAGATTCTAAGGGTTGTGTTAGTGCTAAATATGTTGGGTTACCTATATATGGTGCTAAAAAGAATGCCATTTGGGTGCCTAAAATCTTGGTAACTAACATCCAAGGACCCAAGAAAATTTGGGTACCTAAAAGAGTTGCTTCTCTTTTGTAGGTGAATTACAAGGCCGGAGGAAGACATTGGGTGCTTGATAGTGGATGCACTCAACTCATGACCGGAGATCCAATGATGTTTTTCTCCCTTGATGATAATGTTGTTGGCTATAGTGATATTATCTTTGGTGACAATAGCCGAGGTAAAGTCAAAGAAATTGGTACAATTGCTATCTCAAGTGATCATTCTCTCTCAAAAGTTTTGCTAGTTCAAGTTTAATCTCTTGTCGGTCACTCAACTTTGTGATTTTAGATATAAGTGTACCTTCACTAAAGATGATGTTATAGTGACTAGTTTGGATGGAAATGATCATATCTTCACGGGATTTAGACATGAGAATGTTTATCTTGTGGATTCTGCTACTAGAGAGGCAAATTTGTCTACTTGCATGTTCTCTCAATCATCTTTGGGTTGGTTATGGCATAGAAGACTTGGTCATGTTGGCATGAAACAACTCAACCGACTCTTAAAACATGATTTAGTAGTTGGCTTGAAGAATGTGAAATTTGAAAAAGATAAGTTGTGTAGTGCATGTCAAGCCAGAAAGCAAGTTACAAATGCTCATCCCTCCAAGAGTGTTATGTCAACCGAGAGACCATTGGAATTATTGCATATTGATTTATTTGGTCCTACAACATATAGAAGCATAGGAGAGAATTGCTATTGTCTTGTGGTAGTGGATGATTATTCAAGATATACATGGGTTTTCTTTCTCCATGACAAGGTCGATACATATGATACATTCAAGAAATTCATAACAAGGGTCGAAAATAAATTTGAGCTTAAGGTGAAGAAAGTGAGAAGTGACAATGGAAGTGAGTTTAGAAACACAAGAGTTGAACAATGGTGTAATGAAAAAGGAATCAAGCATGAGTTCTCAACCAAGTACACTCTGGAGCAAAATGGTCTTGTTAAAAGGAAAAATAGGACCTTGAATGATATGGCAAGATCAATGCTCTCCGAGTATAATGTTTCGGATAGTTTTTGGGCCGAAGCAATCAACACGGCTTGCATGCTTCTAATAGGCTATATGAAAGTTCCAAAGCAAATGTGATGAAGGTTTTCTTTTTGGGTATTCATCTTGTAGCAAGGCTTATCGGGTCTACAACAAAACTCATGGTATTATTGAAGAAGCATATGATGTGGAGTTTGATGAAACAAATGGGTCTCATGATGAATAAGACAATCTTGATGATGTGAGAAGCGATGGCTTGAGAAATGCAATGAAGAATATGTCAATTGGTGATATTAGACCAAGAGAAGAAGATGAGGATGAAAATGGTCCTTCTATTTCTATTAGAGTAAATCCTTCAACCTCTATCTCAAATGATCAAGCACAACCAATTGTACAAGATTCAAATAATGATGATTCTCAAGTACAAGATCAAGTGGGTTCATCTAGTGCACCTTCTACATCAACTCAAGAGCCCATTGCGCCTCAACGAATTCATCATGTTCTTGCAAAGGATCACCCAGTGGATCAAATCATGGGTGATATTAGTAAGGGTGTCCAAACTTGATCTCGCAATGCTTCATTTTGTGAACACTATTCTTTTGTATCTTTTCTTAAACCTAATCGTGTAGATGAAGCTTTGAGAGATCCTGATTGGGTGAATGGTATGCATGAAGAATTGAATAATTTCACCCGGAATCAAGTTTGGGATTTAGTGGAAAGGCCCAAGAATTACAATGTCATTGGTACTAAATGGGTCTTTAGAAACAAGCAAAATGAAGATGGAATTGTTGTGAGAAACAAGACAAGATTGGTGGCTCAAGGCTTCACTCAAGTCGAAGGTTTGGATTTCGGTGAAACTTTTGCTCCCGTTGCTAGATTAGAAGCTATTAGAATTTTATTGGCTTATGCTTGCTCTCACAACATAAAACTTTATCAAATGGATGTGAAAAGTGCTTTCTTCAATGGCAAGATTAGTGAACTCGTATTTGTTGAGCAACCTCCCGGTTTTGAAGATCCTAAGAAGCCAAATCATGTATACAAGCTCTCCAAAGCTCTTTATGGTCTTAAGCAAGCTCCACGGGCTTGGTATGAAAGATTGAGGGATTTTCTTATTTCTAAGAACTTCAAAATTGGTAAGGTTGACACTATCTTGTTCACTAAAGCAATTGGTAAGGATATGTTTGTCTGCCAAATTTATATTGACGATATTATCTTTGGTTCAACTAAACCAAGTTTTTGTGTGGAATTTGGTAAAATGATGTCTAGGGAGTTTGAGATGTCCATGATTGGTGAATTGAGTTTCTTTCTTGGACTTCAAATCAAGCAACTCAAGGAATGCACCATTTTGTGTCAATCTAAATATGTGAAGGATATCTTGAAGAAATTAGGTATGAAAGATGCAAAACCAATCAAGACTCCTATGGCCACCAATGGGCATATCGACCTAGATGAGGGAGGTAACCCGGTTGACCAAAAGCTTTATCGTTCTATGATTGGTAGTTTGCTTTATTTGACCGCATCTAGGCCCGACATTATGTTTAGTGTTTGCATGTGTGCATGATTTCAAGCCGCACCTAGAGAATGTCATTTGATCGCTGTCAAAAGGATCTTGAGATACTTGAAATTCACTCCAAATATTGGTTTATGGTATCCCAAGGGTGCTCATTTTGATTTAGTTGGGTTTTCGGATTCGGATTATGCCGGGTGCAAAGTTGATTGGTGGTTGTCAATTTCTTGGAAGGTCTCTTATTTCTTGGTCTTCAAAGAAGCAAAATTCCGTAGCTCTTTCAACCGCCAAAGCAGAATATATTTCGGTCAGAAGTTGTTGTGCACAATTGTTATGGATGAAGCAAACTCTTCTTGATTTTGGTGCAAAGGTTGATGAGATTCTCTTATTGTGTGATAATCAAAGGGCCGTGAAAATTGCAACTAATCCGGTGCAACATTCAAGAACCAAGCATATTGATATCCGTCATCATTTTCTTAGAGATCATGTAAACAAGGGTGATATCAAGATTGATGGAATTGGCATGAATGATCAATTAGTCGACATATTTACCAAGTCATTGGATGAATCTCAGTTTTGCAAGTTGAGAAATGAGCTAAATATCATTGACTTCTCAAATGTGGCTTGAAAACTTGTACATATGGCATGTGATTCTTCAATGCATCTCTTGTTGCATTTTTCTGAATTTTTGAGAAATTTTTGAGCCATTTATGAGTTTTCTTGATTTTACTCGATTTATTTTTGATTTCTTGTTGTAACTCGCTCATATGAGTCTTTGGATGGTATTCATGCAAGTTTTGAGATTTTTGGATTTTTATATGAGCAACGATCCCAAATTAAAGTTAGAATTGTGAAAGTTGGCAAAATTCAGAGCTGTCAGAAATTTGGTAGCGCGGACGGTCCGTGGATAAGAGACGGACGGTCCGCCGTTCATAAAATTTTGTTTACCAAAGGCTCTGGAGAAAGGTTTTCAGTCACAGCAATGAACTGCGGACTGTCCGCCATAGGTCCGCGGACGGTCCGCATGTGTGCTAGCAGGGCACCCGCGGATGGTCCGCCCGTGGACCGCGGACAGTCCGCACTTGGTCAGTTGCAGTGTAGATTATGGGGTTTTGAGTGAGCTGGCGGATGGTCCGCCCATGGTCCGCGGACGGTCCGCGCCTGCACAGAATGATGGGACTGGCCACCCGTGGACTTATATGCCCAAGTCTCTTTCTCCTCCCACCAAACCGCACCCACACCATCAAAAGCTCTCTCTCTTTCTCTCTCAAGCACGTGGGGGAGACATCAAGGTCAAGGATTTTTTGGCGTGGTTCCCGGACGGTCCGAGCACATCCCCGGACTCTTCTTGCAACTCTCCATCATGTCCTCTCGGTATTGCATTGATTCCTCTCCATATGTTCTTGGATTTCATCATGAAAGAGGCTAGGGTTTAGGGTGCTCTGATCTTTTTTTGACCATGGATTTGTGAAATCAATTGGGGGAACTTGTTGCTAGTATTGAGGAGATATTGTGGCTAAAATTTAGTTGGTAGATTTGATCTAGAACTCAAATTGTGGATGAATCAAATTTTGGGCGATTTCAAGTTACTGTGCAGAACAGATGGGTCGCGGACAGTCCACCAGCTGACCGCGGACGGTCCGCGCTGGTGGTTCTATGAACCGCGGGCGGACCGCATTTAGAGAGCGGACGGTCTGCCAGTGTCAAATTTTTCAGTATTGTTGCTGAACTAACATGTTCCTTTGTGGGTTGATTCTAATGCATGAATAATTGTTCTTATGGTTAATCATTGGGCCACCTCGGAAGATACAGAAGGCTACTACTTCCAAAATCAAGAAAGCTAGTGCATCAAAGAGGCAAAGAGACAGTGATGACTCAGATGATGTGGATTATGCTCCCAACCCAAGTGACTTGGCTGCTGCATCGTCCGTTGGGGGTGTTGGGGATGATTCTTCAGGGGAAGATGTTGAAGGTGATGAGGATGATGTCACCGATCTTATGGGATTAGATCTCCCAAGCAGACAGTGGACTATTGAATCATATTCAAATGCAAGGTTAGTGAATCAGCTCCATGAACAACATGGCACCAACATTCTTTATTTCTGTACTATGGTACAACAAGATGCCTATTTTGGTCATTTGGTTAAGAAAACTGTCTTCAAGCATCAAACCATAGACCTAGGGTATATGAGGACACAACCAATCATGTTTGCACTTGTTGATAGATTTGAGAAAATGGGTCTAGCAAATTTCCTGCAGCATAGGTGTGATTGGAATGAAACAGTCATCCGCCAGTTCTATGCCACCCTAGAGATTAGCATGGTAGAGGAAAAGATTTGGTGGAAAACCAGGAAGAGGGTATATTATGCTACCTTTGCTCAGTTTGCTGCTGCAAATCAGTTAGACTATGATTTTATCACAAATGAGCAAAGTATCAACATTGTGTTGGAGAACCCTCTAGATGAAAATGATTATCCTATCTACTATGAGCCTGCAAATGTGGGGATTCCTAGAGTGTTTGGGGGCATCAAAGGTCTTATGCATCATACTGCAGTCATTAATAAAATTGCAAGAGTCACATTTATGCCTAAGAGTGGAAACGAGGACAAGATTAGAGGTCTCTACTGGAATGTGATTTCTCATGTGATAAATGGAAATAGAATCAATATTATTGCTCTTATGATGGATCAGTTGGCATATCTGAGGCTTAACCTTGAGATGAACTTGTATTTTGCTCCATATATCATGTCTATTATCAAGGCCAAGACAAGTTTTAGAGGGATTTGTGAGTGCAAGCACACTCCATTAAGGCCGTTCAAGAATGACACTGCTTTTCTTTTGAGGCCCTTGACTCCCTTCTCAGGTGATGACATGGATGAGGAGGACCATGAGCATGATGATGATGGTGATGATGATGTTGGTCACAAAGGAGTAGAGGCAGCTCAGCATGCCATGCCACATCCACCACCTCCAGTGCAGTCATAGTGGGCTCCTCCGGCTGGATATTTTGATTCATACTTTGCATCCATGCAGTAGGTGATGAGTTCTCAGATTGAGGGTTTCGCCAGTCAGATGCAGAGTCAGATGAACCTTGGCTTTCAGAACATGCAGCAGCAGATGACTCAGCACTTTCATGAGAGCATGTTCCAGCCCATGATGTCTCAAATGCAAGGGGTTCAAGAGAGTCTCCACTCTGACATAGCAGCTTTGGACTCTCGCTTTGAGGACATGCCTTCTTCTGAGCAATTTCAGCAGCTTGAGCAGCGCCACCAGTACTTAGAGCAGAGGTTTGACACTTTCAGTGCTGCTTTCACGGGCTTCTCAGACCACTTCTACTAGATCTTCCTGGCACCAGTGCCTCCTCCAGAGTTTTACCCGCATCAGCCGTTCTACCCACTACCACCTCCTCCGCCACCGATGCATTGGCCCTCTTGGCAATTGATGCCAAAGGGGGAGATGGATCTTGGAGTGCTTGGATCTAGGGGGAGCTCATGGACTTCGCATGGAGATCATTTGCTTTTGCTTCCGCTTGCTACTCTTGATCTATTTGTGTTGAACTTTATTTGTGTCGAACTATGTTGCACTGCATATTTATGTCTTATGTCTTGCATGAACCTTGATATTTGAGGACTTGGTTTGTAATTTGTGATGAACTACGTTGTCTTGTGATGCTCTTATTATTTAGGTTCATCTTTGTGGCTTGTTGAGGTCATGCTAGTCTTGTTAAAATTCATATCATATATATCGTGTATGTTGTATTGCCTCGATTTCCACTTATAGGGGAAACTCCGTCAAAATTTTCAAATTTTATAATTATGTGCTCTTGGTATTCATTCAAATTTATAAGCACATATCAAGGGGGAGTTCTCTCTACTCATTGAACTTAGCTGAATTTATTCATATCAAATTCTGAAATTTTCAAGAAAAATGAGTAAGTTCTTCCAAAGTTCAATTCCAAGTCTACCTTATGCCTTGTGTATAAAGTTGACTTGAACTCTTTTTATCACTCCAAAATTAGTGTTGTCATCAATTACCAAAAAGAGGGAGATTGAAAGCATCTAGGCCCCTAATTCGAGTTTTGGTAATTAATGACAACGGGTTTGTAGATTAACGATTTAATTTGAGATGATGAGCATAGGTTGATCCACGGATGAAAGGGAATTGATTGTGATCATACGATGTTTTTGAGATGATGTGCAAAACTCGGGCTTAAGGCAAAGGTATCAAATAGGACTTTTGCATTTTACCGGTCATGAGGCATTTAGTGGATGAAAAATGACCGGGTTTGTTGGATAGATAGCCGTACTATCAAGAGGGGTTGTGTACTCGCGCTTGATGGGTCTTTGGTGCCATTTTGCTCAAATTTTCTAGATGCATGCATGAGGGCTAATGATGTTTTGAAAAGTTTGAAAAAGGTTCAAAAGTTTGAGTGCTGATTGTCTAGTGCGGATAGTCCGCCCCTAGGGCGCGGACGGTCTTTCGCACACTTTGAAAATGTACCAGAGAGGTTGTTGGTCTCTGGTGGGCATGTTTTTATAGGGCGGACGGTCCGGCCCAGGTGGGCGGATGGTCCGCCCCTCTAACTCAATTTGTACCAGAGACATTGCATCTCTGGCTGTGCTAATGGTCTGAACGGCGGACAGTCCGCCCTTGGGGCGCGGACGGTCCGCCGGTCACTTAACCTTTGTACCAGAGACATTTTGGGTGTCTGGTGGGTTTTGAGGCTGAACGGCGGACGGTCCGCCCCTGGTGCGCGGACGGTCTGCCGGTCATTTTTGGAAAGTTACCAGAGACATTTTTTGTCTCTGGTGGTTCAGAATTTATAACCGCGGACGGTCCGCCTCTAGGGCGAGGACAGTCCGCCAGGGCTCCAACAGCTAGTTCTGACACACAATCATTGCACTCTGATTCAATGGTTTATAAGGGCGGACAGTCCGGTTTTTGAACCGCGGACGGTCCGCGATTTCGCAGAAAAGAGTGTAACAGCTAGTTTTTGAGGGGATGTCTATATATACCCAATGCCCGGCCATTGGGAGGCTCTGTTGGCCATTTGGACTACATTCTTGACACATTAAAGCTTAGACATCCCCTCTCTCACACATTCTTGTTTAGAGATTGCATTTTTGAGAGTGTAAGAGCATCCTAGTGCATTGCATCAAGTGTTTGAGCTTTGTGGCATTTAGGAAACTTCAAGCAAGCATCATTGACTTGTTACTCTTGGGAGTTGCCGCTCCCTAGATGGCTTGGAGAAGTGGATTTCGTGGAGCACCTCCAAGAAAATTGTTGAGGAGCCCCAATTTCGGTGTTGAGAGGTCTTGTGCTCATCTCACCGGAGTGGTGAAGAGCAACTCTAGTGGACTCGAGGTGTGGAGCGGTTCCTTGATTCAAGCCGGCTCAAGATCAAGAGAGTTCTTGATAGAGGAGCGGTTGACTCTTGAAATCCACCTCAACGTGGATCAGGGGTGACCTGTGTGACACCCTAGGTGTCCAAGGTGCTAAGTAAACAACATAAACTCAGCATCATGCATCATTAACTAGGAAAAGTGAAATAAATGCATGTGTAGGTGTGTATGTGTATGTGTATATACACATTGATAATCAACTTTAAAATAACTTACAAACCCAAAATAGATGTGCATATAAAATTGATTCGTCACTTGTCCCTTGTCATAATAAACAAATATCTAGTTGAAGTATAGGAGGGAGAATGAAATTTTGCACATAAAACAGCAGGTCAATTGAACCATAGTATTCGAGGTTTTAAACAATCTTTCAATTTAAACAAATATGCTTTGAAAATAATTTAAAAAAAACAAAAACAAACTTTTACCCAAATCTAAAGTTGTAGCATTCTAAATATTGAACAACTTTCATGTTCAAGGCCTTGTTTAGTTGCCTTCAAAATTTCAAAACTTTACAAGATTCCCCATCACATCGAATCTTTGAACGCATGCATGAAGTATTAAATATAGCTAAACAAAATAACTAATTACACAGTTTGTTTGTAATTTGCGAGACGAATCTTTTGAGTCTAGTTAACCCATGATCGGATAATAATTACCAAATACAAACGAAAGTGCTACAGTATTTTACACCCTAAAGTTTACGCAACAAAACAAGGGCCAAGTTTTTTCAAATTGCTATATGAAAGTTGAAGAAAAATTCGAACTTAAATTTGAATATGGTATTTATGCGCATTCATCAGGAATTCAATTTAACTTTTGAACTAAACTTCAAATGAGTTTGTTCCTAAAATAAAAGTTGTAGGATTTTGAATTTTGAACAACTTTCGTATTCAAACTTTTTCACGTTTCAAAAGAAATTTTGGAGAAAAATGCGAATCAAATAGGGTTGATTCCCTTCTCTCTTTCTCTCTCTCTACACTCTCTCTCCCTCCTCCCTATTCTGTGCCGGCGAGGCAGACGCCATGCGCCACGCGGCAGGGCATCCCTACCGGCCGCGCCGCGCCAAGGCCGCCCCGGCCAGCCACCGACCAGCCTTGCCACCGCCCTCGACCGCCCCTCTGCCCACGCCACGCGGCCGTCGTCCCCTGCGCCATGCCGGCCACAACCGCCCGAACGCCGCTCCACCCCGCGCCCCTCCCTTGCCGAGGCTCCCACTCCCCTATTTGCCTCTCCAAGAGACATCTCGATCCTCCCCTCTCCAATCCGCCCCCTCCCAGAACCCCTCCTCCCTTCCTTGCCGAGAACGGACACCGCCGTCATCCATGGCCGCCGCCCCCTAGGAGCTCGCCGCGAAGACCACTCCTCCGGATGTCCCCGACCCTCACTGACCCCCAAAATCGCTAGCTCACCACTCCTTGAACCTCCACGGTCCACTCCCCATCACTCAGACCGGTCGGAGCGCCGCCGCCACCACCTCCATTGCCGGCCGCCTTTCCTGCTCCATGGAGGTCCCCTCTCCAGCCTTCCTCCGCCAAAACTGACCCTCAAGACAGCTTCCTATCCTCCCACTGAACCTCCCAAGCCGGGCTGTGCCGCCTAAACCTCGTCGGAGCGCCGCCATCGCCGCCCAGACCAGCCGCCGGAGCTCCTGTTCCGCGCCGCCGCCACCTCCGTCCGCACCGACCCCCTCCAAGACCACCGGTAGGTTCGCCTAGAGCCCCTCTAGATTCCCTCACCGGGACCTCGCCGCCGGCGAGCCATCCCGCCGGAATCTGGACGCTCGTGGCCTCCCTTGCTTTAACTCCAGCCAGGGGCCTTTCTGCGAGGGCTTTTAGTCTTCCAGGGTCCCCAATGCAAGATCCAGGGGCCCCTTTGTAAATCTGCGTACAGGTTTTCCTAGTTTTTCAGCAAATTTGTAAATTCGAGATCAATTTGTAGAAAAAACATAAAAATGCAAACTCAATTTTTCTGGGTTCCTTGTAACTAGATCTACAACTTTCATTGCATCCACTTTTTCATTATCTCACTGTATTTTTCTCTAGGTTAAATGCAAAGTTTTAGACAATTATTTAGATCTCATGTTCTATACATTGCATGGCTGCCATTTTTAGTCAGTGTGTTGCATGCTAAATTATTAGCTTCGTGTAAAATTTTAGTGGTCATTCAACATGTTTTGCTATAGGTTTATTTACATCTTGGTTTATGTCTAGATTAAATTGCTTTATTTCTTCAAGTTGATATACTGTGTTTCAGGAGCTAAAACTTTTACAGAGCCTCTATATCAGTGTCTAGATACTGCAGAAAAAGATTGATAGTTTTTTATTAAGTAAAACTGGTCCAAATAATTTATGGTAGGAAGGAAAGTACTAAATAAGGAAAAATAGTTCTTGTGCATGGAAAACTCCGATCTTTCTACCCGAAGTTCACTATAAGTACCTAATCACTGTGCCAAAATATGAAGCCCAGAATCTTAGTATAATGGTCTGGATAAATTAATCTTGATCTATGGCACTATAACTTGTTTTATTTTTCATACCTTGTGTAGTGCTCTTTTAAATCTTAAAAATTTACAGTAGTCTTATCATTAGATTACCAATACTCTGTTAAAATTTAATTACCATCACTTGCATAGTTTGCTCTATACAATTTAATCTTGTTTCTAGCAGTAGTTGTGTAAGATGTTTTTCATAATTAATGTACTCAATGAAAGTGGCTGAAATTTTTACAGTGAGTATATTACTAAGTTTTGTGCTCTGCATATAAATATCAGGACCAGAAGATTATTCTAGCATCAGTTCTTAGCACCACACGTGGTCTTGTGATTATATTGGAAAGATAGGAATTTTCTGCATGTTAATAGCTTGAAAACACCCCTTTCACCTAAGGAAGTAAGTGAAGCTATTTGATACTCTATAAGTGGCTGCCCAAGAACATGCAAATAAGATATCGTACAAATGAACTTTGGTTAACAACTTTATAGTGGAGTAAGTACTAAATTATTATCATCACACAACTCATGCATGTGCATTTCATATAGATACGACTACTCTCGCCGATGGAACAAACGGATGGATGCCCGAGTCCGAGAGTGAGCCGCGTGAAGCCCAAGTTAATCTAATTGAAGTTTCTTAAGACCCAAACCAAAGTTCAGAAGAGCCAAAGGCTAGTTTAGCTCAAGAAGGCAAGCCCCGAAACATAACCCCTATTTTAACTTATACAACTTTTATTTATATATGATAATGTGCATTAAGTTTGTAGAAGTTGATTGAAACCTTAGTTGCATGATTTCTAGGTTCCCTCAGCTAATCTACTAGTATGTGTAGGTCATTAGTACCGCCATACTAAATAGGATTCGGTAGAAGTCGAGTGATATCATGTCACTCGCGAGAGTTAAGACCATTTGGATTATGGAAAAGTTATTGACGATAAATCAATGAGGGAAGGAAATGGAGACTGGGCGGAGATGAGTTTGGCTAAGGATAGGAATTGGATGGAAAAGGAGTCTCCGCCTGTGTCGGTTAAGGACCGATCTGTTGTTGGCAGTGCTGATCGAGGATTGAACAATACTAACCATATGCCGGAAGTAGGAGGTAGTCGAAACCGGTAAGCTCAGTACCTTGTGCATACTGGTAGTCATGAACTTGATATTGTCTTCCCAGTGGTGCTAGTGGGTAAACTCATGGCTGACCCGTTGTAGGTAATGGTGGGGCTAGCAGTCCCGAGTTACAGGGCAATTCAGCTATTCGGTGTGCATATTGGAAACGGTTGACATGTGCGGTCCGACGGGACATATACAGGTCGTGTGTGTTAGGTCCATCTTGTAAGGTTTAAAATCTGATTGATTCGCCGTGACTCGCGGATATGAGAGTCTTGATCTCTTTGTCACATCGTAGTAAGGAACTAGAATGAGAATGAAATGATTATGTTATCCTTGGAGGATTAATTTGATATACTATGCTTGCTCTAGATATTCTTCCAAATCTAGTTGATACTTACTACATTAAATTTGAGCTAAAATGTTGAAAGTAAGGACTCACTTTTAGATGCTTTTTGGCACAAATCCCTCAAGCCAAAAGCCTTGCATGTCTAGATAGTGGGCTAAGTATACCCATAGTCGGGTAAGTCTTGCTGAGTATTAGTATACTCAGCCTTGCTTGTGCCTTTGTTTTTCAGGTGACACTTTTGAGGATATGGTTGCTAGTTTGACTTGGCCTTGTGCCCTTCCCCTTGGTTGGTCGGTGGAGTGGGATCCGTCCCCGGCCAACGATGATAATGCCGAGTGATGTCATGTACGGGCTTCATTGTGACATCATACATTGCCGATTAGTTGAAGTCGTTTTATTTTTCCGCTGCAAATCTGAATTCTGAATTACTTTATGTTTAAACTTCAAGTGTTTTGTTGAAACTCCAACCTGATTGGTAATATTTGGTTTATGTCTGTCTTCTGCTGCAAAACCAAACTCTGATGTACTTGCTGATTTTCAGAACTAGTTGAACTATTTTTTATGCACTTTAAACTCGGTCATTAATATATTTCAGTATATGAGTCTGTTATGTAAGAAATGATGCAATGTTGTAATCTCTGGTCCGTCTTCGTGTGGGCTATGTTTGTTTTGTCGATCCTGGATGTTACGTGGTTTTTATCGGGATTTTACCCGAGGGACTGCCGATATGAGCCGTCTGAGATGCGAGTTAAACCTCATTTGCCTTTGCGATGATGGTTAGCGCACTTAAGCCGGTTTTGTCGGGCGGTTCTGCCACAACCGGCAAGTCATCGTGGTGCCAAGCTCGGTTATCTCTCTTGCTCATCTTGTTTATTATATTTACTTTGAGCAATTTACTTTCTTAGAGATTGTATTTTATCTTGTCATCATAGGTTGCAAACCCAAACTAGATGTAGTAGTAGTAAGATATAGAATTCTCTTATTTTACTAATTAAATTTCTCTAGTGTTTAAATTTTTAAACTGCCTATCCACCTTTAGTGGATGTTTTTGATCGGTACGACGCCTTGAGCCGGTGCCATCCTCGCTTGGCTCCACGACGTGCACCTTCTGGATCTCGTCTGTCTTGCTACCCATGGTAGGCCCGGTGCCGACCAGCATGTGGATCTCGTCAGCGAACAACACCACCTTCCCGGGCTCCGCGACCTCTGCCTCCCTGATCGAGCAGTGAGCACGCCTGTCACGCGCTTCCTCCAGCATGCCGGCAAACATTGACAGGACGTCCAGGTCCACGAGGCAGGCAGGATGGAGAGAGAGCCTCCTTTGATTTGACAAAGCGCCATGGCTCGCCGCCAGAATGGCATGGAGGGAAGGCAGGGGAGGTAGTCGAAGTGGGTGACGCCACCCATGCGCCAGGACACCCCAACGCGTACATCACCAGCAGCTCCATCCACCGGATGGGGAAATGATGCAGCGCTGAAGTCGTACTCGCCGTCGACGTGGGAGCGGGAGGCAGAGGACCTCCGGGAGGAGCATGCCCGTGGTTGCCGCTGGTGCCAGAGAGAGAGAGATTGAGAGGGGGAAGACAGAGGATCAAATGGGAGAATATGAAATTTTGGAGGATTGTTTTTGTAAATATTTGTCAGCGTGGGCTTCAGGTGCTGGCGTGGTATGTTTGGGACCTCGAATTAAACAATTAACATGGTTTAGAGATCTAGATGAACGATTTGAGAGTTTAGAGACTTAGGTGAAACTGTGGGACAAGTTTAGAGACTTGGAGTGCAATTTACTCCCTTTTTTAAGTGCCGCCGTCGATGTGTGTGCCACAATTTTGACTCGATTTATAGAAAAAACGTGCAACATTTGTATCTCCAAATAAATTTGTTAAAAAACTAAATTAAAAGATCTATCTAATGATATTAATTATATATCATAAATATTAATATGTTTTATATAAAATTAATCAAAATTATTTCTCCGGAAGCGAAAGCGACAGTTATTTAGGGACTGAGGGAGTATGTAATAGTAAAGAGGAGACTTGTCGAACAATAGATAGGACAAGCAACACATTGTGGACTAATCATCTTATCATAGGATAGCTATGAGGAATTTTATTTTTATTTGTTTGTTTTTTGCGTTTTTGGCTGCCGCGGTGGGAAATGAAAAGTATCCCACCAAATGCATTAATGACGTGATGTGTAGTTTTCGTTTGTGTCTGACATGTATCCGCATGAAGCACTAGTACACATTGCTGCAACATAAACGATATTGTTGCAAAGTGGGGTGCTTCTTATGGTGAAACCTACCCATTCCATTTGAAGATCAGTTTCAAAGGTAAGAGCACTTGCATTCTCCCTTAATCGGCTTGGTATCTTGTTAGGGCTTGTGTGCATGATGGTGAGTATACATGCGTGCATATGAATAGTTGTGTTGTACTGTGTTTTACAAGAAAGAAGATAATATTGTGGCCCACACTCTTGCAAGAGAGCAGCATCAACAATGCGGCTCATAATATGGGACACCATCTTCAACCTTTAGCCCTATCCCTCTCTTGTGTGCTGCCAATCCTTGATTTAGGGTTAGATGTTGGGCTAGGGTTTCTCTGATAAGGGATTGGCATAGAGAAAGGATCCTTGGGTGACAGGCAGGCCGTTATTTAGCCATTGTCACTTTGTCAGTAGGGTAGCTATGGTGGGACATCGGAAATCATCAAAGCACTAAAAAAGGAGACAATATTACAATGACTTTCTAATATAGCCAATTTAATGCAACAATGGGTTTCAAAGCATGGATGTAAATGTGCATCTAGACTCCTAAATAGATTTCGGTGGACTGGATCAAAGGGTTAAAGGGCCTAATGTGTTTAAAAAATGCATGCATGAGCATGTGTTTAGTCCACTTAAATTTTTAAAGTGATGTTGTTCAAATATGATAAGGACCACAGGCACAAACAAAGTATAAACAATTGGTTGGTTCTATGCAAATTACATTTATGAAGAATTGGCAAGCAAAAGGTATGAAATTGGGAATGATTTGTCTTCAAGACAGCATACTGTGGAGAAGCGCAAGCAAGAGGTTTAGTGACAAGTATCCTATATAGTGGAGAAGAAGCATCAATTAGATATGTCGAGGGACCTATGTGAAGACAAAAGTAATCTCATCTAAAAAAGCATAAACTGTTCTGATTATGTGGAGAATAATATTGATCACATATGTTGATTTAGTCCAAAGTCGCTAGCAAGATTGATTTGCTCAAGAAAATAAGACAAAAGATGGTTGAAATCCTTGTGGACGGATAATGATCAAGTATGGCATGCTGAAGACTCGCAAAACTCAAATAGTCAAATTATTGAATTGTGTACTTTTTTGTGTTGACTATGGATATGTCATGAGGAATGCAACATGTGGTTTAATAACAGTCTTTACTCATATTCTTCTATGTAAAATATTGAGATACACCTGAAAGGATCAAGTGCCTAAAGAGAAGGTGAATTAGGCTTTTAAAACTTTTACCTTTGTTCTAAGTATTTTTTAACTTTGACAAAATTTATAGAAAAGTTTATTAACATCTATGTTATAAATAAATACTATCAAGACATGTTTCATGGTAGATTCCATAAGTACAAATTTGAGTTGAAGATATTGATATTCTTTTATAAACGTGATCAAAGTTTGAGACTTAGACAAAACTAAAATGACAAGTAATTATTATTTTTTTGCAAAATAGAATGATAAATAAATTGGAATGGAACGAGTATTCCATAGTAATTTGCACCTGTCAAGCCAAGTATATATATCCCTAGATACTTAGATAGAGACCTCACACGTCGGCCAGCCCTATCCCGTGATAACCTCGGTTTTCATTGAGCTATTAGGTCATTCTCAGTGCTAAGTTTTACTTCATTATTTCCAATGCTGCCATCTGATATAGAATTGGATTAAACTTTGAATGAAACCAGCTCTACAAGCACATTTTCATCATTTGTTGTTTCCTAGGATCCATGCAAAGCACAAGCTTTTTGCAAACAGCATACACAAGGTTTCATGTTTCATCCCCATAAAAATGCTAATATGATAGTTTATTTAATTTAGTATACTAATAAAACTTTCAATAAAATAATCTTGAATGTAAAAAAGATGGCTACTTTGGAGACCTTTCAATTATTATGATCGCGGTCCGAGCTACTTCCCTGTCCCGCAAAGAGTGTAGAGTGTAGTTTTAGAAATTTCCAGACATATTACCCATCAAAAGAAATGACTTTGTTGCCTCTAATTGCTTCTACCAATTATGATTGAAAATCGTGTTATTTATTTGAATTTTTGATCCTCAATGAATGCAACTGCATTGGAACTAGAAAAGTAATATCTATTAAATATTTGATTGACTCTATATGTTTTCCTATGCAATGTTTTTTAGTACTTTGTATTACTTTAATTAAATTAATTTTATTATAAGTTAAAATTATATTTTTTGTGGAATAAAATTTGAATGCTAAAATTACACTCTCGTGCGACAGATGGAGTACGACGGAGACATCGCCCATCAGCCATCCGTCCACATCAATCCGTCCCGCTCGTCGAGGCGTCGAGCAGGAGTCGTTGGGTCCGTCCGTCGAGCTGATGGCCACATCAGCGCATGAGCCACCACGGCACCCACGTCGTGTCTCCACCCTGCACGTCGTCCATGGATGCTCACCCGACCCATCCAGGCATCCACATCCCAACCAAAAGACGCCAGCTATCCACATGCACACGCCTTTATGGCTGGGATTGGTGCACGATGAAAGTGCTAGTGACGCGTAGCACGCTGCACGCCCGATTAATGACAGCCACATAATGATCTGCACTTTTTTATATACTCCCTCCGTTCCAAATTATGAGTCATTACATAAATTTTAGATAGTCAAATCATCTCAGAATTTGACCAAAATTATAGATAGAAACATAAAAATTTATGATATCAAATAGATATACTATGAAAATATAGCTAATAAAAAATCTAATAATACTTAATTGGTATCATAAATATTATTATCTTGTTATATAAATTTAATCAAACTTGAAAAACTTCGACTCTCCAAGATTCTTGGAATGACTTATAATTTGGAACGCAGGGGAGTACTTAAAATGACCTGTGTTGCAGACGACATGATGATATGTAACGATACCAAGACTTGGGGCAGGCATTGTTAAAAGGCCTCGTTTGTTTTCTTCAAAAAAAAAGGGGGGGGGAAGGGATCGTTTGGTTGCACACTGGGGGAGCAAGGTGTCTCTGATCTGCCTGTGAAGGTGTGACTCGCCCTTTTTTTAGGTTGGGGTCCTCATCACGAAAAACTGCTGCCTAGCCCAGGTTGCCAATTACTAATTAATTAGGTCTTATATAGGCCAAAGGAATAGTGGAGAAATTATGGAGGATCTGAGTCTATAGGATTCCCCCACCCCCCTGAAAACCCTCTGGAACAAAGGATTTACCAATTCTATAAAATTCCTATGGAATAGCTTGTTGCATAGCAATTTTAGAGGACTTCGATCATCGAAAGTTTACTTTGCGTCACTCTCTCATATTCAGTTTCTGTGTTTTTCTATGCACCATACAAAATGACCATTCCGCAATTTTCTTATATTTATTAATTCCATATAATTGAATTTACAAATAAATTTAATATCTATTCTTTTTCTATTCTTGTCTCTTGTCTCTGTTCAGTTAAATGGCCGTTTAGCTCGTATAAAAAGCATTTAAACAGTAAATAGAGGTTTGTCATTTAGGCTCAAAATATTAAATTAAATAATTGGACTGTTTAAACCCGTTCAAACCGATAAAAAACTTCTAAATCATCTAAATAGAGTCAAGTTAAATGTGATTAAATGAGCTAATGACCATTTAATTAATAATTTAATTAATAAGAGGTTACAACTACCACCATCAATACCAAACTAATTAGCATCGTAAGAGCAACTGTCCAGCAAGATTACTATTTGGATCCCTACTTTTGAAGTATGGGCCAAGAGCAAAAAAAACCCCACTCCAGCAGGGTCGCTGCTCGGGCCCCTAGAGTGGAGTAGGGAGGCACCTAAACACCCCCTCCCACCCCCATCTCCAACGGTCCCTGGGAAGACCCCTACTCGGCCGTCTCCGTTCACCCACGCCGCTCACATCCGCTCAAGCTCATTGCACCATCACCTCCTCCGTCGCCTCCAAGCACCCGAGCGTGACGCCTCCTCGCCGGATCTGGCCTCACCGCGCCTGGATCCGTGAGATGGAGCCGCCTTCCACCACCACCGTGCAAACCGAGAACCGATGCCACGCTCGTCCTCCTCGCCAGCCATCCCGTCTCCGACCGCCCACCATAAGATTCGCGGCCACTACAGCGTTGAATCGCGGTTGTGGCCTTCGTCTCAGGCCATGGCGCGCATGACCGCTCGCTGCAGGCGGTGACCACGAGCGTGTACAGGGTCGTCCTGTCCTCGGACCCATCCGCATCCCCGGAACCTGAGCGCGACTACGACCTCGCTGTTGTGGCCGATGCTGAGCTCGCGCTCCTCCTCGGCGCGGGCACTACCGTACACGATCTCTCCCGCCACCTCAGCCTCGGCACCGCTATCCCTCGAGGCATCTTGGGCCTCATGCGGTGCTGGTTCCGGGAGGGCGGGGACGGCATCGATGGGGAGAAGGCGGTGGAGGTGCGGTGTGTGGGGTGTGTCTTTAGGGGCAACTGTGCCGCCGTACTGGCCGACAGGCAGAGCGACCATAACACGATAAAAATAAAAGTGAGAAATCGAAAATTAACCAGAGCCACTGACAGATGGATCTCATGTGTCATATTAAACGTGGGGCTACTGCTGGAGTTGTGGGTTAGTTTTGGAGCCCCAAAAAGTTGGGGAGCCTCTAATTGAAAAAGTAGGGGCCTCGAATAGGGGGCTATTGCTAGATATGCTCTAAGTATACGAATGATTGTGGGATTTTGATTTCTTCCAAAAAGATTATTTAGTAGAATACTTACTTTTTACAAGCAAATATGTAGACATTCTAGCAGTGACGGAGCTGTGATTTTTTATGGGGTATGCCAAACAAAAATGTTTATATGCAAATCAGTATTTAGCAATTCGGTAAAATCTCATAAAAATACCCAATAATTCGGTATACAACTACTAAATGGAATAATAAGTCTTAAATTACAATCCAGATAGTTTAAAACAACACAATAATAGTTTGGAATATATACGACACAAGTTTAAAAAACAAATAGGATTACAACATATTTTTCGGACCTACGCTTTCTAATGGCCATGAAAATCTTGACTACATCATCTTCATCCACATCTTCCAAAATACTTGGTGTCTTGTTTGACTAGGCTATAGGAAAGGGCAAAGCACCATTGCCGGACACCGGAGATGAGCTGTCGCGGTGTCACCGGCATGGGAGTGAGTGTAGGAGCGGCCGTGAGCGATTGCAGGTCAGGGAGATGTCGGGTGCGGGCATGCGGCTGGAGAGGACCATCAGAGCAACTGGAAGAGACTATCTATATCTTTTCCTCATTGTTAAGAATAGATATTTTGATAGAAAATACTCTCCAACAGTTTCTCTATCCAAATGTAGCTATTCTCCATTCCGCATTTCTCACTAGCAAAAGATAGATAACAAAAATAGCTTTCTAGAGTGTACATAACATATAGAAAAGTTGAGCATCTCCAAGAGCCTTTCTTAGATCTACTCTCTAAATCATCGTTTAGAGAGTTATTTTAGTAAAAAACGTTTTCTATATCTTTGTACTCTCCAACAAATTTTCTATATCTTGTGCATAGTCTCGAAAGCAATTCTCACTCTCCATCTTTGGCTAGCCAGAATCCAAAATAGAGGTCTATATTTAGATATCCAATTGAAAAATCTGTTGAGTGGTAATATTTAACCAAAACATCTATTCTTAAGGATATAAAGAGTCTATTGGAGATGCTCGAAAGTGAAAATATAAAGAAATTGATTTTTATGCAGAAGGCTCTCTAAATGATATTTAGAGAGTGAGATTTAGAAAGACTCTTGGAAACACTCCGAGAAAGAGAGTTTTTTTTTACATAATACCTTATGTCTTGTTCGGCTGGACCTAGGGTATGCTTGGCTATACCCATGAAGCTCACTAGCTACGCCAATGTTTTCTAGTATATTTGATATTTACATATTTAAATATGTATATTTTAGTATTACTATATCTAACCATTTAGGCTATTTAACTCCGTTAAAATACCATTTAAACAGCCTAAACACTAAATAAAAGGTGATTCACTTCTTACCGTTTAGCGCTTAGAATAACATTATTCTTGTATCTTGGAAATCCCATGTTCTAGAGAAAACCGTAGCGGTAATGGTACGTTTGATTTGGACTCTAGGAAAGCTGCGTGGCCCAGGCAGCAGGGAGGCCTAGGGCTGGATGGTGGCGGCGGGCAACAACCAAACAATCCCCAATTTTCAGACGCCCTGCCAGGGAATTGGAGGGACTGCACAAGAAGACTACTTAATTCATAAACCATGTACAATTATCTTTACAAGAGAAATTCCCAACTAAATACATGTTTGAAATTGGATTTACATTGATAAACAACCAACAATTTTGAGATAAACTTATGCAAAAATTGTTGTAGGGCACTACACTTTGGCGGCATTTGCCATTCCACACTCAATTTTCTCTAAATTTAGCTATATGACACTGCAAAATCATGACTGTTTTCCATAGGACATTGGGACCATCTTATATGTACTTCCAAATGATCTTGCAAATATACTTACAACTCTGACTAGAAGAAGAGGTAACTCGTTTATGTGGCTGTCCTAACTGGAATTGATTTTCTCTGTAAGCTCCAGTTGTTTTGCACAGATGCACCTACTTCAAAATGAACTTGCAAATATTTAGCGATGGAAAATGGATAACCGAAATAAATGAGCAAGATTATACGATAGTAAAAGTAGCTGAAAGAGTACCACGTGAGGGTGAGATATCAGCTCCAAATTCGTAACAGCTAAGAAACATGTGACAGCACATCACTGGCAACATCAGTGCCAAAGCAAACCACGGGAAGCATCACCACACACCAGGTCATGTCACAATAATCTTGAGAGCGACATACTGATTTAATTATTTGTAGCAGGCACAAGAAGCATCGGTCCAATCAACTGACAGGGACACCAACATAGGGACATGACCCATATTTGTAGCAGCAACGAGTAAAAAGGTCAAAAGAAGAAAATAAGAGGGGCAAAGAGAGCGCCGCTGGAACATGATGTAAACCAGATATCGATGGCAGAGAAACAGCGACAAATTATAACTCTGCTGATCTGCTGGAATTCTTATACATACAGCTGCACGGCAACACAAGATACATGACGGCGCAACTCGTCATGATAGTCGCTGCACCAGTGCAGCAGTGCTTACATGGTCAGCTGAAGTAACGCTTCCCCGACAAAGTACCATGTCACATCTAAATTTTTATGTAAAGCGGCAGCATGTGCTCAACAGTTTATCACCAACAAACAGAGCGGACGGTCTAATTACAGCGGCTCCAGAGCTCAGGTTCACAAAGATTCCACCTCCAAAGCCATATCCTCCTGAGTAAATTAGAACCAAAAGCCTAACAGCTAAGAAAAATCTACAACAATTACAGCAAAGTTTTTCTTTCCTCAGAACCCCACATTGTCTTCATTGGGATCAATCCATGAGTATAGTCCAGTGACAGAAGAACACCATGCCCAGGATCTACATTGCAGGCACCTCTGAAATAAATACACCTTCCATATGATTAGCAATTGCGAGTAACAAAATCAAACAGGTCTCAAAAGTCCAAAAAGAAAACTACTTACATGCTCATCGCAGCCAAGTCGCTGCTAAGTCATCTCCGTCAGAGCCCTCATTGCCATGATAGTTGCTTGTATGTAGATCTTTCTGTGTCCCAACTGCCATCAGGTTCCTTTCTCTTTGTTCCTACAACTGGCATTTGGTAAATTCTTCCTTGCTCCTCTGCAAAGCCATGTGGGGGTGTGATCAAATTTTGTCTAATTGGTAGAGGTGCCCGTTCATCCTTTCCTTCTAGATCTATACTTCCAGGGCCTGAGTTAAGATCAAGGCCCTGACTTTCCCATTTACGATTATTGTCGCGTCCACTGCTGCTGCTGCCCTCAGCAAGATTTATTGCATACTGCCTTGAATGATGGGCAGGTAATGCACCTGTTGGCCCAACAAGTGAGGGAGAAATGGTTGGAAAATACGATACTCCTGCAGGTGCAGAATTGGCAAATGTTGCTGATCCCATTGAAAATGCCGGTGTTTGAAGGTGAACACTGGGAGGAAATGGGAATCCTGCATACTGATATGCAGGTGGATGAAAAACCATTGTTGGAGACGATGAAATAACTGGAGCCCTGCTGGCATCACCTCCAAATTGACCACTGTCAGCTGTAGGCACAATAATCCTCTGGGTCCCAGGTGCTGCCTCAATTGGGTAAGGCTGTTCTCTTGAAGGCAAAAACGGTTGTATTGGTACTGGACCACAAGGGTTGGCAGCGGCAAACCATGGTGATATATTACTCATGGCAGCATTATTCATCCTAACACCAGGAACTTGTGGTATGAATTGAATACTGCCTGTATTTTTAGTAGGTAGGTTCTTTGGTGTGGGTTCAGTGCTAGCATCATCAAGGCATGGTCCCCTATTAAGATCAAAGTCTCTCGAGCTATTCGTGCCAGCATTAGAGAAGACTCGAGGTAACGATCTTGCTGGTAACAATGGGACTTCAACTCTGTGTGAAGCATTTGTTACAAACTGGCCATTGTCTGCAACTTCATCAGCTCTGTTCAGATCAAGCTCAATGCCAGCACTTCGTGAAGAGCCATCACGACTTCTTGTATTTCCAGATTCAGAACAGGTAGTCTGTGCAGAACTCTGTGGGACATCCTCCTCGAGAGCCTGGTCATCTGCAACATTCAAATCAAAGCCAAGGGTGGGACGAGACTGCTTCCCAGCAGCATGAGATACGGGAATGTCACGTGTGGTGATGGGCATCTCCAAAACCTTCCTCGGTTCAGCAGGACGAAATGCACTTGTTGCTGCTGAACCTTTCCACCCGATCTCGGGCTTTGCTCTTAGTAGGTTTTCAGGAGGAACAAAGGGTCCTTTAGCTGGAGCAGCTACTGTTATTGGAGCTGGCTGCAGCCCGCTTGTAATAGGTAAAGTGAATGGTGAAAGCCCAGGTAAATGGATAGCTGAGGTACTTATAACAGGTGAGACAGCTGGCTCAGGCTGATGCCCATCATCCCCAGGTATCCCTTCATTCAAGTCGAAGTCAAGCTTGGCTGTAGCATTTGACTTTGTGTGAGCGGCTAGAGAAGAACCCTCATCTGATGAGACTAGGTCTTCTTTTCCATCCTCTTTTCCACTCACGCCATCACTGGATTTCTTTGAAGTTTGCTTCACACTATGCTCACTTCGCTGAGAATTAAGACCTTCAGATTTTACATGACTATTGGATTCACTGGAACTGTCTTTTGTTTCTTTCATCTCCTTAATCACACCAAGTGGGGACGCTGCTTCTACTAGTTTGGTAACATCAGCCAAAGAGGAAATAGCATGTTCCTTCTTTTCATCCTCATTCTGCACTGTGCTACTATCACCTACAGCATCAGCCTTTTTCACCTCTGCAGCCATCAAATCTACTTTGCCTGCCATACTGTCACGTCTATCAAAGCCTCCTGGGTGGTCCGATGCACCCAGAAGCTGCTTATGATTACTTGACTTTGACAAACCCTGGTCTTGTTTATCAGCAGCAGACAATGAAGACTCCCCAGCCAGGATCGATCTTGAATTTCTATTGGAAACAACCAGGCTACACTGGTTGCCCAAGGCAGATTCATCAGCACCATCCTTGTCTGCAGAGCCATCTTCAACTTTCCCGGGGACAGAACAGGCATCCAGATTTTCACCTGCAGATGAGTTCATATTAGACATATTGGAAACTTTAGTATTAACAGAATGGCGCAAGCTCTGACAATGTTCACCTTTGGAATCGACCGAAGCTGGTTGAGAGTTACATTTGTTTGCACGCCCTTCATGGGTTTCAACTTTGGCTGAAGATCCAACTGCTTTAGTATCCGCTAGCTCAGGAGATGGCACAGTTTGGTGTTGTTCCTCCTTGACAACCAAACAAGCATCATTTTTCAGTTCCTTTCCCACGACGACTTTCTTAGCATCTGTTGGCCCTGGATCCTGTGATGGACCCACATCACTTTCTACTTTAAACTTTCCAGTACTGTCACCCTCCCGGACCAATTTTTTTTCAGATGAACTTCTAGGGGAAGAAGATGGGGAAACCAATTCAGATTTAGATATTTCTCCTGCCACACTAGCGAGAAGATTCATAGCTGTGTCATCTCCAGCCTGCAGGGAATGACTAGCTTCAGAGTACTTAATTTCAATCAGAGCGTTCATTGGGCTGAATGAGTTTCCCACCCTGGTTTCACTTGAACATGCAACTCCTGGTACATGTGCATCCTTAACAGAATCATCAGGTGTCCTGCTGTTGTCATCATCTAACATAGCACACGGTGATTTATCACCTTCCTCAGAACCTGCAGCTCCTTTAATATCATTGCTGTGCCAAGACTCTGCATTAGCATCAGAAGGTAAATGAGGCCGGGAACTTTCAGTCTTCATTTTCACTCTGCGATCAGTTTGCTCATGTCTATCTCCTACCACAGGAGATGAAGCTCTACCCCCAGTAACAGATGGGTCCTCAAAAGATCCTCCACTTGCACTTCTAGCAGGACTACGACCAGGATTTGGAAACCGAACAATCAATCTATGATTGTTTCCGTGATCAGATGGCATATCAACTCCTTTTTCAGAAGCCGTTCCAGTTTGAGATGATTTATCCTGCAGCAAAGATCGATCAAGGGAGACGGATCTTCCCACGGAAGCTTCCTTAATGTTCCCTGAAACAAGACCATTGTTTGCCCTTCGATGGCTCCGCGAAGAACTTCCAGAAGGTTTACTAGCACCACCAGAAGCAGCGGTTGAACTTCTCGCATCCTTCGATGGCTCGCTAGAGCATGACTGGCTGTTGTTCGGCGATTGGCTTGAGCTGCTGCTTTTCTCCTCTCTCACAGTAGGCAGCTCAGAACCACCAGTCCCACCAGTTGATTTGCAGGGCTGGTCCTTCAAGTTGGTGGCGACATTTGTTTGTTGCAGTTGTAATTTTGATGAGGCAGATACCACAGGACTTAACTTCGCAGCTGCATCTGTGCCCCCAGGTTTATCAGTCGAAACTTTTGACGATGAAACAGTGGGCACTGGATTTTTTGGACTGTTCTCACTTGAGCCACCTCGTTTGTTTCCAGCATTTGAAATTTCTTGGAAACCTGCTTTTCCTGACCAGGAAACAGATTGACCTGAGACTAAAGGCTTCGCATCACTTGACTTCATCTCAGCATCCACACGCTTCTTCCAGTTCTCAACAAGACACTTAGCTTTCTTCTGAATGTCCAAATTTTTATGGCTGCGCAGATGATTGACAGATTTCCCAATACTGCAGCTTTGCAATGCACTGAGATTAATAGGCAATTTAGCTAGTGCATGAAGCAGGGTCAATAGAAGATCATCAATAGGTTTATCTGCTTCTTTAGGACTACTCCCATCACCGGACTTCCCTTTGTGGGCCTCTTGAAGCCAACTGTCCAACACGGGTAGGCCCCTTGATTGCACAAATCTGCCAAGGCAATCAGGACTCTCAGTAGCAGCAATAACATCAGCAAGTACAACCCGGCCAGCAAGGTCTATCTTTTGCTCAGTCCGATCAAGTTGCATAAGATGTACAAGCTTTTCAACTGCTGCTGCATTTGGAAGTCCACCCTTTTCTGTTATCTTTGCCACCTCGGACTTTATATCTTCCAAGTTTAAGCTTCCAGGCTCACTTTCGTCGACCTTAACAATACGATCACGATCCCGCTTAGCTGATTCAATTCCCTGTTCACCTCTATCTCTCTTCTTCCCTTTAGATAAACCACCATTCTGTGTACCATCCGGAGTGGCCTTCGGTTGTTGGGAAGCTGATGGACCATTTAACCGCTTTGGAGAACGTCCACCTGACTGCACCGCAGCACGCATTTCTAACCTTGTTCTGTGTAGAAGCCGATTTACTTCTTCCTGCCGTTCCTGACCATAAATTTCATATGTTAAGCAGTATATATGAATGTATAATAGATAAAAACAGGAAGAATTAATGAGCTTACATTAATGTAGTCCTGGTCAGTAAGCCACCATAAGCACTTGTTGTCAATATCGTATACACGCCAACATACAAATGAAGAAATTCCAGCTGGTAGCTCGGTGCCTTTACGTAAAAAGGCAACTTTGCAAGGATGCAGCAGGGAAACAGCAGATGTTTCGTCCTGGTGGAAAGAGTAGAAGATCTCGTTTGGTGCAGCACTGAATTGAATGCCCTTGTTAAGCTTCACGTCGGCAGGTCTATAAAGCCAACTAACGCGTAATTTCGGGTAGCCTTCTTCTTTTTTCTCAATCCAACGTATCAATCCAATGAATGGAGGAACATCAACAGCCCGAAAAAGAGCAAAATCACCAACTCGAATTTCGCGCCCGTCCTGAAAATTAAAAGGTAATTTAATATCTGTTTGCCCAGCACAAAACTCAATCATGATGCTCCATTCTCTTGTTAGTTTGGTGTACAAACTTGACAATTACAACCACCCTGTGCGCATTACATTAGTAATCAAACAAGCAATGAACAAACAACAGTGAATTGTGTAATCGCAATGGAGACCAGCACAAGCGGTATGTATTGCATCATTTGCAGCAAGTAATGATACCACTGTAGCATGAAACTAAACAATTTGTTACCCCTTACACACATATTCACTGGAAAGTACTTTTCCATGATCATTTGTTTAGAACAAAAGAGTGAATTTCAGCAGCGGTCCTTAAACTTGTACCACATTCTCTTCTTTTTTCTAAGCAACCTCCAAAAAGGGCAGGGAATTCCAGCTATTCATTATATGTTGAAAAAGAAATGGCCCAGATCATGAGGGAAACCGGGCCAAAAACCATACAGGCATGCAGTTTATTGAAGGAAAACTGGGTTCTCATTCAGTCCGCAAACTCTCAAATTGTATATTTAGGGCCTTTAAATTGTCCGGGTTTTTAGGAAGAAGTCCGAAATAGACCAAATGCTCAGCCAAAAACACCATAATAAAAATTTCTCATCCGCAAGCCCACGAACCTGCATGCACTAATGCACACTGCTTGTACACAAAATTGATCAAAATTATAGAACTGCAGAACAGATCGATCCCTCGAGAACCCATAGGTTCAAAGGATTGAGCTTTGCGTTGTTTCAATCATTATATTTACATTACTTCTTAAGCTTATGAAGATCGAGTTTGATCGCTAATAACTAAATAAATATTACTCCCATAGGTCAGGTTAAGTTGACTTGATAGAACTAATTGGCGGTCAATTTAGTTGTCCAAAAACATCAATTAAATCCGCCCAGAGTATTATTAATGATGGCAGTTTCATGAAACTCTTTTCAAGTGATGGGGTAACGCTTTGTGAAACTTTAATTTTCTGCTAGATGTATTGTGGCATTGGTTACAATAGAAATATGTAACTCCTATATGTCATCCCAACTGTTTTTTCACTGTTGGTTAAATTATGCTACTTCAATTTTGAGTCTCATCATTTAAATTTGTAACACCCCCCCCCTGTTGAAATCCTAGATCCACCACTGCCCCACTACTTGTTTTTTTCCAACAAATTCCTTAAATGTGACTTTCCACTAAATACTAGATGCAGGAATGATTCGCGAGACCACCAAGCCACGCAGGGTAGCATGCTATGTAGGCACGCTGGCACTGATTTGTACGGGTTCGGACCTACCTGAAAACATGGGAGAAGTATAAAGCTACAAATATGCGATTCGGCTGGAGCTGCTACAATTGCTTTAGCGGGAGCTGCTGTCGGTAGAGTTGGTGGAGCTTGATGAGAACGAAGGACAAGTTTAGGGGCTAATGATGAAATTCACTCAAAAAATTAAATAATTCTTTTCCACTCCTCAAACCAGTAAACCTTTTTTTCGCAAGCATGCAAGCAAGGAGATCCTTACATATAGTATTCCAAGATTGTCGATTTGATAACAATTCACAGAATTCAATACAATCATGCCAAAAGGAACTCCATTTGACAATGTACATATTAGCATGTTTGCGTTGCTAGTACGAAGTCAAAACTCAATATAGTTCACTCAACAAAAAAAACTTCATAACACGTCTCAGCTTGTCGCTACAGTACACCACTAGTCAGGGAAATCTAGTGCATATACTTCATATAGCAGGTATTACCCAAGTGGAAACGAAAAAGAGGAAAGATGATGATTTGATAAGGTTAGCATCCTCAGCTGGATTAAACCCGTGAAGGTTAGCAAGCAAATTCCCAAGCGACACCCAACAAAAAAACGCACCTTTATAAACGAGTCGGGTGACACTGGGCGAGGGGAATCGACGAAGTCCTGCTTCCGCGCAGCCGATTCCGGCGGATAAGAAGTCGTCCGAGACGGGGGAACAGATGAGCTGGAAGGGGAAGTAGGTGGTCCTTGTGCCGGTGGTGGTGGAGCTTCGGCCTCTACGCGAGCGGCTGGCCACATGAGCCGGACGAGACGCCGCCTCCTGCCGTCGCACCCCTCAGCGCCGCGCCACCCATGCATATCCGGCTCGCTGCATCTTCTCCAACGGCGGCGCCAATCCCTCCTCCTCGCCGAGCTCCGGCGCCGCGCAGCGCCACCATCACCAGATCGCCGGCGGCAACCCTAGGCCCTCCGAAACCCTAGATCCGCGGGTCTCCCCTGCGCTCGCATCCGGAACGCCCGAATTCGCGTCCAATCAGCCGATTCAGGCGGACCCCCTCACCGGCGGGGCTCGAATCCGGCGGAATCGACGGGCTCCGGTCGGGACCGATTGGGGATTTGGGGGATTCCGGGCCTGGGTCAGCGGAGCGGGCTGGGCGCGGGGTGTCGGACTCGATCCGAGGTGGGGTGGAGGAGGAGAGAGAAAATTTCGGCGATTCGGAGGGGGGGTGTGGAGATCGCGGCAGGGCAGGGGGCAGGGGCAGAGCGCAGCAGAGACGGCGAGCGAGGTCGGGTCGAGAGATGGGGAGAGAGAGAGAAGGGATGTGTCTCGTCCCGTCCCGTCCCGTCCTTGCAGAGAGGAGAGGAAAGCCAGGAGGGGCAATCTCGACCATGCACAGTGACCGCAGCGCAGGGGAGCTTCTGCAGTTCTCTGTGCGGGTCTGCGCGGCGCCGTTCCTTACCATGTGAGGTCAGTGCACATTTACATCACGCGATGGGAAAGTCAAGCCACCATATCGAACACGGCTTGTGATATGACACTAGTTGGATTTTTTATATTTAGTAGTAGTATTTATGAACCTTTTTATTTTAAATATTGCAATTTTAGCAATACCGGGATGTATATTCCCCTTAACCAACTATCTTGGTCACGGCTGTCTGGACTGTGTAGCGTGACAGATTACTGTTACCTCCATTCTAGATTACAATTTATTTTAGTTTTTCTAGATTTCTATATATATATATATATATATTTATGGCAATGCATCTAGATATGCACTATGTATAGATATATAATAAAATTATGTGTCTAAAAAAATTAAAACGAGTTCTAATTTGAGATGGAGGAAGTACTAGTGTAGGAGTACAATCACTCCACCCATTTTCGGAAATATGATCGAGTCATGACAACCAAGATTGTGTGATAAAGATGGCGAAATGAAATGTGTCATGAACTCATGATACTATTTTCCCCTCTCATACCTCTTTTCCGATGGCGAGACCAAAGTAGTTATTAGTTCTAGAAAATATAGGGATTTTTTTAATAATATTTTTTAATAATTAATCGCAAAAATAAATGCCAAATTGAGAAAATTGCAAAAATATGTGACTGTCGGCCCTCCAAAAGCCGACAGGCTAGTAATCGGCTGTTGGAAAGCCGACAGGCGACGTGGCATTTGATGTGGCGCACGCGGACCATGCGGTCGCGGCCTGTCGGGCCAAAAGGACCTGTCAGCCGTCTAAGGGCCGACAGGACCCAGTCGACCCGACTGTGCTATCAGCCCAATAACGTTCTGGGGCCTGTCGGCCCAAACATGGGCCTGTCGGCTATGCAAGGGCCGACAGGCTCTAGTCGGCTTTCCAAGAGCCGACAGGCCCTTGTCGGCCACCAATCAGCCAACATGCCCCAGGGCCCACTTTTCCCTATATAAAGGCCTCAATGGAGGCCAGTGGCAACAAAAAATTAGCTGCATTACAGATGGCCAGTGGGGGATCATCTAGTGGGAAGGGTTTTGGTTCGGGGAGAGGAAAAGGGTCTAGGAAAAGACCACCGATAGTGTGGTCCGGTTCCATTGGCCCTGAGGATTTTCAAGAAGCAGTGTATGAGTTTCCAGTCAAGAGCAGGAGTGATTTCACCAAAGATTCACCGCTGAGAGGGTACGATAACCGTATAGAAGATTGGCCAAAATGCATGCATGGTGAGGATTGCTTAGTGCAGGTGCTCACCGAGGGAACAGATGAAGGTCGTCGTTTCTTCAAGTGCCCTCGAGCATGGGTAATATTGAGTACTAAGGGTGTGTTGGATATGTTTAATATGTATTGTATGATTTATATTATCTTTTGTGTTTCAGGCATCCAATGCTCCAGAGAACTGCGGGTTCGTACAATGGGTCGATCCTCCCCCAATTCATCCTCACGCCGAGTACATCTATTATCTGCAGAATCGTATCTTCAATTTAGAAATGGAAGTAAGCAGCGGCTACAACGAAGAGGAGGAAGATGAGAACAAAGGTCCCAGCCCACCGAAGTATCCATGCACTATTCCATATTGCAACTGCCCGTGTCACAACAACAATCCGCCAGCACCGCCACCACCTCCTGCTACGGGAGCATACTATGGAGATGGTTCGACACAATTTGCTAATTGGGAGCAGTATTAGGAGGTAGATATCATGTTCGCTCGATGTTGTGTTAGTATTTGTTGTTTGTTAAAATTACCTAAGACGTGTTAGATTTAGTCCAGGACCTCGTTACCGTTGTGTTCAAGAGGTCGTCACATGCCATTTTTATGTGTTGTGCGCGTTGAATTATGTAAAAATGTACTTTATTTGTGTTTAATGTGTGAAGGTTGCATTGGATTCGAATATGAATGTGTTGAACATTGTGGCCGACATGGAATGCATACAGTTGTCATTTCCCGCTGCACAGCTACGTCGGCCTCATTTAATCGTGCATTGGATTCGACTATGAAGTGAAGTGACATAAGGTCACGTTCAAAGGATGCTCATTGATTTCTTTGCCTGTCATGGTGTGCGAGTGCTGTAGTGTGCCGCAGTGAACGGACATAGCTTTTACTATCCTGGCGTATAGCAGTGAGAGGTCGTGTCCGTGTTTAAAGTGGTAGCAGTGAGCGGTGTGGAGCGTGCTAGTGCAGAAATCAGGAGCAGTGAGAGGTCGTGTCGTTGTTTAAAGTGGGAGGAGTGAGCGGTGTGGAGCATGCGAGGGCAAAATTCAGGAGCAGTGAGAGGTCGTGTCCGTGTTTAAAGTGCGAGCAGTGAGCGCTGTGGAGCGTGCGAGTGCACAAGTGTGGATGACTGTGGAGCAGTGAGAGCTGTGGCGCTGTTGGAAAGGACGATGCAGGCAGCCCTGCGTGTATAAAAGGTGAGCATGTGTTTGCCGAGAGCACATGCTTGCAATCCAGGTTCCACATAATTTTAGTTAGCCCAAACAAACGGCTATGAGCTCCTCATTCTCCCGGGCAGCTTTCCGTCGGGAAATGGAGGCTAATTTAGGACCCTCTCCTAACGATTCCACTAGATGTATTACAGATTGCAAGGTATGGCCGAAAGGTGTAGAGCCACCCGATTTCTATTGCCAGATGCGTTGTGTCCCGAACATATCTCGTGATTACGAGACTTTTGGCCAGAGGTATTGGTGTTACAAGAATATCGAGGAAATCCAAAAAAGAGGTGCAACATCACATGTATAGATTAATTTTTAAATATGTTTGTCTAGTGGTTTTGTTATTTTTAATAAATTTGAATCGTTTCTTGTTTACGAAAGTAAACTGCTGATGACACGCATACCCATTGGTGTCATTTCCATGAGTGGATTGACACGTGGATCACTCGTCGTAATCAGCAATATATGGAGTGGTTGAAGAAGGTGGATGAAAATGTATGCAACTGCGAGCGCGCGAAAGCGGACAGGGCGGGACGTGATAAGGGTACTGGCCGTGAATAATTGATGTTGCATTGCTCCGTCTCATTTGGATGAATCGTGTTGTCTGAATAAGTAATGTAGCTACCCGGCCAATATGTTGCGTGTTTATTTTCGGCAGCCTCTTCCGCCTGCCTATGTAATGTTGTTTGTTGGAATTACCTAAGGCTAAGGCATGTTAGGTTTAGTCTTGGACCTCGTTACCGTAGCTTTCAACAGGTCCTGACATTCCATTTCATGTGTTATGTGCGTTGAATTGTGTGGACCACTACTTTGTTTGTATTGAATGTGTGAAGGGTGATTATTTTATTTGTTTTTATTGTGTGTAGTGGCCGACATATGACTCATGGAGTTGTCATATCTCGCTGAAAAGCTGAGTTCGCTACAGTCTCCTGGATCATAACGTCGGTCCGAAAAATTTACTTGTAGACCAATACTTCTGAAAAGTCTAGTTGTAGGTCATGTTTTATGAAACGGGTACTTGTAGTAGAAAATACACAATACAGATTAAGTAGACATTGAAATTACTAAAACAATTGCACTGGCATGTGCATGGAACACGCTAACATCGTGTTCGAACTAGACCTAACATGCCTTAGAAAATATGAAATTCGGACATTAAATGATACTGATCTACTGAGTGCACCGAGGATACTTCCCCTTCCTAATAGCCTCCGGCCCCGCCTCCTTCGCACGGCGGGCCCTCTCTCGCTTCCTCTCCCTACCAGCTTCACGCTCCTCCGCCTGCCGACGTTCCACATCTGCGAATCTCTTCTGGATCTCTTCTTTATCTTTCTTGCGCTTCTCCTCCATTTTTTCCTCTTGCAGCATTCGTTGCCACCTTTCCACAGCCCACCTTGCTTCGCGGTCAACGTGTTCCTTAGTTTCGGTCGATTGCTCCGTGTCCAGCCACTGTATGAAATCACAAAGAGGTGGTGGACTCTATTTCCAAGCCGAGTTAGATTTAACTAACTGTACTCTGAAGCCGCAAACTAGATAGTGCGAGTTGGTACCTTCTGTTTGTCCTTGCCGTAACGTTTATGCGGGTCGTACTCGTAGTTGTCACACATGAAGAACCTCATGCCGAAGTCATCGCCCAAAACTTTGGACTCCATCAGCTTGCACAACGAACCACAGAAGCACATTGGAACCTGCACTCCTTGAGGTACAGGCTCTCTAACCTTGTTCCACGAAATATAGGTGGAACTAGAGGAAGACATGGTGGTAATGCGGGGATGTCTAGTGTTTTCCTATGTGATGGGGTGATGCCCCTATTTATAGATGGAGGTAGTTGGTCTATAGGCCAGGTTCACGCAACCTAAAAAGCGAACAGCAGTCAATTGACGTACGAGCACATGCACACACAGTGAACGAATGGGGTTGCAGAAGAATCCGATGCAAGCTGACATGGCATCCATGAGCGTCACAGCGTGGGATACACAATAATCATACAAACCTGTCGACAAGCAAAATAAGACAACTACAGCATAATATGAAGTACAACAGCGATGTCCTAAACCTACTTCTTCGGTTTCTTCCTAGCAAGCTGACCAGACGGAAACATGAAATGGTCCGCTGGCTTGCTAATACGTGGCTCAGGGGGTGAAGCGGAGTGGACTGGCCTGCGTCGTCCTGGGTCGGCTATGTCGGCGTGGGGGCTCCAGGCATCTGCCAAGGCTCGAGTATGTCATCCTACGGCCAGATGTCTGCATTTGGCACATCTCGCACGAAAAAAATGTCCATGCTGCCTGAAACTGTCTCGACCACTGTGAATACAATATTTTTTAATAAGATCAATACGAATTAAATAGAACTTACTATTCGAGGTTGCTTACTCCGTACCTGCTGCCCCGGCACGCGTGGCGGCCCCCGTGGAGTGGACTACTGAAGGTCCTGCTGCGGTGGACGGCGCACTTGCGGTCGACGGACTAGGAGTCTGTCGTGGAGAAGTCGTGCGGGTCCACAGTGAACCGAAGACCGCCCCCCGTGTCGGCTCGACCAAACAACACAGCGGGAGCAAACCGGACGCACGCAACTTGTGGCACAAAAACATAATATTTAATCACATGAAATCATTTTAAAAACCAACAAAATTAGCCGCAGAATTTATATAGCGTACCTAGGGATCCAACGGGCGTCTATCCGCCAACACTCGTCGTGCGTCCGTAACCTCAGAGGGGGTGGAATCTGTCCGTCCACCAAACACGAACGGTGCTTCGCGTCAATCACCGGATCGATCAGCTGAAACTCGGCCATACCTACAAAATGCACAGTGATGGTAAAAAAAACATTGCATATGCAAATGAAATAATTGAGCTCAACAAAGACCAATATGAAAATAAAAGAACATTAAAAATAAAAAACTTACATACATCAATATTACTTACAACAATATTACAATAAAACAATTGTTCATAGAATTATCAGAACCTTACAGGAAATTCAAATACATATTACAACTAGACAACCATAGCCCTTTCTACCTAATTCTTCTTAGCTTTGCGTTGTGGAACATGTCTTTCTGTCGTGCCGTCTGCATTCCTATGGATTGGATAGCTTTCACAATCCTTTGCTGAGGTGTCCTCCACCGCATGCTAAGCAAAATTTCTCACCACATGTATCCTCTTTTGCGTCCATATCATTTCTAATACGACGAGTCTTCCGACGACCCCGGTGAATGATTTTAGTTTCCGGATCAGGAATCCAATCTGTCCCATTAGGCGGAGGTTTCGTAAAATCAGCTAGCGCCCTCCAGCCACGGAGTTCGCCACTCCAAGTAGCCATTACTGTCTCCTTCAGAAAATACGGTTGTAAGGATCACCGGGGTGTCCGACCCTAGAGGGGGAGGGGGTGAATAGGGTCGCTAATCGCTTTTTAACCTAGGGCTCAAACTACTTGCATAAGATAAACCTAACACGTCCTATACATGCTAATTATGACTAAGGTTTATCTATGCTACTCTCTACTTACTCTTAAAAGACTTGCAACCTAGCCAATCCTAATCATACTAACTAGGAAAGTAAAGGTACGCAAGATAGAGTAAATGCGGAAACGTAATGCGGTAAGTAAAGAGGTAAGTGCAAGAGGGATGCAAACTCCCGAGCAGACACGGTCATGTAACGTGGTTCGGCACAAACGCCTACGTCCACGGGACACCGAGGCTCTTCCGATCACCGTCTTGCACTACGCCACAAATGGCGATGCCGGCAAGCAAAGGCAAGTGCCCACAAGACACCGAGTCTCGTGCACCGCCACCGTCTCTCTCGGTCACCCGGCCGAAATCCACTACGGAGCTTCTCCACCAAGGAAGGGGCCTCCTCTTCCCCTGCACAAAGTGTCGTTGCCACTCCACACCAAGACGGAGGGTCACACGACGGATCACAAGTTGCTTGCCGCAGCAAGACTTCTCTTAAGGGAGCTCTCGCAAGAACTAATCCCTATTACAAGCACTAAGCACTCTCACAAGTGTGCTTAAGCCTATATGATGTACAATGAAGCTCTATGGTGGTTGGAGATGTTCTTGGGTGTGTGTGGGATGTCCAGCAACTCCAGCACTCTTCAAATGGCCGGGGTGAGGCGTATAAATAGGCCACCAAGTCTTGTAGCCGTTGCTCCAACGGTCAGCTGAAAATCTGCGTATCACCGGAAGAACCGATGCCTCTGGCAGGGGTAGCATCGGTTCTTCCGGTCACTCATAACCCGAAGTAGCCGTTGGACTCCTGTCGGCTGACGCAGAGACCACCGGTTGAACCGATGCTTTGCACCGATGCTTCACCGGTTCAACCGGTGCTGAAGGAATCTTCTCCTGGACGCTGACGTCATTACACCGGTGGTATGCACCGATGCACCGTCGGTTGAACCGGTGCTGAAGAAACTTCTTCTGGGCACTTGACATCGTCTCTGGTACAAAGGACTGCCAATGCACCGATGCCCTTTTCTTGGACCGTCGGTTCAACCGGTGCCTAAAGGCTGACTTGGCTTCGATTCCATCCTGCACCAAACATCATGGCGTCGGTTCTTCCGATTACCACCGGATGCTCCGATGCCCATGGCGTCGGATCTTCCGGTGCTCCTGATCCGAAGAGCTTTCAGGGCGCTGCCCTGAGACCCGCGAGGGGCGGCTCCCCCTCGACCCCCATCCGCTAATCGGGTAGCGGAATCCCCGTAAGGATGGCCCTTCGGGCCTTGCTACGCCTATCTTCTCTTTCTCTTTGTCATCACTTGAACCTAAAAGCCTGAGAATGGTCATCTTAACAATCATATTAGTCCAAGTGTTGTGTTGTCATTTGATCACCAAAATCACTTGAAATGGCATAAATGGTGCCATGTTCCTTACAACAGTGACACGTAGGTCCCTGCAATTCCTGCCTTGCCACGAGCAGCGTACACATGTGAACAAGGGATGTGCAGCAGTTTCGGTTTGTTGCAAGAGCACACGCACATGTTACTTTCTGGCCAAAGCTGGCATTCCATTGTTACCGTAGAACTGCCCATTCCAACGGCCCCCTTGTCACGCACCGACACCTCGAAGAAATAATCTTGGTTGCCCATCAAGTACACTCGATGCAGCGCTCCCTTGACAAGTGCGGCTTGCTGAAACCGTTCTCGAAGATATGCCACTGTTCCTCGAAGAATGCACTCCACAATGGCGGTCAAGGGAAGAGAGCAGCATGCCTTAAGTACCCAGTTATACACCTCAGCCAGATTTGTTGTCATAATTCCATACCTCGATCCATCAGTATCTACAATCAACGCCCACTTCTCAAGGGGCTCATTTTTTATCCACTCAGAGAAGCATTTCACTGACCTTCCCCCTTTACGCCTCCTTGTCACGCGTGCAGGCTCACCCTTGATAGGATCTAAACCACGTGGCTCCTCTTCCCGTGCCACAACAGGTTTCTTACGAACCTCCACCATATGACTCATAGTTAGCTTGTCAAGCATGGCCCATATTTCGTCAAACTTGCATCACTGATTTTGCCTACACAGTTTCTTGAAAAGATCCTCCATCCGCTTGCTTTTGAACTGGGAGTAAAAATTCGCAGCCAAATGCCTCATGCACCATCGACTATGCAGGTCTGGCCACGAAACATCAACGTTGCGACCTTCCTGCAGTTTTTTGACAGCTGACAGTATACCCTTATGGAGATCATGGAGGACACACACGTTAGGCCTCTCACAAACCACGGCCCGTTTGATGAGTGAAAGAAACCACAACCAGCTTTCAGCGTTCTCAGATTCCACAAAAGCAAAGGCAATCGGGACAACCTTGTCGTTTGCGTCGACCCCAATGCAGGTGAGCAGCTGCCCTTTATACATTCTAGTCAGAAATGTGCCATCCACACAGAGAACAGGTCTGCAGTGTTTGAAAGTTTCAATCATGCACCCAAAGGACCAGAAGGCACACCTAAGCACCCTGTCACCATTTGCATCCTGATAGTCATCAATATCAATTATAGTTTCTGGATTCCTACTCTGTAGTAGAGCCAGTAGTTGTGGTAGGTGGTGGTATGAATCATTGTACGAGCCAAACCTCCACTCGAGCGCCTTCTGCTTTGCTCGCCATGCCATGTCATAAGATATTTCATAGGACAATCTATTGGAAATTGCAAGCATGATCTGAAATGGAGATATAGAAGTCTTCTTCACAATTTCTTCGTACATCACAGTGGCCACAAACTCAGCTGTCATGTTTCTATGCTTCACAACGGTTTCTGAAAGCTTGCACGAGTGCCCAACGACGATAGAAGCCACAAAATTATTCTCCCCCTTCAGCAGGTAACCATGAACCCGCCATGGACATCCAGGGGACAGGCACTTGACATCATATGTGGTTGGATTTGAAATAACCACCTTGAATGGTTTCATTTCCATGAAAGACCATTTCTTAACTACATGTTGCAAGTGCTTTTTATCGTGAAACAGTTGTCCGCTTTGGATCTCGATTTTATTGTACACCCAGTTACTGTCATGACCATCATTAAGTGTGAGCCCATCCATGTCAAAGTTGCCCCAATCCTCGGGAACGGTATCATCATTGTCGAATAGTCGAGTATCTCGACCTTCAACAAAGGTTCTGTACTCATCGTCATCTACCTCCATTTCATCAACTATCGCCTCATCCAACTCGCCCTGATCAGCAGTCATGTCACCACCAATTCCTTCAATTTCATACTCATCTTGTTGTTCGACCACGGGCTGCACCTCCACCTCCTCTGCAGTAGCATTTTCATGCGGCCAATCGGTTTCAGCCACCTCCTCTAGTGCAGCACCGGCATGACTCATGCTACTCTCTCCTGCAGTTAAGTTTGCCAGTTCTTGCTGCACAAGCACAACAAGAGGGAATTTCATTGTGTTGGTAGCCATATGGGCAAATCCATGCCAAACATTTCTAGTTCCTCATATCGGCCAATTCCCAGTGCCAACCATGCTCACACTGCCTTGGAACTACACGAGAAACTTTAATCCTCTAGTGACTTGGGTCAACTTGCAGAAAATTATACATCCAACCTAACATATCCCCATGTCTCATGTGTATTGGATTGCTCACAGTTGTATCTACATACTGAAACTGACTTAAATCTGCCCCCGAGTCACAATAATTGATTATCCCATTGCCATGATGAACTCTGATATTTACTAGTTCCGAATTCATCCCTGCTAATGCATTACAAATCTGAAGTTAAACGACATATCGAATCGGTGTTCTAATTACCTATAAGCACCTACACTGTAATTCATTCGAATATGTATTCAATATTCAGTACAATTCCCTCAAATTTTCATGATTTACTTAAAACCCGGTACAGAAAACTATACCAAAACTATAGTTCAACTATAGGTAAACATTATTAAAATATTCCTAATTTAAAGAATTCATATACCTAAAATTAACCTAAACTATATCTTACTTATAGTTTTAAAAGATACCTAACATAGACATCAAACCTAAAATATATCGAACATTAGTGAAAGATACATGAAGGAGAGAGAAAAACGAAAAGGGAGCGAACAGGGGTGAAAGAGACCGAAAGAAAGAGAGCTAAAAAGAGTTAAGATACTTTAATTATATGAATATACCGAAAACATACCGAAACATTACTAAAGCTAATCTAAACTTCAAAATAAATTAACTACAATTACAAAAACACATTACATCAACCTAAATTAACTACAATTAAAAATATTAATTAAATAAGCCTATAATTACAAAATAATGTAACTAAAAAAATACTAAATTAGAAAAAAAACTTACTCGCTGCCGGCGGGCGGCGGTGCTTCTCCCGCCGCCGGCCCCCTCACCCCGCGCGCGCCTCAGCAAGAGGGCAGCGGCGCACGGCGAGGCACAGCGAGGCACGGCGGAGGCGGCAGCGGCCGCGATGCGCGGCGCAGGAGGCGGCGGGGATGCGCGGCGGAGGCGGCGTCGGAGGCAAAGCGCGGCGGAGGAGGCGGCGGCGGCGATGCGCGGGCGACGGCGGTAGAATCGCCCGGTTATATGGCCGACAGGCCTATCGGCCGTCCAAAAGCCGATAAGGGGCCTTATCGGACCGACAGGTCCTTGTCGGCCCTCCAAGGGCCGACAAGTACCTATGTAGCCGACAGGCCGAGCTAGCGCTTCGGTGGAAGCTCGCCCACGGGCGCCGCTGACATGGCCAGCACTAGTCGGGCCCTTGAGGAGCCGACAGGTACTAATCGGCCCTCCAAAAGCCGATTACTAGCCTGTCGGCTCTCCAAGAGCCGACAGGTACCTATTTTTACAATTTTCTCAATTTAGCATCTAATTTTGCGATTAATTATTAAAAAAATATTATTAAAAAATTCGAAAATATAGTATAATGAGCAAATATTATATTATTAGAATAAATGGAAAGTTTTAAAATTACCTAGTTTTTGCACTAGTTAGATAAAAAATAGTTGTGCGATCACTTTGTGAAAAAAAATAGAGGTTCTGTCTACCCCCAAAATGAAGAGGTTCTAGCAATTATACTAAGAAAATAAAAATAGAATCAATAGCAATTAGTATGTGATATGATTCTATAATAATGTTCATATCCATATTCAATTGATGAGCCAAAGGAGAGCAATTGGAAATCTGTATGTGAAGATTTTACCCAATGATACCTTTTTAGTTGAGCTAAAAATATGTTAAGGCACCCCAATAATTACTTATATGATTCGGAATCTTGAGGGGTCATTAGGCCCTTTAGTCTTTGCATGTTAGTAAAAATATGGATTTGTTTCCTAATTTTAGCCTTTCGGTGAAGGCATATAGGAAAATTTTGTTCCAGCTTTGTTATTTGTATGGACTCTGTTCGGCCAGTCATCAGTGCTTTTATCTCACACCAAATCAGCACAGCCACCAGCTAGTCAACAATACTTTTCTCTCACAACAAATCATCACTAGGCACTAGCCATCCCCCACAGCCAGCTGAACAGAGATGATTTTTACAGCTTATAAGAGTCGTGCACAAAGTTTAGTGAGACAAAAAAACATTCAAAATGTACGTTATGAGGAAAGAAAAAAGTGCCCTCCTTTTCTAAGTAACAAAACTAGTAAACAACTAGTTTTTTCATAGCTTCTTAGCACCAGTATTACTAAGCACTCCATGCTTGATTCAAGCTTCATCGTTTGATTTGCATCATGATATTAGCTCCAATTGTCTCCCATGACTCCATTGACATTAGGATATGGGGTTTTCGACAGAGTTTTGGAAGCTTAAAGAAGAAATTCATAAGCAATAATAGGTTGGCCAGGTAGTACTAGCAAGTGTAGAAACTAGAAACAGGCCGGACGACCAGGTGGCGTTGACACCATTGGTCGCGTTGACACTAGGCAGCAGCATCATGCCGACCACCGGCGTGGAGCTATTGAAGAAGAGTAGAGGGTTAGGGTGGTGGTTGCGTAGATTTTTGTTGCAAAGAATGAGGGGAGGAGCTCAATAGTCAGGATGCACACTGGGTTGTATAGGTAAAATAACATCGGGCTCTGATGGAGGTAAAAGAAAACCACGCTAAAATGGATTTATCATGTACCACCATATTTTTGGTAGGCAATTTTCTTTCGAGAGGACACTCAAAATCTTACTATCATATTTGCCTAGTGCTCAGATGAAAACATCTCTGATAAATAGAGGATGGAGAGCTGCACGAGCGGTCAAGTGCATCGAGCTCTATTTTTTGTGACTGCAGCCGCAGCCGCCCAGCTAAAGTGAGCAAGCCGATTTTGTTTCTGGCTTTTCTTTCCTTTCCTAGAGGGAAAGAGAGCCTGCTGCATTAACAGTGCAGTGCGGCATTATTTCAGAAACCATTAGACATTGTGATAAGAAACCATAGAGAAGTTTTTGGCTGCGTGCAAACAGGGTATTGATAAGATCATAAATCCTGAGTTAGCGGTAGATATTGCTTTCAGGTGGGCAATTCTGAACGCTTCTAGGCTCCCATAAACATATCGTAATTGCGGCCGATTGTCTCTCTTTGATTAAGAAACTCCAATCAGAAGATGTCGATCACTCCTATACGGGAATCACTACTCAAGATATTAAGAAAGCGGCGAGTGCTTCTGCTGTTGTTTTCTCTATTATTCATGTTGTTTTCTCTTTTATTCACGCAACTGATGGTGCCACGAGGTAGCTCATGTACTTGCTAGATCTGCCGCACGGGTTTGCTTAGCATCATCATAGTTTCTCTGGTCTTCTCTCCGTAACAATCGATGAAATGCTACACCCTTTACTAAAAAAATGATGTCTCCTTAAAAAAACAGATGGGCGTCGGCCCAACGAAAGGACACGCAAGTTCGAGCCCATCGTTTCAGGAGCGAGAAGAAGCTTCTGCAACCCCATCCTATTTATTTAGTTTTGTTTAATGATTTTTTCATTCCGTTGCAATTTTTTCTCTCTCTCCGCGGGCTTTTTGTGATAGGGAGCGAGGCGGCCGCCCCGGTCGGCCGCGCCCCGCACCCTCCTCTCTCCCGATTCTTCCCACCTCCACCCCAATCCGTTTCCACCTCAAATCCGGCACGCCACGTCGCCACGGGACGGCTCGGTTCGGCCCCGGCGTGGCGCCCCACCCCCCGATGGCGCTCGCCTCCGCCACTACCGCCGCCGCCGCGGCCTCCTCCCCCTCCCGCCTCTTCCGCCGCTTCTCTTCCTCCGCACCTCCTCCCTCGCTCCTCCCCCTCGCCGCGCGCCCAGGAGCCGGGAGCTCCCCGCGCGCCTGCAGCTACCACCAGTTCGTGGTGCGATGGAAGGGCAGGGCGCGGGCGCTCCTCGGGGGGTTCTCGGACGCCGGCGGCAGCGAGAGCGACGACGATGAGGAGGACGCCCTGCGAAGGGGCCAGCGGGAGGGAGAGGGCGAGGACGCCGTCGAGCCCGCCGCGGCGGCCGCCGGGCCTGAGAGATGGGACGTGCTCGGCCTCGGCCAGGCCATGGTGCGCGCATCTTCTTCCCCTTCTTCTTTCTTCGCTTCCAGTAACTGTTTCTTGTTACCGGTTTACGGAATTATTAGTAGCAGGTATTGTTGGCGCCAACTTGCAAGGAGGAAGTTGCTGCACCCGAAACAAACTTGGGTTATTACACATTAGAAATCTAGAATATTAGGTGCTTAGGATAAACTCTTATGGTGGATGTTTGGTACTTGCCTCTCAAGTTATAATTGGTATGCTTGGTGACAAGAACGGCTCAGTGTCCAACATTCAAACATCAGTGATTCGTCATCTGTATTTTATCTGCCAAATATGCTAGATAGAACTTCTAAACTGTAGCTCAACATTAAGCCAGTACGGATGTGTTGTTGAGATCAATGCTGATTTGTAACTGGTTTGTGAGGGTGGGGCAAACAGGTTGATTTCTCAGGGATGGTGGACGATGAGTTCCTCGAGAGATTGGGCATAGAGAAGGGCACGAGGAAGGTTGTAAACCATGAGGAGAGAGGACAGGTCTTGCGCGCCATGGATGGGTGCAGCTACAAGGCTGCAGCCGGAGGCTCCCTGTCCAACTCACTTGTGGCCCTGGCCAGGCTTGGAAGTAGCCGGTCTGCTGGGTACCCTGAGCTTAAAATTGCGATGGCTGGCAGTGTGGGCAGTGACCCACTAGGTAGTTTTTACAGGTAATTTACTGATTTGGCATTATTTTTATTGCATCTGATGCCGATGTCCTATTTCTACACAAAGCCTTTAGAGCATTGGCTGACATTGTGCTTTTTTGTTCAATCACACAATTAGGGCGAAATTGCGTCGTGCTAATGTGCATTTCTTGTCTAAGCCGGTCAAAGATGGGACTACCGGAACTGTCATTGTTCTAACAACACCAGATGCGCAGCGAACTATGCTTGCGTATCAGGTCAGTTCCTTTGCTGACAGCTCATCTATTTCTGAACTTGGTAGATATACTCCAATTTTTACTTTGCTTATTCTATGCCTTCTCATCCCTCCTACTTTATTTAGATACCTCAGGCTAACAACTTGTGTCTGGAAATTAAACAGTTCAGTGTCTGGTTTCTTATGAGTCTTTGTATCTGAACCGTATGCATATTGATGTGCACTTCATCTAGTGAAGTTTCCAGATTTATTTTGTCATGGCACTGTTTGTAGTATGAATTTGGAAGCAAGAACTACCGTGAGATTTTAAGTATGCATCCTTTAGTTAGCCTGTATTTTGGCTAAGTATAATTCATTGGCCAATCATCTAGATACGCAATCATCTAGATACACGGCTACACCTGCAGTTAAAATATGCCGTAACAACACCATGCACTTTCTGTCTTTGCAGGGTACATCGTCAACTCTGAGTTATGATTCAGACTTGGCCGATTTAGTGTCCAAATCAAATGTACTAATTGTGGAAGGTTATCTGTTTGAGCTGCCTCACACAATTGAAGCTATCAAGCAAGCGTGTGAAGATGCTCACAAGAATGGTGCACTCATTGCTGTTACAGCATCAGATGTATCTTGCATCAAGCGTTGCTACAACGATTTTCGGTGAGACTAGCCTCCTTTCAAAGGGCTTCCTATCAGTTCCACAGCTTGCGATTCCTATCAGTTTCACAGCTTGCGACCACCTGGGCCCAGTTACATTCTCAAATCTCCATGAGCAATCTTTAACTTTCTTCCATTGATGTGCATGTCCACTCTAAAAAGACAAGTGCTACGCATCTAAAGTCACCTTAATGGGCTACGCAAAAGGCTCCTTATTCTATATCTGGTTATATCACTGAAAGTAGCAATAGAATCTTAGGGCATAATTGTTCATTGATTAGTACCATTAAATTAAGTTTCAAAGCGCATCATTATTTTTTTTTTATCAAATGCATCTATACTAAGGCCTCACTGTATAACACTAATGACCATGAACCAAACCATTTTCAGGGATATTGTAGGAAACTATGCTGACATACTGTTCGCCAATGCCAACGAAGCAAGGGCGTTCTGCAAGCTACCCTCAACAGACAGCCCCATGTCAGCCACAAGATACTTAAGCCACTCTGTTCCCCTAGTATCTGTGACCGACGGCGTGCACGGCTCCTACATTGGGGTGAAAGGTGAAGCAATATACATCCCTCCACCACCCTGCATACCTGTGGACACCTGTGGCGCCGGCGATGCATACACTTCTGGGATTCTGTATGGCATCCTCCGGGGTGCTTCAGACCTGAAAGGCATCGGCTTGCTGGCCTCGCAGGTGGCTGCTGTTGTCGTCGGGCAGCAAGGCACACGCCTACGGGTTCAGGACGCTGATAGACTGGCTGAATGTTTCGCTCATCACCTGGATAGCTTGGAGTTCTGTTCAGATGTTTGAATATGACGTTGCAAACATCTGATTGTTTCTGGTTTAGTCCAAACCCTAGACATCTATATGTACATACAATCACTTCCCTTTTTAGTAGGTCTAGTACATTTGTTCAATGCAGGCAGCCGAGCTGAAGCTGGGAAAGGCCTGTCAGCCCATTTGGTATCCCTTACCATCATTGCCCATAATTGGAATTAAACAGATTTCATTGGACATTGAAAATACAGTAGTATAGTTGATGTCTTTTTTTCGTTCAAAGGGATTAGATGAATGCTATGTTGACTTTTAGGTCAGTAAACAAGAATATGCATTCCACCGAATCCGCAGTTAGTGAGACAACGAAATTGTGGGGGGTGCAATCCGGCCTTGCTGGATCGGATTCGATCTGGTTGGGTCAAACATCGCCATCGCATGCAAAAAGGTTGCTATATATGATATCTTTAGGCTTTAGCACTGGTTGGTTCACCTAAAGCAGCAAATCCCCCCTGTGGCTGTTCTAATTGATGCTCTAACTTTGTTTCTATCGATCGAGTTTTTTATGTATAAAGGAAAGAAAAATCAGTGGAGATGCTGCTTGCAGCACACGCAGCCTTTGACAATGAAGAGTGAGGGTAGAGGGACTGAAGAATCAAGAGAGCAAGGAAGCTACGCAAGATCTCATGGTCGAAAGCCTTCCATTTTCGACGGAGAGAAGTTTTGGAACGGAAACGGTTGACAGTGGTCTCAACGTTAATTCTCCACGGAACGTGTCGGAGTCACCATGTTTGGTGATGGATTGGAGTCATATCAAGATGTAGATGCTGCTATACATCTCAAAATTTGATCGTGATCTATTTAAATCTACGTGTAATGAGGGGTTTGGATTTATGAGCCTGTGATGCAATTGGAAATCTATTTGAATTTATAATTTAAAGTTGAAGTTGGAGACGAACACGAGCAAATTTCATTTCCAGCAATAGTACAAGAACAGCAAGGACTGAAGAAGTAGATAGCCACATTCCCGGGGGCAAAATCGTCCATACAAAAAAAAGGGAAAACCCGCAAAGGCAAAAGCCCACGCCAAGGAGAAAGAAGAAACAAACGCATCGCTTGCTTCCGCCTTCCAACCTCCTCTTCCCCCCGCACCGCCCGATTCCCGAGGCGGTCGCCGCCCCCGCCGTTGCCCCCCGCCCTCGCGGAAGACGACGTAGCCCGCCGCGGCAGGCTCCACCGGCGATCGGTAGTATGGTGGTGGCCACGGAGGAAATGGCGGTCTACTGCTTCGACACCCTCGTCGCCCACTTCACCGGCGACCAGCCGCCGCCCCCCGCCTTCGAGGACGGCAACCAGTAAGCCCCCACCCTCCGCGATATAGCGCGGGCCGCGCTGCCCCGTCGTAAGCAGGGGTTTTCACGGCGATTCCGATGTGGGGTTCCGGTCAATTCGTGGTAGATTTGGGCAAAAGGCTGCCTTGGTAGATTTGGTTCCGCTCGGCTCTTGTGGTAACTGGTTCGCCATCCGATTTGATTGATCACTTGTTGGTCCCAGCGATTGCAGTATCTGGTCATATCGCGCGCCGCTAGTTTCGGTTGCATAGCAGGGGGAACCGTAGTAGCCACACTACGTGCCTCGCCTCTCGCCTTTCAGTAGAGTGCAGGTTTCCTACCCCTCCCTGTAATTATCTGTCCGAGAGTATGGGAGGACAAGGAAATCTCACTGCTGCGCAGCTGGCTCTCCAACTGTTATATTGTAGATTTGTAGTCTCGGATAAAGGTATTGTTGCTCTTTGCCTACAATGGCTGAACTCATTTGGTCAATTTTTGTAACTTCAGCCCATTGTTTGTGACCTGGAAGAAGGCTACCAATGGTTCAGAACCACGCCTCCGGGGATGCATAGGAACCTTGGAGCCCCGTCAAATTGTCAGTGGCTTTAAGGACTACGCATTAACTAGGTAACTATTGTTTCGGCATTGAAATCCTGTCTGATTTTCTTACTGAATTGTCTGCTCAATGCTCAAAACATTTGGTGGACTTGTGCTAGTAAGTAAAGCAATTGTGCATTTCGTGTTGAGGAATGGTTAGGCATCTAGTAAGCTTGGTATCCTCTTGTAGTGCCCTGAGGGACCGACGCTTTCCCCCGATACAATCAAAGGAACTGCCAACCTTGGAGTGCACAGTATCTATACTGACTGATTATGAAACTGCAGAGGGCTACCTCGATTGGGAGGTTTACTTCCACACTGTTCTCAGATATTACTTTCCTTTCTGCATGTTCAGCTGCTTTCACTCAACATCAGGCATTATAGTTTCACCAACTTTTACATCAAAGTCATTTTCTTTCTTGTGAATGCAGGTTGGAAAGCATGGTTTAATAATTGAATTTACAGACCCAGACTATAACATAAGACGCAGTGCAACCTATTTACCTGAGGTTGCTAGCCATGAAGGTGAATTAATTATTTTTCATCTATCTAATGCACACATTTTGATTTTACGTAGAAACTTGTTATCTACATATATGAACACCATCTTTCAGATCCATACGACTGAAATACAATCTAATGAGCAATGAGAATTAAATAAAAAATTTGACCAGTACATTCCCCATCTGTATAAGGCTTAATGGTTTCTGGCAGGATGGGGACACATAGAGACTATTGACACGCTGATGAAGAAGGCAGGTTACCATGGTTCCATCACTGAATCCTTGAGGAAGAAACTCCGTGTCACCCGCTACCAGAGCACTCTGTACACCATGCACTACGGTGAATATGTTGCATATGTCAAGAAGAATAGAGGTGCAGCCCCAACAATTAACGGGGTGCCTGTATTTAATGGCTTCAAGCCAGGCCATTGATTTATCCATATTGCAAAAGCTGAAAGAACCGTTTATAATTTATCTAAGAGCAATTGGGGATGATAACTTGTTTGAAGAGTTCCCACCCCTCACAGCTCATTGATCTAGCACCATCTCATCCCAAGGAAAGGGGGGCACCATACCAACATGCCCCCAAGAATAATGTCTTCCTGTGATGGATGGTGCTTATGTATCTTTGAATACTTTGTGCTTCAACAAGTGCAAATTGTCTGGTGAAATTAATTCATTCGAGGTGGTCATTGCTATTAATCTGTTGTTTGCCTCAATTCATAGTTTTTTTTTTATCTGATCTTGCACCAATGTCTATGCAATCAGAACAAAATATAGTAGCAACATACAGTGACGATTTGTAGCATGGCAATGCCCTCCTGTTCCTTTCCATTTCAAGCAACTGGAAGCAGGCACATCGCACAAAGAACAGTAGCACTGCATTGTGCAGAACAGTCGATGTACATATGCATGTTATAGATACCTGCCAAGAGATTTAGGAAAAGATGCATGGGATGAATGATAAGATTACCTTGCCGCAAAGGCTCTCATGAGGGGTCTTGTCAAACGGGAAATTACCACACAAGTGCCTTGGATGAGGAAAGTCTCTCAGTGCCACCTATTTAATTCGCCATCATCAACAAGACGTTAAAGGTTTAAGTATGCCGTGTATTTGCGATGCAATCATGGAAGATCAAACGATTACAAGAAGTGATAATCGTGCATGGTATTAATTCGAAGAACATTAGATAGTTTAACGCATCGGTTGTTCACATTGGGGGCATGCTTAATACTGAATACACTGTGCGGACTTGGTAGATTCATGCAAGAGATCAAACGCTCACGGCTCACGGACGGCCGAAACCTATTCTCAGACTACAACGACGTCCTCGTCATCTTCCTCGTCAAATATCCTTCTCTTATGGGACATCTCAAGGCAGTGGTCATATGAATCTTCTTCAGCATCTTCGACGGCATTGTCGCCAACAGGTTCGCGCTTCACCAACGGTTTGTCAGCAATGACTTCGACACCGATGCTGTCAGGTTCGAGCTTCACCACTAGCTTGCCAGGAACCATGTTGACATCGTCGTACCCGATCTCACCTTTGTCTCCCCGGAAAAATTAGCAGTCGTTCTTATTATCGCCATGGAGTTTGGCAGAAGGCTTGTCAATCACAAACCTGTCCACATCAATCTCGACATTAAGGAGACTCATTTCATTTTCGTCGATCTTGTAGGGGTTGTCGATGCAATCACCAGCAGCAACATGTTTACTCAACGCTTTCGCGAAGCTCTCCGGTTGATCCACTTCAACTTTAACGATCTACAGGTCATGACAGGAGAGATGCTGTTGCAGTTTGTGATTGAATCACAGATGACTTTACAGTCTTTCAGAGAGCAAAAAATTCCTTGGACATCAGTTATAAAATTTCCCAAGGAGCTAGAAAGATAACAAATCAAAGCAATTGTCTACTCCAAAGGGATGCCTACGACTAAGCAGAAAGAATCATTGTTGTACAAACTTTTAAGAATAATTGTTCTATAAACTTTTAACCTCCAGGGTAGATTTAACGTTGAAGAAAAAGGAACAAGGGATTAGAAAGGGCTAACCTTCCCTTTTGCGGCAACAAGAATCACATCATCAGTTTCCTTCAGATTCAGCTTCTTCGCGAACTCCGCAGGGTCTATCTCTACGCAGTCGTCGTCATCACTTCTAACATCAGGCTGTTCTTCAACATCTACTATCTTCACCATTTTTTTCCCCGCCAATGCCTTGCCCGTGTCCACCTCGATGGGAAGAGAACCACAGAACATGCTCGTTTATATAAGCAGAGGGCAGCAAAACTGATTTATCTCTCCAATGAAAACAGGTTGCAGAATTCGAAGTGGCATACCAGGCAACGAGGAGCCTCACGTGAGAAACCAAGGGGCGCACAGATACTCATAAATGCAAGCCACTTAAAACAATTATGGGCACTGCGGTATCTTGAACAATTACGGGCAATTGAAGGGAACAACTCAGAAACCAGGAGGTGCATAGATGATGGAATTTGATTTAACACAAGATTGATGCTATTGTGTTGATGTTTTGCTTATATTAGAGCAACTCCAAGAGACTATATTTTTCTTCATTGATAGAAATAGAGATTTTGATGGAAAATACCCTCCAACAGCTTCTCTAAATGGTTATTCAAATATAGCCATCCTTCATTCCGCATTTCTTGCTAGCCAAAGATAGATAACGAATATAGCTTTCAAAAGTGTGCACAAGATATAGAAAAGTTATTAGAGAGTAAAAACATATAGAAAGTAATTTTTATGGAGAACAGGAGAAGGCTCTCCAAATGATAAGTTAGAGAGTGAAATTTAGAAAGACTCTTGGAGATGCTCTACACCTTTCATTCAGTTTGTCATAGGCAGCACACAGATGCACCAAGCATTTGAGATGGGAATGGGATCTATCCCGGGTACTAACCCTCTGTACAAGTTGCTGCAAAATAACTTTCCTATCAGAACAAGCTGCGGAACGCTTGCAAAATGCAAATTGCCAGACCTAGAGTCAGGATCAATTTAACTAGGCCAATCGCATTGCCTGTTTCATCATCAATCTTTTAGTCTTCCACTTCTTGTCCTTATCTGAAGCGTGGCAGTGCCCTTCACGACCCTTCCAGGACAGACATGGGGCAGCGATATCACACACAGCAGAAACACTGCAAACAAGATGAGCACGATATCAGCCAAATCTGATATGTGATGGCAGTAATGCAACTCTAACAGTGCTTGCTACTGCTCACAAGACCCATCAAACTTGTGACAAGCAAAGATATGCAAATGGCTTCATTTTCGTACCTTGAACTTAAATGAATAATGCAAGCATGCACACAGTACACCTATGCTGTCAGCAACTACCGCTAAATTCAAGTATAATATTGTAAAAATCGTTAGATCTTAGTGACCGCATAGCATTTCATTTATTCTTGTTCGAAACACAACAGTGCTTGCCAGGAGCCTTCAAAAGCACTCACGGACAATGATGTAGCATCAGGGACTGCTACGTAGTGTGATTGCGTGAACACTATTTTGTGGCATTCTGATAAGTGATCAGCCTTAGTGGTAATGCAACTGTAAATTGTGGAGCATCCAGTAACAGGCAACAATTTTCAAACGAGTTTATGCCTATTGGAATCCAAATAGTTAAATAAAGTGAACACGGTGCAATGAGATAAATGAACATGATAAATGGGTGCCTTTTGATGAGAAGATGGAATAGCAAGGTCTTGCAGCCAACTTTTATAGACATGAAAATCGTAAATGTATGTTTTACTTTGCCACTTTAGCAACTAATTTGCATGTCATAGTATTATACCAATTACCAAATAAAAAAGCTTCATTTTCATCCCCAGACTTAATGAACAATGTGCACAATAAGCCTAGCCAATCTGTAAAATATCACGAGCAGCGGAGCAAGGCGTGGTAGGCTTGGACAGTTGGACTGGCAGTACCTTGTCACAGTGACGCTCATGAGGCGTAGTGCTAAATGGGTTCTTGGCGCAAGCAGACCTCGGATGTGGGTAATCTCTGCACGCCACCTGCAATATCACAAGACCGCACATTTCAGATGGACGGCTCGCCCTTTCAAAAGCACATCCGAAAGATCGCACATTTCACATCGACGCCTCGCCCCGCGCTACCACCCAAACAAAAACGAAAAACAGAGGCCGTGTCTGGAGTCCTGTCTCGCGCGTACCTTGCCCCGTTCGGCGACGACCGCGATTTCGTCATTGGCGGCGGCGGGGGAGGGGCCCAGCTTGGTGGTGGCTGCGAGGGGATCCTCGGAGAGAATCTGGCATTCCTCGTCGATTCGCCGCTTCTGTTGCGGGGTCCACATTTCGATCTCGTCGTCGAGGACGAGCGGCGCCGCCCTCTTCCGCCCCTTCTTCTTGGAGCCGCTGCCCCACGTGGGGCTTACCCCCGCGGAGATGTCGGGGGACGACGGGATTTCGATCAAAACCGGCGGCGACGCCCCCGCCGCGGGGACCTCCGCGGCCGTATCCGCCGCCCCCGCGGACGCCGACCTCTTGGCCTTGGCCGCGGGCGCGGGCGCGGGCGCGGTCGCGGGCGTCGACCGCTTAACCTTCGCCATGGGGAGGGAGGGCTCGGGCCGAAACCCTAGACGGCGGGGCGCGGCGGTTGGGATCAGGTTGGGGAACGTTGGGTTCGGCGGGCGAGCCAAGAGGAAGAAGAGGGAGGGTTTTGAGTTTTTCGATTCGAAATGCATAGCGCCCGAACCGAATGGCGGCACGTCTGACTGACGCGTGGGGCCCTGGGAGCTCGGGACCGGTCGGCGGACGGCGGTGGCGGCATTCCGGTACGTGGGACCCACCCAGTGGTTGGACCTTCCGGGCAAGCTCGGGTATTTTGGGCCTCGAGCAAATTGCATGGATCGGGCCCTATTGCACACATCCATCCATTGCAGCCGATCTCTAATCGTAATCGGGCTTGTCAAGCCACGTGCTCCAATCTATCCAGTCAGGATGCCCATAATTTACTGAGAACCAAAACCGGACCAAAATGATTGAAACTGAAATTAAAATAATCGAAATCGAAAAAATCGGTTTCTTGTTTGATTCCAGAAACCATGGAAGCGAAATAACCAAAAAAATTCGATTCCTACTCTCGGTTAACGAAAAGAACCGAATTACATAAAACCTTGCATTTGTAAGAGTATATTTAGTTTATATATGATGTGCCATATATCAATTGCTATGTATTTCTCCTACTATATCGATTGTTTCTTTCTTAATTATTATTCTCTAAAATAGAAGAAGTATTGTTTGAATGTGGTATAGAACATGTATATTTACTTGTTATCTTAGTTTCTGCTAAGAAATTTTGGTTAGTTCGGTTAGAATCGAAACTGAATCGAAATAACCGAGAATTGATATCCTCGATTCCTCAAATTTCTTGAAACCGATCTGTTCCTATTTTTTAGGAATCGAGTTTCTTAAAAAACCGAACCGAATGCCCACCTTGACTATCCAGTGCCAAGGGACGAACAATTTTTTTTCTTTGAAAGATCCTGATTCGGCGGTCGGTAAACCGAGACAAAAAATCAAACAACTACAACTACAAACCTACAACTAAACAACAGTCTATTAGATTGGGACACCAACCGGAACACTCCCAACTTTGGCTGGTCGGATTGGAACATCGACACAAGCCACCACAACCAGCGCCACAGCTCAGCGTTGGGCTACTACGCCCGGTCGGATTAGGACATCGACACGAGTCTCATCAGAAAACTCTGCTCAGTCGGATTGGGGTCATCGACATGAGCTCTTCTATCGCGACCATAGCCTCTAGCTAAACTCAACAACAAGCAGCACGAGAAGCAATCAGAAGCCTCCATCCACGACGACCTTGGCGCCATTGACGCTCTGCTTGGTTACTGCCAGCCAAGCCAGCATAGCATGATTTTTTAACATGTTACATACACGGACGTTCACATAAGCACATAATTACCATATAAACATCCCAACAAGTTGATGAAGCTACTACACATACTTCGTTGTTGTTGACGTGTAAGAACAATTAGAAGTACTAGTACCAAGCCAAAAACTAAAATGCAAGTGGCCAGGGTCGCAAGATTCGTCTCGTCGTCGGGGCGACTTGAAAATGTGTAGCTTTGGTAACTTCTAGTGTTACATTAAGAAAAATGAGAGCGGCGTCAGCTCTGCCGTGCCTTTTCGTCTGATGGCGAGAGGTAGGTAAAGGGGGCAAAAGAAGTATTGTTAGGTATATGACAAATTAACAATGCCGTGTGGAAGTACCATTGAATCTAGTTTTTGAACGAACCGCACAAGATAGTGCGAGTTTCATTGATATAGCAGAGAAAAAAAATACAAGACTACGGTTCTGGGAGACCATAGCCAGAAAAACAAAAAGGAACGGAAAAAAAGACTCGCCCAGTTGGATTGGGACGTCAACACGGAAACACAACTACTCAGCTCATCCTGTTGGATTGGGACATCAACACGGGGAGAACTCGAAACTACCTCAAGAGGCCCCAACCAGTTAGAGAACGCGGTCAAGACCACTCCACTAGGCAGACCTGGCCGAACAAGCCAAGTCGGTGCGGCAAGTAACCTACTCAAGCACATGAGGTCGCCGCCAAGGCACGATCCAACGCCGATAGGGAAAACAAGGGAAACCGACAGCCCTACACTGAGCAGGCCACCGCCATGCAGGACCCGACGCTGTAGTACCACTGCAACGGTGTCCACCGTCCAACGGAGTGGAACCATCGAATCCGAAACTCTTGCTGGCTGTCTCGCAGTCGCCACCGCGAAAACACAATGCGCGGGGGCTGTAACGGCCCAGAGTTTTAAATAGCCAATTTAGGGTAATTAGAACCAAATCATGCATCATGTGCTTGAATTGCTTGAAAAAAAGATCTTTTTGTAAATATAAAGGTTATATGTGTAATTATGATTTTATGCAAGGTCCTTTTTGTAGTTTAATTGAATAGAGTATGCATTTATAGCTTTTGTGGAGGGTGCTTTTGCAAAAATTCAGTGCATTTATTGCTTGGCAGGAAACTTTTCAAATCAGCCCAAGTTTGAAGTGAAATTTCATTGAAAAAGTCAAGTTTCCTTTAAATTCAAATTCCCTTCTATGTTTTCAAATTTAGCTCTTGAATCTTTGATCAAATAAATTTTTGCTCAACATCAATGTTGTAGATCTTGAAAAACTGAACAACTTTCATGTTGGGCACCTTTTCATTTGAGCCCTAGATTAATAGTTATCAAGGCTTTACAGTTTGGTCCCTAAAATTTTTGGAAATTGTGTTTAGGTCCCTGTCTTCTCCCTTAGCTTGCCTGCTCCTCTGTTTCCCGCCGACAGCGCCACGCCGCCCGCCGCCGCGCTGGACCGGCCGCAGGCCAACTCCGACTTCGCCTTTGCTTCGCGCTGGCACCTACGCGTCGCCCCGGAGCCGCCCCACCGCCCTCCTTCCTCGCGCTGGTGCTCCCAGGCCGTGCCACGCACCCTCGCCGCTTCCAAAGCCGCCGTGCCGCCGCCACCTCAACGCCGCGGTGGCGAGCCCGCTGCAGTACCCCAGACCACCAATTCGCGCGCGCTTGAGAACCCAGAGCACCGCAACCTTCTTTTCCCCCACTCCTTTGCCTGCTCGCTGCTCCGAAAGCCCCAGAACGCTGCTGCCCCCTCCGTGGTTGCCGGCGAGCTCCGCTCGGCCGCCGCCGACCCCCTTCCACCCTCACCTGGCTCAAACCCGAGGCACCACGAGCTTCGCCTTGCTCCACTGAAGCTCCTAGGCCCGGTTTCTCCTCCCAATCGCCACCAGAGCGCCGCCGCCATCTACTTGAACGCCGGCAAGCAAGCCGCCGCCGCGGACCCACCATTTCAGACCCGATCCGCCCCCACAGACCCCGCCATTAGCACCACACGAGTACTGCGCATCTCCCAGGCATCTTCCCCACCCCAATCCGCCGCCGCAGAACGGTCGCCGGCGAGTTACCCAAGCCGCCGCCGCACCTCGCCGTGGGGAACCCCCAATCCGACCACCCCGAGCCCAAAAAAGACCACCTTTGGGTTCGTCTCGGCCTCTTCTTCGTTTCCCCCAACCCAGACCTCGCCGCCGGTGAGCCGAGGCACCGGTAAAGGCCGGCCATCCTCCCTCTGTTCCTTTTTCCCACGGCCAGGGATCTCGGGTTCAAATTCAAGACAACCCGGGGGGTTTTATGCATAGCCCAAGACTCATTGCAATAGTGCCTTAGGGACTTGTTTGCAATGGTTTTCAGTGATCTTTGAAATTCAATATCAATTCATAGAAAATTCCTAAAATAGAAAATCTTGATGTTTTGGAATCCTCTTGAAGATCTCTATGCAGTAGAACCATAATAGGTTAGGCTTTAGTTGCAAGTTTTTGCTGTAGATTTTGATTTGTGTTACTAGGTTTATAAATACTAGTTATTTAATCTTTTTCTTATCTGATGGTTGAAAGCTGATATTGCTATAAAATTTTGGTGGTAGTTTACTCATGTAACACTAGCTTTGCTATAAAAATTTTATGATCAGTTCTCTTGTGTAGCTATTTATTTGATTTAATCTTTGTTTAGTAGACTTTAATCATGGTAAATAGTTTCTGTTCTTAATAAATCGTGAAAATATTCCTGAGTGTTCTTCTGGAGTATATTAGCTTGTCCGAGAAGTTTGAGCCTTAGTTCATGGCTAGATCAGGGGCTAAAATTTAATCTTGCTAAACTGATGTCTGTTTTGTTTATTTTCTCATAATTATTTCTCTGTAAATAAAATCATGAAAAATTCACATTAGCTTTTTATTTACTGTGTCAACCTTCTGTTAAATTTTGAGCTTCTACTTTGCTTTAGTTTGACCTGTATAATTCAAGATTGTTCTAGGTGTTGTCTGAATAAATGATTTGTTGTGATTAAATGGCTACATTTCTTGGCATGAGTTTTGCAGGGTAGCTTAGTATGTTCATGTTCTATTTAGTATAATTTTGGTAGAATTTATTACTATTTGTACTCTGAGTTGTTGTTTTATTTACAAACCATGATTTAATCGTATAGGAAATCACCACCACTCATTTTATGAAGTTAGTTAACTTCTTTGGTGCTGTTGATCATGATGCCTTGTGTAGTTAAATTTGTTATTTAACTACTCTATAAACGATTGCCCATGTTTGTTTATAATGTTGTTCTTGCATTGCATATAGACACGACTGCCTTATCGGACGGGACGTACGAGTTGATCCCGGAATCTGACGGAGGTGATCTCGAAGCTCAAGTAAACACTGCGGAACTAACTGAAGCCCCGGACCAAAGTTCGGAAGAGCCTAGGGCTGAAATAGTTAGCAACTACCGAGAAGGCAAGCCCCGGACATAACCTATATTTCAAATTAATATCATTTACTGTATTATTTTACTTGTGCATTTACAGTTCATAGGAGTTGAATTGAAACTCTAGATGCATGATTCTAGGAACCTATGTACTGAACACTAGACTTGAGTTCGAATAATTGCTAAGCTTATAGGACCGGTAAAAGTCGAGTGATTGCCTGTCACTCGCGAACTTTATAGGAATTGCCTGTTTACTTTCTGTTATCAATATAAGGACGACGGACGGGGTTGTGTTCGATATCATGACCTTATGTGAGACCCCGTCTGTGTTAATGAACTTGCTAAGGTCGCGGTGTGTGGTAGTGCCGGTTAAGTTTTTGAAAGTACTAGCCACATGCCGTAAATATGGTACGCGGCAAGCCTAGTAGCCGATTGGACCGGGGAGTGGATATACTTTTCACTCTATCAGTAGGGATAGGTTTTATTATTATGTTGCGCAACACTACGACTTCAAGGGACAAGGTTCGGCCTTGGAGCCCTGTAGTCAGGGAGAGTGACCCTATCCACAAGCCGGAAAGAAAGGTCAACGGTTGTTTGGGAATGACCCGACGGTGTTCCAGACGTGTGTGTTAGGTTGTCCTTGCAAGATTGAATTTCGATTCAGAATCGTCCGCCTCTCACGATGAAATGAGACTGCTTAATTGATCTGCCACACAGAGTAATAAGAGCAATAATATTCTTATTAATCTTGTTGTTTGCTTAGGAGTTCCACCATGATTGGATAGTAGATGCTTACATAGAATGGTTAATCAACTAGAATCTTGAAGCTAAAACTTGAAAGTAAGGACCTACTCTTTATTGCTTTTCAGCAAAGGAAAACCAGAGCCTTACAAAGCCTTGCATAGTCTAGCTAAGGTGGGCTACTTATACCCGTTGTCGGTTAAGTCTTGCTGAGTATTAGAATACTCAGCCTTGCTGTTGAAACCCTTTTTCAGGTATGAGTTTTGAGGATCAGATCGCTAGCTTGACCTATCCTTGCTCGTTGCCTCCTGGCTGGTCCGTAGAGTGGGATACGTCTTCAGCCGGCAATGACTATGACGAGTGATACCATGCTTGGGCTAGCCTGGTATCCTTTTTGCGACGTGTTGTAGCCGTCGTGTTTTATCTTCCGCTGTTTAAACTCTGATTCTACCCTTATGTTTTGTATAACTGTTTTATTTAAGTTGGTTTTGTAATAATCTTTTGAACTGGTTTGTAATCTTTAATATACCTGTGTTGTAAAATTGTGGTTGTAATATCTCTGAACTCGCCTTCGTGCGGGGTATGCTTGTTCGATCCGAGAATCGGTGGTTGTATCGGGACGTTACCCGACAGACCAAAAATTGTTCCGTTTGAAGTGCGTTTAAGCTAATGTTGCCTTTATGGTGATGGTTTACGCACTTGAGCCGGGATAATTTAGGCGGTTCTGCCACAGGGGCCTCGCCTCGCCTCGCCGCCGTCGGACGCCACCTCTCGTCGCCAAGCCGAAGACACCATACGCGGGGGCCTCGCCACATCCGCCTCAGTACTCCATATCATGGATCCATATAATGACATATCACGGATCCATATAATGAATTGTCGTTAGGAAGATGAACAATATTGCCCTGTTTCCAAGATCTCCATCAAACAGCCGAACCGCGCCCTGTCAGTCGACAGCAACTCGTTGCACTGCACACGCGCATAGCTTCCGCCGCCATGGCAGCAAACCAAAGTTGTCGCTTGCGCCATCTTTCGACGATGAACCCTGCCGAAATAACTACAGCACAGCTGAGCCACCCGCCGCAATCCGCTGCAAGCCTAGTTGTCCCACGTAGTCGTTGCCGCAAGCGCCGCCATCAGACATTGTGCCACGCCGAATTGACAACCGCTAAGCAGCACCAGCCGCCGTAGTCCGCTGTATGCAGCTAAACCACAAGCATGAAGCAACCCCTGGTCGTCACCATAACTGCGAGATGCCAAAAACGTGAGCTTGTCGACCCCCTTGAAGCTCACCCTCCTGCACGTAGCCACACCACCCTCGGCTGCCGACACCCAGGCTGGTTTGGTCTCAAGGAACAACGCCTTCAAGAAGCTCACAACGCAAATGAACCGCCGTTGTCTATCCAGCTACTGGACCGGGCTTTCGCCCAGAGAACCCCAAACAATGGTGGGTGAAGCTCAAAGATGACGCCCCCAACGGGGAGAGCGACGCCCAAAGGCGCCACCGCCATCGCCGTCAGCATGATTGACGGCCAGGACTTTCGCCCAGAGCATCCAGACCCAGCCACTGCGCGCTCCCAGCCCGGAACATGCATCGAGGGCAGCGCCGTTGTCGTGCCATCCCATCTTGCCGCGCCGGGACGAAGCTATCCAGCCGCCGCTGCCCACGCCGACCCCTGCGTCAAGACGTCACCACCGGAAGGACGAGCCGGCCGTTGCCAGCTTGGCCCGCACGCAGCCGCCGGTCACACCAGAGACGCGCCACAACGACGCCCGCCAGAGCACAGATGCAGTGCCCGCAAGATCCGGTGAGCGGGGGGCGCGGATCCGGTTGTTCCGAAGCGGACCGGCCGCAAGCCGCCGGGAGAAGGCCGTCGCCGCCACCACGGACGGCAGCCGCCAAGAGAGGGCGAGGAGGGGGGAGTTAGAGCCCCGCCGCCGCCTTCCTCGCGGCCGACTGGACTTCCGGTGGCCGCTCGAGCGGCGGCGAGACGGGGTGGCCGGTCTTGTGGGAGACAGCGGCGCGCGGGGGTTCCGCCCGAGCCGCCCCTGGAGGAGCCCACTGAATCTAGTTTAGTGTACGAGTTTGTATCATATCCAAAACATATGAGAAACTCTGACGAACCGAACATGTGCACCTCCTGGTCAAATCAGGCTCCATCGTAGCATCTCCAGCAATAATCTCTATTTTTTATTCCTACTTTATTGAGTATTGGTTCTTCCTAGTTTTGGGAGCTATAATTTTTATTCTCAACTCCAGCGATCCTCAAATTTCAGCCCCTACTCTGCAATGACATGTGGAACCCTTCCAACAAGTTCTCATCTATTTTTACCCTTTCATTTTTTCCCCTTCCCTGCACATCCTTTGTGTTAGAATTAATTAGGACTAATTAATAGTCATCAATTAGAATTAATGGTGTCATTAGCAACTGCTAATGACACTTATATGGTAGACATAGCAATAGGCATCCTTTGGTGCCAACAGACACCTTTTGGGCATCTGACCCCTTTGGGCCTTTGGCCCCTTCGCAATAGGCAACTGCCTGTTCCATTTGTATAAATAAATACTCTACACTGTTCATCAATACACAAGAGTTGACATCCATTTTACTCAACACGTTATCACGCTCGCAACTTGCTCTGTCCACCCGCTGACGCTATAGGCAGAGAGAAGGACGGGAGGGAAGGGACTCGCCAGAACAAGTTCGTGAGACTCGCCGAAGTACTCACCGGAGACCTCGTCGGAGATCTCGCCAGACTTCTGCAAGGTAACCAACGATGGCGAACCCCACTACTCCCTCCATGAACGCGATGGTTGACACCATCACCGACGCCGTCGAGTCGGCCATCGCCCGCAGCAACGCCCCTGGTCGTCCTCCACGCTTCATGCTGCAGAGCGCCGTCCGCAGTGCACTCCACGACATCAACGACCGTCGTGCGCCGCTTCGCCGTTTCAATGGAGTGCGCACGAACTCCGGCGGCTATCGATCGTCGCCGAGTTCACCGTCGCTGCAGTTCGCTCCAGGCGCCTGCCCAATGCATGGTGCTGCCATGTTCATCAGGCGCCTGGGAGCCCCGCCGTCGTCGTTGCAGAGGCCGCCAACGCCTCACCCATCCGCGCTGCCGATGCCGTTGTTGACGCGGCCGCCACCAGTTCAGCCGGCCGTCGCTCGGCACTAGAACGGAGGTGGTGGACTCATGGCTGCACTCCGTGATGCCCCTTCAGTCCTCAACCGCGACACCGGAGCGGATGCGTGGCCGCCGGGATTTGCCTACGACCTCAACGTCGCGATTCCTCCGACGACTCCGGCATCCGGGCACTCCTACGCCGATGAGGCGGTCGACGGCTGCCCGAATCAGCTTCGGCTCCCGAATGATGCCGCCCTCGGGGACGGCTTCATCTCCTTCCTGGCCGTAGGGGAGGCGCCCCCACCGCTGAAGCCCTAGAAGGGGCCGGTAGGGGCAGATCCGTCACTCCTGGCTTGCCAGGAATGGGCGGAGCGCCTCGCCGGCCGGCCTCCATGGCCGGTGCTCGCTTGTGCCAACCGTGAGAGGATGGGGGGAGGGAGAAGAGGCAGCAATCAGCGGCGGCGGCAGGACGGCGACTGGCCGCCAGAGGCGGTCCGGCAACCGGGCGGAGGCGGCGGCCACCCCATTATAAAGGCCGCCGGTGACTTGGGCCAGGCTGGGATGCGCGCCTGCTTGGCCGGCCCAAGCGCCTGCCCTTCTCGTTTTTATTTTTTATTTTTTAATTATTTCTAATTCCAACATTTCTAGTTTAAATTAGCATATGTTTTAGCTAATTCATTTTCTTGTGAGAACAATTCTCTTAATTGTATAGTATGTTGTTGCTCTGAATTGATGTAATTATCTTTGTATATATTTGTGGTTTGAATTTAGTTTATATATACATTGCAATTGAATATTCTATGATTGTATGTATTGTTTGTGCAATTAATTTTCTTTAATTTTGCACCATACACATGTTACATTTGTGATTTTGTTATATTTTTCTGGAATATATTAGTGCATTCAATCCCCCTTATTTTTGCACTAAGTCATAATTACAATTGCAATTATATCATAGAATAGGGTATGTTGGTGCTCCCACAACCACTTTTGCACCATATACATGCTACATTAGCAAGCTATTTAGATAATATCTAACAAGGTTATCCTAGAAATTGTATAATTACACTAGGATCATAATTTACATACAATATATCTTGTTTATTTTGGTTAATGAACACAAGGCAATGGAGACTAAGGCATTGGCTGCGTTTAATTCATGTATGAATTATTCTGCCTAGAGACCGTGCCTTAGCAGTGATTCAATCACCCATTACTGAGAGATCTACATCTTGTTTTTCCAAAACTTGATGATTACCTACAACGTGTTTTAACCAAAATCAAGGTTTTGGATAGTAGTGAATGGTTTAAATCTTAGCAACGATTACCATTTTTTCCCCAACATTTATGATTTGTTGTTTTGGTCTAAATCTATAGTATTCCAAAACTATGATAGGATATAGTTCTTTTACCTATATATTACAACATTGTCATGTTAAATTTACCATAAGGTAAATTAGCTAATCCATGGTTGTCCACGTAGGATCATGGCCACTAAGGAGTTCAATGAACTCGCATTAGATGGTAGTAATTACCCTACATGGGCTTCTGATATCAAGATATCGCTTGGATCTCGTGGTCTTTTGGCTACAATTCAGGAACCCCAAGATGGGGTTGTTGTGCAAGACAAGCAAATCTATACTGCTTTGGCTTTACTACGTTTTTATATTCATAAAGATTTGAAAGCCGAATAAATTATGATTGAAAATCCTCATGAATTATGGAAGTCTCTTAAAGAGAGATATGAACAGCAAAAGAAACTCATTTGGCCTGAGGCTAATCATGAATGGAATCATTTACGTCTCCAATATTTTAAATCTATGGCAAACTACAATCACGCTGTTCACAAAATTTGCTCTAAATTGAAGTTTTGCGAGAAAGAGCCAATGGATGCAGATAAGATAGAGAAGATACTCTCTACTATGCTTCCATCTGATCGAGTATTGCAAAAGCAATATAGGGCTAAAAATTTCGAGGTTTATTCGAAGCTTATTCATACATTGTCTCAAGTAGAAAAATATGATGAATTTCCTATGAAGAATCATCATAAGCGCCCTGTTGGTTCGGCGCCTTTGCTTGAGGTTCACAATGTACAGAAGAAGGCTAAGAATAAAAAGTTCAATGGATCCGCTCCAAAGAACACCTCTGGTCAACGCAAACACAACACACAAGTGGAAAAGAGACAATGCGAGATCCAAGAAAGACAATAAGTGTCACAGATGTGGTGATTTCTCGCATTTTGCTAAGGATTGCCGCGCACCAAAGCATTTGTTTGCATTATACCAAAAGTCTTTAAAGGAGGGTAAGCAAGCAGGAGATAAAAGATATGAAATACACTTCAATCTTACATCTGAGGCTACCCCAAAGGAGAGTTGTTCCGAGCAGGCCCACCAACAAGGAAACAACAAGTCTCTTAATATGGAAGACGATCTTCCAACCACGGACAATATACTCATAGACTTTAGTTCTGGAGGCATATTTGTAGATTTGGAGTAATCTCAGTCTGGAATTGATATCAGATTGAATATTTGTCGTAATAATCTAAGTTGTATAGTTGTTTTGATTCATATTGTTTAACATTGAACAAACTTGTTAGTTTTGTTGTCTATCTGTACAAAGTCGCATATATATTATTGTATCATAATATGCTATTTGATATATAATATATTATATGTTCTCTCTATATGTTACACTTGTATATTTAAATTACATCTGTTTTACATATAGATGTCTGTTGATAACAATCTAAAGGAGGAAGAATTATGTCTTGTGGACTCATGTACCACAAATTCTATACTTAGAGAGATAAAATATTTCCAGACTCTTTGAGAAAAGAGAAAGAAATATTATGACCATTGCTGGTCAAGATGCGTTAATAGTTGGTTCAGGTCGAGCTACTATTACTCTCCCTATGGGTACATAGATAACGATGGAGGATGCTTTGTTGTATCCCGATTCGACTTGTACCCTTCTAAGTTATAGAGATATCCATAAGAATGGTTTTCATGTGGAAACACATCAGGATAACAAAGGGGAATTTCTTCTCTTAACTGAACTCACGAGATTCGGCAAACAAATCTGTGAGAAGTTTTCTTCACTCCAAACCGGATTGTACTTTACATACATAAAGCCCATTGCTCATGTTGCTTATAAGATAATTTTTCACAATATCGATACATTCCGAAACTGGCATGATCGACTTGGGCACCATGGAATAGGGATGATGCGAAAAATTATTGGGAATTCCATAGGTCATGATATGGAAAATATAAAATTTCCCCAATATAAAGATTTTGGTTGCACTGCTTGTGCAACAGGGAAATTAATTTTAAGACCATCATATCTTAAAATTCGAGCTGAACCACTAAAATTCCTTGAAAGAAGTCAAAGAGATATTTGTGGTCCAATCCAACCATTATCAGGGCGGTTCAGGTATTTCATGGTATTGATAGACGCATCTATGCGTTGGTCTCACGTGTCTCTTCTGTCGACACGCAACCATGCTTTTGCCAAAATAATGGCTCAACTTATCAAGTTGAAAGCCTATTATCCGGAACATCGAATTAAGTCAATTCGTATGGACAATGCTGCCGAATTCTCCTCCCGTGTTTTCGATGATTATTGTATGGCATTGGGAATTCAGGTTCAGCATTCAGTCCCATACGTACATACTCAAAATGGTTTGGCTGAATCATTGATTAAAAGAATCAAGCTCATTGCAAGACCTATGTTGATGAAATGCAAATTGCCTTCGTCATGTTGGGGTCACGCAGTTCTGCACGCTGCTGACCTAATCCAACTACGACCAACCGCATATCATGAAACCTCCCCATTGCAGTTAGTACGTGGGAATCCACCAAGTATTTCCCATTTGCATAAATTTGGGTGCGCTGTATAGTACCCATCTCACCACCTCAACGAACATCCATAGGCCCCCACAGGAAATTGGGGATCTATATCGGATATTCATCTCCATCAATCATAAAGTACTTAGAACCTATGACATGGGATCTATTTACTGCCCGATTCGCTAATTGTATTTTTAATGAGGATCATTTCCCGGCATTAGGGGGAGAATTGTACCAAAAGGAATGCCAGGAAATAGATTGGAATGCAAAAGGCATCCAATTTTCTGATCCACATACTACAAAAGCTGAACAACAGGTTCAGAGAATTATTGATTTGTAAAATATTGCAAATAATCTGCTAGACGCTTTTACAGATTATAAAGGTGTCACAAAGTCTCTCCATCCTACAAGTAACGTGCCCGAAAGAGTGGAGGTACCTAATAAAACCACTCATCCCCAACTTGGCAAAAAGAGGGGGAGAAGCACTTCCATGAAGCAGGATGCTATTGCAAACAATCAAAAGAAGACTGGAAATGCAACTCAACCTTTGGTTGAAAGACACCTAGAGGACATTGTATGTCCTGTGGATATTTATAATCCACACCCCAGCTCAGATATGCGCATAAACACTGAGACTGGAACATCGGATCGGGAAGTCATGATGAATCTTTAAGGGTAAATGAAATAGCTATAAATTTCATTGAGACTGGAGAGTCTTATGACCGTAAGTCTATAATAGTCGACTGTTACTTCTCTAAGCAAATTGCAAATATCCTTGAAATTGATTCAGATCCTAAGTCTATGACTGAGTGCAAGAAGCGCTCGGACTGGGATAAATGGAAGATTGCAATTGAAACAGAGATCGCCTCGCTTAATAAAAGGAAGGTATTTTCGGCAGTAATGCCAACACCTCCTGGTATCCTTCCTGTGGGATACAAATGGGGTTTCGTTTGTAAAAGGAATGAAAACAATGAAGTGGTGAGATATAAAGCAAGGCTAGTGGCACAAGGTTTTACGCAAAGACCTGACATTGATTTCAACGAAAATTACTCCCTGGTAATGAGCGGAATAACGTTCCGATACTTAATATCTCTGGCAGTACAAAATCGTCTATCTATGCAGTTGATGGACGTCGTGATCGCATACTTATATGGGTCATTAGATTCGGATATATACATGAAAGTTCCTGATGGAATTAGCATACCGAATCCCAAGGCAAATCGCAACATGTATTGCATTAAATTGCAAAAGTCGTTATATGGCTTAAAGCAGTCAGGTCGAATATGGTACAATCGGTTAAGTGAATTCCTTAAGTTGAAGGGATACACAAATAATGATAACTGTCCATGCGTCTTCATTAAAAAATCATCAACAGGATTTTGTATCATATCGGTATACGTTGATGATCTAAATATCATTGGCAATGAAACCGATATTAATGAAGCACGTATACAGATGCTAGTTATTTATCAGATCCCCACAATGGCAGATCACAAACTGGCTTTGTATACTTACAAGGTGGTACAACAATATCTTGGAAGTCTACAAAGCAGACTATCTACACCCACCAATCATTCTGAGTTAATAGCTTTATACGAGGCATCACGCGAATGCGTATGGCTCCGCAGAATGATAAACCATATAATACAGTCATGTGGTATTGGTGCGATTAATACACCCACAATTATCTTTGAGGATAATTCAGCATGTGTTACTCAAATGGAGTCAGGTTATATTAAGAGTAATATGACTAAGCATATTATCCCTAAGCTGTTCTACCCCCATGAACTCCAAAAGAATGGAGAGATCGAAATCTTGCAAACTAAATCTTGTGTTAATCTAGCAGATTTATTCACAAAGTCTCTACCATACACTGCATTTTGTAAATGCATTGAGGGCATTGGTATGAGAAGGCTTAGAGATTTGCAAGAATCAGGGGGAGAATCTCATTGAGATATAATCTACATAAGCATCACATTACACTCTTTTCTTTATATGAGTTTTACTTCTAGAGAGTTTTCTCACATAAAGTTTTTAATGAGGTAATGTTAACACATGGTAATTGTCATAATATTTATTTTTCCTCACAAAGGTTTTTTCAAGGATAATATATGACATATTGATCTCAGATCAAATTGTTTTAGACTATGTCTTTAGAATTACCTAAAGAGTATATGAACATTGGGAGTTATATATATCATGGCGTTTCTCCTTATGTTCCCACTGGGTTTTGAGGAGTTTTACCTGGTATATCAAAACACTTTGGTTTTTTTCCCACAGGGTTTTCTAAAGCTTCAAGACAATAACTGCCAACAAGAAGACAATTGATCAAGGGGAGTATTAGAATTAATTAGGATTAATTAATAGTGATCAATTAGGATTAATGGCAATGACCCTTGTACGGTAGAAATAGCAATAGGCATCCTTTGGTGCCAACAGACACCTTTTGGGCATCTGACCCCTTCGGGCCTTTGGCCCCTTCGCAACAGGCAACTGCTTGTTCCCTTTGTATAAATACTCTACACTGTTCATCAATACACAAGAGTTGACATCCATTTTACTCAATAATTTGCAAACCATCTCTCCGCTCTCTCGCATCTCTGTCGTGTCCAATATTAGCCTAAACGGTGAATGGTCGGTCACCCACCGTTTAACAAATAGTCGGAATACACGGGCGTTTAAACGGTCTTTTAAATGGTCAAAACAGTTTTATGCGGCTTTACCTGGCTAATCGGCCTACACGGCTACCCATCGAGTAGCGTTTATATGCCGTGTAACCGGTGTAAACGGCCGTGTAGGCGAATAGTGATCGTGTCTCTCTCCCTCCCCTGATGTATATGTTTCTCTGTATCTCTCTCCCTCTCCCTCATGCATCTTCTTTTTGGCTGGTTCTTTAGGGAAGGGCTCGAATTGACGGGCATCTCCCTCGAGGCCTCGACCGAGCTCAGGCTTCCGTGGAACCGCCGGGCACTCGGCTGGCGCCTGCAGCCTGCTGCCCTCCAACGTCGGCGTTGTGGGCTCCGCAACCACTGGATCCTGGCTTCCAGACACAGTCGTGGCCAGCAACCCTTCGCCCCACGCCCGAAGCCCGGCACACGCAGTCCTCTCCATTGTCAATGTCGTGGGCTCCGCCACGGGCGAGGCCGCCTCCTCCTCACGCGGTTCCCGCAGCCTGCACGCCTCCAAGGTCGGCGTCGAGGGCTCCGGCGCCTAGTCTTGGACCCCTACCTCCACCTCCCACGCCGCAAGCAAGACCACCGACGACTCGACGTCCGGGGTCATCGACAACGAGGCCGCCAAAGAGCAGCCGGTGCCTTTGACGCCGCGGTCCTGATCAGCGCGCCTCGATAGGGCAGAGTAGGGGCCCCTCAGGTCTGTGGGAGAAGGGGCTGGGTGGGGGGGGGGGGGGGGGGAGTAGAGGCCTTTCTAAAGTAGGGTCTGAAGTAGGATTTTTATTGGAGTATATTTTTTTCATGTTCAACTTTTATTTTTAAGTAGGTATTAAGTATGAGTTTTTCTGGAAATGCTCTGAGTCGAAAAACCCTTTTGAAGGGCACGGGCAAAAAAAAGTCTGGGAGGGCAAACAAGGCTGTGTTTAGATCTAAAATCTCAAAATCTAAAATTTTTGTAAATCGTCTGCATGGTGTATTAAATATAGTCGAAAAATAAATCGCATTACACAAATGGATTGTAAATCGCGAGACGAATCTAATGGCCTAATTAGGACGTGATTAGACAATAAATTGCTACAGTAAAGCTAAACATTTAATACTTCAAATGTTGAAAGATTTCCTTTTAAAATCCCAAAATTCAAAATCCAAACTGAACTAAACACACCAAGTGCGAAAGGCCACTGGTATTTGACGGCGGGCTTCTGCTGACATCCAAAGGTCAGCTCGACCAGGACCAGGTTGGCAGCAGGCAATGGTGGGCTTGGGTGGGCAGGCCGGCCGTGCATGGGAGGACCACCCACACAGATCGCAGTGAGAGGGCACTCCTGCGGCGGATGGTGATGGGAAACCGCACCAGACCGATCGGATGACACAGGCTTTTCCCACCCATAAACTCCGTAAACAAAAAAACCATCACATTGAATATTTCGATCTATACATAGAATACTAAATAAAGTTTATTTATAAAACTTTTTATATAGATGGGTTGTAAATCGCGAGACGAATTTAATGAGACTAATTAATACATGATTTGCAACAGTGATGCTACAGTAATCATTCGCTAATTATTAATTAACCATAGATTAATTAGTATCATTAGATTCGTCTCGCGATTTACAACCTATCTGTGCAAAATTTTTTGTAAATAGACTTCATTTAGTACTTCAAATTAGTAAGATTCCAACACTAAAATTTTTTGCGCTGGGCTAAACAGGGCCACAATGCAACAGTCAGGCAGCGCGGGATCCATCACAGCTCAGATACAGGGATGCAGTTTTTTTTTTAAAAAAAAAGAAAATAAGAGGGGGTGCTGGGTACATACTACACTGAGTTATCAGAGGGAGTAGTATTTCTTGAACTAGTTAGTTTTCCCTACGAAAGAAGTGTCGCTTTTGACGATACCCTGAGCCGTGCAAGAAATGATGAAAGCAAGCATAAACTTTTGGCCAAGTTGGCTGAAAAACGTTGACGGCATCACGATTTGAATGCTCTGCTTTGGCGTCCAAGTCGCAACTGTCGTTGCTACACCAAATTCTCGTTGCGGGGCCTGCGCGTGCCAGGCATGCGTTGGTGGCCTCCCGCTCGGCTCCTGGCTGGATCTTCTTTCAGGCAGGCCCACCCAGAATTAGCGGCACGCTGATTGGAGAGCCCGGGGGCCCACGTGCTCGTATCACCCCCTCATCCCACGGCCACGGGCGACGGTCGCCTCCTCAAATCATTTCGCGATAGCATTAGAGTAAATTGGTTCGATACACTTAAAAAAAATGGTAAGCTTAGTTTTTTTGGCCCTTTTCAATTGAACTTTGTTATCTGATTCGAAATCGAAAATCATTTAGGTTCTTGATATTTCCATTAGGTTCGTCCACAGCTATCGTTAACCCTTCGAGCCAAAACGAGTAAAAAGACCACACCACCCCCACTTATCTTTTTGCGCACGCAGCCCCCGAGTGTTGCTCGCTCATTCGGGTGGCGGCTAACCCCGCGAGCACTCCTCTTCTACCCTGGCGGTGGAGGTGCGAACCACGAAGGGCTCATCGAATCCAGGTCTTCCTCATCCCCATGAGGCCGCGAGCCAGCCGCGCGAACCTGGTTGTTGGACACGTTGGGCAAAGGGCCGCAGGGCTTGGTGCAGGCCGCCAGTATAAGGGCGTCGCGGGCCTAGCTGTTCGAGCCAGGTCCACGACTAGGGCGTCGTGAGCGATGGTGCCGAGCCTGTCCAAACAATCGAGGTAGCTGCTGGTCAGGCTTCGCAGGTGATTGACAGCAACGATGACCACAATGACATGGTCGAAGGGTTGTATTTGCTTGTATCCTATTTGCTTTGGAGTTTTTGAATTAGAAACTAATGACAATTGGATTTGGTTTCTCATTCAGCTTAGAGAGGCCATTGGATCATGTAGGGGCTTAGCCATATGCAATGATGCAGGACATGCTGTGATGGCAGGGGTGGGTGAAGTATTTCCAGGGGCTGAATATAGGGAATGTATATACCATTGCCAGGGGTGGGTCAAGTAATACTAAGGGGAAATAAAAGAAATCTCTTGACTCTCCAAACGATATTTTTCTTTCCTAAAACTGGACATTTTCCATTTGACTATTGCATATTACACTAACAACATTTGTTGCTGAAAAACATTTTGTAGGTCAAGAAGTGGCTCAAATCAGCCGGAAACCGCTTCCATCAAGGATATTACAAATAAGGTTATAGAGAAGGTCCACAAAGAAAAAGAAAGGGCAATGCGCTAAGGAGCGATGTTAACACTTCACCGGTGCCACTTGATACCTTGTCCATGAGTACTAGAAGCAACAAAATATAACCACCTAGCCCTGCAATGAGTACAAGAAGCGAGAGAAGACTTAGCCTTTAATCTTAGATATGCACGTTCTCATATTTGATATCATGTACTGCATGTTGGTTTGACTTGGTTAATGTGAACTTATTTGTGAACTTAGACATCTCTTGTACGTGCGTAGTTCAATTGCAATTTTGGATTTATATGCAATTTAAATGATCAGTGCGATGTCATATGCAAATATATATGAAAGTAATAATTTCATATCCTTCATTGATTGCAAATCATTGTGCATGTGTGCACTTAGATTGCAATTGTGGATTTCTATGCATATCAAATTGTCCGTGTGATGTCATGCGCAAATCTATATTAAAATAATAGTTTCATGCTTTAAAATAAAATTATAACTTTTTTGGTAGATTATTGATAATATGCAGCCCTAAAATACTGTTTGACTTTATGTAGGTTGTTGTGCTTCATTTGGTGCTAGGGGTAAAAGAGTCATTTCATGTTGCTTTTAACACAGTTACCTTGTCAAACTAACGGAAGAGCCAAGAACCAAAACGATCTTCGATTTGAGGCCAGATAGGAAAGTTCAATTGAAAAGAGGCCAAGAAGCTAAACTCAACTATTTTAGGGCTAATGAACTAAAAAAATCTGTACATTATTCTATCAAGTTAAAACATCAAATTTGGACGAATCTAGAGTTTTTTTTTGTGAGGACGAACCTAGAATATCTCTTTTGGATAAAATGACACTTTCAAAGTTAATATGACTCACCAAACACTTTGGATGTTTGTCTTGTGAACTCATGGTGATAATCACGACTACTACTAATGACCCGTCACTTGTTCAACAAAGCCAGAGTTCTCAGTTTCTCACCCTCAAGTTACAAAACTAGTGGTACTAGTACAGCTAAAAAGACTAGTACCGTGTGTACAAACTTGCTACCTTTCCTAATTGACAGTTCACATTGCTTTAACAGGTCCACGATCTTTAATGCCAGAAAAAAAATGCAATTGCTGTTTTTTCTTGATAACTTAACATTGCTAGAGAACTAGCAATCATATCATTACCACTAAACAAATCATCACTTTAACAAACTCTCGAACCCGAGAAGAGCCAATTGTTACAGCTAAAAAAGATCACTGCTTTAACAAAACATGTCTTTTATGCTAGAAACAGACAATAGTTACAGCTAAAAGAGTCGCTGCTTTGACAAGCCGTATGCAAGAAACCCACTAGCTAAAAGAGTAGCAGTGTTGAATAAAAATATGATAGTTTTAAAAAACTTGCTAGGTTTCTAACTGCCAACTGACGATATTACTCCCATAATTATGATGGCTTAAAGACATTTGCTTAAATAACTTTCACGACTTAAATATTCGCAATTTTTATAAAATCACTTGTTTCAAGCCATCAAAAGTTAACAAAGAAGCCCTAGAGACATTGATGACTTCATAGCTTGAACAGGCATAACTTTAGTAAATTGTCTTTTTTCAAGTCATTGAAATAACCAAATTAAGAAGCACCAAAGAAACTAGTCTTTTGCGGCTTAAACTGTTGCAACTTCAAGGAACGCCATTATTTTGAGACACTAAACTTTGTGGCTTAAACAGTTGAAACTTTAAGGAGCTCTCTTATTTTCGAGACATTAATTTTATAGACGGTCCTCGGCAGTTGCTACTTAAAGTTTGCAACTTCAACAAACTTTATTTATTTATCACTAAAATTATTAGAGAACCACTATAGGATTGATGGTTCTTGTGGCTTGACATGACTTTAGTAAGTTTATTTGTTTTTAGGCTTTTAAGTTACCAAAGAACCCCTATAAAGTTTGATGCCTATTGCAACTAAATTTTTTACTATAAACGTTGACAATGAAACGAGCAAAAATTGCTGAAGATTATACTATAAACAAGTCAAAGCTCTACTAGAGGGCTTTTTTACTCACTAGGAAAACCTAACATATTTGGCTCCCATGCTATGTCGCCCACACTACTTATTGATTGAAATTAGAACATTTGTCTTCAAAACTCAATGAACTTAAGAACTACCCCTTTGTTTCTTTAAGCAAATGGCAGGAGCTCTGCCTTTCAACTAAAGGGAATAGAAGTTTAATGTACAAGAAAAGGTTAGCCAAACCATCGGATGACACTACCAGAAAACAGCCACTAGTACCGGCTGCCAGGCGCGGTTAGTACCGGCTGCCGCAGCCGGTACTGGCTAGCCGGTACTAAGTGGTCCACCATTTAGTACCGGCCATAGTGACCAGTACTAAACACACCATCCAGAAAAAATGAAACCCTTGATGAATATGAGTGCTCACAAGGATTCAAACCCACAACCTCTAGTTTTGCACCTAGCTTCTCTGCCATCCCAACTAGGCTTCACATGTGGTTGCGTGAGGGATGCTTTCCTTTTGAATAACCCATAAAGTACCATTTAGTACCGGCCAAGACACCGACTGGTACTAAATGTCACCTTTTAGTACCGGTCGGTGTCATTGGCCGGTACTAAATAGCTACGCCATTTTAGTACCGGGCAATGACACCGACCGGTACTAAAAGGTGACATTTAGTACCGGACGGAGGTACGACCCGGTACTAAATGATTTCAAAAAGTGTTAAAATTTAGAACCGGTACTAAATGGCCCCCGAGGACATTTAGTACCGGTCCTTCCTATGACCGGTACAAAGGCTGAGGGATGAATGACTACTTTTCTTGTAGTGTGACTAACCCACCCAAGTGCCGCGGCATAGAACAACACTGCAACGAGTCATCGTTGCCGAGCTGGTTAGAATCCAGTAGCTTCGACTTCCTGAGGCAAACCCCTGACGACTACCACCGGCTGGCAAAAGGCCGAGGTCACGTAAATCATCGTTGCCGAGCTCGAACGCAGCGCGAAGAGCAGCTCTGACTTCCTACCGCGGAACCAAGGCCCCGCCCCAATGACTGCCAACCACACAACAGCAACCCCCCACTAAGAACTACCCTTTACAGCTTGGAAATAACTCTCCACTACTAAATAAATGGCACTCTTAGAACTAAAATAGTGGTTAGTACCCTAGAAACAAAAAATATCTATCTCTTAAGGGCTGCCACCATAACAAGGTTGCAGTGAGTATGCTCGAATATCATGATCCTCTTTAAAAGCCTCATGGTGAATACGCTAGAAAATGGAAGACTTTCATAGCCTAAAAGGTCAAAACTTTACAAACCCGCTTGTTTTTTAGCCATAAAATGAATAAAGAGACCCAAAGACTTTTGTGGCCTAAATGGTGGTGACTTTAACAAACTTTCATGTTTTTGAGCCATCAAATTTAATAAAGAAATACATTTACTTTATTTTTGAGCCATTGGAACTTACAAAAAATCCCTAAAATGCCAATGGATTTATGGGCTTAAATGCCTGCAGCTTTAGCAAATTCCCTTGATTTCGAACCATTACAAGTAATAAATCCATAAATAAACTTATGTCTTCTGTGGCTTAAATTTCTACTATAATAGTTGCTCTCTCAATTCCCTTTTTTATAAGGCATACATGTTTTTATTGAAGCCTCACAGTCTTAAAATATCAATTAGCCTCACATGATACTAATATTGTTATATGAGAGATGACATCATTAGGTTCACATTTGGAAAATGCTTTCTTATGGTGATTATTTTGTGCTACAAACATAATAATATAATAAAAATAAAGATTTAAAGTCTGATTTTGAAATAGAGGAGCTAAAAAACACTAAGAATCCGTAGGACACTTAACATACAAAAATTTCTAGTAAAAAAAGGCAAACTCATAGTAGAGTGCTTTTACCATCAAGGAAAGAGAACAATTGTGCTTTTGTGGCTCCTTCATTGTCACTCATATTATTAGTTTATTACTTATTGATTGGTAGTAGAACATGCATTTTACAAACTCAACAAGCTCAACAACTATACTCTACAGCTCTAAAATGGCCCTTCCACTCCAGATAAATGCCACTTATGGCTAAAATGGTGGCGAATACACCAGGAACAGACCATCCTTATGTGTTCAAAAAAGTTGTCAGCTTGCCACACTATAACAAACTAGCCGTGAACATGAACCAACGATCACTTTGACAACCACACACAATGTACACATAAGAAATGAACTTAGTTTTATAGCTTAAATGTCAACTTTGACAGACTTGCTTTGCTTGGTTTTGAGCTATACTATTAACAAAGAACACTGAAAACACAAAAACTAAAAAATTTTATATATAGCTTAAATGGGGGTAACTTTTAACAAACTCACTTATTTTTTAGCCATTAAGATTATCAAAGGCGTACCATTACAAAAAAAAAGATAAACACTTTTGCATAAACTATCATAGATTTGATAAATTTGCTTGTTTTTTGTAATAGCAAAATGCACAATAGTTGATGGCTTCTGTGCCTTGAACGATCAATGATTTACCGAACTAACTTGTCTAACAGCTTAAACGATCCGATCGTTACCAAACTCATTTGTTCTCAAGTCACTAGAATGATCAAATACCCTGCATGGCGACGACTTCTGTAGTTTTAATGGTAGCATCTTTATGCCGTTTAAATAGCTCAAGAGGTTAAAGTTGGCAGAGAACTTTTCGCGGAGATGTTAAAAGTTAAAGAGGACCTCTTATAGCTTAAATAATCATACATTAAAGTTGAACATTTTACGGCTTAAACAGCGCTAAAGTTTGCATAATGGCCTTGGAAAAAAAAGTTGATTACTACAGTGGTAGAGCCTGCAGCTTGAACAAAATCTCCTTTTTTCCCAATAAAATAATAAAAACCTACAAATATCTGTAGATTACAAAAGAAGACTAGCCAATTCACAAGAAGAAGCATCCAAAATCCAAAAGGAGAACAGCATATAACATGTAAAAAAACACTACTAAAAAAGGCAAAGCCCGGAGCGAGGAGGACAGGGTGTGAATGAACTGAAGGCAAAGCAAAGTGAAGGGCGAGGTAAGCAAGAGGGCAAGAGGTAGAAAGCCCAAATCCCAATTCCCCATCTCTCTCCCTGTCTGTGTATTAATAAAATATACTCGCGCTCCAGCTCAGTGGTTCCGCTCTCCGGCCCTTCCCTCCCCTCCCCTTCCCAAATCACCCCACCCCAGCGAATCCAATCGAGCCCAAGGCGATGGAGCAGCAGGGCGCGGGCGCGGACGGCGAGGTGCCGGCGGGGCTGGGGCTGACGGCGGCGGAGTACGAGCAGCTGCGGTCGACGGTGGAAGCGCACCACCGCTACGCCGTGGGGGCGGGCCAATGCTCCTCCCTGCTGGCGCAGCGCATCCACGCGCCGCCGTCCGCCGTCTGGGCCATCGTCCGCCGCTTCGACTGCCCCCAGGTGTACAAGCACTTCATCCGCAGCTGCGCGCTCCGCCCGGACCCTGAAGCCGGCGACGCCCTCCGCCCCGGCCGCCTCCGCGAGGTCAGCGTCATCTCCGGCCTCCCCGCCAGCACCAGCACAGAGCGCCTCGACCTCCTCGACGACGCCTCCAGGGTCTTCGGCTTCTCCATCACTGGCGGCGAGCACCGCCTCCGCAACTACCGCTCCGTCACCACCGTCAACGAGCTCGCGGGCCCCGGGATCTGCACCGTCGTGCTCGAGTCCTACGTCGTCGACGTCCCCGACGGAAACACCGAGGACGACACCCGCCTCTTCGCCGACACTGTCATCAGGCTCAACCTCCAGAAGCTCAAGTCCGTCGCCGAGGCCAACGCAACCGCCACCACCGACTCCGTCCCTCCGCCGGAGCCGGCGGAGTAGCGGCGGCCGGAATGAGCAAGTGAAGAAAGCAACAGCAAGTTTTGGGCGATTCTGTAATTTCGCTTCATTGGGAAGGATTCCTCTGAATTGAATCTGATCATGGATGGACTCGGACAGGACAAGGGGGGATCAGCTTGAATTAGGTGTCATTGCAAGGGTGCTGCACTGCTGCTACCTGTAATAATCTCTCTTTCTTCTGCTGGATTCCTTCCCTTTTTTCTCTACTTATTCCGGAATTTGGTTAATTTCAGCTTTATGTGATTGGAATGATTCCTTAGGAATTGCAGCTTCTCATGTGAATTTTCATTGCATATTGCCATTTTGTGTTCAACTGCATTGCATATTTGCATGTGCCTATCTTCATCAATGTGATCCATGCATATCTGATCCTCATAGATGGGCGAAGTACAAATGCAAGAGGAGCCTGCTATTGCTAGCACTACTGAACCACAGATTAATTGTGTTCATTATGTAGTTCCATTCATGTCTTAGCAGTTGTTGACTGGTGATGACCATGCATGGTTACATGCTGTGGTAGCAACTGAATTTTTTGAATTGTTTGAGAATGCATGGATCATTGTGGTTTTCAATTCTTTTTTGTCAAGGTTCAGATGAGCATGAGCTGGTAGCCTGGTTCTGTATTTTGTGCAGGCACCTTGGAGCTGGAGTTTTCATTGCCTTGTGTGTGTGTGTGTGGGGGGGGGGGGGGGGGGGGGGGTACTAGCATCATACTTTTGAGTAAACCTCAGGTTGCTCCATCTTAGCAGTACGTGAGGAAATAGCAAGTGTCATCGATTCCTTAGATTGTACTGGTACTATATTTGATGGTTTATCTTGAGATGCTCGTTTAAGTATTATGGCTGGCAGAATGTTTGTCTCTTATTGCCATATTTTGCTGCTACGTGTACACTGTACTCCTTCCAAGGCCAGTGTTTTGGAACAAGCGTCAGATGTGCTATGGCGACGCTTGTTTTGTTTTTCATGGAATGGATATCACCATCTTTCTGTTTCAGTTCCCGAGCAGTGTTTATTTGTATCAAATCAGTGTAGTGTGGTGAATGCATATTCATCTTGTACACATTTTCTGGTGCTTTGCTTGAGCTTGGCATAGCCATGGTCTTGTGCCGATTGGGTTGATAAATTGTTTGGGTAACCATACTTGCTTACACCTTTCTGGACCCGTTTCAGTGACATGATCGTTAAATTGTTTCTTGTTTGAATGATGATCGTTGGATTATTATTATTTTTTAAAATTCTTCCCTTCCGAAGGTTTTACAAATGTTTTACTGTCTCTTGTCAAGTTTGTAACTATTTCTTGTAAAGTTCTTTTGTTCCGAAGGCCGCCGCACCTTCGAGAAGCCATATCTTGCAATGCCTTGGAAAAGCGATGGAAGATTCAGACAGCGAAGGGGGGAAGCATGTAAGATGCTCACAAAACCAATGGCCATTTCCTTTTCTATTCTGCCACAAGTGAAAAATAGGAGAGATTCCCGGGAGCAATGACATTGCACAAGTGACCGGAAATAAAGCCTAGGGTGCTTTGGAATGGCGAGTATATTTATTTGGCCTTTGCTATGGTACACCCAAATAACTGTGGACCGTTGATCTAATACCATATTACCTCTTAGAAGGTAATAGTTTTAATATTTATTCTATATATTTTAAATTAGAAAATAGAGGATTAGATCTAACATGCATGCATGATTAGTTGAGATCTCATATTTCTATTTTTTTCACATGATGTGCCGGCCATTAAATTGAGACAAGAATTATTTTTTATCCTCCATGCACGTGACATATATACCCAGCAGATTGTATGTAACTTTTTTTTGCCATCACGAGTTTTAACATAAATAAATGATGTATATGCACAATTTAGATCTAACATGATTGATACATCGATGGAGCATGTGTACATGTGTGAGTGTAACTTCTTTGTTTTTCTTGGGGAATGACACGAACATGATTGGAGCCTTTGCATACTTGAGTTTGCATCATTTTTTGTGACATAAAGGAACCACCGTGAGTTTATAATGTTATTTTGTAATGATATGAGATGCATACCTTCAAGATCTAACTTGAGATGTGTATGACAAACTTGAAAAAAATATTTTTCCAAACAAGAGAGATCGACATGTAACAAATGTGTCTAGCTACCAACATGTAATTAAGAAACGTGCACACAATTGAATCCTAACAAAATAAGGGAGGATGTCGAGATTTTCATGCATGCGTACATGCAAATTTGCAAGCCTCTGCTAGATCCACGGAAGCAGCATGCAGGTATAGTTAGGATAGCCGGCAGATTTTTCCTTAATTAATTAGTTATTTAGTTTTCCTCCTAATATTCAAGGGCTAAGATTTATTTGAACTCTTACCTCCTAAAAGGTAATTGGAGTACCGTAGCAAAGCCCTATTTATTTAGGTGCTCTACTTCCATCTCACCAATCCCCTTTGCTTCATCAGTGATTCGGCATCACCAAAAGTTTATGAGCAATCAACAGTGTCTTCTCATGGCCTTTTCCCCGTCTTTCTTGCCAATTCAGTCCCATCACCAACTGGTTTAGATTCCTTCTGCTTTGCAGCCACAACTGAAATAAAAAGCTGGTGGAAAATCCACATATCCCTGAATGATATTAATGGGCTGTGATCATATGCTTGTGCTCCAAAAGTGAAAAACAAAGTGGTCCCTAGACCAACAACAAGAAACCAGTGTCCCGGCGATGAAATTGCTCGAGACTCTCATCAGACATTCAGTCCTGATGAGATCAACCTTGGCTTGTCCAAACGAAAGGAAGCCTAGAAAAGGATCCACCACATTCTATCTCATAATATGCATTTCTTCAAAACAAAAGTCGCCATCCATATTCGAGTCTTCATAGGCTGACTTTGAAACGCGGCTATTTCCTTTGTAACCACAAATTCACTGAAATACAAGTCCTGTACTTCCAATCTATTTTTTAAAAAAAATTGCAGCATAATTTCTTATTCTTTACATGGCAGAAGCAGAGGTGTAATGCTGGCTGCCGTGCCGTCGGAGATGATGAGAGAGAGAATTAAAAGTCTTGGAAGCAGTTGCACCCACATGGCGCTGCCTTTGGGACACTGACCTCCCCTCATCAACTTGCTCAACTTGCCCTAATAATCAAAAGGACAAGGACTAGGCATGGCATGGCTGGCCAGGATACCATCATGTCAAGCTCAACTCATACCATTAAATATTTCTCAAAAGTCCAACAGCTAGTGATCACTAGATCACATCATCGGAGAAAAAAAAAACTTCAGAAACTTTTAGTCTGAAAATTTAGCTTGTGGCCAGGATGCAGACAAAGTTGCAGAGGCAACAAAAAAATATTGGGGTGAGAGAGGCTCGAACTCTCGACCTCAGGAGTCAGGATAACTCACGATTAGCTATGAGACCTACGCGCTAGCCAACTGCGCCACCACCCCATTGCTGCGATCGTTACTCTATATGTTTTTATAGCACTTCTGACAATGGCAACAAATATAGAAATTCAGCTGGATCGCAATTTTTTAGGGTAGATCGCAATTATGAAGTCAGCATTAGAAATTAAACAGCAGATTACACTACAACAGTGAGAGGTCAGAATCATTAGCTCTGAAATTTTGGGACAGACGCTATGCACACAGCACACCAACCAAAGTCACCAAATGCTCGCAGCGGCAGGACCTTACCAGCTTCATTAAATTTTAAGGAAACCCTTGATCTTCGTAAGAGCAAGGTTTATTGTTCCGCCCTGTGGCCAACGGTAAGAAACGTTAGGTAAGCCTAGCTGGGTGAAATGGTGGTGGTGGGTCCCGCTGCCTTTAATACTCACTGTGCACTATAAACCAATAAGAGTACAAGAATCAGCGGTAGAAGGCTATCCACCCGCTTTTTGCCAGCGCGTAGCGAGTCGTTCGCTTCCTTCTCTCTCCTATTTTTTCTCACACACATGTCGGATTCCGTCTGCTCAACGCCGTTTATAATACTTGCTCTAACCCTATGGCACCAAAGCGAAGGCATGAGCAAAGCTCCAATCCGACATGATCATTGTCACCATCACGACAAATTGACATGGATCAGTAGAAGTGGGAAAAAATCAGAAGAAACTGAAACAGACGAGATCAACCACCCTAGCGTGGACATGGACATCTCGTAGGCCAAGAAGCAGGCGGTGTTGGCCGGCACGTTGCGCGCCATTGCGGGGCCGAACCCCTTGTAGAGGCCCTTCACGCCGTCAGCGGCGAGGATCTTCCTGAAGGAGTCCATGGAGCCCGAGTAAGTACTTGGGGAGTTGGGATCATTCTTGTAGTCATCCACTTGGAGTACGCTATTGACAATGTTAGTCAGTTACATAGACAGAGCCCTAGAAGGAGGCGCCGACGAGCCGGCCCGCCACGATCATCAAGCCCCGACCAAGATGCTACGTGCCCTGCCCGCCGGCGATGACCTATTTGATTGCCTCGTACATGCCGAACATGATGACATTGCCGCTTGCCACACGCCTCACGCGCCAGCATCGGGAAGATCTCCAATCGGACATCTCATGCCGCCCTCCGATTAGAGCACGTGCTTGGTGATGTCGATCAGACTGCCATATTTCGCGGCCCCAGCTAAGGCGGCAATGGTGGCTTCCACGACTCCTCCAGTGCCGGTTGCAATGGTGGTAGGATCAGGGGCAACTGTCGCCAAGGCGCTCTGGCCAGGCCTTGCAACCTGACTCATTATTAGCATGAATGGATCAGTGCTCCGGCTCATGTTCGCCAAAATGCTATTAAACATTAACACTATTGATATAGTTTACAAAATGCAAATATCTAGAACTATTGGAACAAAATACTAGTCTACTGAATATTGAACAGCTGGATCAAATACCAGGCTATTGAATACTAAACTATCGGATCAAATACTAGTCTACTGAATATTGAACTGCAGGATCAAATACCATGCTACTGAATATTGAACTATTGGATCAGATACTAGTCTACTGAATAGCTAGATCAAAAATCAAAGAATAAACTACCGAAACAACTTGAGATAGAATAGAGCTCCCTAATACTAGTACTGCTAAAAACACCATAGTACAGAACTACATGAGATCCGAACTGATCTCCTGATACTCCGAGGAAACTACCAAAAATAGAAAAAAGATACTGAGCTAATAATTTATTGTATTTGATAACTCAACGTAGCTTGAATATGCCAATTGCTGAACCATATTTTCTACCATTTGTTGTATAACACTAAAAAACTAATCAAAATTACTGAAAACAATACTCAACCACTCCTAAATAATAGCTGAACTATCAGTCTAATATTTTTCTATGTAAACTCGAATAGATTGAATAGGTCAATTACTGAACCACTTTAGCACCAGATATGACGCATAACAGTAAAACTAGAATTCATTCCATAAATTACTAATGTACAACAAAACATACATAGAGTAGTAGGTTGAGTAAGACAATTACTGACAGAAGATGTCGCACTGTTTAGTCATTTTCGAATTCCAGCACAAGGTTTCAGTAATTTTCAGTCCCTATCTGTCCACAAATTGGCCAAAATTACAACAAAATCACTAGCGAGTAGAGAGATTATGGGTGATGAGAGAGACAATTACTGAGGTAGATGTGCATTACCCACCAATCAAAGCAAAATTAGAGAGATCAAAAAGTATCAGGGGAGGAGCAGCTGCCTGATTCGAGAAGGATGGAGGTGGGGAGCTCCGGCTCTACTAAGACTAGTTTTTGTTAGCCCATGGGCCCCATCAGCGTCTGTCCTCGTAGCTCTCTCTCTAAGATTTTATATAAACATGTCCTTCTCTAATCAATCTATATGCAGCAGAAATAATTTATAGTTATGTCAGATCACTGAACCACCACATCATGATCGAAGCGTGTTAGTGCTACGGAACTTGGTCAGGTGGATCATCTTTTTCCTTTTCTTTCCTATTTGTTTTGCTCTGCGCCCTTATTCCACTTATAAAAAAGTCCTACTAGTAGCTAACTTCACGCTGAATAGGAGGACTGGAGGACGAGGCCGATAGTGACGAGCTGCGCGACTGAGGTTCCCATAACAGCCAACCAACCAAACACTTCCTTACACCTTTTATATGGCTACCCTACCATACTCTACTCATGTCATCCAATGACATTTCACTCAACTCTCCATAATGGCTACATATGCCATCTCCAAATGGCTTCTACTTAGCATGGCTTGTGTGTGTAGTATTTTCATGTGCCCACTTCTACACTCTTCTACAATTCTTGAGTTTTCTCCATCCTTATCCTGTCATACAAAATATATCTTCTCTAGAACATTCCATACTTCACCATAAAGCATGAGAACTATGACACATACATGCTCTCCACTCTTCTAGAACCTTCTTACCTTGCAATGAACTTTTCCTTATGCATTGCATAATTCAATAGTTAGTTTCTGGTGATTTCCACAATTTTTTATAATATTCGAAGTATGCATTGCATATTTCAACAATTTTGTTTTTCCTTCCTTATTTCACCCTTGTGTTTAAGGACACATGGATGTATTATATTAGTTTTTCATTCTTATTTTCCCTTCATTCATTGCTTCTCCTTCCTTGACATAAAATTATTTTTCTTATAGCACACCAATTAAATTTTGAGCAACACTGTTATTAGCTATTTTTGTTGTATCTATTAACTGGTTTCAACATGAACTTTTTACCCTAGTAAAGACTGTCAGAAGATCTTCATCCAATGATATAGATTCTTCTATTTTTCAGAATAACGTGGTAATGTTCAGGCATTGTAACGGAACAGCACACTCCACTACCCCGGCGAACATTTTTCGCGACGAGCAGTGCCTCAGGCCCTCAGCCTCACAGGAGAGACACATTGGATAAATCTGGCAGGCCAGAGGTGTAAAACAGATTGCTTCGCGAGGTACAAAACAAATCAAACGAAGAACACTTGGGCTGATTCAGGCAAGGGCAGAAGGCCAATGGTGGGCTCTGTGCAAAGGGAGACGAGCTGACGAGGGCCACTCGCCACCAAACGCCACAAGTCCACAACCCAGCAAAGCAAAGGCCACCATTCCACCACCATCAGATCACTATCACCAGCACCACCACTCCAATGGCAATGGGCAATGGCACATTGGCACGGGAGTCGCATCTAATCAACCGAGCGTCGATCTTGTTATCTCGTACGCCACGAAGGTAGCAGCATTGGCAGGGACGCTGCGCACCATGGCCGGTCCGAACCCCTTGAACAGGCCCTTCACGCCATCGGCCGCCACGATCTTCCTCAGCGCGTCCAGGGACCCCGAGTAGCGTGGGTTCTTGTAGTCGTCCACCTGGATCACGCTCTTCACCACGTCTGTCGGGTACACCGACAGCCAGAAGAAGGCGCCGGCGAGGCCACCGGCCAGGATCTGGGATCCCCTGCCGAGGTTCGACGTGTCAGGGCCGCCGGCGAGGTACTGCTTCGCGGCCTCATACACGCCAAACATCACCGCGTTGCCGGGGACCTCACGGCCCATCGTTGGTACCAGGCCCTTGAAGAGACCTCTCGCGCCGGCGTCCCGGACGACGTGCTTTGCCACATCGATCGGGCCTTTGGGTAGAACCACGCCGGAGGCGGGGGCTGCCTCGGCTAAGGAACTCTGGGCTTGCAACCTGCAACAGGGGAAACTAAGTCTGTTATCTGAGCCAAGTCATGAAGGAAATGTAAACTGTAAGCTATTTGTATTGACACAAATAAATTTCCGGCGATCCAATTTTATGACTTTTGGTAAAGAGCACAAGTCATGAAGGAAATCAATACTAACAGGCTTACATGGAGAACGTTATGGCACTAATCTAAAGAGCACAATTTTTTTTTTATCGAAAACGCTGGAGAATTGTGTTTCATTTCACTAAGAGAACAGCACCTGCATTTGATTTGGATCACAATCAATACTGTATTACTGTATGGCTATGTCTAGCATTAATGTGCTGAAAAGATTTGAGGAGATATAACATGCACAGCAGTTTACACCACAGCTCCTGAAATCTTAATATAATTTGAATCAGCATGCATTTTAAAATGAGCCTGACTAGCTAGAGATCTATTTGCAAACTGAAAATAAGCACACAAATAATTTTTAGTTTGTCTTGACAATAGAGATAAATAGTTTTTTCAGGTTCTCTTAATCTCTTATGAATTAGAACATTATTCGCAGGAGTGGTAAAGAGCCTTAATTTTTAGCCTAGATAATATAAGGGCCGGGCCCTAAAAGGATCGGGCTCTAATCCTATACAATTTTAAGCTAAAAATATTAAGGGCCAAGTTGGACTGTAAAGAGAACATTAAGGCCATGACCCATTATCACGCCTTCGCAGCAGATGTTTATGCTAATGTAAAACATGTTATATATGGTGCCAGTGAGTTAAGCTGAGAAACACTAGATGCTTGGCAATTTTAGTTCCTGACTGCAGGATGTCTAACACCCACAGTAAAGTGCATTAACTAGAAGGCCAGATGTCATATTATCATGTATTCTGCATGAGTCTAGTTTGCAGGAACTTCATTTGTAAGCTGAATAGAACAAGCCAGAGAAATGATATGACTGAGTCTATTTGTTCATGCTCACACAAGCACACGAATATATACTCTTTATTAGTTGTTCAATCTTAAGCTGACAGACTGGATAAATCGAGGATTCTCTAGCATTAATTTGATATTGTATGATGCAAGTGGATATTCTGTATCTGACATGTATGATGTCTAACATCTGCAGGAAAGTTTCATAGAAGGGCACCGATAGTTACGAGAAGTAAAAGTTAACATGCAAAACTGGACCGTCCAAACATTCACCATTCAAGCGAACAGAGCGATGTAAAAATTGGCCTGGCTCCACTGACCTGCACTTGATGAGCTCGGTGGGGCACGCCAGGAACGAGACGGCGACTCCCGCGCCGGCGCCGGCGACGACCTGCTGGCCGACGGTGAGCGGCGCGCCTGGCTCGGAGCGCAGCACGGCCTCCATCTGGCCCCTAACGGTGAACAAGAGAGCATTGAATGCTGCTACGGTGGCTAGAGGTGCCCCCATTCCCTTGTACAATCCCCTCGGCCCTTCAGCAGAGATCGTCTGCTTAACAGCATCCATGGCGCCTGCATACTTGGGGAGCTGGCCAGGAGCAGGGGTGGGCTGGCTCTGAAGCTTCACCTTGATGGTGTCGAATGGGTGCCCAACAAACAGGTTGGCAGCCCCTCCTACGGTCCCGGCTGTCAGGTCCTTCACAACGTCCCCCATCTGCTAAATGCAACAAACATCAGCTCCATTTCATTCAATTTGCCAGTAAAGATTCATGGCAGAATTCTGCATCAAGCACCGCCTGTCTGGATGGTGACTAAGAACAAGCCAAGCCAAGCCGATAAGCAAAATAACTATCAACGTACCATGCAAAGAATTCTACACTGGCATATTGACCCTACTACAGAAAAAACAAGTCAGCTTGGCTTTTCTGAGGAACAAACAAACAAACAGCACAGCACAGAACACGAACAGGTCAGCTGGTTGGTTCAAAATTAGAAATTTACAATGTAGCATCCATCCATCAATGGAGGTGCCAAAGAAGATGACACCGTGACATGAACGCTCGCTCGTATCTTTCAAAAAAAAAAAGACATGAACGCTCGCCACTTTTGCCAGGACAGGGGGTGCAGAACCCTTTAGACCGACCCAACGGGGCACGGTATCCCGCCCCCCCCCCCACACTGGGGCGGATCCGTCCGCTACGCGCTCCAACGGCGTCCCCCACCGCGCACTCCAAATTGGAGGTCGGGGTCTGCGTCCCCCACAGGTGGAGGGCGTACGGACGCCCCCTACCGGCGCGCATGGGCTCACGCCAACGGCCGTGCCTCCTTCGCGCGCGCGGAGCCGTCGTAGCGCCGAGGTAGTTGGTTGGAGTAGGAGGTCTAGATAATATTAAAATACGTGGTAATTGGAGTTAGTTGGAGAAAGAAATATAAAATATTGGATGGTGGGGTATAAGGGGTGTGGTATTGAGCGTATTATTGGAGAAAATTTTGATATGGAGTGCGGAATCTATTTAGGAGGAGAATATTTTTTTTTAGGGGTGGACTTTAGAGGATACCATTGGAGACAGTGTTAGGGTTTAGCACGCCGGGCTCGGAGCGCAGCACGGCCTCCATCTGGCCCCTGACTGTGAAGAGGACGGCATTGAATGCGGCGACGGTGGCGAGCGGCGCACCCATGCCATTGTAGAGGCCCCGGGGCCCCTCGGCGGCCAGCGTCTGCCTGACGGCATCGGCGCCGCCGGCGTAATCGGGGCAGCTGGTCGGGCGGCGGCGTGGGCTGGCTCCGCAGCTTCTCCTTGATGGTGTCGAACGGGTAGCCCACCACCACCTGAGTCGCGCCGCCCACCGTGCCGGCTGCCAGGTAATTGGCCACGTCACCCATCTGCGCCGCACACTGTTTGCAAGTTTCAGTGGGTGCTGCTGAATGACATACTCTGCTCGGTACTCATTTTCAGATGTTCTTCTCAGTGCGTCAGTTTTCTCTGTTTCACTTCACGTGAGTCCAACAACGATATGCAAATGCATATATGCCTCCGTTGCGAGACTGCCTCGCCGAACGCACCTCCAACAGCACACGCAAAGAGCAACAGAGAGGATAGCCAAAAATGAATCGCCTCTCTCCTCCTATGCATTTGACGCGGCGGTGGGCGAGCGGCGTGGGCACGGGCGAGCGCGAGCGCGGCAGTGGGCGAGCGGCGCGGGTGCGGGCCGACGAGCGCTGGCCGCGGCGGCGGGCGAGCTCGGGGGCGGCCGCGGGCATGACGGCGGCCCCCTGCTTCACCTCCGGCGGCGCGGCCCCCTGCTCACCTCCGGCTCCCTCCTCGCCGCGGAGATCTGGAGGGACGGAGGGTGCCGGTGCTCGCTCGATCCGCTCGCCGCTTGCAGTGCGCGCGGAGCTCGGCCACCCGCCCTGCCGCGGTGGCGCGGAGCTCGCCCGCCCGCGGCGGCACGTGGATCCGCGGAGGAGGAAGCCGCGGAGGGAGGGAGCCACGGACGGAGGGCGCTGCGGAGGGAGGTGGCCGGAGCTCGGGCGGGCGGGGAGGGGGCGGAGGGGAGGGCGCCACGGAGGGAGGTGGTCGGAGCTCGTGCGGGGTGGAGGAGATGCGGCCACCGGCGGGGTGGAGGGGCCAGCACCAGCAGGCGAGGAGGTGCGCAGCGGGCCTCCCTCTCCTCCAGCGGAGGGGGCGAGGCGGACCGTCGGCGCGGACGGTCCGCCACCAGAGGGCCAAGACCGCCGGGGTCTTCTGCGTCAGCTGTTGGAGACAGTAAAAATGCATTGGGAACACATCCACTGTAGACGATGCAAACGAACGGATGCATGTCCCATTTTGCATATAGTTGTTGAAGTCAGCCTTAGGTTGAGTAAACACAGGACACAGTTGAAGAAATGCAAAGGTCACGTTCACAATCCCCACCGGCGGATCCACCGCCGGCGACCACGGGCCGCCGTCCGGCTCGTCGGCGAAACACGAAGGTGATACCCTTTTTATCGTAAGTGTAAATACGATATTTTCTAAATATAAATACTTACTAGACGTAAGTGATGACGTCTAGGTGCCTCAGCTTCACAGGGGAGGCACATCAGGTTCTAGCAGGCCAGAGGTGAAGAACAAGATTGCTTTGCGAGGTACAAAACAAACGAAAAGAAAAACACTTGGGCTGATTCATGCTACCGTCTGATAAAAATCGGCAGAACCGTGTTTGGTCGACGAATCCCAAATCGGAGAGAGAGAGAGAAAGCACCAGCAATACCCATACACAACCAAATGTAAGGTAATCGGCAGGGGAACAATCCTTACTTGTGCAAGGAGAGGAGCGGCGGCGGCCGCCGGCGCCGGCGGCCGATGCCGGCAATGGAGGCGGAGCCTCTTCCGCACCCAACGACTCGACTGGATTCCACCCACGTACCACTGAGCTGGCGGCTCCCCCACACCAACCAGAGCGGCAACTTGGAGTACCAAAAAGCACGGGAGATATTCCACTCCCAAACAAACAAAAAGAAAACAATATGCAGAAAGGGAGGGAATAAAATTCAGGCTGCGAGGAGGACAAGGGCACAAGGCCAATGGTGGGCCACTCGCCACCAGACGCCGCAACCCAACAATGCAAAGGCCACCAGTCCACCACCATCAGATCAACATCACCAGCACCACCACTCCAACGCCATCGGATCACCGTCGGATGGGCAACCATCACGACGAGGACAGTATTATTTTTCTATCAGCAACCACTCTCACTCAATCCATCCATGAACGTCTTATTAAGCTTGCTTATTAAACAATCTCACCATTGCAGTGTTCCCTCTTTTTTTCTCCCTAAAAATGCTTGCAATTGTACAGTTCTGGGTTGCACTTGCAAGGCGTGCCTGTGTTTCCATCCTGAGTAGCTATCGAAGATGCAGCAGCTCCAGCCTCCAGCCGTATGCCATCAGAAGGATTGGCAATGGCACTGGAGTCGCAGCCAATCAACCGAGCGCCGATCTTGTTATCTCGTACGCCACGAAGGTAGCAGCATTGGCAGGGACGCTGCGCGCCATGGCCGGTCCAAACCCCTTGTACAGGCCCTTCACGCCATCGGCCGCCATGATCTTCCTCAGCGCGTCCAGGGACCCTGAGTACCGTGGGTTCTTGTAGTCATCCACCTGGATCACGCTCTTCACCACGTCCGTCGGGTACACTGACAGCCAGAAGGAGGCACCGGCGAGGCCACCAGCCAGGATCTGGGATCCAATGCCAAGGTTCGACGTGTCAGGGCCGCCGGCGAGGTACTGCTTCGCGGCCTCATACACGCCAAACATCAACGCGTTGCCGGGGATCTCACGGCCCATTGTTGGTACCAGGCCCTTGAAGAGACCTCTTGCGCCAGCGTCCCTGACGACGTGTTTAGCCACATCGATCGGGCCTTTGGGTAGAGCTACGCCGGAGGCAGCTGCTGCCTCGGCTAAGGAACTCTGGGCTTGCAACCTGCAACAGGGGAAGCTATCTCAGAAGCAGTAAAATGGCATGGCCAGAAGTGGTAATTTCTTAACATTCTCTTTAACAATAGATCTCAGAGAACGTAAAATGCACAAGAGATGCCTGCACAGCCCTTGAATGTTATCTGAACCACAGTCTGTTCTACATGAGTATGTCTTGTAGGAACTCATTGCAAACAGAAAAGCTATTTGTATTGACACAAATAAACTTCCAGCAGTCCAATTTTATGACCTTTGCTAAAGAGCACAAGCCATACTAATAGACTTATATGGAGGACGCTAATCTAATGCAGTTAGGCATGGTACAATGCGAGTATGGCAAATTGTCTTACATGTATGATTTCTAACATCTGCAGGAATGCACAATTCATAAAGAATGGATATTAGTACTTTACCACATCGATTCCAATTGAACATTGAAGTGAAGAACAGAATCGAAGAAGATAGCTAACATGCCTACAAGGTATGATGCAAGTAGGATGAACAGAGAAACACTGCCTGTCTGAAAAGATTACTCAAAGAATGTAAGATGCACAAATGATAGCACAGCTCCAGCTCCTGCATTTTTTTTCTTGAAAATGCAGGTGAACTGTGTTTCATTTCATTAAGAGAACAGCTCCTGCATTTGATTTGGATCACAATCAATTCTGCATGACTATGTCTAGCGCTAATGTGCTGAAAAGATGCGAGGGGACATAACATGCACAACAGTTGACAGCACAGCTCCTGAAATCTTAATGTAATTTGAATCACCATGCAGCTTACATGAGCCTGACTAGAGGGAAAACTATTTGCAAACTGAAAATAAGCACATAAATAATTTTTATTTGTGTTTGACACTAGCCATAAATAAATTTTCAGCTGTCTCTTGTGAATTAAAGCATTATTCACAGCAGATGTTTATGTTAATGTAAATAGCCATGATATCGTGCCAGTGAATTAAGATGAGAAACACTGGATGCTTGGCAATTTAGTTCCTAGCTGCATTATGTCTACCATCCACAGGAAAGTGCATTAACTAGAAGGACAAATATCATATTATCATGTATTCTGCATGAGTGCAATTTGCAGTAACTTCATTTGTGAAGTGAATAGCACAAGCCAGAGAAAAGATATGAGTTTATTTGTTCATGGTCACACAAACACATGGATACTTTTTAGTTGTTCAATCTAAAGCTGGGTAGGAAATTTTTAATAGACTTGATTCAATCGAGGATGCCGCAGCATTAATTTGATGTTGTATGATGCAAGTGAGATGAACTGGGATGCATGGATATTCCGTATCCAACATGTATGATGCCTAACATCTGCAGGAAAGTTTCAAAGAATGGAAACTATATTTACCACAAGAAGTAAAAGTTAACATGCAAAACCAGACCGACCAAACATTCACCATTCAAGCAAACAACAAAGCCATGTAAAAATTGGCCTGGCTCCACTGACCTGCACTTGATCAGTTCTGTTGGACATGCCAATAATGAGACTGCAATTCCAGCACCACCACCAGCAACAACTTGCTGCTTCACGGTCAGCGGCGCACCAGGTTCTGACCTCAGGAGAGCCTCCATCTGCCCCCTCGCGCTGAACAAGAGAGCATTGAATGCCGCGACAGTTGCTAGAGGTGCCCCCATTCCCTTGTACAAGCCTCTCGGGCCTTCAGCTGCAATCGTCTGCTTAACAGCATCGATGGCGCCTGCATACTTGGGGAGTTGGCCAGGAGCAGGGGTGGGCTGGCTCTGAAGCTTCACCTTGATGGTGTCGAATGGGTGCCCAACAACCAGGTTGGCAGCCCCTCCTACGGTCCCGGCTGTCAAGTCCTTCACAACGTCCCCCATCTGCTAAATGCAACAAAAATCAGTTCCATTTAATTCAATTGCCAGTAACTATGAGAAAAAAAACTATAAATGACTTGATGCAAGTAAAGATTCATGGCAGAATTTTGCATCAGGCACCGTATGTCTGGAATTAAACGAAGAACAAGCCAAGCCAAGCCGATAAGCAAAATTACAGTCAACGTACCAAAGAATTCTACACTGGCATATTGACCCTACTACAAAAAAACAAGTCATCTTGTTTTTTCAGAGGAACAAACACGCCAGGACTTCGAACAAACAAACAAGCAGAACAGGTCAGATGGTTCAAAGTTTAGAAATTTACATTTTGGCAACTATCAATGGAGATGCCAAAGAAAATAACACAGTGGCCTGAACGCTCGCCACTTTTGCCAGGACAGGTGTACGCCGAACCCTTTCCTGCAGAAGCGTTAATGGTGAACCATCAGAATCCTCAGGCACATTCCCTGGCTTGAAGACAGAAGGGAAAAAGCCGTGGTCTGCGGAGTCGAGAACCCAACAAGGCAACAATCCGAGTATGTCGCGCTCAACGTTGGCCTGCCATCCCGCCTCACCGGTCGCCAGTAGACCACGATCCAAACCTCACGAACACACCGAGAGCGAATCGCAGGGGTGCCCTTTGCGGCCGCCGCCGCCGCGAACAGAAACAACAGCAGCGCGGCACGCGCGCGCGCGCGGCTCGATACGACACGACAACTAACCGGAGGTGCTACGAAATGATCCGCGCAGACGAAGCCGCCGCGGACCTAGCAGCGGGGCGGGGAACGGTACGAGAAGGGGACCGGACCCGAGCGATCCGACAAGCAATGCGGCGGGGCGTGCGGCTGCGGAGTAGGAGGAGGAGGAGGAGCTGGGCGGGCGGATCACCTCGGGGTCGGGGCCGGGCGCCGGGGGTGGTGGAGGTCGGTGCCGCCGCCGCCGCTGCCGGTGCCGCCTGGGGGCCTCCTGCCTGGGGCCCTGGGTTGGTCCGAGACTCCGATTCGAATCGCGGGCGCTGCCGGACAAAGCCCTAGGGGAGTTGGTCGCTCGCGTAGCGCGCGCGCGCGTGGGGCCACTCGCTTGGTTCACGGGGTTCGTTCTGCGCCGGCTCCGGGTGGGCGAGCCGGAGTAGAGTATATAGGCACAGGCGGCGGCAGCAGGAGTGGGCGCAGAGTCACACACCCACCTTCCGACCTTCACCTTCTTTACCAGCGTCCAGCGATGCGATGCGACCAATCCAGCTCGCGTCGCGGCCAGAGACAGAGCATCACGCGTCAGCCAATCCGGCGGCCGAGGGCGGGAGGGGGGACAACAAACAACTCGGACGGGGTTGGTGGGTGAGCTAGTGCCTGGGAAGGAACAGTTGGTGGATGCGGACGGGAACCTGGCCTATGTCCATCCCCCAGGGCCCAGGCACCACCACAACGCGCTCACACCGCACCTGATCAAACGGGCCATTGCTATCGCTTTGCTTCCACCCCGCCCGTTTCTTCTCTCTAGCCGTGCCGCCGGCCGGTTAGCCTGGCCCGCAGGGGTCGTGACCAGAACCAACACGGGGAACCTGGCCCAGAGGCACAGCAGCGTCCATCACCATTCACCATGGCGCAAATCGCGCGCACGCGACGCGGCCTCGCCCGTGGTCTTGACACGCGTTCGGGGTCGGGTCAGCTCCGATCGCACACGGAGAGAAACACTACTCGCGGTGCACGCGCGCCACGCGACGCGCACTACCACGCGTGTCCCGGCCGGTTGCATGTTACCAAGTGTGCAGGATCATTATTAGGATTATAAAAGAGTGCTGTTGTTTCCTTTTTAGAAAAAGAAAAGAGTGTACAGTCTGCACCACAGAGACAGACAATTTTATCGGCACGATTTTGAAAGGAAATATACAGGACTTATATCGGTGTGGCGAGTGCCACGCCACGCTGCAACAACCACGAACCAGAACCCAACTCCTCCTCACATCACCATTTCAGTTTGCGGAAGTATCAGCTGGGATGGGACCCAGTGCTGATGCACACTTTAGAAAGGAAAAAAAAGGATGAGCCACCATGACAAATTGATCAGATGGTGCACACCAAGTCACCCGCCACCGCAGCACAGAGCCACCAAACGCAAAAGGAATTAATGAGTTAAGCACGCACAGCTCGATTTTACATGCTGCGCTTTTTTTCCTGAAAATTTCAATCACTCTGTTCGCTGGGCTGGAGCTGGAGCTGGTGGCTGGAGTGGTGTGAGAGAAAAATACTGTTGGCTGGCTGGTGGCTGGAAGCTGGTGCTGAAACGGTGTGAGAGGAAAACACTGTTGGGCTGAAGACTGCTGGAGCTACCGAACAGAGTGAATATGTCGGGCAGCCAAGTTCCACTAACTTGCAGTACGAGAGAACGGAGGCGAGGCGAGGCGAGGCGACATATGTATGCCCATAAATATTGTGCAACATGATTATTGCGACACTTAACTTTCCAACATATGGCACCTTTCAGTAGCTCAACATTCTGACATAAGTGAGAATGCACGGATTTTTTTTTTTTTTGCTGAGATCCATTTTGTAGCGTCATTTTAGTTTCTGTTAACATGATGCTAAGATCTTTGTCCAATGTATCATCTCCTGAAACACAACCGTCGCTTCTTTATTTGCAACCGGCAAGTGAATGCACAAAGATCACTTGGTCACTACAGTTCCACAAATATAGAATGACTCGTGGAATTTATCTCCTAGGAAATAAATCAGACCTCCAAATGGCGCAGAAAAATGAAGGAGAATTATTGATCAACCGCAAGTAAGCAAGTTGGCTTTCGAGCTAGAAATGACAGTCGGAGCGAGCTTGTTGTGCTTGTTTTCTTTCTGCTTATTTGCTTTCGGCTTCTCTCATAGAATACTTGTTATTATTATCATATTCGTGCTTTCGGGCCTGTAATTTTTGTTTTATTCTTTTCCCTTGCCCCCTGCTGTGTCATTTCGCGTATCTCTCCTGTTCTTAGTTATTGGGCGGACCTCCTGCTTCTTGGTTTAAAAAAAAACAAAAACAAAAGAAGTCAAACCATGTTAGAATAAAGCATGTTTCCCTAGAGATAAAAATGCCCACATCAACCATGATTCTCCCTTTGAGATAATAAAACTAGGAATATTGGCGCGCTAACGCCACGCCCACATGAAAGGGGTGTATGGTCTGCACAGTAAGTAGACTGCCATGATCAACAGACAAATCTAATTTGTACTACTGAAAATAAATGTGGTAGTTCTTTGTTCATATATAGAAGGTACGTTTACAGTTCCGTCAAATTTAATAGATGGCTATATCTAATAGGGGAAAACTGCAAATGATTATTTTCCCGTACATTCGTACATAAGTAATTTGATATGAAGCATGAAAAAAGGTACATGTGACAAACTATCTCGAAGCAGAAACTTTTTGCCTCCAATCAGCAACCAACACAGCATATAGAGAGAGAAAAAATCTGCAGTAAATGTGAGACTTTCATGAGATATTCTAAGTAGGAATTATTAGATTTTGTAGTAGCAACGAAGTCAACTAAACTAACTACAAATATATTCTGAAAATATATAACAATCTAAAAAATAATAAGTCATTTAAATTTGTCCGAGTGATACATCGGATCATGAATTACCTTTGATGAACTTGCAACAATGCACATGTAAACTTGTAATATACACGCTAATGCAACTGAATCAAATAAGCAATGATCAAACTATTGTTAGATGAACTTTATTGTAGTATGCTAATGTCAAACCCCCAACATCAAATTCAACAATGGAGATAAACTTATTTCAGCAATGGAAAATTTGCCCCTGTGTTTTCTGTATTTTGGAATGATAGGCTGCTTCAATCACATAGTAACATAGTGGCAACACCAACTTGTAATGAAGAAACTCAAGATCAAGCAGAAGGAATGTGCATATACCTTACTGGCACAATTTTGTAACCCAACTCTTTTGAACTATAGAAAAGTATTTGATATTTGAGTGGTGCAGGGGAGAAAATGATTGGTAATATTTGTAATGCAGGTACCTATCTGCCACCGACAATTATATTAAAGGTCTAAGGCATAAGTGCAGGAGGAAGCCACTGGAAATAAAATCAGTTGTCAATAGGCCATAAGCACTTTGTCTCTTAAAATCATAATGATGACATTGCCAAGTGCATTAAAAAATGATAATTACTGAATGTGAAAATTATGGCGCTAGCATCATGATCTCTATCTTAGAGCATTTCAGTTGAATCCATTATAACCAGTAAACATATCACCTGTCATGTGAAAAGGCATTGAAGATATGACCACGTCTTTGCAAGCACTCAACCCTAGGCTGAGACAAATAAGTAGATGCTTATTTATCTTCAAGATGATATTCCAAGAAAATAAATTTGCCATAAGAAAAAATTTGATACACCTCTCATGTGACTAAAGCAAGATATGGTGGATCCTGAATGTTATCATGTTGCATTGATAGGCCAGTTGTGCCAGAAGCAGTTACATCTAGACCAAAACTGGTCAAATTTGGTATCTCACAAAACTGCATGGACTTCAGGTATGTGTGGGTCGCATTTACTCTTTGTGACAGCCAAATATAGAAAAAAGAGTAGAATCAGCGATGCAATTTAATAAAAACACAAGTTAGAAATATGCGTCTTAATAGATACGGGAAGGTGCATGAGATGTTCAAGAGCCACATATTTATAATACGAACTTTATATATTCTTAAATAAGCTACCGTCGGTAACATAACTACTCAAAAATAGTGGGCAAATATCATTCCGTGACATCGGGCAAATATCATTAAGTGACATTGCAGGAAGGGAAAGTAAACATAAAGTGACAGAATGGAAATATTGATGTATATACAGAGAGAACTAACCTTGAATTTTGGAAGAAGCCATGCAATAAAAAATGAGTTCCTGCATAGGAAAGAAAGAAAAATAAAATGGATTGTACATTCAAATCTAGCAGGCAATCTGTGGCACATCTAAATTATGTTACCGCATCGGCAAAATCTTATGGCAAATATGAAAAGGAATCTTATGGCAAATATGAAAAGGAAGTAGCTTTCAGTTCTATACATCTCCTTGCCTCGTACCTGCACATTGATGTAACCAAAGTTAAAGTTGCAAATCTGTATCAGATTCACAATCTTTAATTATTAAATGCTAATATGCAATATTGGCTTAACATAAAATAATAATCATAACACTTCAATCACCAATCTATGAGGAATTTTAGCCCTACCAAACTACGGAAACTAGCAAGACCACATCATTTAGAATTCCAACCTTTCCAATGACATCAAACTGAACATTTTAACATCAAAATAGAGTTCAGTCGTGTGTTTCATTTGACCATGTCCAGGAACATTGCCTCAGCAAATAATCCATTTCTGCAAGCACTAACATGTCCACATGTTGATCCACATGCACTGCACAACGTGTAAGAAACAAAAAACAAAACACATCTCATGAAGAAACAGAGCTATAGCTGTGCTCCTACCATCTTTAAAAAAATGAGCTATATGCTAAAAAGCAACCAAGATGACAACATTTAGGCATATTTTCAGGCTCCATTCAGAAGGCATAGATATATTTTGTAACACGAAGGAAAAATCTGAAGTGTAAATCATAGGATGCATAGGCAGTTAATATATGACTAACGCGATAATGCAAATCGATCAAAGGAAACATGAAGTATCTGTAAAGTTTAAGGCAATCAATTTAAATACGCCTAGCTAAATGTGTTGGAACCCTAATACCTGAAGAATGAGAGAGATAAAGAAGGGGAGGTGGGGTAAAATAATAACATCAGCCCAGCAAATGGGGATGGCGCTGGAGCTCCATCGACCTAGCCAACTAGGAATCAAATATCGGATGGGATCGTGCAATCAGAGGGAGGGAGGGAGGGAGAAGGCGCACGGCGGCGCGCTTGGGCTCCCCAAGAACTACGGCCGCGTTCACAGGTGAGGATGATGAGGCCGATTGGGATGGCGCCAACCTCAGGGTGGCACCATCTCTGATCCGAGCAGTCCCTCTGGAGGTTGGGGTGGGGAGACTCACCGGGGCATCAAGGTGAGGCTCTAGCGGAGGGATGGAGGATGCGAGGGATTGGGAGAAGCAGCGAGAAGAGAAGAAACCAACGCGGTCTGAGCGATGGGTGGTCTCCTGTCCTCGATTTGGTAGAGAGGCAACGACGTCACCCTTGGACACCAAGCGAGCAAGCGCCGGCCGCCTAACTATCATGCGCGTAAGGTGCACGCGAGAGCCCGGAGTTTGCTTCGTGGCGACGCGCTCGGCGCCTCGGCGCGATAATTATTTTTCCTTGTATGATAAGAGTCACACGTGGTGCAATATGACTGGTGAAGCAGCCGAGAGGCTCTCACAGGCCTCCTTTTGGTTGAGAGATATAGAGTTACATATTCCTTTCACTTTTGGCAAGCCATTGAACCGCATATGCCAAGGTACATAGTGTTCGCTATTCTGTTCTATGCTTCCTCACACTTGTATCGCTGATAAGGAACCTGCGGCCCTTCTGATTCTGACATATGTACGTACCATATGCAAGAATGCGCAGAGAAGGAACCTGCGGAACTAGTATTCTAATGCTGAATCAACTCCTACATGTGAGCGTGAACAATCCGCTTTCTCTTTGTGATACTAGTACAACTTTACAAGCACTGCGTATACATACACTAGCTTGAAATGACTGCACATACACCAATCAAGCATAGCTTGACGGCATTTGATTAGAAGCGACAAGGTTTGGATCTAAATCACAACTGCGCAAACATCTAGGTGGATTCAAGGAAGCCTAGCTCGCCGCAGGTTTGAGAATCAGTAAGGGTGCTCGCCGCAGCAATCTAGCATGAAAAGATTATGGCCGGTAGTTTACGCCAATATCTGACTTCCAAACAGCCCCAAGGATGAACTATCTGGCATGGAAGTCAGATACCAGTATACTACTCCCTCAGTCTCTAGTTATTTTGACTTCTCTAGGTGTTATGCATCTAGATATATATTATGTTGGCAACGTATGATATGCAAACCACCTTCGTATGCAAACTATGGAAACTCCAATCTGGACCATCGGATCAACATCCAAGGGGCATGGGAGATAAGATAATTTTACAATCTAGACCCGCCATTGGATTGGGTAATCACACTTTTGCAAATCCCCCCTCACCCCTCCCCTTGGATGTTGATCCGATGGCCCAGATTGGAGTTTCCATAGTTTGCATACGAAGGTGGTTTAATGTTTAGATTTTTCTACATAGCAAAATCTATATATCTAGAAAAGCTCAAACAACTAATAATTTGGGATGAAGGGAGTACACACTACTTTATGAGCAACTAGAGAATGACCAGTGGATTAAAAAGACACAATAACAAATAGAAATTACTTGACACTCAAATCATCCAACCCAGATACAGGACATTGGTTGAAACGTAGAGTATAGAGAGGGCATGCGTGATACCAAGAAATTAACGCAGTGGATCACAGTTTCACAAGCAAACAGCAAACAGCATATCACAAAACTACACTGACGATTACAGAACAATTTAACTAACCGTGCATGCATATCAGTGGAAATAATATCTAGCCTAACAGAGGAAGTTAAAACTTTAGTAAGGAAAAAAAGAACATATATGATAGGCAGATAAACACAATTCAGCAGTTCAGCTATATATAGTATGATAAACAGATGAAGGACATCATAAATGATAGCAAAATTATTATCAACACACAATTGTTGCCCTCAGACACAGGATAATGGCCAAAACTTGAGACAAAACGTTGACAAAATAGGTTGTAATATCGAAACTTTAAACTTACGAAGCACTGTGTCAGTTGACACTATGACAAGGTAAAACAGATTGATATACCCCCAATACAGGATAGGGGTTGAAATAATTTCAAAAAGAACGAACGACAAAATTCAAAATTTAACTTAAGCACACCACCAATTTTTTTAACTTATATCAGTAACAAGCAAAATAACATATATGATAACTGACAGAAGCAACTCAGACATTTGACCTGCAGTGAGCACCAACCCTTCTCACTGAGCAAAGAAGAAACAAAGTACTCAACAATGTTGCTCATTCCGCCATCACAGATTGAGTGTTGCCTGCAACAGCTTCATCCCCTTCAACATCCTCATCATCACCAAGGGTCAAGTCCTCAATCAGCTCCTCAATTGGAACTGTAGGGACATCATCACCAACAGTTGATGCCATCTCTGACCTATAGTCCTCATTCTTGTACAAATTTATATTAAACCTCAAATCTGGGTCCTGCTCCAAATCCTTGAGGAAAGCCTCGTACTCATCTAGCCTCCTCTCTTCCTCACCCTTGGCCTTGTTCCCAGCATCTTCCTCCACTGGCAACCTCTTCAGCTTCCATCGCCGTGTGCGTGGCCTCTTCTCATAGCACTTCTTCACAAGAACCACCTCTGGTAGGCTGTACCTTGTCATAGCTGTGTCCATGTCATCATCATTGAGGTTTGCGCCATAGAGATCATACCCAAGGGCATGATCGCCGGGATTCAGCAGGTGGCCAAGATGCGTTCTCACTGTAAAGATGGTGTCGTTCTTCCCAAAATCTGACACCCGGGCAACCTGCGCATAAGCCAATTGATACCTAGACCCATCAACGGAAATTTCTGGCGATTCTTGCTCAATGTCCAGCACAATGTACTCCACAAGCTGCTTGCTAGTGAGAGCTGCTTTGAAGTTGTATACCCTGTACTTTTTCTCCTCCAGGTGGTGAACGCGTAGCGTGAGGGGATCAAGAAGAGCAATGGCATTTGTGACCTTGACACAAAGGACGAGCGGGCCGAGGCCACCCATATCTCGGGAGGCCTGTGGGCTGAGTGCAATGAGGTCCTCGCGGCAGATGGGGCAGATCTCGACCGAGAATGTGTACTTGTAGTTATAGACGCTGCTCTTGGTGTCGTGCGAGACGAGCTGCTTGGCTGTCTGAGTTTGGATAGGAGCGACGGTGGTGAGGAAGTCGACCAGGCGGGCGGCATGGGAGCGCGAACCGAAGAAGAAGTCGAGGCCGCCGGGGGCCGCAGCGACGCGGATCGCGAGGGAAGCCTGACCGTGCTTGAGGAGGAGCTGCTCGAGGTAGAGGAAGGTGCGGCGGTGGGGCACATGCTGGCGGAGCTGGACGACGGCGACCCACTGGTCAGGGTTGGCCTGCGCGCGGGAGCAGGAGTCGCAGAGTCGGTCGTGGACGACGAACTCAACGGGGTGAGTCTGCTCGAGGACGACGCCGTGGAGCACCTCTCGGCGGAGGCGGAGCTTGAGGCGGAGGCGCTTGGAGTGGGGCTCGGAGAAGACGAACTCGGCGCCGGAGAGCGAGACGCGGAGCCGGGCCAGCGGCCGGTTGATGCGGCGGAGCAGGATCTGCATGAGCTCGGGGGACTCCGGGGTCGCGCGCAGCCAGGAGCGCGGCGGCTGGAGGTAGGAGGAGCAGTCGGGGCAGTAGACCACGGCGGCGTGGCGCGGGACGCCCTCGGTGATGTCGACGCGCGCGCGGAGGCAGCGCGCGCACATGTTCGCCGGGTTGGGCTGCATCGCCACGCCGCACATGCAGCAGAGGACCGTGCCCGCGGTCGCCGCCGGGATGAACATCCCGGCGCCCCCCGCCGGAGCGGCTGATCCGGGCATCATCCTGAATGGATTCTCCGGTTGAACCAAAGGGAATTTGGAGTGAGGGATTGGATGGAGTGGAGAATTTTGCTAGGGTTTTGTAGTTGCGGCAGGGGAAGTAGGGGAAGAGAAGAGGCGGCGGCGGCGGCGGGGGAAGTGGTGGTGGTGGTGACGAATGCGATTACGGAGTCCACGGCCGCCTGGGGTGGGCTTCCAAGTCAAGCAAGACTGCCGGATGTTATGGGCTTTTGGGCCTTTTCAGTTTGTTGGGCTGTAAAATCCAAGGAATCGAAAGCGAATTTTCGTTAGACAAACAAGAAGGGTAAACAAATGCTGATCAACTCGCCAACACTTCAACTCTACTGGCACCAGATAACAAAAATTGTTGCTAACAGAATTCTCTCGGGCAGCAAGTTAACACGTACCAAACATGGGTATAGCATGACCTAATTTTATGAAGAGTTGATAAGAAAATCCGTTCAATAAGTTTACATAGTTCATATCATCATATGTAAAGCTGAGAAGGAAGAAAGATGAATGCGCGTGGTAAGCCGACAAGCCGAGACCTCTCTCGAACTCTCTCCTCCCAACAGTTGAGATAGGCGAGAGGGAAGCGATTCGAGTTCTCGCCGGCGAGGTCGCCGCTCCCCTCCGCCTCCGGGGGCCCTTGGATGTGTGGGGGAACGGCGGCGCTCCGTCCAGTGTTGTAGATTAGGTACTAGGGTTAGGGTTTCGGTTCCTGGCGGCGTCGTCGAGGCGGTGGCGGTGGCGCCGTGGCGGAATAAGTCATCTCGGACTCTTCCTCGCCCTGTTGGTGCTTCGCTCCAGCGCCGGCGGCGAGCCTGTGGAAGTAAGTCTCCCTTTGTGGAGACTTTGTTCAGGAGTTCATCGCCGGGGGCTCGTTGCCTGCGTGGGGCGACGGGTCGTCGGCTTTTGTTTCCAAGGTGCGGAGTTGGCTGCTGGTTCTGCGGAAGATGGGAGGTTGGATCCAGCTCGTTTCCGTCCCGGCGGTCGGTGGCGACAGCGAGTTCCAGTCCAAGATCAAGAGTGCTCGGGGGCGTGGCCTCGGCTGATGGACTTCTCTGCGACGGCCTTTATCTCGTTTGCAGGGACGAGTGTCTTCTGCAACTTCCTTCAAAGCGTTCGCGCGCGATGGAGTATTCTTCGATCTGGATTTGGGCAGCGGCGGTCGGAAGCAGCGTTCCCCGGCGACGGGAACGATGCAGTCTCGGCCTGCAAGGGGTCCAGGGACCTAGATCTAATATTTTTCTTCTTAAGGCCCTTTGTGCTAGTACGGTTGTATTGCTGTACTCCGTATTCTTGTATGGTCTACCTGTATCTGTACTGGTATTTGTATGTTTTTCTTAACTAGTAATACAGGTATGCTATGATCAAAAAAAAAGAAGGAAGAAAGAAAACTCCCCTAGAAACAATCTGAGCCTATCCAATCTTTATGTTCAGCCATGGAAAACGGAAAATGAACTCTTTGAAGCTACATTGCAGAGTCTTTAAATTACATGTTCTGCCAGAGACCGAAAAGGAAGAATAACCCATGACAGCTACATTGACTTCAGTGAGTATTCGTTGGATAGCATTGCCAGCGCAGATGTCAAGCTGGCAATTCAAGAACAGAAAATTGTTGGTATTACCAAATTACTTGGACAGATAACTGAACTATAAGTATAGAAAACCAGGGAAATGTTCCTGCTGAAGAGCAGGAATTCATTGTTCAGCCAGGCCTTATGGGCGTCGTTCTCTCATCAAGGAATAAGCTAGCTGCTTGAGTAAGCATCAGATATGGATGCACAGCAGAATTTCAATTCTGGTCTTGAAGCCTCCTTCCATTTTACTCCCTCTTTCATAATGCCAATTTCTGTGAACATGACATTATGGCACCTTTGCATAGCACCCTGTCCATAAAAATGAAATCAGATGAATTTTATTGTTGCTCTAGTTCAAATGAGAACAGCTAAAACAGTAAGCAGAGGACACATTCTGTAAGCTTTACCTCGAGGTCATGGTCAACATGCTTCTCCAGGAAAGCATTAGCCATGTTGCTGAAGCTGGTGTTAACAGCTCCTGCTGCAGCATACTCTCTTATAATCCTAACTACATCAGGTTTCAGGATCTCTTTCTTTGTCGCAGGGTTGCATAGATAATACAAAGCCCCAAGTGCATAAGTCACCTGTTATATAACCATGGGAGGAAAATTGCAGACATGAGCAAAGGGTACTGAATAGCACGAAACCATCAGAAATATACCCACCTAAAGAACAAAACCTCCTTTTGCTAGCTTCAGAAATACTCACAGTGTTCCGCACCGGGCTTGATAAGCATTGTATAATCAATGGGATTCCGCCGCATTGAACAATGACTAAAGCATTTGCCGGATCTGCATGCACATAGATGGAAGCACAAAGTGTGAGTGCTTCACTGAATTCATATCAAATAAGAAATCATAGAGTCGAAAATATTGTGTTGCTCACCAACACATGAGTTACAAATTCCACCAATACCAAACTCGATAAGCCTTTCATTTGGCTCTGTAATGCAGTCCAAGAATAACTCAAGAACATTCAGCTGAGAAAATAACAGTGATACCGAACGGTAAAGCTAAGTCAAGGTTGACTTTACAGAAAAAATCTGCTACAAGTGTTTGAAAAGAAAAGTTTAGGAGAATAAAAAACCTGACGCATGAATGCATAATTAAAAGGGTCGTACGCGAAATTTGCCAAGTTTGCCGCTATCTTCTCCTTAGACTCTGAAACAAGACAGATGAAGTGAGTGCACAATTTAGAAACAAAAAGAACACATCATCTCCATAAGCTTCTCTTTATAAATTGACCATGCTGGATAGTTTTTCAACCATTCTCTATCTTAAGTATAAACATAGTACCCTGAAAGTGTTGTTTTGGTTCAATTTTTGTGCTGCATATCATTCTACCCTCTAGATCTTTGCAACTGCAGCATATCTTTATTAGGCGCACTAGATCTCCAATACAGATGCAATATGCTACTAACTGTCTAACATATTCAGAAGTAAAATACTGATTAATTACTCATTAGCAAGATGCTTCTGACCAATCCGTGTAGTAGATTTTACTCCAATGAAACAACCAAACAGAAGCAACAGAGCATCATATTTACATATGGAATTTAGGCTGTAAAAAAATTACACTAGTGCAATTCACACTAAAACCAGTTGATGTCGAGACTTCTTCCTAAACTGACACTCAAGCTGCTAGAGAATTGCAAAGAAAACGAGCTCAGCCTGTAAAAGAACCAAGTGTAAAGCAGCCACAAACCTTCATCTGTGGCGTTCTGGAACTGAGACACAAGATCCTGGCCACGCGCAATCAAGCGGAACAGATTAATCGACGGGAAACGGATTTGCAGGATGGATTCCAGCAAGAGGACCCGCTATCACCAATCCCTGGACAATAAAAGAAGGAAGGGAGGGAGGGGGAGGGACGGGACCGACCTGAAGGTACTTGTCCCGCGGAGTGCCGGAGCGGCCGGTGCGCTCGACCTGGCGCTGCACGTTTGTGAACATTGATCTCATCCAGGCACAACACAACCCCGTGATTTCCCTTTGGAAGCCGCAGCGACTTCCTTCTCCTGTCAGCCCCAGTGGGTCGCCGGCGAACAGCGAGGTAACGAGGCTCAAGGAGACCGGCCCGGCAGCTCAACGAAGAACTCACCAGAATTTTTGTGTGGGCTTCACTTCGGTGTATCTGAGACTGGGATGGGCTTGGGATTAGCTGATTTTTTTAGCCTCCGCCAAGTATAAGTACAAGCCCAAAGTGCCCAACCCACCCAAATTATTAACAAAAATATTTTACTTCAAGAAGTTTGTTAGGGTGCTTGAAGGAACCTGGATACTATGAAAATACCAATATAGCTTTATTTATTTAACATTGGATGGGGCTCGTGGATTACTATAGTAATTCCCAAACACTGTAATTTTTTTAAAGACCAAAACACTGTAAAATTTATAGTACTTCAGATGTACTTTTTGAGGAGCAACCACCCAATGTGAGCGAGGAAGTGTTGAAACTGCTTGCTCTGAATACCTTCTTGCAGTAGATTGGGTCTTTACGGTTCTGTTGGCTAGCCTAGCCAGGCTTAGAATCAGTGGCGGACCTAGAATTTGAAACTAGGGTAGGTCTGGCAAAAAAATTTAAAGCATTCCAGTAAAATCTAATAGCACTTAGTAACAATACGGTCACCAAATTTACAATAACATAATTAAAAGGTCATATAATACGTTGAAATCAACAAACTAGTTCAGAATACGAATATATTACAATTAATTAATCACTTAATAGAGAGCTAAACTTCATGACAACACACAACAACAATACAAATGCATGCACCAATTATTCAATTCATCACTCAATGTTTGAATTCAGAAGTGAAATTGAGATGGAATCATGAAACTGAATGTGAGAAAGAAGTACACACTAGGGAATTACAATTGGGCAATGCCTGCTGCCTGCTGCCTGCTGTGGCTGTTGCCCGTGGCCCCTACCGCTCGCGTCGGGGTGGCCGGGCGGGAGGCCACCGGTGCAAGCCGGTGCGGGGCTGCGGGATGCTGGCGGAGCCGGGCGCGGAGGTGCCCTGCCGCGCTGGGGTCAGGGCGCAGCCGCACGGGGCGCCGGCAGCCAGCGGGAAGCGCGCGCCCGCCCAGAGGCCAGACAAGGCTAGCACCAGAAGGAGCCGCGGGAGTCAAAGGGGGCGGGTGGAGGCGCGGCGTGTGGCGGAGGCGCGCTCGAGCGGTGGCCGGCGGCAGCGCGGCGCAGCCGCACGAGAGGGCGCAGGTTGGGCTCGTGGTGGAACTGGCGGCGTGCCGCGTGCCTCAAGTCGAAAGAGTGGACGAGGGAGACATGAGGACAGCTGGGCTACGGTTCGATTGTTGGGCCGTTATTTGTTCAGTCTAGTCCATAATTTCTAAGTACTAAGAGTAACTCCAACAAATTGATTATTCCCAATCTCCTTTCTATTTTTTAGCCATAAAGAAAATTTAATGGAAAAAATTTAGCTCCAACAGATTGATTTTTCTTTTTTTCCTTTCTCCTTTCCCCTATATTTCCCTCCCCTCTTCCTTTATTAAAGGTGAATCCCACCTTCTCCCTTTCCTTCTCCCTTTCTATCCATTCTTTCCTAGCCATAAGATCCACATGCATGAGAAGATCCTGACCACTCATACATTAAAGAGGAAAGAGAAAAATCAATCTGCTGGAGCACATCTTCCCAATAAACTAAAATTGTGATGGGGAATTCTCTTATAAGATAAGAAAGAGGAAACGAGATAATCAATCTGTTGGTGTTGCTCTAAGAGACTTTTGGGCTAAAATCTAAGTAGCCCTCTGATCTACTATTTTTTTTTTGAAAACCCTGATCTACTACTGGACTACCCTCTGAAGGGCGGAGGGCCTGTTATGGCGCGGTATGGCGCGCGCCATACCTAAAGCCAAAAATTTTTTCAGCCCAGCCCAAGCCCAACAAGCGACTCGGCGACTCCCCGAGGCCCGAGCTGGCGAGCTCTACTGTCCGCCTGTCCGCGACTGGCGACTCTGCTCGGCCGCTGCCCGCTCCGAACCCTAGCCGAGTAGCCGCCTGACCACCTCCCCGCTGCCGCGCCGCCGCCCGTCATCCACTCGTGACTCGCCCGCCCCTGGTAACCGCGCGCGCTAGCGTACGTTGCTGAGTGACGGCTCCCTGTTCTCCCGGCGCGGCGGGCGGCCTCCGTGTGGCTGGACTGGACCAGCGGCGCTGCGGGTGTGCGCGGACGACGGCGCCAACCGCGTCTTCGACGGCGTGCCGGAGCTGCTCCGAGTCTTGCTGCGACACCAAGCGTGCCCAGCGTGTGCTTGATGCAATGCTCGGGGAGAGTCAACAGTGGTGTTCTATGCCAACGTTGCCTGCTCTGTTGTGTGCATATCTGATCCTGGGCAAGTGGAATTAATTTTCTGGTATCTGCCCGTAGAGCGGAGTTAATTTTGTTTTGGCTCTGCAAAAATCAGATACTACTGATGCTGCTGCTGGCGTTGGCTGGCACTTCTCGGTAAAACGGCAGCTTATTGGCTAAGATCTGCATTGGTGTTAGTAGTGGTTACTGCATTCACTTAGCTATTTGCTATATCATGAACGAATATGCTTAAGCCGCAATAAGCTCTTTCCTGTAAAGGCAAAAGTTTGAAGCCATATATATTACTTTATATTTGCTGATTCTTGCTGATTCTTGTTGATGAATCTCGTGATATACCAGTCAAAGAACAAATGGCCATCGTTGTAAGGTAAATGGCTATGTTTATGATTCATAGATCATTGATCAATTTACCAATATGAAGTTTCTTGATGAATTATCATATCATTGCTCATGCAGGTATGTGAACAAAAAAGGCAAAGTGATTGAAAGATTTTTGGGAATCAAGCATGTCAAGGAAACTACATCAGAAGCATTAAAGATTGCTGTGGTACAAGTTCTTAGTGCCCATGGTTTAACTATTGCACAATTAAGAGGGCAAGGGTATGATGGGGCTTCTAATATGAGAGGTGAATTCAATGGTGTTCAGAAACTAATCCGTGATGAGAACCCGTATGCTTTCTATATCCATTGTTTTGCTCACCAATTGCAGCTCGTTGTGGTTTCGGTCTCCAGATGTTGTTCATCCATGGAAGATTTTTTTGACTATGTCAATATGATTGTGAACAGTACTAGTGCATCTTGTAAGAGGAAGGATTTGTTGCTTGATAATCATCGTACACAGCTTTTGGGTAGGTTGGAGAGTGGAGAAATTTCCTCTGGTAGAGGACAGCATCAAGAAACATCATTGGCTAGGCCTGGAGATACAAGATGGGGATCTCACTATAAGACTTTGCTTCGTATTGAAACAATGTGGGATTCAATAATAGAAGTTTTGTCAGTCATACATGATGATCAACGTAATCCTTCAAGGGCGGGCGGTTTGGTGCATACCATGGAGTCTTTTAGTTTTGTCTTTATCATGAAGATGATGTTGCAAATCCTTCGCATAACAAGTGACCTATCTTCTCTCTTGCAAAAGAAGGATCAAAATATTGTTGAGGCTATGTCTTTGGTCATTGATGTAAAAGCACGTTTGGTCAACTTGAGAAGTGAAGGTTATGAGCCATTACTTGATGAAGCCAAAGAATTTTGCTGTGAGAATGATATCCCAATACCAAATATGGAAGATAATGTACCAAGATTTGGTCGATCAAGAAAAGGAGGGAGAAACAATATCACTCAAGATCATTACTTCCGTGTTGATACCTTCTATGCTACAATAGATGCTATTACAACAGAGTTTGATCATCGATTCAATGAGGTATCTTCGGAATTGCTTACTTGCTTTGCATGTCTTGATCCAAGGGAATCATTTTCTAAGTTTGATGTGAATAAGCTTGCTCGCCTCACGGAGATATATTTAGATGACTTCTCTTTTGATGATCGAAAAAAAATAAAAGATCAATTACAGACCTTTCTTATCCATGTAAGGAGAATTGAGGAGTTTAGAGTTTGTCAAGATTTTGCAAGCCTAGCACTAAAAATGGTTGAGCTCAACAGACATATGATGTTCCCATTGGTTTATCGCCTAATTGAGTTGGCATTGCTACTACCAGTAGCGACCGCATCGGTTGAAAGGGCTTTTTCAGCCATGAAGATAATTAAAACTGAGTTGCGGAACACGATGTCTGATGGTTGGCTTAATGACTTAATGGTTGTGTATATTGAGAGGGAGATATTTAAAGGAATTGATCTTCAATCTATCAAAAAGGCATTTCAAGTGAAGAAAGATAGAAATATGAAATTGCCGAAGCATCCTAAACGCAACCGGACTGAACGCAACTAATAAATTTATCGGTATAACTCTATACTCTAATTGTATATCTCGTATTACATTTAATATTTTAACTCTAATGTGTCACTACTAATTTATGTTTTCTCTTTGTTTAACAGCTTATTTTGGTCCCGTTGTTGATTTGATGTGTAATCTACATGTTTTTCTTCATTTAAGGTACTTCTAAACGATGGTCTTGTTGTGAACTTTTATTTCCGTACAATATATGAATGTAGTCTAGAAATGCACCGCCACACCTAAATTTTTTGTTGTCCTCCGCCACTGCCTCTGAACCCGTCATGGTCGGGTAATTTCAAGTTTCAGGTCAAAAAATGGTGGCCCACGTCTGACTCATGATATGGTCGAGTCGGGTCGGGTTCGAGTTGGATCGGATTGGCCCACATTTTTGTATATAATTTTTAGGTTTGATTGGATTTTTTGAGTTTTAGATCAAATATTTCAGCCCGTACCCGACCTGTCACTTAGTCAGGTTGGGTTGGGTCGAGTTTTTTTGAACAAGTTGGGTCGGGTGGTCCATGATCAGATCTAGCTTTCTCTAAGCCTGGCTCGTTGTTTGGTTCATTTCATGGCAACAACGAAGGAGATGCGGCGTGCGGAGGCGGAAATTATGGGATTGTCTCGTGAGGCGCAGACCGCTAGTATAAGCCTGCCTTGCTAGGAACGATCATGGCTTGTTTGGTTACATGGAATATAACAAGAGACTCGTGATAGATACAACAAAATATCAGATTTATTCTATGTTAAAAATTAATTGTAACAAAATAGACTCATCATAGGTATAATAAAAAGACCGGGAATTGATTCCAATCGACTCGTGGATTGATTCTCAATCTCTTGTTATATCTATCATAAGTCTGTTTTGTTACATTAGTTTTTGATCAGCAATAAATTCTGATTTTTAGTTGTGTCTATCATAAGTCTCTTGTTGTATTATCATTTCCAACACAGAATAAATTCTATGTAGCCGAGTAAGACCAAGATCTAGCTAGAGGGTACCTTTTGCACTAGATAAGCCTAGCTAGGAGAGTTGAGCAGACAACCAAACAAAACTAAGATGGTGTTTGCTTTCTAAAAGTCCCTAGACTAATTTTAATCTTTAGACAAAAATTTTAGTCCCTACATGTTTGGTTCTAAAGACTAAAAGGGACTAGATTTCATTAAATGAGTGCACAAAGTACCATGTTGCCCTTAAGAGCAAGTATTATAGTTGGCTGTAAGCCGACTAAATGATGAGGTGGAGAAGAAAAGAGAGGAGAGAGAGGAGAAACATGTTGTAAGCTTACAGCCAGTTTGGGCACAAGAACCAAGAAAATCTGTGAGAGAGACAAGTGTGACATGTATTAATTGTGAGGAGCTAACTATTATACAGATGGGCTGAGAGAAGGCTGTAAGGATTCTTACAGCCAACTTATTGGCTGTATTATTAGCCTTGCTCTAATATGCATGCATTCAAGAGGTGGGGACCAGGGGTAGGGGTGGAATAGTAGGCCTCAAATAGGCTAAAAGTCCCAAAAAACTCTTCAAGAGGGTCTTCTCTAGCAAAAGTCTCTAGCCCCAAAAAATCCGTCCTGTTTAGTTTAAAAGTCTCATAAATTCCAAAAACTTATAGAAAAATCTCTCAAACCAAACAGGGTCTAAATAAGGTGCTTTCAACAAGCTTGGTTGGGGACTTGGCCACCCAAGTACCCAACCAACACAACCTAAGCTTTTAGATTTCACTCGACTCGAGCCAGGAGGTAGGATGCATGAGCATGAGCTCCTTAGTCCTTCCTACCCACGCCGTGACCCTGGATGGAAGATGGAACTCCTCGCAAAATAAAAAAAAAAGGAAAAAAGGATGGAAGATGGAACAGCGCAGCAGAATGGTGTCGGCGACCATCACCGGCGCCCGTAACATTGGAAATGCCCGTGCTCGGGGAGTCTGGATACATCTCTGATGTTGCCACAGAGAGAAAAAAGGGCATGACGCCAACCATGCTCTGTTTACGGAAAAAAAAGAAGACGAAAACGCAGCTCTAATATAGCAGCGCGCGCCCCACCAGATGCCCTGCGCCCTTGCCGGCCTCCTCCCACGTCGCGTCGCGTCTCCACCGGCCGGCGGGGGTCCGTGCCCCATGCGCGCATGGTGCATGTCGGTGTCGTGCCGTCCCGGTGTCGCCTTCGCCGCGTCGTAAAGCTCACGGCTCCACCCTCCCAGGACACCGACGACGCCCAACCAAACGCCCGCCCGCGAGAGCCCGCCATGAGCCACACACGCACGCGCCTGCCTAAAAGCCTAGCCGGATCGTCCCTCCCCATGCTCACATGGACGCGGTCGTGGCCCCGGCCGCGCGCCGCCTCGTCGTCAATGCCATCCACGACGACCACCGCGCCCACCGCGCCGCCGCCGGGTCCTCCTCGAGGCCGGGTGCCGCCGCGCGGCCGCCCGCGCCGCGGGAGTCGTTCCCGATGCTGCTGCCGGTGTTCGTCCTCTTCGTGCTCGTCCTCTGCTTCCTCTCCATCTTCCTCCTGCGCGACCTCCTCCACTTCTTCTCCCTCTGGCTCCGCCGGCGCCGGCGCCGGCGCCACGCCGGACGCGCACGCGCCGCCCAAGCCGGCCGGGCTGGACCCCGCGGTCCTCGCCACGTTCCCCACGGCCCGGTGGATCGAAGCGACGCCGCAGTCGCCCACGCCGGCGCGCGCCGAGTGCGTGGTCTGCCTGTCCGAGTTCGCCGCGGGCGACGCCGTCCGCCTGCTCACCGTCTGCCGCCACGCGTTCCACACGGCGTGCATCGACTCCTGGCTCGCCGCGCACACCACGTGCCCCGTCTGCCGCTCCGAACTCGACGCGCCCCCGCCCCGGCCAGGCGACGGCGACGGTGGCCGCATCGCGATCGTGGTTGACGGTCAGCGACCCAGCACGGCGGTGGCGGAAACCGACCAGACGACATCAAACCCGGCGAGCGGTGGCGTGCGATCGCGACCTGACCGGTGACATACATGGTGGCCAGAGCCAGACGCTGAGTGCCAGGCCGCCGGCGACTTGTCTAGATTCCTTAGGCTTTTTTTTTTGTGATGGATAGCTGCCAGGATCTGCATCCATGATGATACTGGAAATATGAATTTTTGCCTGTGAATTTTCTGTATATGCTGAAGGAATGAACGAACTGTGCCACGTGTACATACACACGGTTACAGATATATGCAGGTATGATAATGCATAAGACTCATGCAGATGTAGATGTTGCTCATTAGTCATTAGCATTGTAATCAGAAAATCGGAACTGTAGATTGTTCATTACTGACTGCAGCGTTTTGAACTTCAGCAGTGGACAGGACTACAGGAGATGGATGAACCAGGGACTCCAATGGTTAACAGCCATGCATCAACAGGGTTATTCTAAAGTTAGGACAGCTCTAATTTTAAACTCCACCAGAATGTATAGATGCATTCGTGGCTCCAAACAGGTTTTGCCTCACACAAGACTCAGTAACAAAATCTCAGACTGTCCGGTTTCGGCAGAGAACTTAAACTGCTAGGGAGAATGCCTAACCTTGTGTTCGAAAAATACAGAAAAATTTGCCTGGCTAGAAATGGAAAACATTGTTCATGCTATATTTGTAGAAGGGAAAACGCCTTCATAATGGGCACAGGGTATGTTTCCGATATATTAGTATATACTGGTAGCGATATTTGTGGAAATGTATGTATTGTAAATGCATACAGACGAGATCATATACAGGTCAATTTTACAGGATGTAGAGTTGTAGACATAAGACCACGATATCATCATTCTTGAGTGCTTTGATTATCCAAAGACGAATCGCACCTTATTTAGGTACCAGCAGTACGACAGATCTTCCACGAGGGGATTTGGCGATCAAAGCAATGAGGCATTCTTCATTGAGCACCACCACTATTCGATTTCTTTGCTATTAAGAAGGATCTGTAGAAGCTCAGGAACCTCACAGTGAATTCTGCGAGGATTGTTGCAGGGTCAAGTCAGTGCCTCACTGGACAATATGTCTGAAGTAAATTGGAAAAAAAAACTGCTGCTAGTACCTTCAATCTTTATAAAGCATTGGATGCTTTCACCATGGTCATGAACATTCTCGGTAAAACCTTCTATGTTCGTGTTTCTCATTTTCAAATCTGCCTCTGGAGATTTGCATCCTTTGCAGATTTGCATCCTTTGCACTGCTCTTTTATAAGCTTGCATTGTTTACACTAGCCAGAGGGGGACCAAACAAAGCAAATGGGTGTCAGTTACACTACACATGGTACACTAATTGTAGGCTTAGCTCACAAATAAAAAAAACTAACAATCACAGGAGATGCCACCAAATCTTACATGTTTCACGTCCAATGCCAGTTCATCAATACTGTGCTGAAACTCTTCATCCTTGTCCCTTTTCAATTCAGCGACCAAGTGCTACATATCAAGGAAAAGGTTAACGAAAAATAGAGAATGGGCGGTTATAAAATCTGGCAAAACCAGGCACTGACTTGATCATAAAAATCACGGAGACATTTGGCGAAGCAGTGCTTACCGAGAAAATGAAATGAGGTGACACACTATGTTCAATCAATTTTCTGATCTTTCCCCGGATAATAAACAGTCTTCACACACGGGAAAAGAAAATATTTCTCGTCAGACGTTCAAAAAAAAAAGTTCACTTTTGCCGAGCCATGAACATCAGGATGCTTACTGCTTTGAATTTGGTTCTTCCATGATATTTCTGGCCACATTAGAGATTTCCTCTTCCCATCCTGTCAAAATAACTTGGTCGTCTACAAATGGGTAGCTGCATTTGTAAGCGGAGTTATTCATTTATGCAGTTCCACCAATAGCCACTTCTTTTCAGCAATATGAAGTTGCACAAAGGAATCATCTCAAAGGGGACAAAATATACATCCAACTTGATGGATGAAAGATTAGGAACTTCCATTCAAAACAATGTCATATCACTTGCAATTTTAAGAGATAACGGAGAGTCAAATTACATTGTAACTGTAGTGTGCATTCACTTTTTATTCACATATTGACATCAGCAGAAGTATTTAGATGTTGGGAGTTTAATCGCTATTGTGCATCCTAGTTGGCACAGAGTCTGTAAATTATATTAAATCAAAAAAGTATGTGAACCAATATTACGACAATTCCTACTATCCAAATATGAAAGTTCAGTTTACACCCTCGAACCATAATAAAAGTCCGATTTCCAACCTTCAACTATAAAATCGGATAATGTAGACCATACAACTGTCAAAATCAGACAAATTTAGGCCTCTAGGTGGTTTCAAAGGTTGTTTATATTTTTAAAAATAAAATCTGGTTAGATTAAAAAACAAAACTAATTTATTTTAAACGAAAAAAATATAAAACTAGTACAATTTTTTTCTAAAAATGTAACCTATCTATTGTTGCTCTGTTCGAATCTTATTTATTTCAAAATAATAGATATAACTATAAGCAAATAAATATTAAGAATAGAAAAAATAGTATCAGAATAACTAACAAGTAGAGTGCCAATAAATAGGTTATATTTTTAAAAATATTGGCACCCATTTTCTATTTTTTTATTTAAAATGATTTACTATGATTTGTTTAGTTTAAACTTGAATATTTTTAAGTTTCACAAAATGAAAAACCACCTTTGAAATCACCTAAAAGGCCAAATTTGCCCAGTTTTGATAGTTAGATGGCTTCGATTTTATATTCGGAGGTTGAACTGGACTTTTGTGATAGTTTGAGGTTATAAAGTGGATTTTCCCAATATGAAATGTTAGATTCTTTTGTGTGAATGGAAAAGAAAATATCTTGTTAAGTTGCTTACTTTGCCTTGGAAGTAGCTTCAAAAGAGCGTATTGCTTGTCGGAGATTATTACTTGCGCTGACTGTTATTCTCCTAGCAAGATCACGAGGCAAATCAATGCTCTCTTGCGTTGCAATGTACTCTAGAACCTTTATTATCTAAGAGCAAATCATCTTTCAGCAGGCTGTCCAGCGCAGCAAGTGAAGAACACCATACACATAACACTGATGACCGACAAGCTGTGTAGCAACGTACCTCGTCAAATGAAGGTGGCTGAAGAGTCACGACCTTGCAGAGATGTTTGACAGCTTCAAGGTTAGAAGCATCAGAGCAGCAGAAAATGATCTTGTTACACCCTGCATACCTCCCCAAGAACCAACCGATATAATGCTGAAGATCGGATGAAAGCTTATCAGCGTCATGAATGACAACCACTGCACATATGTAAACCACCGATGCTTCAACACAACATGTAAAAATGCTGCCAAATCAACGCTGAACATGCAGCTGTTTGAAATTCCAACTTGTATTAATAAAGGATTGCAAGTTACCTCTGCAGTTAGTATGGTCACAGACCGAGTTTTGTGATGGGATGGATTCATTCAACAAAGTAGTGATGACATACTTCTCATACCCATGTAAATCGGGCAAGTTTACCTCCACATGATGTCCTGAAATCTTCACTCTGACATCGATGTGCTTTCTAATTTCTCCCTACGGCATCGAATTGGTCAATAGATCAGAAAATGATTTCTCAACATTGAAACAGCTTTGCCATTTTAATAAGAAAAATGGAACTTAATCACTTCAGCCAAGAATTCTGCAAGGCACAAGGAAATTAATTGATGGAAAAACGTGTTCTTGCATTGTACCTTCAACTCAAATCTCTTTGTCTGTTCCTCTGTCTGTGAGATGGCAGGATGAACAAAACATAACAATGTGTGAGATGGCAGTTGTTTTTTAGAATGAGGACAGCAAACTTATGCTAAGCGAAGTCTGTAATAGTGACCTTGAGATCATGAGGACCAAAACCATCCCTTATAAGTGCCAGCACCATGCTTCTCTTGCCAACTCCCGGCGGCCCTTCAAATATGAAATGTTTGCATTGGTGTGCAACAGCCTACATGCAAAAAATGAGTAAAAGGCTAAGCATTCATGTGGGAACCTAGATTTCACTCGAACATGAGTGCAACAGTTGACTCCAAAGCTGCTCTAAGATGAAACTGTAAATTGCAAGCCAGCTCAGACAGACATGGTGATCTTGTAAGTTGTAACATCCTCCACTAAAATCGTAGTAATGTTACGAGAAGGAACGTTTGCAATGGTGATCACCAGCTGGTAGAGCTCGGCGGCGACGGCCTTGTTGCAGATGAAGTCGTTGAGGACACTGGGCCGGTACTTGTACGCCCACACGAACTTGTCCGCCGCCAACGCTGGAGAATCGGATTGGGACTGAGGGGAGTCGTCGCTTGTGTCCGTCTGCAGCGACAGGGATCTCACCGAGGTGTTGGGCGAAACCTTAAGCCAGGTGCCTTCTCTTTTGACGGGAGTGATCGGCGTGGCGCGCTCGCTGCTCCCGGCGCACTCGCCGGCTCCGGCAATGGCTTTCGATCCCACCCCCGGCGCGCGGACCGCGGGCTCCGCTCTCTCCCTCAAAGGCCTCCTCTCGTGGACACTCGCGTTCGCGGCGGCCTCCTCTCTCTCCCTCAAAGGCCTCCTCTCGGGGAGACTCGCGTTCGCGGCGGGCTCCTCGTCCTCGTGGCGCGGCGGCGGCACCACCTGACCCGCGGCGGCCGTTGCGACCGGCAACGGCCTTGGCCGTGGCGGCGGGCTCGGGGCGCCGCCGCCCTTGGGCAGGAGCGAGGCGCCCCAGCGGTGGAGGCGGAGCATGAGCTGCGAGTGCGGCGTCCTCCCGCCGGCCTGCCCGGCCGGGCGGCCGCACGCCGGGACGAGGAGCGGCAGGATGCCTCCCTGCCCGAGGCCCCCCGGGCGGCGGCGGGTCTCCCGCCGCCGGTCCTCGGCGATCACGGCGGAGAGCGTGGCGCCCGGCGACGGCGCGGGCGAAGGCGGGGGCGCGTTGACCGCCATGGCGAGTGATCACGGAGCCCGGAGCTAGCGCCTAGCCGGCGGGAAGTGGTGGACGCGGCGGCGTGTGGTGTGGCATCTGCGTGGCGCGGCGCGAATTTGGAGGTGACGATCCCAATGCGCGGCGACAAAGGCGAGGGCGGTGACGGGGCGACCAACGCGAGAGCAGCCGCGACCGGGCGGTGTGCTCCGCTGGGGGGTGGCAGGGACGACGGGGACTGGAGCCAGTCAGGATGCGCGAGCGCCGGTTCCTGCCGGACCTGGGGGAATCATTCCCGAATCGTTCTTTCTCCTCTGAGTCCTCTCGGCACCCACGGCCGGCGGCCGGCTTCCAGACGGCGACGCCAGGTTTCGGGGCGAGCCTCGCCTCTCTGTGCCGTTGCAAATTCAAATACGAAGCTGGCCGCGGGGACCAATCCAGCGGACATTCCTGACAGCTCGAGTTTCGCCGACCAAATCGACGTTGCGTCGTTGGACATGCCGGCGCCACGTGTCACGGTGTTGTGTGACTTAGTTCGGAATTTGACTCCGTGATGTAACCTCCGCCAAGCGCCAAGATTCAGAGCAGCTTGGTTTGCTATCAATTTTTGCCATGCTAAAAAAATTTGGCTACCAATTGGTTAATATATAGAAATTGGTCATGTTGACCAAAATCATGGTAAGTTATTAGAAGCTTCTTAAACCTTACTACAAGAGAAGAGAGTATCAGTTGATTGGGTATCAATTTCTTGCCAACACACCAATCAGGCTCTCAGTACCTTTCCTCCTCCTCTTTCAAGGCACGCCTCACCTTTAGCTTATCTCAGGCTTTCAGCCCACACTGGCGTGGTAACCGAACCGCTCCCATCCGCCATGACCGCATAATTGAGCTTGAACCAGCAACGCAAGGACTGGAGAGGGAAGGTGAGAGGGATCATGGGATGTACAGTGAGGCTTGGAGATGCATTGACGGGGATTAAATCGAGGTAGAGGAGCTTGATCCCCCTAACCCCCTGGATCCGCCACCTTGCTCGTCGCGAGCAATGCGACGAAGATGATGCCGGCCCTCTACTCCATGGGATCCCAGTGGTGGTCCGGCCCTTCTTTTCTCTCACGGTGTCGGCGCGTCACGGCTGATATTGCTTGCCTGGTCTGGGAAATGGTTCAAGTCCTGGCTGTTTTCGCTTTGAAGGTAAGACGTGGGCAAAGTTACTGAATCTCGATCTCTAGCGTCACGTCAAGGTTCAGAAGATGTCTTTTCAAATAACTTAGGTCTTGTTTAGATCTCTAAACGCAAAATGTATAATTTTTGTAAATCGCTTGTATGGTATACTAAATGTAGTCAAAAAATAAATCGCATTACACAAATGGTCTGTAAATCGCGAGACGAATCTAATGAACCTAATTACGACGTGATTAGACACTAAATTGCTATAGTAATGCTACAGTAAATATACTCTAATAATGGATTAATTAGGCTCATTAGATTCGTCTCGTAGTTTACAGACGAGATCTGTAATTAGTTTTGTGATTAGTCTACGTTTAATACTTCAAATATTGAAAATTTCTTTCCAAAAACGTAAAAATGCAAAATGCAAAATGATCTAAACACACTCTTAAAAAAAGTTTCAGAAGATGTCGACGTCTCGGATTTATACAATGTTTAATGGTGAATAGGTGATGCCGCATAAACAGCAGAATATGCGGCAACTGCTTCAGGTGGTCAGTCTTCTTTTTTTTTGTGAAAGAAATTCATTTTTTAAGCAGAAGTATCTAACCATCTAGGTCTTCCCGCCTATACCCCAATGGCGGCATGAACCGTGGGAGAGGTTGTTCCAATCCAACCCCTCAAAGGAAGACTGTAAGATTAGTGGAGAATGTTAACCAGTGGGAGGTTCCTGCAAACACCATGAGCTGCTGGCCGAGAAAACGGTCGAGTCTGATCATCGTTGGCTTCAGTGAACAGCTTCATTTCAGGTCACCAAGACATTGTGCTTTGGGATGGCCTGCTAAATCGGGACCATCAGATGTAGACATGTAGTAGATCGGACGGCTTTCAGATAAACGGTAAATGACAATGACGATCGCCCCGGACATCCTATTTGAACCTAAACCAGTAAACCTGCATCGAGCAAACAGGAAACCACAACCATCCTGGATCCAGTTCTGCACGCATGCAGTCCTGATTCTTCAGACAAAAGAAGGCAGCGACCACCTCGGCACTATAAGGCTCAGTTTGGTTTTATAAGTTTAAGTCACTTTTTCCATCACATCGCATGTTTAAACACTAATTAGGAGTACTAAATATAGATTTATTATCAAACTAATTTCATAAGTCGTGACTTAATCACGAGACAAATCTATTAAGTCTAATTAGTCCATAATTTGACCACTAATTACTACAATAACTGTTTGCTAATCATGCATTAAATATACTTAATAGATTCGTCTAGAGCTCTAATTGCAACTTATGCAATTAGTTTATATTAAGTTAACATCCCAATATTTAAATTGACAGCTATTTAAAAAAATCAAACAAGGCCTAAATAGCACTTGCACCCAAGCAGGTTACTGCTGCAGGGTGTCAGGTTGTCTGCCAGAATTTTCTTGGCATAAGTTTAGCCTGGTGTACAAAGTTACCAATCAAATCGTTTCTATTTCCTGTAAGATCTCTGCTCATTTGGCAAGTGACAGAGCAAGAAGTTCAGTGGAGCAAGTAGACTAGCTTGAGGAGGTAAATCTTGCCTGCTTAAAAACTCATTTGTTTGCAGTTTGCTATGCATCAAGTGCAGATCATTGTACTCTGCAATTGGTATGCTGGTTAACGATGTTGGCATTGGAATATGATGATTTGATTAAGATTAGAGATCAAAGAAGACAGTGTGGGTTTGCTTCACATTTTCAATGCTTGAAACAGTATTTTCCCCCAATCATCACTACTGCAAAAATAGTTTTTAGAGGCGGGTAAAAAACTATTTTTAAGAACGGGTACCGCACCCATTGATGTTTACCGCAGCTAGAAATAGTTGTTTGCAGGGGCGGATGTTATACCCATCCCTAGAAATCAATTTCTAGAGGCGGGTGATGGGGTGACCAGCCCCTAGAAATTGATTTCTAGGAGCGGGTCACCCATCACCCGTCCCTAGTAATTGATTAAAAAAATAAAAAAGGGATGCTCCAGCTGCCGCGCGCCGCAGGCTGCCTCGCCCAGCCACACGCGCAGCGCGCCGCGGGCCGCCGCACACGTCGTCCGCCGCACACGTCCGCGGCTGCCGTTCGCCACACGCGCTGTCCGCCGCTTGCCGCCGTGTCCGCGGCTGCCGTCCGCCGCTCGCCGTCGCGTTCGGGGGACGCGTGCCGTCGCCGCCACGCGTCGCGCGCGCTGCCGCCCGTTCGCCGTCGGGTTCGGCGGTCACGCGCCGTCGCCGCCCACCGCCGCGTCGCGTTCGGCGGCCGCGCGCCGTCGCGTCCGCCGCCGCGTCGCGGTCCCTGCTCGCCGCCCGCCGCCGCCCGCGGGCTGCCGCTTGCACACCGCGCGCGCCGTCGCCTCCGCCGCGCCGCGCTGTAGCGAAAATGGCCTCTCATGCCATATTTCAGTATAATGTTTTGGTGATTGATATAGACAACACAACACTTGGACTAATATGATTGTTAAGATGACCATTTTCAGGCTTTTAGGTTCAAGTGATGACAAAGTGAAGATAGGCGTAGCTAGGCCCGAAGGGCCGCACCTACGGTGGTTCAAACACTGAACCTCTTCGGTCCAAAGGACAAGAATTGAAGAGACCATCCAAGTCAAAGAAATCAAGACAGAGATACTTTAGTATCACCGGTTGAACCGGCGCTGAGAAAATCACATACGTCGGTGCATTGACTTGGAGCACACCAGGAATTTTGGTTTAACCGGTTGAACCGACATTAGGGAAGTTGAATACGTCGGTGCAATGGACCCAGAAGCTGAGGCAAGGTCTATACACCGGATGAACCGACGATTAGGTCTTGGTGAACGTCGGTGCAGTTGTCTAGAGAGTTGGTTTTCAGAGTTCACAGCACAACTACACTCACCGGTTAAACCAACGCAGCATCGGTTGATTGCCCGTACACGTAACGGCTAGTTTTTGAGGCGGGCAGTTTAGTATCACCGGTTGAACCAACGATGATGGCTATTGGAGGTGCGTCGGATTAACCGGCGTTAAGTATTTTTCTGGCAGCTTTTCTCCAACGGCTATATTTGCTTGTGCTGCCTATATATACCCCAAGGCCGGGTCATTTGAGGTTGCTGGAGACTATGGAAGCATAAAAGAGTTAAAGATCCTCTCCAACCACCTTAGAGCTTCATTGTACATCATATAGGCTTAAGCACACTTGTGAGAGTGCTTAGTGCTTGATTAGGCTTAGTTCTTGAGAGAACTAGCTTGAGTGAAAGTCTTGCTGCGGCAAGCATCTTGTGTACTCGTCGTGTGACCCTCCGACTTGGTGTGGAGAGGCAACGACACTTTGTGCGGGGAAGGAGACCCCTCTTGGTGAGAAGCTCCAATAGTGAAGACTGGTGCCGTTGGTGACGCTTTGAGAGAGACGGTGGCGGTGGCCTTGTCTTGGTGACTTGGCGCCACTTAGCCTTTACTTGCCGAAGCCTTGGTGGCGAACACAAGTCGGTGATCAAGCGAAGAGACTTGGCATCACACTTGTTCTTGTTGGACAAGTGGCCGTGGACGTAGGGAGGGACTTGGTGTCCTAACCGAACCACGTTAAATCGTGTGTCTTGGTGTCTTCACGGGAGTTTGCATATTCTCTCCCTTACCTCTTTACTTACCGTATTATGTTTCCGTATTTACTCTATCTTGCGTGCCTTTACTTTCCTAGTTAGTTTGATTAGGATTGGCTATAGGTTGCAAGTCTTTTAGGGGTAAGTAGAGAGTAGCATAAATAAACTTTAGTCATAACTAGCATATGTAGGATGTGTTAGGTTTATCTTATGCAAATAGATTGAGCCCTAGGATAGAAAGCGATTAGCGACCCTATTCACCCCCTCCCCCTCTAGGGTCGGACACCCCGGTGATCCTTACACGTGCGCTGCCACTCGCCCAAATCCGCCATGGCCGCGCCGCCATGGCCCACATCCACGCTGCCACCGCCCAGATCCGCCGGCTGTGGACCCACGGCAGCGCTCCCGCCGGCCGCCACGACGAGGCCCCGCGGCGGCGCTCGGGCCGGCCGCCGCTCCGAGGCCCAGCACCGGCGCTCGCGCCGGCCGCCGCGCCAAGTCCCAGCGCCGGCGCTTTGAAATGATCGACACTAGGCCTCGAGGGGGAGGGGGGGTGAATAGGTCTATTTAAAAAATTCCTGAGAGCCGTTGGAGTCATCAAACTTCACGTCTATCGGGGTCTCAACAGCACCGAAAGTTTTGTTAAAGACACGATAGGCATGTTCATTAGTACTATAACCAAGTAGAAAATCTTTATCAACTTTTAGCGCAAACTTTGAGCTTTTGGCTTTCTTGTTAAGAATGTAACATTTGCAACCAAAAACTCTAAAGTAATGCACCTTAGACTTGTTACCGGTGATTATTTCGTAGGGTGTCTTGCCCAAATATTTGTGGATGTAGAGACGATTGATGGCATGACACACCGTGTTGATTGCTTCGGCCCAAAAAATATCCGGAGTCTTGTACTCATCAAGCATGGTTCTTGGGGCTTCAATCAACGTCCTATTCTTCCTCTCCATAATTCCATTTTGTTGAGGTGTATATGGAGCGGAGAATTCATGCTTGATTCCCTCTTCATCAAGATATTCCTCAATATTGGTATTTCGGAATTACGAGCCATTGTCACTTCTAATATTCTTTATCTTCAACTCAAATTCATTTTGAGCTCTTCTAATGAATTTCTTGATAATTCCTTGTACTTCGCTTTTATCATGCACAATGAATACCCAAGTGAAACGAGAAAAATCATCAACAATAACAAGACCATATTTGTTACCGCCAATGCTAATATAGGTGATTGGCCCGAAGAGATCCATATGCAGAAGCTTCAAAGGTCTTGATGATGTCATGATGTTCTTGGGAGGATGTGGAGCACCAACTTGTTTCCCGGCTTGACATGCACTACACAACCTATTTTTCTCAAACACAATATTGGTTAGTCCTAGGATGTGCCCGCCCTTTTGAAGTTTGGCCAAGTTCCTCATGCCAACATAGGCTAGATAGCGATGCCAAAGCCAATCCAAGTCAGATTTTGCCACTAAACAAGTTTTGGGCTCAATTTTCTCCTTAGAGAAATGAACAAGATAAACTTTGCCCTTTAAAAGATCTGTAAAAGCGATAGAGGAATCCTCCCTTCTAGTGACGGTCACACCCTCATTAGTAAAGAGACAATTGTAGCCCATCAAACAAAGTTGTGAGACGGACAACAAATTGTATCCCAACTTTTCAACTCAATAAACATCATTAATTGAATTATTACGAGCAACAGCAATTTTACCCAATCCGATTACTTCTCCTTTGCTATTGTCTCCAAAGACAATAGTTTCTTTGGGTATGTCATCCGTTTCCAATGAAGTGAACAAGTCCTTCTCCCCGGTCATATGATTTGAATAATCACTATCAATCAAATATGCGCTTCAATCGGAGGAGTATGCCTACAAAACAAATTAAGGCTCAAGATTTAGGTACCCAAACTTGTTTGGGTCCTTGAAGATTAGTATAAGTCATCTTGGGCACCCACACACTCCTCAACTTCCTAGTGTGAGCACCAATATACTTGACCACCATCTTCCCATTTTGAATCACCACGGTATAGTCAATGGACTAGTTGCATGATATGGGAGATGACACATTCTTGTTGCTTGTGTTGACCTTCGTTGTGTTCTCAACCTTGTTCTTACCTTGGTCAACACTCATCTTTGTGCTACGGTGAGCCATGTTCATCAAGTCACAAAGATTTGCTCCTTTCTTCCAAAGAGGGATGGACTTGCCATTCACAATCTTAGAACCATTTGTATTGTTTCCTCTTGTGTAGCCAAGTCCATCATAAATGCTTGGATACCTTTGAGCCGTGTTGTAAGCCGGGTGTAACTCGAAATCACTCTTTGGCTTAAGGTTTATCTTTCCAACTAGCATGTTCAACTTGTAAATTTGAGCGTCTTTGGCCTTGATTGCTTCTTCTAGCTTGGCAAGGTTAGTAACACAAGCATTTATATCATGATTATGATATTTCAAGCACCCTTTGCTAGTGGAGGCATTAGAGTCAAGACTAGCTTTGGAATTAGACTTGGTTTTCCCCCAAAGAGTACTATAGTCCACTTCAAAAATTTTGTAAATATCTTCAAGGCATGAATGCCTCTCTTGAAGTTCACTATGAGCATTCTTTAGTCTAGCTAGTGAATCATTTGTCAAAGCATGATTCTTTGACATCCTCAAATTTGAGTCATTGGCAAGAGACAAGTCCATTGCCAATTTCTCAACCTTATCCTTTTCCTTGGCTAAAGATTTTTCTAGAGCAAGGTTTCTCTCCTTCTCAAAGATGAGTAATCTTCTTGTTCTCTAAGAATCTCTTTCTTTTTCTCTAATTCCTCCATAAATTTCTTAATTTGTTTATAACCTAGTTTGCTAAACTTCTTTATCATGTTTTCTTTGAGTTGGGCCTCCTCTTTCTCTAAATCATTTTCTACTTCACTAGATGTGGAGGTAGGAGAGGATGGAGGGTTGGCACAGTTTGATACCTTAGTCCCTTTGGCCATAAGGCATATAGGGCCTTCATCTTCATCATCAGAGAGGTTGTTGAAGAGCTTCAGTGTTGATGATGTAGAGAGCAAGGCAAGAGATTCCGTGCCCTCATTGTCGGAGTCGTCGCTAGACTCCTATTCTTCACCAACATGTGCCTTTCCATGCTTCTTCTTGTACTCTTTGCTCTTCTCTTCGTACCTTGTAAGCATCTAGGCCCTCAAGGTATGTTTCGGTGATTAATGACGACCATTAATGTGACTAATGAGTTTCTGCAGCTTAATAGATCATTATCGCTCATTTGGTCATATGTCAAAAAGAGGCCCGTCAATTTCGTTATCCAAAAAGGCGATCTCGGTATTCAACTCAAAAATATGTCAAGACTAAGGATCTTTCTAGTCCTAAGTGTCATAAGGCTGAGAAGGACACTTAGGTTAGTATAGGTTTTATAGTTTTGTAGTGATCGCAATATTAAGAGGGGTTAAGGTCAAGTAACTTGAGCATGGACATGGTCATTTGAAAATGAATGCACACTATGGTCACTTAGGTTTCTAGAAGTTCAAATAAGTGGTTTTCAACTTATATCTCAAGAATATTTGGATTTCACTCAAGACTCAAATCAGAAAAGGCAAAATCAGAAAAAGTCTATACACCGGTTTAACCGATGCTTCCACTTTTCTATACGTCGGTTAAACGAAGTCAGCAGAGTCTGGACAAGTTCTATACACCGGTTAAACCGATGTTGTTTGAATTGACGTTGGTGCATTAGTCCAGAGTTGGTTTTTCCAGGGCATTTCAAGTTCAATACACCGGTTAAACCGACGCTGTTTGAAATGAGACGTCGGTGCAATTGACCAGTGAGATGGTTTTTCCAGGGATTTCAGAAGTTGTACTCACCGGTTAAACCGACGATGGTTTTGAGTTAACGTCGGTGCATTTGTCCAGAGACTTGGTTTTTCAGTTGATCAGTGGACAACTACACTCACCGGTTAAACCGATGATACGTCGGTTAATCTGCCCAAGTTGTAACAGCTAGTTTTCAGAATGGGCAGTTTACATTCATCGGTTAAACCGACGCTGACTATTGGAGGTACGTCGGATTAACTGACGCTATGCAGTTTTCTAGCAGCTTTTCTCCAACGGCTCTATTCGTGTGAGCTGCCTTTATATACCCCTCCAATGGGTCATTTTGCATACTCTTAACACCAGGCAACATTCATACACTCATACTTTGTTGAGAGCCACCTTGAGCTTCATCTTCCACATATTTGTTCATTCAATCAATCAAGAAGCAAGACTAAGGACTTGAGTAGAGAGAAGCTTGTGTGCATCCGTTCTTGGTGATCGGTTCTTGCTCAAGTGAAGGCCCTAGCTTGTTACTCTTGGTGATTGGCAGCACCTAGGCGATCTTGGTGATTGAAGGTGTTTCTTCCGGAGCTTGCCAAGGATTGTGGGAGCCCGAAGAAGGTTGTACGTGGCTTGAGCTCCACCACGCCGGGATGGTGAACGGAGACTCTTAGTGAGCGCCCAAGTCTCGGTGACATGGGAGGTGACAAGACTCTTAGTGAGTGTCACAATGTGGATTAGGGGTGTGTGCCAACACATCGACACCACGGAAAAAAATCCGGTTGTCTCTTGCCCACTCTTTCTTTTCAAGCACTTACTTTCATGCAATTATTCATGTGCTTGACCTTAGAGATCATAGCTTAGCTCTACCTTGCTTAGTTTCATATCTTTGTTAGCTTGTGTAGTTTGTTTTGTTAGCCGGTTGGTGAATTGAGCCTTACTAGCATTGCATAGGTTAAGGTTGTTTTAATTGTCTTAGAATTTTGAAAAAGGCCCAATTCACCCCCCTCTTGGTCCATCGATCCTTACATACCTCTTCTCCTTGTCATAACTTTTGTCATTACTCTTGCCCTTGTGCTTCTTGTCTTCACTTTCATCATTGTCATTTTGAGGACAATCCGATATGAAGTGATCCTTTGCACCACACTTGTAGCATGTTCTTTGTTTTGTCCCTCTCTTGAAGTTTCTTTTCTTCATAAACTTCTTGAAGTTTCTCACCATCATTGCCGTTTCTTCATCGGTGCTATCTCCCTCACTAGACTCAACTTTCTTCTTTTGTTTTGACAGCTTCTCACTTGTTTCAACCGTTTTGCTAGGTTCGGCCTTGAGAGCAATAGTCTTGACTTCATCTTGACCAATTGATTTGGCCACATCTAGATTATTCATCTCATGAAATTGCAACTCATTCAACAAGTTGATTGGCTTCATCTTTCTATATGATTCTTTGCCTCTAATGATGGTTGCCAACATTGGATTTTTGGGTGCATATGCTCTAAGCATCTTCTTAGTGACCTTGAAATCATCCCAATCTTTACTACCAAGAGTTCTAGTCTCGGTAACAAGAAGAGTGAGCCTATCATGCATTTGTTGAATGGTTTCATCCTTCTTCATGACAAATGATTCCAACTATCCTTGAAGAAGATCCATCTTTCCTTCTTTAACTTCATTATTGCCTTCATGTGACATTTGGAGAGTTTCCCAAATCTCTTTTGCAGTTACCATTCCTCTAACTTTGTTGTATTCCATTGTGCAAAGAGAACTTTTGATGACTCTCACGGCTTGGGCATTGCGAAATAAATCATGCTCATGTTCCGGAGTGACCACTTCATCTTCTCCGAGTTGAGGCACACCAACGCACACAATGGTCCAAAGGTGTGGGTTAAGACCATACAAATGCACTTGCATGTCATCACTCCAACGTGCATAATCCGTTCCATCAAAGCAAGGAGGTTTACCCATTGGAACGGTTGAGAATGAAAGGTTGGAGGATTGGAAATTTGAGCTATCATATGTATGAGACATAGAGTGAAATTCGTGTTGATCATTCTTCTCACTTTCCTTCTTCATCTTTTCATTGAAAAGAGCTAGAGCCTTCTTTTCAACCCTTTCACTCATCTTCTTCTTGATCTTTTCTTTTCGCTTAATTGCCCGTTCTTGTTCAGTCATTTCACCTTCAATATCGCTAACTCCGAAGTCACTATCATTGACTTCATATGCGGAGGGAGCACCACAACCACTTGCAGAAGTCTCATCAGCCATAGTATTTTTCCCTTAGCGGTTAAGCCTTAATCAAGAGATTAGGCTCTAATACCAATTGAAAGGATCGACACTAGGCCTAGAGGGGGGGGGGTGAATAGGCCTATTTAAAAAATTCCTGAAAAACTTGGCAGAAAATCGTCAAGCTCGGATGATCGGGCCTAGGTTCGGATGATCCGGTCCTGGTCAGGCCCGGATGATCCGGCCTAGGGTCGGATGATCCGACAGGGGGAAATAAACTTGCATGAGATTTAAATTTACTTAGCTTTTGACGATTTCCTTTGAATACAAAGTTGATAAATGAAGTAGTCAAGCCTGAGAGTCACTTAAGTACAAAGGAAATGCAACTAACGAGTAGATCAAGACAAGATTAGCTCAAGAACAATAAATACAACAAAAATAAAATTGACACAAAATTTATCCCAAAGATCACTCCACAAAGGAGCTACGTCTCCGTTGAGGTGCTCACAAAGAGCAGGATTGCCCTTTAACCCTTTCCCTCACTCAATCAACCACTTAGGAGGATTGAGGTGCTCACTAGCAAAAGTCCACAAAGGACGGGTAATACAAACTTCCAGAGGCTCAATCACAAAGGAAAGGGTGCTCACCGGCACCTCTAACCGTCTAGGAGTAAAGCTCCAAGAGTAACAAACGTGAATCGACGAATCGAGGTTGCTTCAAATGCTTCTTGAGATGAACAAGTGCTAGCTCACGGAGTGCTCTCGAATCACACCTCGAATCTCACTTCCTCTCAATCCCTAGGTGTTTCCTTACTAGAATCAAACTCTTGGATGGAGAGAAGTGGAGGATTTAGTGTTTTGGAGTCGAGGTTGGTCGGGAAGAGAGAGAGAAATGAAGGAAGAGGGTGAAGGGGTATATATACTCCCACACCCGAAAGTGACCGTTGTGTGTTTTCTGGTGGAGCCCGGATCATCCGGAGTAACCTCGGATCATCTGGGGTAGTGACAAAATAAGCTAAATACACACTGAAATTCCGAGGTCCAGATCATCCGGTGTATGGCCGGATCATCCGACCTGGGCCTCTTCTGGACGCTCACAAGTCACCAGGTCCGGATGATCCGGCCATCCGGCCTCCAAAACTCCGGGCACTGTTTGGCCGGATCATCCGACCCAGTGCTGAAACAAAGTGCTGCGGCTGAAATTTTGTGAGTGAATTTCTCTCAAGAGTTGCATCTCATGTGAAGCATTTTAACAACAAAAAATTCATCTGAATGCATCCCCCTTGATAGTACGATGAATCCTATACTCAAATTCAAATCGAAAATTAAAAGTAAATCCCGATTGAATCCACCATACTAATTTTGAAATTGGGGACCTTCCTTTCATCTTCTTCTTATTTTTCTTATTTTATTCCTGCACACACTTTCTTCAAAGCATCATATCCCCAAATTGTGATTGTCAAGAATCACCAAAATCAATTAGGGGCCTAGATGCACTTTCACACTCCCGCCGGCCGCGGCGCCCAGGCCCAGCGCCAGCCATGGGATGAGGCTGAGGGAGTTCGAGAGAGAGAGAGATAGAGCTAAGAGGAGAGGAGAGTTAGAGAGAGAGAGAGAGAGAGAGCGCGCGCTTCTTTAATGTCTCACGCGATTCGACTCCGTTTGAACTTTCTAGCAGCGCGTGATAGGACAACCCGCCCCTGGAAATGACATTTCTAGGGGCGGGTGGTCCCATCACCCGCCCCTGAAAATGGTCTCATTTCTAGGAACGGGTGATGGGGTGATCCGCCCCTAGAAATGTATTTTCAGAGGTGGGTCGGTTGCTATAGTAACTTCACATCATTTGTAGCAACGGGTCAATTTTTGATCCGTCCCTAAAAAAATTCGGGGCGTTGCTACAAATTGTTTTTGTAGTAGTGCATGCAGAACGATGACACATGGGATGAAACACACGGCAAACAAACCTGATGCATTCATATAAGCACAGCAACATTGTAGGAATATGGGGTAGCAAAAACAAAAGTTTTCTACCACATAAACCAGGATTACTGCAGTTATAGATCACGGGATTACCACTGGACGCGCGGTTACGGAACTTTTGTAGCGCGTCGGTGTAGTGCAGATGGAAGCCGGCAGTGCAGTTGCGTGAACCACCTCACGAACGGCTCATCCTTGTGCAGCAAGCGCATCACCTCCACGAAGTCCACACGTACGGGAAGAAGCTTCGCACTCCGGATTGCTAGATCCAGATTACTGTTCATGGTACTGTTTATCCGCGTGAATAGTAGCCAGGGTTAGGGTTTTTAGGCACCCCCTCCTCTGTTTATATAGCCCCTTAGGTGGGCTGCCTTGGGCCCCACCTTGAGTGCCCCCTTTTGGGCCTAAATGACCCATTAGTGCACCTAAGCCCAGTCTAATTCGGATCTCATCCTTATCACGCTTCTTTCCCTTAAGTGTGTGACCTTATGGGCTCACATGCGAATAGACATGGCCCGAGTACTCTTACTCGGCCCAATAGTAGACAGTGGCCTCTAGCAAGACATGTCAACTACTATACGCACACAAAGATCATATCAGACGAGCCGCCACAATATCATATACATGCTGTTCCCTTTGCCTCACGATATTTGGTCTAGTTTAAAGCCGACCACTCTTTCTCGATCCTGTGATTCGGAATACTTGGTTAACTCTTAACCCCAGCATGGCCATGCATTTCCTGATCCGAATCACTCAAGGGGCCCCAGAGATATCTCTCTCTTGTAGAGAGGGGCAAATCCCATCTTGACCGACTATGTCTCACAGCATGCTTCTTGACAGACCCAAAAGCCACCTTTATGACTACCCTGTTACGGTACAGCGTTTGATGGCTCCTAAGTAAGTCGGTTCACATCTTGAGTACATACGACGATCTCAGGTCTTAGTACACAGTGTACATATTGTGTAATGAGAAGTCATCATCTCATGTTGGGTCAGTTCAGTCTCACATGAGCCCACATTATTAGTTTGACATCCTCATGTCCATGACTTGTGAAACGTAGTCAATCAACTAATACATGTGCTAGTTTAATATTCATGTGTGTCCTCACATGAACTCCGACTAGGAACATTTTAGAATATTCATACAAGTATAGAGTTTCACAAATACTTCACATAAGTATTAATCAATACAAGTTGTCATCCATGAATATTCAAGGTACACTTTATTAACAATGAATACAAGGAAATATGATTGCCTCTAGGAAATATTTCTATATATGTTGATAAATGTATCCTAGAATTCCTAGAAATAATTCCAGGGTTCAATTTTCACATTTTTTGCATTTGGATTGCTATTTATTTTAAATATAGTGAATATTTCCAAAAAAATAGCAAAACAGATTCAAAAATTGTGAAAATTGAACCCTATTATTGTTGTGACCAATAGAATAAGAAGAAAATATGAAAACTATATCTCAGCAATTATTTTCAGTGAGGGGGTGAAAATGTCAAAGTATAGGGTTATGTTATAGTAGTGTGATCCATACATTGTTGATTTGCACACTATTAACTATAATAAATGCTGAAATGTTGTTCTCATAATTTTCACTTGTTCTATTTGAGATAGCAATGCCAGGGTTCAATTTTCACATTTTTTGCATCTGGTTTGCTATTTATTTTTGATATAGTAATCATTATAGGATTTTTTGAAAAATATTATCAGGGGTGGGTGGTAGTGTCAACCGCCCCTGGAAATCTTTTTCTAGGGGTGGGTGGAAGTGTAAACCGCCCCTGGAAATCATTTTCTAGGGGCGGGTGGTAGTTTCACCCGCCCCTGTTAATAATTTTCCATATGCTGCAGATAAATCATTTAATTGCGAAAAAATAGCAAAACAGATTCAAAAATTGTGAAAATTGAACCCTATTATTGTTGTGACCAATAGAACAAGAAGAAAATATGAAAACTATATCTCAGCAATTATTTTCAGTGAGAGGTTGAAAATGTCAAAGTATAGGGTTATGTTATAGTAGTGTGATCCATACATTGTTGATTTGCACACTATGAACTATAATAAATGCTGAAATGTTGGTCTCGTAATTTTCACATGTTCTATTTGAGATAGCAATGCCAGGGTTCAATTTTCACATTTTTTTTGCAACTGGTTTGCTATTTATTTTTGATATAGTAATTATTATAGGATTTTTTGGAAAATATTATCAGGGGCGGGTGGTAGTGTCAACCGCCCCTGGAAATCTTTTTCTAGGGGCGGGTGGAAGTGTAAACCGCCCCTGGAAATCATTTTCTAGGGGCGGGTGGTAGTTTCACCCGCCCATGTTAATAATTTTCCATATGCTGCAGATAAATCATTTAATTACAAAAAAAATAGCAGAACAGATTCAAAAATTGTGAAAATTGAACCCTATTATTGTTGTGACCAATAGAACAAGAAGAAAATATGAAAACTATATCTCAGCAATTATTTTCAGTGAGGGGGTGAAACTGTCAAAGTATAGGGTTATGTTATAGTAGTGTCATCCATACATTGTTGATTTGCACACTATGAACTATAATACATAATGAAATGTTGCTCTGATAATTTTCACATGTTCTATTAGAGATAATAATGCTAGTGTTAAATTTTCAAAATTTTTGAATGACATTTGCTATTTATTTGGGCATAAAATATTTTTCAGCTAAATTTGAAAAAATATTTTCAGGGGCGGGTGACATCACCACCCGCCCCTAGAAACTCTTACCAGGAGTGGGTGACATCACCACCCACCCCTGGAAATAGTTACCAGGGGCGGGTGACGCCACCACCCGCCCCTGGAAACCATTAGCAGGGGCGGGTGACGCCACCGCCCGCCCCTACAAACCCTTCCCCTATAAAAAACAGGGGAGCCTCCAACACTTAGCCATTTTCGTGGAGCCTTTCGAACGACGCCGCCAGGCTGCCAAAATTTGGAACTGCGCCGCCGTCGTCCTCCTCCACCGCCGCCGGTCCACCACGCCACCGTCCTCTCGGCTCCGCGCACCGTATCTATACCGCCGCCGCATCCTCGAGCTGCCGCGCCGTCCTCGCCGCCGCCTGGATCTACGCCGCCGCCGTCGAGCCTCCTCCGCCGCCGAGCTCCCGGCCGTCGAGCCCTCCTCCACCGAGCTCCCCGCCTGAAAGGCCCTCGTTTGGTTTTGATAATTGAGTGACAACTTAGGTGGACTAATAAGTGTTTATGTTGAGATACACAGGTGATTAGTCCACACAAAGACACTAGTATGAGCAACATGTGTCATGGAGGAGAAATGACTAAGGGTTGATTCTATGCTCATATAGTGTGATGGAGGAACTCATTGCATATGAGACATGACATGGAGTCATGTGACAAAAGTGGAGAAGATCAAGACAAGGTTTGGCTTGATGAATCGGTTGTAATGGTGAAGGGCAAGTCAAGGCTTTGAAGCGAGGGACCGCGTGGCAGTGAAGCTTGGGCAAGACTTGGCGCCAATGGACCGAGGCAACGATGAAAAGCGAGCAAGGTCAAGATCGATGGACCAAAGAGGTCATGTGATGATATGGAGTGGATCATATCATTCAAGGAAGATCAAGCCAAGTGTTGACTCATGATGATAATCAAAAGACTTGATGGAGTTTGGTGCTTGTGTGGCATCATCATTTGGAAAGATTAAATGGAATGCGCAAGGCAAAGGTACGACTTGTAGGACATTTCATTTCACCGGTCAAAGGTTGTGTAGAGAAGTGCATGACCGGATTTAGGATAGATGGCCGTACTATCAAGAGGGGCAAACTTATTTGCATATCGGTCATCTAGTGCCACTTGAGCGATCTAACAATGCAATGTTGCTAGGATCGAGTGGCGTGGTGAGATCAAGTGAAAATCCTTTGAAAATGATTATGAAAATGCTAACACACATGCAAATGGTGTTGTTCACTTGGTGTTGTTGGCACATTTGCAAAGGAGAAAGAGTTGGAGTTGATGTTTATCAACTTGGGGAAGCAAGAAAGACTTTTCGGTGTTCTTCGGAGATTAGGTTGGCTCTTGGAGTGAAATACTGCTTTGATCTATTGTGTTTTGGATCAAATATTCAGTTGGGTTGTGTAGCCGTCTGAATAAGCTTTCCATAGAGTCCAAGATCACCTATTTTGGCCATCGGAGATAAGAATTATGGCCGTTTTACCGAGGTACATTTCTGCTGAAAATGTATCTGCGGATAGTCCGCCCATGGGGGCCGGACGGTCCTCTGTTGTCTCGTTTGAGCTCGAACAGAACCGTTCTTGGCTCTGGATGGTGGTCCAAAATGAACCGCGGACCGTCCGGTCCTTGGAGACGGACGGTCCGCCTTTAAAACCTGAAACAGGCGCAGAAACTTGGTAGTTCTGTCTTGGATGTCTAAATTGTACTGCGAACGGTCTGGCTTTTGGGGGCGGATGGTCCGGCTCCTAATGAAATTTCTGGGACAGAAACCTTGTAGGTTCTGGTGGTTTGCACGAAGTGAAGGGCGGATGGTCCGCCCAAGGGGAGCGGACGGTCCGCCCCTCAACTTTCAGTTTGCCCAGAGACGTTGTCTCTCTGAGTGTTCGGAGTATCTGAACGGCGGACGGTCCGCCCCTAGGTCACGGACAGTCCACGAAGGGCTCTAACGGTCGACTCTGACACGTAAGCATTGCGTTTCTAGCCATTGGTTTTGAATGGCGGACGGTCCGATCTCTGTGAGGCGGACAGTCCGCAAAAGCTTTGTTTTCATGAGTTTTGAGTGTAACAGCTAGTTTGGGGCCTCCCTTAATATATAGATGGTGTGGCCTGCCATTTGAGGTTGCTGAGCACCTTGGGGACTTGGTGTCCTTGTGTGAGAGTGCTTGAGAGCCCTCTACTCACTCTTACTTGATAGTAATCATCCGATCGAGTGAGAGAGCGATTCTAGTGCGATTGCTTTGAGAGATTGCATCGAGTGGCACTAGGTGATCTTGTTGCAATCCGGTGTGTTTGTTACTCTTGGAGGTTGCCACCTCCTAGACGGCTTTGTGGCAAGAGGCTCCGTTGAAGCCCGTAAAAAGATTGTGCGGTCCTCCGGAGAAGAGATTGTGACGGGTATTGTGCTCATCCCGCGGGAGCCACGAAGGGCAACTCTAGTTGAGCGTGATGTGAAGAGCAACAAATGGCCCGGCCGGATCATGTGCTAGAGCTCGGTGTGAGCACTCCACGTAGGAGAGTGTGACTTGAGAGTCACCACTAGCAAGAGGATCGGCGGCAACCTTGGAGCTTGTCTCAACGGGGATTAGCTTGGTGGCAACCAAGTGAACCTCGGGATAAAAATCACTGTGTCAACGTGTTCATCTCTTCTCGGTGGTTTGCATTCTCCAAATCACAAGCCTTGTATTTACATTCATATATACCTTGTGCTTGAGTAGTTGCTCTCTAGTGATTAGTTAGCTTGTGTAGCTTGCTAATCATCTTCTTGCTTGTGTAGCTAGAAGTAGAGATCCTAGTGTAACTAGTTAGCTTGTGTAGCTTAATTGGTTGCTCTTACTTAGATTGTGTAGCTAAGCAAGTTGAGCTCTTGAGTTTGGATTGTGTATCTTTGTCCTTGAGCATCTAGTGAGCTTAGGTTTGGATTTGTGCTTTTGCTCATTAGAATTGTGTAGGAGCTCCCCCGGTTTGTGGAGTATTAGTGCTTAGGCTTGTGTGGCTTGGCATTAGAATTGTTAGGAGAGCTCTTGCTAGCTTGGCACTCCATTTGCTTTGTGTAGGATCCTTTTGGAGGTGCCTTAGAGTCATAGTTAGAGGGATGAAGTCTTGGCTAAGCGAATAGTTTCAATTCCGCATAAGTTTCAGTTAGCTGGCGCAATTAGTTTTAGAAAAGGACTATTCACCCCCCCTCTAGTCCGCCATATCGACCCTACAAGTGGTTTCAGAGCTGAGGTCTCTCATTTGTGGTCCTTACCGACCCGATAGGATGGCGACTTATGGGCTAGATGTTGAGTGTCCACACATTTTTTATGGCACACACTTTGCACGGTGGAAAAATTGGATGACATGCAATTTTAAGTTTATTTGCCCTCAAATGTGGTGGATGGTAGATGTAGGTTTTTCTCATGTGTTAGATGAAAGAAATCTAACTCAAACACAAGAGAAATGCCTAGATCTAGACATCCAAGCTACTAACATATTATTTAGATCTTTGCATGATTGCATTCTTTGTGAGGTCATGAACATGAAAACCGCCTACGAGATTTGAAGTTATCTCAATGAGACATATGGGGCGGCCTCCGATGATGATGATAAGCCCAAAGAGGGAGTACATGAGGATGATGAGCACATCCACGACATTGTGGTTGTGGAAGATTGCTCCACCTCATGGTCAAGTGATGATGATGATGATCAATCTACAACAAGCTCACTTGACACGGTTGATGATGACAATTTAATTGTTGCAAATAATGATTCTACTCCAAGCACACTTGATGGTCAAGTTGATTCATGCACGGATGATATTGCTACGTTAAGCTCATCTCCATCGCCACATTGCTTCATGTCACAAGGTGACACAAATGTATCAAATTGCAATGTGATTGATCTTGATTCATATGATGAGCTCTTGAGTAGATATGCTAGCATGACCAAATTATTTGAGAAAGTGTTAGCCAAAACAATCAAATTGGAAAAAGAAAACTCTTTTCTCAAAGACACATGTGAACAACAAAAGCATCTATTTTATGTCATGAGTTGTTCACATGAGGAGCTAAAATTGACTCATGAGGAGTTTAGTGTTACTCATGAGAATTTGGTACTAGACCATGCTTTACTCACTAACAAATTTTCTAGTAAAGAAATTAAAACTAGTGAGAGCTCATCACATGGGTCAAAGAATCAATTGCAAAATGTTGCTAACCCTTGTGATGTAGGCAAGAAGCATGTATCCACCTCTTGTGATAGTTTATTGTCTATGCCATGTTCTTCACAATTAGATGCTTGTTCTTCTTCTATGCAAGATGAGACTAACCTTGTAGAAGAAAACAAAGAGCTCAAAAGTCAAGTGAAGTATTTGAGCAATAAGATAGAGAGGTGGACAAAATCAAAAGTCACCTTTGAAAGCATAATCAAAAATCAAAGAAGCTTCGGTGACATGAGTGGCATTGGTTCCAACAAGAGCAAAGTCAAAGACAAGAAATAGGGCAAGAATAAATATAATAGGAAGATAAAGAAGTAAGAAGAAATGAAGCTATCTCATTTCATGTGCTTTCATTGCCATGAGATGGGACATCTTGCAAACGGTTGCCCCAATAAAGAAAAGCTCAAGTTAAAGAAGGAAGAAGAGAAACTTAGACATGTCAAATGCTTCAAGTGCCGCACTTGGGGTCATCTCACCTCGATGTGCCCAACCAAATAATTGGTGAAGCAACAAGAGAAACTTCAACCAGTCACAAGTTGAGCAAGAGAAGGCACCCCAAGATCAAGTCAAGATCAATCATGAAGATCAAGTTGATGACTTGAAGATGAAAAACAAGAAGACAAGAAGGGGTGAAAAAAGAGCAAGGCATCCAATGCATATCCAAGATGCCAAGATGATGAAAGTTGCTCACATCAAGTGCCATAGTTGTGCAACATTGGGCCATCTAGCTTCGGGTTGCCCAAACAAGCTTGAGAAGAAGGCTCAAGCAAACAATAAGAAGCAAGGCAATGAGAAGCATCAAATGAGCAAGGAAGAAAAGGCTCAACAAAATAGAAGATGCTACTTATGCCGGGAAAGGGGACACATGGCTAATTCATGTCCCCTAGGTAATAAATCTAAGTCTATTTCAATTGATGCAAATATTATGCTTAGAAAGGATGGTAATTGTACCTCATTGGTTGCTATTGCAAAACATCCCGCTATCCATACTAAGGCATTGCCTAAGTTTGTTGCTCCTAACTTGAGAGGACCCAAACTTGTTTGGGTACCATCAAAATGTGGATAAATATGTGTAGGTACTAATGACATTGGAGGCTTGATTCAATTGGTTCTATCTTGTTCATCATGTGTTTGAGTCAAGTAATTGAAGCCTAGTGCTATTCTCATCCCAATGTCAAGTCAAAATAATGAAGTTCAAGTACTACAACATACAAGTGCCTTACTCTAGGTGTGGTGATTATTAGAAATATTTGATGGCTTGCAAACCTTTTTTGTTGAATCTTGTTTTTGGATGAAAATAATTTTGCAAGTTGAGAAATGAGCTAAAAGTCTTTGACTTCTCAAATGTGGTTTGAAAAACTAGTACTTATGACATTTGGTTCTTATGAGCACTCTTTGTTTCAAATTTCTGATTTTTCGAGGCATTTATAGGCTATTTATGAGTTTCCTTGATTTTACATGATTTATTTTTGATTTCTCGTTCTTACTCACTCATATGAGTCTTTGGATGATGTTCATGCTAGTTTTGAGATTTTTGGAATTTTATATGAGCAATGATCCCAATTCAAAGTTGAGATTGTGAAAGTTGGCAAAATTCTGGACTGTCTAAAATTTGGTAGTGCGGACGGTCCGCGGGTAAGAGGCGGACGGTCCACCGTTCATGAAATTTGTCCAACAGAGGCTATGCAGAAAGATGTTTCAGCCGCAAAAATATACAGCGGACGGTCTGCCAAGGGACCGCGGACGGTCCGCGGGTCAACGGTGCAACCGGCTAACTTCGGATACACCAGTGGTGTGCCCACTAAGCAAAGCGCGGACGGTCCGCCAAGGGTCCGCGGACAGTCCGCCAGTGTTGAAAAAGAATCTACCAGAGGTGGTTTCCAGTTCGGGACTCATGTTAAAGTTAGTTTGCGGACGGTCCGCTCATGAACCGCGGACGGTCCGCTCCTGCTGTTTTCAGGTGGATCCTGGTAGCTAGACTTATCATGAGCTACAAAGGTATATCTCTAGTTGATCACATTCATTTGGGTGCACATGAGATGCTTGAATTGGATATATATGCTCTTGTTGCTTGCTATAAGATGTTTGAATGGATTAAATGCTTAATACTCAAAATTAAGTTAGTTTGAATGGATATGATCATGAGATAACATTTAGTATGTGATATGATTGGATATATGTCTTGTGAGAGTATTCAAACAAGTTGACATCAAGTTTGATTCAATTTGATGAAGTATTGTTCAATTGTTCAAAATCTGTCCTTTATTGAAAATCTGAGTAAGCTGAAAAGATAATCATAATTGGATGATCAAATCTATTTGGATTGGCTTGAAATTCGGTAAGCATGCCCTACACTTATGGTACTAGTTTCTGTACAAGTTTCATGAGAATATGATGAGGGATACTTTGGTTTTGGAGTGGATCTTGTCAATGCATGTGCAGCAGTTTTCAACATACACCCATGAGTGAAGATGTGAAATCTGGTAGCAATCTAGGAATGCATTGAAACTCAAATTTTTATGGCTGCTATATGACTTAGTGTCACACATCTCCACAAAATTTCATGGCAATTCAACTTGTACTTTGAGAAATTTGATGTATTCTTTGAGAAGTACAAAATCTGCCAGAAAAGTGACAAATATTAGATTGATCTTGAGTCACTTAAATTGAAAGGTCCTCAAGTTGGAATCATCTTTACAAGTGATTGAGGAACCTAGGTTTGGTTTTGAGAGGATCTAGAAGCATAACAAGTATTAGGTACAAGGACATTTGATTGTGGTGTGTACTTGGCACACATTTGGCACTCAATTGTAAGATCAAGACCAAGCTCAAGTAGAAAGAAAAGAATTCAAGAAAAGATTTGAAGATTTCTCATCATGACAAGTCCATAGTTTGATCAATCAATCAAAGTCATTCAAGTGAGTGTCAAGAATGGTTCTTGGAGAGATCACTTCTCCCTGGAGAGGGGCCGGGCCGCCCAATAGTGGGATGGACAAGCAAGGTGCTTGGAAGTCCGACATAGAAATGGTAATCTAGAGTCATTGGAGATGCTTAGTTGAAACTATCAAATGGGTTGATCAAGAAAAGCAAGCAACACCCAACATAGAGAGATTCATGATAGTTCAAGTATATTCAAGTGGTATTCTCTCGAGCAAGCAAAGATAAAAAAGAAGAAGCAAGCCAACCACAACAAGATAGTGCACTTGATCATAAATAATTCTCAATTCATATGGGTGAAAGTATGGTACTCATATTGGCATTCTTTGTCTTCACCAAGCTATTATAATTGGACTTCATGATACTAGTTGGAGAGCTAAATTAGAATCTAATGACTATCCTCTACTCCAACATAGCAAGGTGAAATTGCTTGACATATGCATTTATACTATGCTAAGGACATGATTAGTGCATATAGTCATATATAGTGATCATTCATGAAAAATAAAATGATTTTAAATATTTTATGGTGCCACTATTGCTTCTATGCTTGATATGATCTAGTGGTAACATATGACATATTCATGAGCTAGTAAATCCAAGTAGTTGATCTAGAAAATGAGCTTTCAAGTGTTTAACTCAACATTGTCAAGATAACCCTTAGAATAAGGTGTGAAGAAGCTTGTCATTGGTTCAAACCGAGTTGAATTATTTGGGCAAGTAGTCTAGATCAAGTCAAAGAGAAAAAAGCTCATGGAAACAATCTAGTTCAAGAATTGATCATCAATGTCAAATTCAACAAAGTGGCCCATCATGATTTTACAAGTGATACTAGATTCAACAAAAGGTATATCATAGTATCTCTACAAGTGATATACATGGTCATACAAGTGGTATTCATTCAAGTGGATCTAGTGCAACAATGATGGTTCCACAAGTGATCCTCAACTTCAAGTGATCAATTCAAATCAAGAAAGCTACCCTCACCAAGAAGAGCTTAAGATTCAAGTGGATTGACAAACACTTTGACATATGGGGAGGAGCCCCACTACAAGGTATCAAGGTCAAGGATCCTACTAGTGTCCTACATGTGGCATTTCAAGGTGGTCTTCATGCTTCCACATGTTGTTGTTACAAGTGGTGTCAATTCCAATCAAATTAAAAGTGTCCATCAAAAATGAAGATTCAAGACTCAACCATCTACCCAAGTCCAACTCTTTGTATCAAACCACAAGCGCTTCATATGATTGCCTACAAGGGGTATTCAAGTGGTAACCCTACAAGTACAAGAGGTACAACTTCAAGTGGTAGCCATTGATCTTCACATGGCAAATTTTATGTGGTTTCGGCCCTTTTTATGGTCATTGATGACAAAAGGGGAGAGGAATGGACAAAGATATGAATTATTCTTGGATGACAAAGGAGGAGATGAGATGACTAGATGAGAGTGTGAGCATGGACGAGCATGGACATGGATCAAGAGGAGTAATATTGAGGAGGATCAATATTCTTGGACAAGAGGAGCACACAAGTAGGGGGAGCAAGCTCATGAACTTGGTTGTTTGCATTTGATATGTGCATATTCATGTGCTTACTTGCATTTGCATAAGTTTTAAAATTTATATATGCAATGCTTGTGTGTGATGTATGCTAGTCATAGAACTTTATTGATGATTTGATAACTAGCATGCATAGATTGTAGCTAGACATGTTATTTTTACAAGTGAATCAAGAGTCTTGCTAATAATGTTGATCTCATGAGGTATCTTGAATTTTTTATGAATGTCTAGTTACTCATTGATGCTAAGGAATGAACTTCAAGGATGCAACTACAATTGGTATCACGCTTCAAAGGTTTATCCTATATACCTTAGCATCACTTAGTAGTGATAACAATCTCACAAATTTCATATTTATGCATGTGTGTGAGTTTAAAACCAAATCTGTCGAGCATATATGTAGGGGGTGCTATCACTACCAAGTAGGATTTTTATGGTTCTTATCCAATCTTTCACAAGTGGTCTTAATGGTGGATAAGCAACATAAAATCCAAACCAAGTTAGCAATTTATACTTGTATGAAGTGCTAACTTGGAATTAATATTTAATTTCCATATCTTTGTAGAGTTATCATCAATTACCGAAAAGGGGGAGATTGAAAGGCCCTTGTTCGGTTTTGGTAATTGAGTGACAACTTAGGTGGACTAATAAGTGTTTATGTTGAGATACACAGGTGATTAGTCCAAACAAAGACACTAGTATGAGCAACATGTGCCATGGAGGAGAAATGACTAAGGGATGATGCTATGCTCATATAGTGTGATGGAGGAACTCATTGCATATGAGACATGACATGGAGTCATGTGACCAAAGTGGAGAAGATCAAGACAAGGCTTGGCTTGATGGATCGGTTGCAATGGTGAAGGGCAAGTCAAGGCTTTGAAGCGAGGGACCGCGTGGCAGTGAAGCTTTGGTAAGACTTGGCGCCGATGGACCGAGGCAACAGTGAAGAGCGAGCAAGGTCAAGATCGATGGACCAAAGAGGTCATGTGATGATATGGAGTGGATCATATCATTCAAGGAAGATCAAGCCAAGTGTTGACTCATGATGATAATCAAAAGGCTTGATGGAGTTTGGTGCTTGTGTGGCATCAATATTTGGAAAGATTAAATGGAATGCGCAAGGCAAAGGTATGATTGGTAGAACATTTCATTTTACCGGTCAAAGGTTGTGTAGAGAAGTGCATGACCAGATTTAGAATAGATGGCCATACTATCAAGAGGGGCAAACTTGTTTGCATATCGGTCATCTAGTGCCACTTGAGCGATCTAACATTGCAATGTTGCTAGGATCGAGTGGCATGGTGAGATCAAGTGAAAATCCTTTGAAAATGATTATGAAAATACTAACACACATCCACATGGTGTTGTTCACTTGGTGTTGTTGGCACATTTGCAAAGGAGAAAGAGTTGGAGTTGATGCTTATCAACTTGGGGAAGCAAAAAAGGCTTTTCGGTGTTCTTCGGAGATTAGGTTGGCTCTTGGAGTGAAATACTGCTTTGATCCACTGTGTTTTGGATCAAATATTCAGTTGGGTTGTGTATCCCTCTGAATAAGTTTTCCATAGAGTCCAAGATCACCTATTTTGGACATCGGAGATAAGAGTTATGGCCATTTTACCGAGGTACATTTCTGCTGAAAATGTACCTGAGGACGGTCCGCCCATGGGGGGCGGATGGTCCGCCGTTGTCTCATTTGAGCTCGAACAAAACCGTTCTTGGCTCTGGATGGTGGTCCAAAATGAACCGCGGACCGTTCGGTCCTTGGGGGCTGATGGTCCGCCTTTAAAACCTGAAGCGGGCGCAGAAACTTGGTAGTTCTGTCTTGGGTGTCCAAATTATACTGTGGATGCTCCGACTTTTGGGGGCGGACGGTCCGCCTCCTACTGAAATTTCTGGGACAGAAACCTTGTAGGTTCTGGTGGTTTGCACGAAGTGAAGGGCGGACGGTCCGCCCAAGGGGAGCGGACGGTCCGCCCCTCAACTTTCAGTTTGCCCAGAGACTCTGTCTCTCTGAGTGATCAGAGTATCTGAATAGCGGACGGTCCGCCCCTAGGTCGCGGACAGTCTGCGAAGGGCTCTAACGGTAGACTCTTACATGTAATCATTGCGTTTCTAGCCGTTGGTTTTGAATGGCTGACGGTCCGGTCTCTGTGAGACGGATAGTCCGCGAGAGCTCTGTTTTCACGGGTTTTGAGTGTAACGGCTAGTTTGGGGCCTCCCTTTATAAATAGAGGGTGTGGCCGGCCATTTGAGGTTGCTGAGCACCTTGTGGACTTGGTGTCCTTGTGTGAGAGTGCTTGAGAGCCCTCTACTCACTCTAACTTGATAGTAATCATCCGATCGAGTGAGAGAGCAATTCTAATGCGATTGCTTTGAGAGATTGCATCGAGTGGCACTAGGTGATCGTGTTGCAAGCTGGTGTGCTTGTTACTTTTGGAGGTTGCCACCTCCTAGACGGCTTGGTGGCAAGAGGCTCCGTTGAAGCCCGCAAGAAGATTGTGCGGTGCTTCAGTGAAGAGATTGTGAGGGGTATTGTGCTCACCCCGCGGGAGCCGCGAAGAGCAACTCTAGTTGAGCGAGACGTGAAGAGCAACAAGTGGTCTGGCCGGATCATGTGCTAGAGCTCGGTGTGAGCACTCCACGTGGGAGAGTGTGACTTGAGAATCACCACTAGCAAGAGGATCGGTGGCAACCTTGGAGCTTGTCTCAACGGGGATTAGCTTGGTGGCAACCAAGTAAACCTCGGGATAAAAATCACCGTGTCAATGTGTTCATCTCTTCTCGGTGGTTTGCATTCTCCAAATCACAAGCCTTGTATTTACATTCATATATACCTTGTGCTTGTGTAGTTGCTCTCTAGTGATTTGTTAGCTTGTGTAACTTGCTAATCATCTTCTTGCTTGTGTAGCTAGAAGTAGAGATTCTAGTGTAACTAGTTAGCTTGTGTAGCTTAATTGGTTGCTCTTACTTAGATTGTGTAGCTAAGAAAGTTGAGCTCTTGGGTTTGGATTGTGTATATTTGTCCTTGAGCATCTAGTGAGATTAGGTTTGGCTTTGTGCTTTTACTCATTAGAATTGTGTAGGAGCTCCCCCGGTTTGTGGAGTACTAGTGTTTAGCCTTGTGTGGCTTGGCATTAGAATTGTTAGGAGAGCTCTTGCTAGCTTGGCACTCTATTTGCTTTGTGTAGGATCCTTTTGGAGGTGAATTAGAGTCATAGTTAGAGGGGTGAAGTCTTGGCCAAGCGAATAGTTTCAATTCCGCATAAGTTTCGGTTAGCCGGTGCAATTAGTTTTAGAAAAGGACTATTCACCCCATCAAGTCCGCCATCTAGACCCTACACCGTCGCGCCGTCCTCCTCCGCTGCCGAGGTCCCCGCCGCGCCGTCCTCCGCCGCCGAGCCCACCCCCCCACCCCCCCCCCCCCGCGCCGCGCAGCGCCGTCCTCCAGCGTCGCCCGAGATCTCCGCCCGTCTACGCCGCCCGCCGTCCTCCGCCGGTGTAGCGCCGCCAACGGCAGTGCCGCCACCGACCGCCGAGACAGGTCCGCCGCGCCGCCACCTACCTAGACCAGTCCGCCGCGCTGCCACCGCCGCCACCACCGCCTCCCGCCCGCACAGAGAGCCGCCGGCCAGCAAGTTTTTTTTTGCTTATGGAAATATCTAATTTAGTTATATATATATATATCACATTTGAGTTCATATATATATATATATATATATAGGTAATTTAGTTCATATATATTGTGTAGATATATAAATTCTGAAATTTAAAGAAATTTATTGTTGTATGTATATAAATTTAAGGAAATTCTAGGTTGTATGTATATATATAAATTGTGGAAATTTTAGAAATAATTCCTAGAATTATTTATTTGTCTATATATGTTTATATGTTTATACATTGTTTAAATGTTTATATGTTTATAAATGTTTCCTAGAATTCCTAGAATTATTTTTTTGTTATTTATTAATCTAAGAAATAATTCCTAGAGTTATTTATTTGGCTTAGAAATAATTTCTATATATGTTGATAAATGTATCCTAGAATTCTTAGAAATAATTTCTTTAGTTGTTGATTAATGTAAGAAATAATTCCTAGAGTAATTTATTTGGCTTAGAAATAATTTCTATATATGTTGATAAATATATCTTACAATTTCTAGAATTAATTCCTAAAGTTATTTATTTGTCTTGGAAATAATTTCTGTAGTTATTTATTAGTCCTCCGCCGAGCCACGCCGTCCTCCTCCGCCGAGCCCGCGCCGCCGAGCCCCCCGCCGCTCTGCCGAGCCCGCGCCGCCGCCTAGGTTTGTTTTTTACATTTTAGCTAATGTATTATTTAGTAGTCTTATAAATAATTTCTATATATATATGTTGGCTAATGTATTTATATAGTTATTTAATACTCTAAGAAATAATTTCTATATATATATATATGTTTATAAATGTATCCTAGAATTTTGAGAAATAATTCCTAGAGTTACTTGTTTGTCTTAGAAATAATTCCTAGAGTTATTTATTTGTCTTAGAAATAATTTCTATATATGTTGATCCTAGAATTTCTATAAATAATTTCTATAGCTATTTCTTAGTCTAAGAAATAATTTCTGTATGACACGACTAAATTCGTTTGGCCATCCTCGTTTAATGTAGAAGTTATAAATGTCTGATCCATCGCCATCTTCCCCGCCAAGGGAGGCGCCAATGACACAAGAGGAAATGGAACAACTCGCCTCTCAGATGGACTGGGGCGACGACGCCGGAGTTCAGAGTGGGGATGACGAAGTTGACCGGGATGGACAAGGGGCGTTCGTAGATGGAGTGTGGTTGGATGCTATAGATCCACATCCGTGCCCTCCAAGACAAAGGTTTTCATTGGAAGATTTTGATCCAGATTATGTTCCGAGTCCAGCTCGGGTAAGGTCTTACAATCAAGTATTTATTGTACATTTTCAAGAAATACGCGTAATAAGTTGATGAATTCGGGTACGTTCCATGTAGGATGCTGTGACAGGAAGAAGTAGACGTCGAGGCCAACGTGCAAACGCAACAAAGGAAGAACTTGAAGGCAATGAAAGCTCTGGTCCGAAACCTCAAACAACTTCCTCTAGCAGCCAGAATAAAAGGAAACGGGGTCAGCGTGGAAGAAACAAATACCCCGAAGGCCAATGGGTGGTCAACGTAATTAGTGCTCCAGGCGAGCCCATACAGCCTCCAGAGGTCTGCGCAAAGTTTAGGAACGCAATCGGTTCAATAATAAGGACAAAGATGGTTCTTGATCCAACGATCCCCGATTGGCCAACAGTTCCTGAGGGAAGGAAGGAGGCGATGTGGCAGATGTTGAGGCAAATATTTATTTTGCCAAGAGGAACTCAAGATAGGGTGAGGCATTATGCTAGGAAGATGCTGGGTGAGAGTTTCCGCCGGTGGAAGAGCGAACTCAACACTAAGTATGTCAAAACTGGCCGAACACCATTTGCGGATTACGGGGAAATCACTCAAGCACAATGGGAAGAGTTTGTTTGGCAAAATAGTACCGAACAATCTCTAGCGCTAAGCAAGAAAAATACTGAGCAGGCAACAAACAATATACATAAAGTCCATCTTGGTCCGGGTGGATACCAAAGGAAGGCCGATCAATGGCGCAGTGAAAGAGGGGCTGCAATAGCCACAGGGCAACCTGACCATTTTGAAGGCCTTACTGAGCGTGCGGCATTCTGGCTTCAAGCCAGGAAGCCTAAGATAGTGGAAGGCAAGTCACATTTTGACAAACCCAAGACTGAAGCCGTCGCACAAAAAATGTACGAACTTACCGAGCTTCAGAAACAAGGAAAGTTCAGCGTCAAGAGGGACAAGAATGTGCTTAGTACAGCCATTGGGACCAAAGAACATGTAGGCCGCATCAGAGGCGTGTCCTCAAAGTTGACCTTTAGGGATGGATTCGAGGAGGACCGCTCTACCTACAAGAGGCATGACCGCTACAAGGAAGAGATGATACAAGCGGCTGAGAAAGCAGCGGAATCAAAGTTTAAGGAAATGTTTGCACAATTAGCAGAGCAGCAATCAGGGCAAATATGGATGAATTAGTTGCAATTGGGGCAGCAGCAATCCGGCCAGATGGTGATGATGCCCCCTCCGGTAGTGGCCCCAGCAAATACAGCATGGGCTCAGAGCAGTGTTGCCTCAACCACAACACAACCATATCCGGTTGATTGCATCACAAATACTACTCCATGCATGCTGCTCTATCCAATAGGCAGAGCTGGAAAGACGAGGGAAGTTGCCAAGGCGCACGTGGATCCCGTGGCGGGTTTATTTGATGGAAAACCAATCCCGCCCCTATATGCATGCGTGCGAGTACAGGAGCTACTGAAAACAAGCTACGAGGACAACGAGATAGACATCCCTACTTCGGATGGGAGGACCACACTTGGAGAGTGTATTGGCATCACCATTCTGTGACACAAACATGATATCGTACTGCTTGTTTCACCAGAAGGGCTGGCACATCAGACTCGACCGGCTCTAGATTATGTAGCGGCGGCCCCGTCACCACGAGCTCCAGCCTCGCCGCCGCCGGCTCCAACATCGCCGCCACCGGCTCGGACATCGCCGCCACCGGCTCCAGCTTCACCACACCCAGCAGCTCAAGCTTCACCGCCCCCAGCAGCTCAAACTTCACCGCCACCAGCAGCTCCACCTTCACCGGCCCCAGCACCTCAAGCATCACCACCACGAGCGCACACGGCACCGGCTCACCAACCAGAACAACAACAACAAATACTTGGGTTCCCTGTCCATCGAGTTATACGATCATACTAGAAGGAGGACTAAGATATTGTAAATAAATGGCACGCCGCAAACACCAAGCAAAAGTTAAAGGAAAAGTCAACGGATAAGGCACGGGAAAAGTCAAAAAATGTTTCAGATTCTAGTGCCACTAGACGATCGGGCGTTTCCGAGCCCCGCACTGACCACGACTTCATTAGGAAAATTGGGGTCGATGACATAGCAGATTTATCGGATTGCCTGAAAAAATTCAAGTTTGGTAAAGATTTTCTACCCCACTCTTTGTTGCAAGACTGTCCAGGTTTTATGAAATGGATGCACACTTGGTACAGAAGGGCATGTAGACTTCACCTCACAAGCCTTTGGGCCAGGTACCCTCCGAAAGTTTTCGGATTACAAACTGTGGGTATCACTGATATCGTGTTCGATTTTAAAGACATCCAAGAAATGTTCCGCCTCAAAGAAATTAACATAGAAATGATTAGACTCTGATGCATGTAAATGTCGCATCCAAATTCATATCTTATATGCAATGGTCTATACTTATATATGCATACATATCTAATTAGTTATGATATTTCGTTCTATAGTATGATGCAATGACAAGCGGATAAGGCAGGTAGGAAGCTCGCGTTCCTTGACCCGTTAGCTATTGCTGAGAAGCGCCATAAAGGGCCAATGTTTTGGGACGACAACCACGATGATTTCAAAAACTGTAAATCGCGCAAAAAAATTAATAAAGTGCGGAAGCAGGAACATAGAAAAATCATTTCGATAGTTGCTACGTACATATCGCATCAGTTTCAAGAGTGGAAAGACAGGGATGTCATATGGGCACCATATAACTTTCGGTAAGTGTAGTCTCAATGATTTGGTATAACATGCACTTCCTTCGAATATCTGACTAAGAAATCATATATGATATTTTTGTAGAAATCATTGGATTGTATTTATGATCAAGCCAAAGCAAGGATGTATTCTAGTATTAGACTCCGCTGATTTCGATCCGGATACTTATAAGGAATTCGAGGGCATCCTCAACATGTTAGCAAAATCGTTATCCTATACTTCGACTTCATGTTGAATCTTGCATACATAAATAACTAATTATTTATTTTCTTTTTCTTAAAAAATAGGTCTTACAGGCACTACGTGTCCAAAGGAGGAGAACCCCCCCCCCATAGGGAAAAAATATGGTGATGCACACACACTATCCATGCCACAAGCAACCTGCAGGTTCTGTGTACTATGGATACTACGTGTGCGAGCACGTGAGGGAGTTCGGGAGGTACACAAAAGATCCCGAACTGGTAAGCATCTACTCTTTGCTAGGATAGATGCATAACTGCATATTGTAAGTATTTGCATATTGTAATTTTGGAATGGATTTCTTATTTTCAGGATCAACGGCCACTCCACAATGGTCCACTCCATGAGCAACAACTTCTTTTTATAGTCGATGATTTATGTCGCTTCATTTTGCATGAAGTGGTCCATACAGATGGAGAATTTGTTCACCCTGAGCATGAATTATCAACCGACCCAAAATATGTAAGCCTCCGTCAGTGGGACAATCAGGCACTTCTGGCCGCCAATAGTAGCGTTAATCAATGTAAATGAAGTCTGTACTCTAATGATGCACTTTCATGATGTTTGTGCTCTAATGAGATGCACTGTAATGATACTTTTATATGATTTTATGTTGAATTTTAATGATATGCAATGTATATGATTTTGTGTTAAGAAATATATTCATCATCGATCCTTTCAAATAAAGCGGAAATTTGGCGGAATTAGAATTTTGAAAAGCTGAATTGAATCGCGCAATTGATTTAAAGGTGAAAATTGGCGGGAAACAAAAATTAGAAAAAGTAAATACAACAGGAAACAGATTAGAATAAATTGGCGGGAAACAGAAATTTGAATGGAATTTCAAATTTTGGCTTGGCGGGAATTGAATTTTAGGGGCGGCTCATGCTTTGAGCCGCCCCTGTAAAAGGTTTTCCAGGGGCGGACCATGGAACCACCCGCCCCTGGAAAAGTCATTTTCAGGGGCGGCTCATGGGGTGGGCCGCCCCTGAAAATGGGTTTCCAGGGGCGGGTGGTGCCATGGCCCGCCCCTGGAAATTGATTTTCAGGGGCGGGCCATGTACCTGCCCCTGTAAAACTCGATTTCTAGCTGCGGGAGATAGGGACGGGTCGCGCGCCCGCCCCTGAAGATGCTATTCTACCCGCCCCTACAAACGTTTTCTGCAGTAGTGAAGGGCTTGGTGTAAGATGATGTCAGCTTTGATGAAGCCTAGAACCTGTCATGAGGAACATAACTTGTGGTCAAACACTCGTCGATTTCTTTTTTTCAGATATGCCACACCGTGTACATCAGGACAGCAGTCACGTTCCTTCGTGCTCTCTTTCACAGTTGCAAGGTTGGAATGCCACCAATCTGCAAAAAAGACAACTTCTTGGCTTGGAATGGAGAAAGATAAACCTATCCAGTCCTTAACCTTTATCCAGATCTCAGTTGCAAAATATATAGCAAGTCAAGCAAAGGTGTGTGTTGCTGTCTGGAGATTCTAGTAAAAAAAAAAGAACAAATTTCATTGCATGACCAGTTCTAATAATGAGTATATCCGCTGTCAGGATTTTGTTTTGCAGAACGCTTTCCAAACCCAGGAGCCCTTGAAAGAGCTGTAGGTGCAAAGTAGCTGAGCTTTGTAAGCGGACTTAGCAGTGTAAGTGTCTCCACTTGTCCATCTCCAAGAGATCGAGTCAGGGAACTCACTAGTGAGCTGTTGTACAGCATCCCAAAGCAAAACGAACTCTGCCATTTCCACGGCGGCCGTTGTTGTCATTCTCCAAAGGCCTCTTGTGCAACCGTGGTTGTCCTTGAGCCAAGCCAGTTTATAAAGATTTGGCGCCTTGTCTCTAGGTGCTCTTCCGTTCAGCCAGTAGCACTGCCAGAATTTCGCTGTTCTCCCGTCCCCAAGATGGACTATCTACCACCAGCTTCCCATCCATATACGATGATTGGGATCGATCGACTACCTTAGCTTGGCAGCCGACACCATGCGCGTATACATGATGATCGGGATTTGGGATGCCAGATCATGCATTCATGATTAAGCAAGCTGAACCGCTACGCATGATTAGCCTCCGTTTCAAACTTAGATGTGCATTTTTTGTTAAGTAATCCCAACACTAATCGTTCCAGTGGACCACACCCGTCGACACGCAATCACTAATCATGCCTAATGCCTTCCTGCCGCCACATCATGCAGCTATATAGCCTTCGTTTTAATTTCCCAAAAGTCCAAAACACACCAACTGCCCCCCGTACGCGCCTCGCCATCTGTTCTCGACGCCTCTTTTGAAAAAGAAATTATATTGCCACCTCACCAGCCTCCTAAACCACAGTTAATTATACACGTGAGGCGTGTAATTAGCAGTCTAAATTTCGCAAAATGCAATGATATAATTTTCAAAATAAAGACCGAATTCATCCGCAGTTAGCTCACTTGTATGCGCTCGCTTAGGCCTTCTTGTACTTGCTCGCCCCTACCCCACAGGGCACACGCTGTTGAGCCATAAAGGTCGTGCCGCCCTGAGCGAAGCGGCAGCGCTGCACCCAGGATGGCAGTTTTACCCGGGGGTGCGGGTATCCGACCCGATGGGTGAGGGTATATGTATGAAATTTTACCCACGGGTATAGGTATGGGTATAGAAATTTACCTGCGCGTAACTATCGTGTACCCGAAATACAATAAATAATTTAGTGAGCTCATATCATTGGTAAATTTTGTATCTCATTCTCTTATGATTGATGAACTACATAAACGAATAATGAGATTATATGAACTAATATATGTGAAAATGACATTGACATTTGCTTATAATTTGTAGTGAAGTGTACGATCATTGTTGCATTTTTTGGATGAAATACTTAACTAGAATTGGACACATTTATTTACATATAACTACAAAATAGATGCTCAAAATAAGAAAAAAAATGGTACAAGATGATCTGTTTAGTTCTCTGTTTTACTAATATTTTGTGTTCGATTGTATGGGCGATAAATCCAAAATGTCTATACGATGAAATGATAGGTTATTTATGCTATCATTAATATACCCGATGGGTACCCGAAACCCGATCCGTACCCGGTGGGTATGGGTACGGGTATAAAATTTTACCCGCTAGACTTCACAGATACACATGCCTTATAGTTTCGGGTATTGTCGCGAACGGATATTTGCTCTACCCGCACCTTACCCGACCCGTTGCCATCCCTACACTGCACCCTATTGGTGCCGCCACGCCATGCACGCCCCGCGCTCTGCTTGGCTGCTACACCGCCACACCCTGCACCCCTGCCTTGTTGTCCCTGATCCCCGGGCCCTACCTTGTTGTGCCTAACCCCCGGCCCCGCCTGCCCGCTCCGCGGCCGGCCCGGCCACTGAACCCCTGCCGCCATCCGTCCTCGCGGTCAATGAGCCCCTTCCTCCATTCACCCGCCTGGTTTCGTCATGCCCTCGTTGCCGGAGTCATCGAATTGGAGAGCCAATGTTGCAATCTTATCACTGAGGATTGGGGAACATAGGGACCAAGGGGGCACACGAGCACTTGACATGTGGGACTGTCGGTCAGGCTGAGCTCACCGACTGCTTGACCGCTAATGGGTCTATTGGGTTGTTGGGTTAGAAGGGTGGGACATGGGCTCCTACGATTTTTTTTTTGTCTGAAGCAGAAAATAAGAGTTTGGAAGTGTTATGTTGTGTAATTTTCATATTTTTTATTCATATACATATGATACACTACATATTCAAAATTTAACGTGCTGAATAAATGATTAATGAAATAACTCACTGAATTCAAGATGAAGGTGCGATGATACGATGTGCATCTACTCCAAATACCACAAGCAAATCAAGTTGAGTGCGAGGGCAGTAGGGCACATGCACATACACTGAATGCAGCCTGACTGCATGTAACAAATGACCGGTGGCCGGCTATCTTTCTCTAATTTGCCGATATAGTTTTAGTTGTTCAGATTCCATCGGCGACCACGTCTACGAGTTTACGACGTCACGGTTTCTGAAGACAGAAGTTGCATCACCAATGTTTTTCCGATATCTCGGTTAGCTCCAAAGTAAAAGATGTTATGATTGGAGTTCTAAAAGACACGCTTTATATATGGACTGTAGACCCCTTGTTCGTCGAGAGAGATTTGCAAATATTGGGAGTGGCAAAATCACAAGTAGTCAATATTTGCAGTCCTAATATTACAATTTTTTTCCTCGAACCCCCGGGAGCCTGAAACGGACATGCGGCGCTGCAGTTTATCAGTTTATGGTACTGACAAACTAACGTGTGCATGCTCGCTAGAGATAGGCAAAGGGCCTCGAATCGGCTCGGCTCTGTTTGCTGCCTTGGTACCGAGTCGCCACATGGTGTCAAACTGTCAATGCGCTCCGGCCGCTCTTCCATTGGTCCCCGTCCTAGTCCCCACTGCCCACCACCCTGCCCGTGGAAGTCGAAGTCCCCCGGAGCGCATCATCCCCACGCACCGCGTGACGTCACCCGCGGGACCCCAGCGCCCGGCCCGCGCGTGTGGGCTACGCCGACCGGGGACGGCATCTCCGCCGTCGGGGCGTGATCGGACGGCCCCACACTCCCGCACGAGGAAAGGGTGCGCGCGGGACGGCGGATGGGTGGGGGTGGTAGGTCAAGGAAAGGCGGCGGCGGCCGGCTTGCTGGCCGAGCTGCGATGACGACCTTCGCACGGAGGCGGGCGCACACGAGCCGAGCATCCTGGCACCGGGCCGGGACCAACAGGTGGACGACACGTCGATGCCCCCAGCACACACGTGTGGACCACGCGGCGCGGAATGACCGGCGCATTGACTGGCGGCCGACGGGAGGTTTGCTGGGGCCCGTGGGGAGAAACCGCCGCGGGTTGCACTTGCACACTGCGAAGCCGAAGCCTCTGCGCTGCTGGCTGCTGCTACGTGCACTCTCCGGGTGGCGTTGCGTGCGCCCGGGCGAGACGTGCTCGCTTGGTGGCTGGCTTGCTTCACATGATCACATCCGGTGACAACAGAGCCCGTGCACGCGTCAACGAGACGCGAAAGGCAAGAAAACGCCTTTGAAGTTTGATCCGCAGCGAAAATTACTCCATTTCCCTTTCCGTGTGACGGCATGAGCACCAACTTGCGATTACTCAAACGCTCTTTGACCACAAGCTAGTGCGGTGACTCCAGCTCGCCAAAAATACGTAATGTGCAACTGATGTAATGAGAAGTTGACCCGTCAAAAAAAATGTAATGAGAATTTGAGATGCAGGAGCAGGACATGCAGCCAGAATACTCAATTTCCTGTTTTGTGCAAGATAAGATAACCTCGCGGCTAAACATCATCATGATTTAGTCACCCAGAATCAAGAAGGAAACATCCCAAAAATGACACCACCACCTACTATATGTCCATGAGTGACACAGAGCAATTTTGCAGCACCTATCATACGATCCTGATCCATCAAAGGGACGCGTAAAGTAATAACAGAGCGAAAGGGCACAAGTTAAATTGCCCAACGTCTCCTTGTGAAGGAGAAGGAAGATGCCACCACCAAATGGAGATGGTACTCCTGGCAGCACTACCCCAAGAGGAAGACACATCCACTCCAGTATACCAAAGATAGCATTGGCATCTTGCGCAGCTCCTGCAGCCAACCCACCAAGAATCCCCCATCCACATCCATGTCAACATCGCCCACCACTTTGAATTTCACACCCAAAAAAAAGAAAGAAAAAACTCCTTCCATTTCTGCCCCTGTCCTTTTGGGAAATGTCACACCCCCACTTTATTTCCCCCTTTTCATGTCACCACCACTGTGGCATCCCCTCTAGAAAAGGGTAGCCCCCTTCAAAAGCTGATTCGCCTCGCAAAGTTGCGTGGAAGCTATGAAGAATGTGCGTGAGCGGCAGCATATGTTTCAGCAGCTGAGCTTCCGCTCCTCCCGAAGCTGATGATGTTGCTGCCCTCCTCTCCTCTGCATTAGATGCTTCTGTTCCAGGTCGTTTTCATGGCGTTAACCATAAAGCCGCCCGTTTCCTCCCCTCTCCTTTACAATAATACCAGTAGGTTAGGTCGCGAATTGGTCTTGGTCGTGCCCCTCTTTCGGCCTAAAACTAGGGCCTGTTTGGCTCCAGGACTTTTTCCAAAAGTCCCTATCACATCAAAAGGAATCTTACTATTTTATATTATTAAATAAAATCTGTTTATAAATGTTTTTTGACAGCTGAGTGCTTTTTCGCGAGACGAATCTAATGAGCCTAATTAATCGATGATTGGCTACAGTGATGCTACAGTAACCATTCGCTAATCATAGATTAAGATACATCATTAGATTCGTCTCGCAGTTTAGCCCCAGGGTTCTGCAGTTAGTTTTATAATTAATATTTATTTAATACTTCTAAATACTAAAAAGTCCCTAGGACTTTTTTGAAGTCCCTCAATCTAAACACCCCCTAAAGAAACTCCAAGCCGTGTTCAGTGGCTCCATCGATGCCGTCACTGACTATTCAGGTTTCAGCATCATGTCACCAAGGACTTTGTTTCCGCAATGCGATGCTAATTTGTGTAGATAATCCGGGTGCCCAATCATACATGGCCAGGCAATCCCGGTTCCCAGTGGCTTTCCATCAACGCAACCTTGCTGGGCAGTAACGTGACGCCATTTCCTTGCTTCCTGATGGTACCATCCCGTCAAGTGGCGGCAAATGCTATGCTAGTTCCTGGCCTGACCTGACGTTGCAAATGCAGAGAACCTTCTGTTGATCAAGAACCGAAGAACAGAGCCACATTATCCATGGACACACATCCAGGCAATGCATGCTTACAGATGAAGAAAGCACTACTTATGCAAGCTGTGTCTGATACCAATCAAGCACCACAGGTCATCACGAAAACTCTGAAAGAGAATGCAAGGGGGCAGACCCACCTGCATTGCTTATTATCACTGACTGATTATCCCCTCTTCTTCAGAGTTCAGACATCTATTCTAGTAAGGTAAGAGAGCATCACAAAGCTAGCTATACCTACTATGGTGGTATGAAACAGAGCAGGACTAAAACATGTACATATATTTCTATCAGAAATATATATCTTCTGTCCTAACAACAGTAATCAACTCTTAACGAAAAAGCTAGTTTTTGATTGACATTGTTGCAGCAGCAGATGTCTAGCAGCAAGCACCCTCCTTTCTTCTCCCTTTGTGGAAAGCAAAGCCAGCGAGCAAATGGCATCCACCTCGAGAAGCACCACCAACCCCAAAGTGCCATGGCAAAGGAAGGCGGGCCACCGAAGTGGTGGCCATCCCATTGCCGTAATGGCGGACTCTGATTCATGCACGGATTCAGTGACTCACTGTGCGATTCCGTTGGGTTGAGGAGTACTTTTACTTTACCGCGCGCGTGTAAGGCCAATGCCGCCGCCGCCGCCGCCGAGGGCTAGTACTCGACGATGAGGCTGCCGAACGGCGCGCGGTGCGGGATGCCCTTGCGCCGCTTCGCTGGCATGCTCGGCGGCGTGGGAGGCGTGAAGCTCTGCTTCCTGTCGGCATTCCGCAGGGCGGAGGAGGAGGCGTTGCCATCGGGGGCGGCGGTGGGCCGGAGGAGCCAGTTCCTGGCCTTTGCGGCGTCGGGGGCGCAGCCGACGACCTTGCACCCGAGGGAGCAGAAGCGGAAGTTGTCGAGGAGGCTGCGGGCGCAGACCTCGCAGAGGTTGGCGGAGGCGGCCTTGCCGCCGCAGCCGGGCTTCTGCTGCTGGGGCCGCTCGTTGAGGAAGACGACGCGGGCGCTGTTGATGACGTAGGTCTGCACGCCGGCGATGTCCATGAAGCGCTGGATGTCGGAGACCCGGATGACGTCGTGGTAGGAGGAGCGACGGATCTGGATGGTGTGGTGGTCGCGGTGGGCGTGCGCGAGGCAGAGGGAGCAGAGCGCGCCGGCGCCCGCGCCCGCGGCGGCGGAGCAGTCGAGGCAGAACATGTTGCACTCGCCGCTGCGGTGCGAGTCGCTGTGCGTCTTGCAATGCGCGAAGAAGCGCGCGGAGAGCAGCGGCTGCAGCCAGCGCGGCCACTGGTCCCGGTACGCCGCCGAGGCGGCCTCCTCCTCCGGCTCGGGGCCGCCGCCTCCCTGCAGGGGCAAACACAGGCGAAAAGATTGGTGGTCAGTTGACTATAGCCAGGACAACCACTTTGCTCAATGGCGAAGCATTTGTATTGTACGACTCCAAATTGGTTGTTTGCAAAGAAAAGTTGAAATCGGATTAGTCTGCAAGGAAATTTCTCTCCTTGGAACCATCGCCAAGAAATTCAGTTGCTTGGGGGCACGGAACGGATGCGATTGCAATACGATCAGAATGAAACGCAGCTATCAGAGAACCAATGCGGAGAGCCCCAGCCCAAAAAAAAAACCAAGAAAAAGGGGGCGGCGAGATGGTCGAGAAAGACAGTTTCAATCTTTGGCATCGCCATTGCCCAAAGGCTGCATTCATCCCCATCCAACAGTAAGAGAAACAAGACTAGTCAAGAAACCGCCCTCCCTGATTTGACAGGAAGACGCGAACAGACGAGGAAAGAGGACGATGAATCGCAAGCATACTACTGCAGCAATCAAACTCGAGAATGGCGGGGCGCTCGGGGCTAGAGAGAGAAGGCGGAACGGAGAGCTCACCATGATCCTGCGTTTCTTGAGGCGGAGCTCCTTGAACGGGGACTCGTGGTCGATCGCCATCCCCTCCCTTCCCCGAGACGCCTCCTCGCTGCCTCCAAGAAGACCCTTCTTCTCGAGAGGAGGAAGAAGAAGGCGGGCGAGCAGGGTGGGGTGGGCGGAGGTCGCGGCGGTTCCCGCTGCGTCGCGTTGCGGTGCGCGTGCGGAGGCGGCGAGGCGACGGGAGGGAAGGAAATGCGGGCGGGCGGAGCAAGCAAAGGGGGAACGGGCCGGGGACTGGGCTTATATGCACGCGTGGACTCGGCTCGAGGGGGCATCGCAACGGGTCGCCGTCTGTTACTGCTGGGAGCAAGGGGTCGAGGGACGAGGGCGGACACCCCGCGGTGACGGCTGCGGCCCTGGTCTTATCCCCTCCTAGGTCACCCGGGTCTCGTCGCCCGCCGGGCCCACCTCCCCCCACAATCCTCCTGTTTGTATACTGCCGCAAAATAAATAAAATAAACGCGAAGCTCCGTCAAATATCTGACGGTCCGTTTCGAATTCGAAATCGCCAGCAGATGCGTTACCCGCAAGGAGGAGGAGGAGGGGAAGGCCATTAGTTTAGTTGATTGAGCCTGAGCCAGGCAGCCAGGCATTAGTTTAGTTCAAATATATATCCTCCCCTTTAAATAAATATATATACTGGACCAACACTAATCTGTTGAGGTCTCACCACGCCATTAGGCTTGCTCCAACCATCCCCCATCCAACTCCCCCTATATATACTTTCTACTATATTTTACTATCTCCTTCTAAAAGATTCCTCCTCCTATAACCACTTCTCTCCAACCATTCCCCCTATCTATTCCATCTATATACTATCACTCATTAAATAACTATTTATTTAACGTTTTTGAATTTAAAAAATCATACAATATTTATACTATCATCATACGCATTATCATCATGTTACGGGGCTCAAACATGATTAATATCGCGAAGAAACGGTGTGATTAGAGATATAGGGGGAGTCGGAACTCACCTTATATACGAGGGGAGTTTCAACTCCCCCGTATATAGGGGGAGCTTTGGGGGGAAATCGTTGGATCGGATTTCCCCCAAACCTCCCCCTACGTGGGGTGGGTGGACGTATAGGGGGCTCCGTTGGAGCTCGCCTTAACAATAAGGGGGAGCGGAAAAGCGCATGGCGCACCCGGCCGCCGCCGCCGCCACCACACACCAGTCCACCACCACCCACCCGTTGTCGTCGTGTCAGTGCCACTGCACTGTGCGAGTGCCCACGGCGCGTGGTGCGTCGGCCGTGTTTGGTTAGGAGGTGAAAAAGTTTTTATAAATTTTTTTATTTCTTTAACTACTAATTAGTGGTATTAAATAAAGTTTAATTACAAAACAATCTCCACAATTATATACTGTAGCATGTGTTGTAGCTAATAAGGCTTTGGACCGCATGATTAGAGGATAATTAGGGGGCAGTTACTGTAGCATCAATGTAGTCAATTATAGTGGAATTTGGCTCATTAGATTCGTCTCGAAAAGTTACACCCATTCATATAAAGATTTTACAAATAAATTTTGTTTAGTACTCCATGCATGCATTTTTCTTTTTTGAAAAAAATTTCAGGCTAACCAAACACGACCGAAAGCCTCGGCTGCCGTGTTTTGCTTTCCGTGCTGCCGCTCTGCCCCGCGCTGCCGACCGGGCAAAGAAGGGACGCGGAGACGACTTGACGTCGCGGCCGCCACGTGTTCCGTCCCGGTTTGAACGAGGGCTGCTTGCTTGGCGCTCAAGTTGGACCACTTGGACGTCGGTTTGTAGCGGAGGACGTGGATCGATCCATCCACTGTTCCATCGTCCCATCAGAGAGATTCAGAGCAAGTAGCAGCTTCACGCCAGCAGCAGCAATGGCTTCATGATGGCAGGGAGCACGCGAGCAGCTGCACCAGCTCTTCGACTTCGACCGATCTCCATTGGTACTTTCAGTTTCAGTAGTATAGATGGCCAAATGGGCCACACTAAGCACGACACGAAAAAGCCCTATCCTAACCCAGCCTAGCCCACGGCCTATAGAGTCAGGGTCGACCCGACACGATGCATAGGGTAGTGCCTGGGCCTGGACTCCGACCCATAGTGCTGACCTGGACACGACACGACTAACGGGCCTAACCCGATCAGGTACGACTAATTTTGTGTCTGGAATAATTTAGCACATTAAGAGCCCATACTTCCCCTCTCAACCCTAAATCCCCGATCCCTATCTCTCCCTCATTTCCATCCACTCAGCCGCCACACTCAACTCTCTCGATCCCTCTCTCTCACTTGTGCACACCAGAGCCTGCAAGCGGCGGCGGCCAGCGCAGGGAGGCCCGGCGAGCGGCACCCGGCATGCGCGCGGCCGCGGGCGGCGGACGGCCGGCGAGCGGCGCCCGGCGTGCGCGCGGCCGCGGGCTGCGGACGGCCGGCGAGAGGCGCGCGGCCGTGGGCTAAGACGGCCGGCGAAACGCACCCGGCGTGCGCAGGGTCCGCCAGCGGACGCGGGTGCGACCGGCAGCGCGACGCGCGGACGGCAATCAGAACGACGCGCGGCGGCGGGCGACAGGTATGGGGTGGCACGATTCGCTCGGGCCAACCGTGCCATCATGCCGGCACGGCACGATCGAACGCCCATCGTGTCGTGTCTGGGCCGCGGCGGCGGCACGGCATGCCGGCACGGCACGGCACGATTAGCCGATCGTGCCAAACCGTGTCGTGCCCAATCGAGTTAGTGTCGTGTTGGGCTGGGCCGCCCATTTGGCCATCTATATTCAGTAGTTTTTTTTCTCGTGTTCATGTAGCTATACTAGAGCGTGCGAGCTCTGAATTGTTTTCTTCGATTAGCATGAGCAACCAGCCAATCCTGATGCCTCCCTGGCACAATTAGGAGCAGACAACTCTTGTTTATTAGGAGCAGATTAGATTACTAATCCTGATGCCTCGAATCGCTGGACTTTGTAATGAGTGCCCGGCGCCCGGGCCTCCATCCAATCCAACTGTTCCTTCCTAAGCCCGCTGCGTCTTTGTTTGCTGCTGCCGCCGCCGCCAAATATACAAATGGTTCGTTCGCGCACCTGCACCATCATTCGTATCGGTTTCGTTTGGCCACCCTCCCCTCATTGCTTTTCCTCTGTTCCTTTCCTGCCTCCAATAATGCTGCTAGCTAGTACAACTTTCTTTCTTCAACTTTTTTTTTTGTTAAAAAATGATCCTGCTAGCCTGCTGATAATGCAACCACTGGCAATACAGCTTTGCTCCCTGAACTTCACTTTCTCTCTAATCTCTGCCGGTTATTATCTTTTTGGTTACAAACTCTCCTCATCACGCCTGTCCCCAGCTCAAAAAGAAAGAAATGAAAAGATTACGTTTCGTTTATCCTTTCCAGGCTTCCCATGGGCCAAAGATGATGATGATGGGAAGAAAACCGAAGAGAGCAGAAAGCAACGCTGCGAGGGGAGGCAGAGCACGAACAAAGTTTGAATTTTGAAAAAGATTCTGTCTCCCCCCTCCTCTCAAAGGCGCTTTCCAGTTCCACCATAGCTGAGGCCGAGGCTGTGTTTAGATCCTTGAAAAAGGTGGAAGAAAAAGTCACATCGGACACTATAGCACTTTTCGTTTGTTTGTGATAAATATTGTCCTACCATGATCTAACTAGACTCAAAAAATTCGTCTCGCAACGTACATCAAAAAATTAATTTTTTTATTTACCTACATTTAGTACTCCATGCATGGGTCATTTGCTATATTTAATGTTTCGATGTGATGGAAAGTTTGGAGTTTTTTAGATCTAAACACACCCCGAGTATATATGTAGACAGAGAAGGAGGGACCGTCAGATTCCTCATCGCCCTACCGTGTGCGGCCCTGCTTTCAGATGCCCTTCTTTCTTCACATGCTTTCTGATTCTTCTGCCTGCTTGTTATTTATTGCTGAACAAACAAGCGGTGGAGCCCTCGGTTAACTAATCCCATGACCTGAAGATATCTGCTAGATTAGTACCAGCAGTACCGTATAATTGAAGTAGGGCAGGCACGCATGAGAAGGAGGAGGAGCCTCGCCCCCAGGAATGCAGGGCCAGCACATGATCTTCATGCTACTTGCTGCTCCAAAAATGTGCAGTGCAGCCAGTGCCATGAATGCATGGTTGCTTTCAAAATTTTATTAGTATGGCATTAGTACTCTTCTAATAGCGTCATTTGCAGGCCATCTTGTCCTCCCTTGGAAAGGAATCGCCGGCGCCGTCTCAGCAGGTCAGTGTACTCTGCACTCCTGTCTCCTGACAGATCAGTTGTTCAGTCATGCAAGGCCTTGTTTAGTTGCATCCAAAATTCTAAAACTTTACAAGATTCTCCGTCACATCGAATTTTTCAACGCATGCGTGAAATATTAAATCTACATGAAATAAAAAACTAATTGCATAGTTTGCTTTAAATCACGAGAGGAATCTAATGAGCCTAATTAATCTATGACGGGACAATAATTACCAAATACAAACGAAAGTACTACAGTGTTTTACACCCTAAAATTTTTGCAACTAAACACGGCGCAAATCGTGCTGCCACTTGCACAGTGGTTTTTGAACTTTGAACACGCTCGATCTATTCGGTTTCACTTTCACCGCAAGGGAAAGCACCCTGCATTCACGATTCGGTGTGTACAGAAAGTCTGAAGATTTTCTTGTCGACCGGGTAGTCCAGCGTGTGTGCCACCGATGGATGAACACGGCCTGAAAGTGAAAACGACCTGATTGGAATTGGAGATATGCGTAGCGTGCATTGACAAGTCCGGAGCAGCGGAGGGGGGGAGGAAGAAAGCGGCGGCCACTGCTCGAGGGTTACAAGGCAGGTCGCTGCCATCCATCGGCAACTTGCTTCCGGAGATGTGCTGCCGAGCGTGGACGGGAACCGGCACGAGAAAAGGATGCCTGGAATTGTGTGTTGGGTGGACTGTGGACCACGCAGGCATGATTCAGACCGCTTGTTTCCCCTGAAATTGTATCGTATCAGTTTTGATGTAATTACTAATCTGCAGAAAGAAAAACAAACACTCTGAATTTAAAGATTGTGTGCAGGTAGCCACACGTTCAGGCAGGCTGCAGGCAGTTTTATAGCTGATGTCACGAACGCATGAATCTGTGAAGGAAACACACAAGTCCAACTGATTTGTGAAATGCGAAGCTGAAACTTGAACTGAAAGCTGAGCAAGTTTTCAGACTTGCATATGAAATGTGGGCAGGATTGACTGACTCTGAATAAGTTGTGGTTGGTTCATTTCCTTATCCAACGACTGCCTGGTCCAAGTCCAACTGGGGCGATGGAATACATTTCACATGTCAGCTGGTTTCATTCATCTGAAGACAAACTATATGTAAATGTAACTTGGAAGGAAAATTGTCTCTCCGTTCCCTACAAGCCACAAAGGGCCACAATGGGATCATCATTAAGTTGAGTGCTACTTTCTAAGAAAAGTCTCGTCGTTTTTTTTTTTGGAAATGTGACGATATTTTTATAAACCTTGCGCTGAATCTCTGAAAGCAACAGGGTAGAAAAAAAAAAGAAAACTAGAACGTATCCTGCAACGAATAGAAATATCAGCACAGGAAAGGGACAGCCCCGACCCTGTTGCCGTCTCTCTCTCTCGGTGTTGGCCAGCAATTGGATGGAAGTTCAGAATCTTCAAGTCACTGCCAGGTTGTGATTGGGCGCGTTTATCGACCAGGAAGCACTGCTTTTCTTTGGATCAAGAAGCAGTAGCCAGTAAATTCCTTCATGATGCTGAGGGCACAAGGAAACGATGTCACATGAACTTTTCAAATTCACAGTACTCGTCCTGCTGACACTTTGAAAGAGGGGAGATCCAACATGCCAGCGCAACAGTGAAAGGACGAGGCCGCATTACGGCCAAGAAAACAACGGCCAACTGCCAGCGGCGTGTCTATTCATGCGGGTGACAAAACAAAGCCGTGGCTTCGCCAAGATCGATGAATGCAGCCTGCAACAGCCAATCGGCGGCTAAACCCACTTGTTTAGCCGCTAATCTAGCTGGTTAGCAGCAGCTCTACTAAGCGAAACACTAGCAGTACATACATTCAGAAACTGGATGTAACACTGAGCAGCTGCCTGCCTTTTTTTATTTTTTTGAGAGGAGCTGCCTGCCCTTTGCCGTATGGTCTGGGGAACATTGAAAATGGCTCAAGCTTCAGGGCCCTTTCCCCCCATGCTTTTGATTTCCACGCACAACAAATTGCCTCTCGCAGCTCAACTCTTCTGCTAAGTGCTAACCACCATCCTATCGTGAGCTAAGTTCAGCATGCATCTCTGTGCCAGTAGCTAGGTGAGATGAGGATAAGAAGAAACGGGCGGCATCTACATGAGCAGAGAAAGGAGGGAATCATTCCTGGCCGTCGGTTGGGCTGTCCGCCGTCGCTGAAGTTGACGCGGCCCTGGAATATGGACGCGTGCTTAATTAATTCTCTCGACCCGTGACCGATCACCTCAAGAGAGTGATATACTTTTAGTGCTAAGCATCTATCATCTATGGCTGGCCAATGGGCAGCTGGGTTTTCTTTTGGGCGATGAATCGATGATGATGGCAGGGGTACTTTGTAGTAGTTAGAGCATCTCCAACAGATTACTCATATCCCTTATCCAAAACATATTTTCTCTCAATTACCAATAACTATTTTTGTATTTTAGATAATAATTACCAAAATGCAATCACCAAAAATAAGGTAGAGAAAAACCCCCTACATTTAGGGAAGAGGGAGATGTGTTTTGGTGATTACCAAAAATTTATAGGTAATGGAATTGGATTGATAATCTCTTAGAGCACCTTTATCACCAAAACATTAATTTTTTAGTATTGGAATGGGTGATGAGTAATCTGTTGGAGATGCTCGTCGCCAAAAGCAGATGGAAATGCAATGGAGATTGGAGAGGACCTTCCTGTCGCTGGCTTTTTATGGGCACACACCTGTCACCTGTGGTGTGCGTGCAGCTATTGCGATTGCCTGGACTTGCCAGGCTTGGTTCGTTCGCCTTGTTTCATCTATGCAACTGCATTTTGCAGGGCACGAAAGGTGACATAGTGTCAAACATGGCCAAGCGGCGAGTTACTAGTGAGTGTACAGCTCAAGCCAACGATAGCAGCAGGCGTCAGGAAATAAAAACTGATAACAGCATGAACAACATGAACAACAGATGTCCAAGTACCACTTCTGACGAAAGTATGGAACCAGTGAGCACAGGAGAAGAACCTGACAGAGACCTTAAGGCAAAACAACAACTGAAAAGCCTCGCCGGTGCACCAGCGAGGCAATTTCACGCCAAACACTCTTTGGCAGCAATTGCAAGTTCACAGGAATTTCCTGTCAAAAGGATTGCACAATAGAGTTTAGAAAAACGGGGAAAAACCGGCCCAGATGGTTTCAGTAAACAAAAGAACAGCCAGCACAGTGGTAGTAAACAGAAAGAGTCAAGAAAAATACTGGCCTTAATAAGTAGCTTCATGCACTTCAATGAGCGGTAAATAAGAGCACCATTCAGTGGAGTTCCAATGCCACAGGAAATGGTGTTGGGCTGAAAGCAAAATATAAGTATTTCCCCTCCATAACTTGATGAACAAGAGGATTCAAATCCACAGTCATATCCACAGTCATGGAAACAGAGTGTAAAAGCAGAGGCTACTCTGCAATGTATGGTCTGGAATAGCATCTCTAAGCAGCTCGGTTGAGTAAATGATAAATATTCTTTCTGATTCTCTCAGATGACATCACATAATAATATAATATATATTCACTTACCAAAAGTTATAAAAAAAACTACCGTATAAAGGACAGGTCGATCAGGCAACCAAACAGCATGGTTAAAACACATATTTGTCCATGTTATCTAAGTACTCCTATTTTTATTTACATGTCTATTAGATTTGTCCTAAGTCAAATTTGGTAAACTTTGACCAAACTTATAGAAAAGAAATAATAATATCTACAATACCAAATTTATTTTATTGAATCCACCACGAAGTATATGTTGGATGGTATACTTGTTACTATATTTTCCTATAGACTTGGTCAAAACTAGTCAAGTTTGACTTAGGACAAATCTAATACGACATGTAAATAAAAATGGAGTAGTTCATGCAGACAATTTTTTTTTCTATCCATAAGAACCTTGACAATGAATCGAAACAAAATAAGAAAGGGTGTGGCTGATAACATTTGCATGATGGTTCAACAAAATCTTCACGGTCTTATCCTGTTCATTGATACAAGCATGATAAAGCGGTGTCCCGAAGCCATAGTCTATGTCAACAGGTATTCCTTTTGAAAGCAGGAACTCTGTTACTGTAGAGCTTCCTGCGGTGAATGAGATAAGTCCGTAAGTCATGACCAGTAGAATGAACAGAGTACATATTAATAAACAGCCAATAAATACCAAATTGCTGCATTACAAAGCACGGTATAAAAGAGCGGGTTATCTAAGTTTGGGGAGTAATACATATACAAAAAACACACAAGTAAGAAAACTAGCCACATGAAATAAATAAATAAATAAATAAAAATGGTAGCAGCAGATTTCTAGTTGAAAGTACATTCATGATACTGTTAGCATGCATAAACATAAGTATTGTGCTTCTGTGGTGGGAGAGAAACCTGAGCACACGGCATGGTGTAGTACTGTACGTCCTTTTGTGTCTGGCTTCATTAGATCACCACCATGATCAAATAAATACTTCACAGTGGAAATATCGCCAGATTGAGCAGAGGCCATAAACGGTGTCACACCTGTAATGTGAAGGGTAGAAGCACAACAATTCAGATCTCTCGTATTGCGAGGTGCCAAAGGTACCATACATGACAACTACTGTTTTGGAGGGGGATTGGTTGTTTTGGTGGAGACCTTCAACTTGATCTTCACCTTCACCTCCAGACATGTTCGGATCACCCCCTAGTTCTTCCACCAGGTACTTACAGACCTCCAAATTGTGACACCCCGGCCCAGGGCTTAATAGGATTAATAGGATACTCATACCAACAAGTTGAAACTTCTTTTCCGGAAGCAGTTCTCCAAAGAACTCTGAGGTTAAGCGTGCTTGGCCCGGAGAAATTTGGGGATGGGTGACCGACCGGGAAGTTCTTTCCGGGTGCGCACGAGTGAGGACAAAGTGTGCAGAAAAGACTGGTGTTGGTCTGTGAGGACAGTCTATGTCCTAGAAAACAGCCAACAGCCAGATGTAAGCGAGCCCGGCCTCGGGGAGGCGGGACGTTACAGAATGGTATCTGAGCCGACTCTCGCGGTTTCACGGGCACGTACGGGCCAAGAGATACGGGACAAGAGAGGACGTTCCTGGCTTGGGATTGACCGACGAGGACGTCGGTCTCTTAAGGGGGTGAGCATGTGACACCCCGGCCCAGTGCTTAATAGGATTAATAGGATACTCATACCAACAAGTTGCAATTTCTTTTCCGGAAACCGGGACAAGAGAGGACGTTCCTGGCTTGGGATTGACCGACGAGGACGTCGGTCTCTTAAGGGGGTGAGCATGTGACACCCCGACCCAGGGCTTAATAGGATTAATAGGATACTCATACCAACAAGTTGCAATTTCTTTTCCGGAAACCGGTCTCCAAAGAACTCGGGTGACCGACCGGGAAGTTCGAACTTCCCTGGTGCGCACGAGTGAGGACAAAGTGTGCAGAAAAGATTGGTGTTGGTCTGTGAGGACAGTCTATGTCCTAGAAAGCAGCCAGATGTAAGCGGGCCCGGCCTCGGGGAGGCGGGACGTTACACAAGTGGCCCTGGCATGCCGCACAGTGCAGCACTCCAAAGCCGCCCATGGTAAAAGAAAAGACTGCTGCTCGTTCGCTGTTTGGTATGCCAAGACTTTTCATAACACCTTTGGCACAACACAGACACCAAAACAGATCAGATTAGTGGAGAGAAAGAAGATAGCCAACATATGCAACGCACAATCACAAAATAACAGTCTCAGTCACTAATAAAAAGTGAACAGCAGGAGCCAGGTGCAACAAACATTCAATTTGCACAAAATACACCATAGAGACTTGACCACAGTACGACTAGAGTATGAAATGTAAACAAAAGATGATAACAATGCTCTCATGGTTAAGATGAAGGAGCTAAGTGAGCAATCATGCAATAAGAATAAGCGAGCAATCATGCAATCAGAACTAGGTAAAAGGATAACTTGGAGTCTTGGACATGCACAGCTAATCGAAACCCCTTGACAAGGCAGACCTCAACGCATGATCAAATCAGAGCATCTATTTCCAGTGCCGCCAAAAAGAAAGAGATTAATTTCCATAGGCACTACGAAGTAAATTTATTTTAGAAAGTGGTAAGGAGTCATCCCCCATCAAATTTCCATTACAAATGGTGCCAAAACAAAAAAAAAAGGAAAGAAAACCAAGGATATGGGTAGGCTGGGATGCTACCTAGTACGATACATCTAACTTTCCCCTCGAGACAACGTCTAGATTCACACAATCGCCATGATAAAGTAGGCACAGCTCCAACCATAAAAGAAAAAAGAAAAGAAAAGAGCTCTAATTGTCGCTCGCTTTGGTTTTTCTAGGCATCACCATAGGCACCGATTAGGTGAATTAATCGCAGGAACATACAAGAGGCGACCCTTATAAGGGGTGGATCAATGCTGCGAAGAGAAGGTGGGTTGGCTGTACCTTTGATCCGGTCAAGGTTGCCGTCGAAGGCGGCCTTGAGGAGAGCGGCCTCACCTGCGCACACACAGAAGCAGAGCGAGAGGGATCGCCGCCGTCAGCATTGCAGATCGCAGCCTCTCTCCCTCCCAACCACGGAGAGAGAATTGTGGCGGGAGGGATGGAAAGGAGCCGGGGAGAAGGTATCAGCACGGGCTTACTACTGGTGCCGTCGCTGGAGAAGCTGCGGTAGATGAAGGGCGCCTGCTCCTCCATGGCTCACCTCGCCTGGGCTGGGCGATCTCGCCTCGCCCGGTCGCCCCCTCTCTCTCTCCCTCGCGCTAGTCCGGTGGGGAGGAGAAGCAGCAGCAGGAAAAGAAGCGCCGTGAGGGAGGAGACGGAGAAAACCCCAGCGCCGCGGTGGAGTGGGGTTTTGCGCTCCTCGTCTTGTGTGTCCTGGGCTGCTCCTAGCCGGCCAGCTGCCTTCGCTTCGCTTTTGTTGGTGCGGTTGGGCGGGGCTTGCCGGCGTGGGCTGGGTGTTGGTGAGCCAGGCGCGGTGGCAGCCGCGCCGCTGCTCCTTGGCGTACCAACGCCAGGTGCACGGAGTGACGGAGTACGCCGGGCGTAGGACGTCAGGACGAGGGGCCAGGCCTGCTGCCCTGCACCTCCTGCAAGGCTGCAACCTGCAAAGCTTCGCTCGCCGCCGTGCGGTCGCGCTCCAGGACACGAGCAGCCCAGCGGAGCGGGCAGGTGGGAACCACCGGCAGCGAGAGGGGTAGCCGGGTAGCTAGCGGGGTAGTTGGTTGTGCCTGTGCCGCGGTCCCGCGGAGGAGCTCAGCAGAGGTTGCTTGCACGGTGCGGAAGGCCAGAGCCGAGAGTCCGGCCGCCGGTGGACGGGCGACACGTGGTGGTCACTGGTCAAGGACGACGACCGAGCCAGAAAAGCTGCTGCGCGCCTGCGCCTCGGTGCTCCTGCTGCCCGTGCATACTTCCTTTTTTTTTGAATTAATCCCGTGTTTGATTTGCTTTGGCGTTCTCGCAGGAGGCCATCACAACTCACAAGTATTGATTAGTGTAGAACGCCTGATTATCATCTAATGCCATCACTATGGGTTCATGTCCGAGGATGTGACTGCAGACTGGAGAATGAATGACATGAACCCATGCATGGAGATCAATATCATCACAAGTATTTTTTGGCTGTAATCTAAGCTTTAAGCGCGTGAGGAAGGCCTATGTGACCTTTTTTTTGCGAAAGGGGTTCTATTAATCAGAAAGCACAGTACATCTCTGGAGTTTTACAGAAAACACCCTAGAAGACCTTGAAATTACATAACAACACCCCCAAGAGCCTCCGAGCTCCAGAACATGGACGCCGGCGACGAGCATGATGACGACGACCATGATAGATCCACCTTCCTCCACCACGGACGACTCCAAAGCATGGAAACGCCGCATGAGCCAACGCCTGGACACTCCAGCACGCATCATAGTTGCTGAACGCGTATCGGCCACCATCGTCGCGCAGGGAGAGGAAGAGGAAGAGGAAGAGGGGTCCTCCGCCGCCGTCACCGCCGCCGGTGAGCAGACCCCAGTCCAGCGTCGGTGGCCAAAGCACCAACACAGACAGAGGGCGCATCCCCAAGGATGCAACAGATCTTCTCCCTTCCGCAAGGACGAAGAAAAAGAAACCTGGTACCGCCGCCGACGATGTTGGAGAAGAAGACGAGGAGGCAGCCCACCACGAGGATGAACCTGGAACCGTCAGCTTCCCATCCGCCGCCGGAAGAGCAGTACCGGGATACACCGCCTCCCGCCGGACCCGCACGGACCAGCAGAAGCAAAAGTCGCCGCCATGAAGCGGAGCTTGACACCGTCGCCGCGAACGGAGACGCCGCCGCACGCCTCACCGGCAAACCTAGCTAACTAGTGGTAATCTACACTAATACTAGTAGCACTAAGTACTCCGACCCCGATCCACCCGATTCCCACGCCGCACGGCCGCCGGAGAGGCCACCGGCGAAGGGAATCGGGCGGATCGACGGCGGAACCGAGGAGCCCCTGTTTCGCCTCTCTCTACTGTAGGGCTCGAGAAAGGGGAAAGGGGAAAGAACCTTGCCTATGTGACCTTGTTGGCTGTTATCATGAAAACTTTGGTTTTTCTATTGAATTGATCAAATTTTAGCCTATGTGAGGAAGGTCTATTAAATTAATCTGGTAGTCCAAATTGAAGTTTACTCGGTTTGCACGAAAATGATGGTTTACACGTAATATGTTCACTTAGTTAAAAACGTAGATAAATTAGAACCACGGACTCCTATTTAATTGCATGAACAGATGTGATAGTGTAGCAAGGTACAAATGAACTCGTTGATTCATTGTTAATTCGCTATACAGATCCTACAATCATTCGCAAATGAACAGTAATCATGCGTGTGTTTATGAGATTAACGTGCCGTACCTGTATATAAGAATGAAGTGTCTACTTTTGCTTTCAAGGAAAAAAAACATGCAGAAGAAAGTAAAATAATAAAATTGACAAAGAAAATAAAGTAGTGTACCACGCCGTAGACATGCTTAGATAAGCTTGCTGACCTATCATATGCCAAACGTTCAATAATGAACTGTTTCCATATAGCGTCCACGGTGCACGAATCATGCTCCAGAGATCAACGGTATCCGAACCGTTTCCATACAATGCACAAGCCAACTCAATGGAAAAAGAACCCCAAAAATACCAAAAACCGGTGAAGCGAGCATAATCATATTGCGCGCAAAGATCCATCGACAGATTTGGATAAATAGACGGACCTATAACACATGCACAGTGTATTGATTTTGCTTCCAAAACGACTTTCATATATGAACCCTTTTCATGGAACATAGCCTAACTTGATAAAACACCAAAACAAGCCAACCATTGCACGCGGTGTATAGTACAAGGACTAACCATGAGAATTTAAAAATAAAAAAATAATATAGTTAACTATGGTGTGTTTGGCAGTGTTTCGACAGCTCTGCTCCACAATAGAATCGGCGGAGCCCTACCAAACGATAATTTCACCATCCGATTTGCGGATGAATTGAGCTAGAGCGATTAGCTCACTTCCATATATCGAGCGGGAGCGGAAAAACCTGCTCCCCCAATTTCCTTCGGTTTCTTTCTCTCGTCCAGAACCGTCAGGGTTCCCTTACCGGTGGGAACCGGTCCGGTTTGATCGATTACTGGTCAAATCGGTCCGGTCCGGTTCCGTTTGGACCGGTACCAAACCGACCCAAATTCAAAATTCAAATTTGAATTAAAAAAAATGAAAAATTCCCAAAAAAATCCTAAAAATACTTCAAGGTGCGACGAATCTAATTGTGTCAAATTTTCTCAAAAATCCGTTCGTTTAACATATTTTTCGGGCATTTAAACTTAAAACAAAAAAGAAAAAGGAAAAAAATGAGACGGCCCATTAAGGCCCACTTGGTAAACCGGTCTAACCGGCCGGTATACCGGTTACACATGCGATTTTAAATTTGGATTTGAATTCAAACCGGCCGGTAAACTGGTCAAACCGACCGGTAAACCGGTCGGTATACCGGTACGAACCGGTTGAACTGAGTTTTTTAAATTTAAATTTGACCAGTTTCTACCGGTAACCGGTGCAACCGGTCCGGTAAACTGGAACCGGAGCCCGGCGGTTTTCGGAGACCGGTCGGTTAGGTGAACCCTGCCATTGGTCCGTGGGCAGGTGGGCGCGGACGAAGCGCCGAGGGGGTGATTCCTGGGTTCGGAACTCGTGCGTCCGCTGAAGCTTATCCTCGAGATCTAAGGTCATGCTGCTATGATGCCCTATTCAGCTTGTCCGCTTTCAGCTTATTACAAATTATTCGGTTTATTTCAACTTAGGGCGCGTTTAGTTTCCAAAATTTTTCGGGCACAAATTTCTAGCAGCATTTACAATACTAATTAGGAGTATTAAATATAAACTAATTATAAAACTAATTACACGGATGGATGGTAAATCGCGAATTGTCTAATCATTGCATAATTAGATTTGTCTCGCGATTTTGCCGAGGGTTATGGAATACGTTTTGTCAGTTATCCATATTTAATACTGTAATTAGTGGTCAAACGTTCAAAGTTACTATACCGTAGAAATTTTTTTGGAAACTAAATAGAGCCTTATTATCTCTGACAAAATACTATTGAATCAACTGAAAATCAGCCGAATTTGGCCGGTTCTTTCCACCAGCGAATTTAGAGAGAAGCAGTGTCTGGAGCGGCAGTACCATGGAGCGAGGAGTCGATTTTAAGCGCTGCCAAACACGTCCTAGGTAAAAAGAAGAAAATCATGCAATATTCATCGACATGTTTGGAAAAGTCTGCGCACCTGTCACGCATAAACGCTACAGAGACCGTGCTCCCGAGATGATCTACGGTATTGAAAGCGTTTTCATGCAACGCACAACCCAACCCAACCAACGGAAAACGAAAAGCCTCAAGCAAACCAACCCAGCCGGGTGCGGTCGACGGCGAGGCGAACGCAACAGCCGCGCCCCCGGAGGCCGCGGACAGAGCGAGGTGTGCTGTTTAGTTGCGCGGGGTAAAATTTTTGAAAGAGTATTTTTTTATATTTAAAGCATTAAATATAGATTAATTATAAAATAAATTATAGAACTCGTATGTAAATCGCGAGACCAATCTAACGAGCCTAATTAATCCATAATTAGAGACTGTTTGCTGTAGTATTACTGTAGCAATTTAGCGTCTAATTACAGTCTAATTAGGTTCATTAGATTCATCTCGCAATTTACAGGCAAACTGTGCAATGTATTTTTTATTTCGTCTAGATTTAATTCTTCATGCACGTGTTGAAATTTTTTTAGAATTTTAAATTTTACAACTAAACAAGGAGTAAGGGGTAGTAGAACGAAAGGAGACCCGAGCCACCCACCCTCCGGGTGCCGCGCCGGGCGGCGCGGCTCGTGTATATAAAGCCAGCACGCCCCGCCGCCTCGCCTCGCCTCGCCTCCCTTTCCACCGCCACCCCACCCGACGCGATGCGGGTTGGAGTTGGGCATATGATTCGCCGCCGTCCCAATCCCCTCCTCCCCATCGTCTAAACCCTCGCGCTCGCAAGCCCAAAACCCCACCGATGGCCGCCGTCGCGCAAATGCCGGTCGAGCCTGCGCCGGTTGTCGCGGACGCGGTCGACGAGCAGCTGCCGGTTGCCGCGGAAGCCGTCGTCGACGAGCCGCTGGCGGATGCCGGGGACGCCGTCGGCACGCCGCCGCCAGCGGCCGCGGACGGCGCGGAGGCCGCCGCCGCCGCGATGCCGGTCGTTCATCCTCCGCCGGCGCCGGCGGAGCAGAAGGTAGTGACCCCCGCGCTTTGCTCCCTCCACCCATTGGGCCTTGACTCTAGTCCTCGATCGTGTGTTCATGTGTTGATTTTCTGTGCGATCGCTGGGTTTCGGGCTATTTTGCGGCGTGTTCAGTGCGCGCCTTGCTAGTTCATCACTGTCGCTTCCTCCTCTAGGGTCACTTGTGGTGAATCGAGGATGTGTCGTGAGGCTAAGAGATGAGCCTGGTTGGTTTTTGGAATCGTTAAGATGTTCCTGTTGTTTTGCTGCGGCTCTTCCTAGCTATGCGTCAAGCGTTTAGTTTAGATAGGTTATACTATTTATACTACGATTTCCCCATGCGTCAAGCGTTTAGTATAGATTGGTTATACTTTTTGTACTACGATTTCCCCATGCGTCAAGCATTTAGTTTATATTGATTATACTGTTTATACTACGAATTCCCCTGGATTTGGTAGCGCGTCAGGTGCCACGACCGAGCTACAACCCTCTCATTTACACAAGTTTTCTATTTTGTTCAGCTCTTCTAAGTCTAAAAGGGTGGTGTTATATATATAGTTGGTTCAAACTCTTGATTTTGGTGGTTTGTTTTGACCATAGCATCCGGATTTGTTAGAGCCACCAACTTCGCACTGCATTGTACTTCCTTTAACTATGCGCGGCAATGTAGCTAGCTTGTTTTATTGTTGCGTTACCATATCTTGCAGTAACAGCTCGTTGATCTCACCTTCCCGTGCTTGCGTTCTTTCTAGATTCAGTATGTGAAGGATGGTGGAGAAGATGCTTTGCCAACTGAAATCCTGAAGGTATAACTCTATTACCCACAGTGTTGGGTGTGATTGACAAATTAAACCCTCATGTTTCTAGTTCTGTTGGATCATTGCTAAATTTGACTACTTGACTGGTATGGAACTCCTCCCAGGTTATTGAAAGCATTGAGGTTCCGCTCCCTTCTCTTGCTGGTGACCAGAACCCATGTGACATGGTAAACTGTACTCGGTGGATTCTTACTCTATGCATATGGGCGACTAATGGTCAACTTGTGAATGATTCTCTCAGATTTTCCATTTTGTTGCGTAGATTGGTCATATCAAGTTGTATGTTGCTTGCAGTAACACTTTAGTTTCTTTAGAGGTTCTGGGAGTTGTTGCCAAACTTGATGAAAGTTCTCTTTTCCATTTTTTGCTATGCTTGTTTGTGACAGAACAGTCTCCTGTGGTAATGAATTAGTGTGAATGATTGCCATTTTAACAGAAAATTATTTTATTTACTATTGTGAATGATGATTGCATTTTTTGAACAGATAATGATCGTATTTATTATCAAAGTTTTTGTTTCACCTGTTAAATTGTTTGTGACATGGTTTATGAAGCGTATATAAGAGCAAATGTTCCATTTCAGTATGTCATCAAATTTGGAATTTTGAATATCATGCCTATTTTTGTAGTATTTAGGAATATATCTAACAACATACATGCAGCATTTGCCTGATTATTTTATTCCTCATGCTTAGGTCACTGATGTGAAGGAAAATGAAACTAAAAATTGTTCGTTGGCATTACCTTCAATTGATAGTGAATCCTATCCTACAGTAAACCCTTTTCCCAACGTTATTTCTGTGGTATATGCAAGTTTTGGTTCCTCTGATTTTCTCAACATTTTCATTTATCATTCATATCATTCAGAAGCAACTAGAGGAGACAGTTCAGCCTTTGGGGTATTTACAGCAGGAAGCCATGGTACTAATGAAGTGATGATTATCATGTGTCACCCCTTCTAAATATCACAACTGCAGCCATGTACTTCTGACTCATCTGTGAACTTATTATCCATTTACCTTCATTTTTCTCTTCTCTTTGCTTCATTACCTAGGTTGCTTCTGACAACAATAGCAATGAAAGTGAGAAACAAGTACCAACACAACTATGTCCTTCAAGCCAACAACAAATACCTATGGTGATAGTCATTTCTGTGTAGCTTGTTTCTCAAAATATAACACTAGTTCCTTGTAACGAACCACTTTTACCTTCAAGCATGTTGTGTTCTTTAACCCCCTTGTTTTGGTCCACAGTTGGGCTGTGCTGGAAATGAAGAAAATCAAGATGTTTCACCTATGAGGTCCAGTATGGTTTTAATAGACAACCGCCCACCGTCATATACTGACATTTCGGTGCGTAAGTAGGAAAATTTCACAATGTTTTCCATGCTGTTTGGAATTATTCTTAATGTCTTTCATGGGTTGCCATCACAATTGTGCATTAGTACACTCACAAATTGATACCTTGCATTAGCTAAACACTCACAAATTGATACCTTCTAGTATAGTTGTGTACTCGTGCTGCTGTTGTACTGTTTATGGTCTTCGTTTTTCAACTACTCCTTTGTCTTACTCTTACCGATGCTATTTTAATTCTTTGCTCAGAATTTCATCATTTGCTCAATTTTCTTTGCTAACTGGACTTTTATCATTGTTAGCCATGTCATTCTCTCATATAATCATATTTCCTTTTGACCTCAGCTGCATGATTACTTTTATTAAACATCAATATGCTTTGTTGCTTGCACTTATATCTTATTTCACTTAAGATTACCATGGTTACTATACAAAGAGATCCCTGGTTATATATGGAAGAAACATCCATTGAAGTAATGGGTCTCTTTGCTCCACACTCGACAATGCATACTCGTTTTCACTTTCTTGGGAAAGGGTACACACACCTGCATCTGCAGGAAGTCATGCACAAACCAATATAAAGGGTTGTATTATTTTCCATTTGTTTTACAGGACATTGACGATCTTTCTAGCGATTCCCCTACAAGGAACTCTAATGATGATGATAGTGATCACAATGATGATTTTTACCATTATGATCCAATGTGTCGTTACTGGTACCATGACCGTTATCGACTTATACATAGAAGACAGAGAAGAAACTTGGGATATTCGTGTTTTTGTAATGCTAGAAGAAACCGTTGGCTTGGTGACTACCCATGTATCCCTGATTTAATAAATCCATGCAATCCTATGGTAATCCTCTATGTTCCTTTTGTGTATATAACTATTCTGTAGAAGTCTTAGCATCTCAGAGTAAACTGTATTTTCAATTTGTGATTTAAACCTTCTTCATGTCTATTTGCATCCTCCCACAAGATTAGACAGTGCTAATTTCAAATATATCTGTGATAATTTGTTTAGTTTTCATATTTTCACTTCTGTTTGCCATAGGCTTCTCGTGATACTGAGCCTTGGAGACGTTGGTCCCCTCCTGAACCAGACCATGGAAAGAAAAGATACAATGTGGTAACCTGGACTTGTGTTGCATTTTCAAGCTTGATTCTTTTTTGTACTCTCTAAGTCATGATCGAATCAGTTTGATAGGCATTGCAAATTTCATTGTTTATATTAGTCATCCTTTGCTATCCTAGTTGTTTCTATTAGTCATCCTTTGTTATCCTAGTTGTTTCTTTCCTCTTGAATATCATATGCTGATATCTTCCACTTTTGTTTTCATCTAGGATTCTGTTCATACTGGACTTATGAGTCGTTGGTCCTCTACAGAACCATATTGCGAGAAAAAAAGATACAGTGTGGTAAGCTAGACTTTTGCTGCTGTTTTATGTGTAATGCAGTTGTACTATTGAATTAAGTTTCTGTACTGATTTGTGTTGCTTGCACAGGGTGCTGGGCTATCCAACCCTAATTGGTGGACATGTTTTCTTAATTGCATCCTCCAATGTATGGTTCATACCGTTCCCCTTGTATTGAAGCTCCGGAAAGCTGATCACCCAGATCCATGTCCTCGTAAGAAATCTAGTTCAATCAGTATGACATTGTTCTGCATCATCTTCTCTCCATTCTTACCTGTTTTTACAATTTCAATTGGGATTCCATAGGTGCTTCTGTTGGATTCTGCTGTTTTTGCACTCTGAAACTGCATGCTGATGAATCTATCAGGCTTTCTGGAAGTGCATTCTACCCTGAGAGTTTTGTAAATCACTTGAAATGTACGTTTATTCTACCAAACTCTAAATATTGCTTTGCATATACTTCTCTGTTTTTACCTCGCATTGCTACTTGATTTGCCTGAAGTATGTAAGTACTTGTGGTGTTACTGTTACCCAGCAGAACTGGTTCTCTTGTTATTAGAAGCTCGAGACATTTGGAACTGTTTCAAATGCATGACTATAGTACTTTAATTAGGGGTAATGGTAGTTTGAACTGAACATAGTTCTTCACATGTTATCTGTAGCAATTTCGTCAAATTTTGAGAGTGGAGTACAGCAAGATGCGCAGGAGTTCTTCTGCGACTTACTTGAAAAATTGGATAAGGCGTCCGTCACTCCCAGGTCCTCATTAGACGAACCCTCTTCAACTGAAGAAGGGGGCATTGCAAAAGAAATATTTGGAGGCCGCCTAAAAAGCCAGGTAAAGACTTGTAAACTTATCTTTCCACTTTTAGTTATCACAATGATATCTGATGCCTTACTATTGCATGATTTCCCCTTTTGTTTTTTACTCAGCTGCGTTGCCCAGAGTGCAACCGTTGCTCAGATAAATCCGAACCTTTTCTGGATCTTAGCTTGGAAGTTAACATGGTGGAGAGTCTGATGGATGCATTGCGATCTTTTACAAAAGTTGAGTTGATTGAAGACTTCATGTGTGATGGATGCAAATCTCGTGTGAACATGGAAAAACAGTTCAAGGTAGAGCAGGCGCCTGAAGTTCTTGTAATCCATCTAAAGAGGTTCACTAATTCCGGGGGTAAGATTTTGGACAAGGTCAAGTACCCGTTAGAGCTGGATATAAACTCCTTCATGAGCTCCTCGGATGATGTGAGTTCCAGTTTCTTGTACTTTGATTTTAGTCCCAACCATTGGCTCATGTGTTGCTGTGTTGTTGCAGACACCACAAAAGTATGATCTATATGGAGTTGTAGTACACCATGGTATATATGGCAGGGGTCACTATGTTTGTTATATCCGGTCATCCGTAGACGATTGGTATGAATTCAATGATGATAAGGCAAGAGAATCTATCTTCTGCTAGTAACAGATTGTTTACTTCTCTGGGCTGTTGTTTTGTTGCATGGTTCTGACCTTTCAACTGGTGCAGATATGCAGATATTCTGAGGATAGCGTTTTGGACAGTGCAGCATATCTTCTTTTCTATGTGAAGCAAGGTTCATCCCCCTGGTTCTCCACCTTGCTTGAGAAAGAAGACGATTTTCCAAAGGATGATTCAGTAAGTTTGGCAGAACAAGGTACCAGTGAAATTGCTCCCGTCAAAAACAAATTTGAGGAGTCGACATGTTCTCGTGGGCAAGATAATTCAGGTTACTGCTTGGTTGGACCAGCAGAGGAGAATGGAAACAGGCCTGGTTTGCCGGACTTCTCCCAGGACATACAATGTAATGGAAATGGTGATGCCTTGTCAGATGCATCAGATAAGATGGCAGAAGGTTGTTGCTTGGGTGGAATGTCAGGAGGAACACCAGAACTTACCTGCCTTACTGAATCAGACGATAAGAATGGCCATGCTGGTGGGTTTGTGGAGCCTTGGGAGAAGGAAGATGTCAGCCCAATCGGATCACTGGACACGGATGAAATGAACCCAAGCACACATGGATCTTCAGAAGTTGATCCTGCAGTCACACAGGGAGGTTCACCACCAAAGAGTGAGAACATCTGCAGCTTACTCCAACTGTCACATAAATGTGACGATAACTGCCATTGCATGAATTTCTCACAGGGTAAGTACGATCACATTCCTCTATGAACAGAAATGCTTTGATACTTATGCTAGTCCACAGTACTAAGGCTGACTATTATGTAATAGAAGACTTACGGGTCTCATCTTTTTTGTTTTTATAGAAGATGAAACCGGGGGTTGTTCTGGAACACCATCTATGGGGATGTGCACATCAGAGAATGAAACATTAGACTTCAAGTCCAACCATGAATTTGGGGACAGCCAGGTCAGCGCTAATAAGGGCAAGTGCATACAGCCCTAGTGAGTTATCTGAGTCTATTTACATAGATTAGGTGCATGGAACCCAGTGTTTTTTTTTGTAATCCAGCCACTCACCGCTACATGGTCGCCCTGGTTTTTGTTTCTCTTGATACATCGAGCCGTGAATATTCTCAAGGGTACAATGAATTGCTACTACAAAGAACTTACTAATGCTTGCCTGCATCTGTCTAGTCTGTTCATGCGCTCCTTATGGTTATCGACCTTTGGCTCTTACACTGTTGGGAAGAGTTTTTTTTCATCCAATAAGCAATTCTGAGTTTTATGGATCTTATCTTTTAAAAATCATTATTGTGGTTCTGTGGTTTGCAGGCTGCTGGGAAGAAGGCAGCGGAGCGTGTGTGAGTGAAGGCAGCGGAGCGTGTGTGAGTGAGAAGCGGAAGAGGAGGCCCTCCGCGGATACAGATGGTGGTGGTGGCCGGGAATCGAAGAAGCCCCTCACCATAGGAAACTGCAGTTAACGGGGCTCGGGCGCCGTAGCCGTAGGTAGAGTACTCTAATAGACATACAAAACCTACAAAACCGAAATTGTGTTTTGGCACTTGCTTACGGGGACAGTGTCGCGCCTACAGTGTGGCAAGCACGTTATTTAGCATCTTTGGAATTGGAATCACTACTTAGATCGCCCCATCGGCTTCGACGCGTACATTGTGACTACTAGCGGAGATGTAATTTTGCGTCGCGTCTTTCCTTTCCTTTTATGACGCATCATCGCTTTTTAACGGATATAGGATAAAGATTGCAAGTACCTCCGCACCACCTGGGAACTGCTCATGCAATGGTCATTACAAAGCAAAGTGTAATACATATATTTAGGTTCCGTCGAGCTCCTGAAACAGAGACAAAACCAACGGCAACTGCATTCGCGTTAAGCTTCCTTTCCTTTTTCTCTATAAGTTCCACTTGGTTTTCAGACACCTAACTCCTATACAGATCTGCCGGGCCTGACAGTTTGCCACCCAGTTGACGAGTGAAGCCAGCCACTGAAGCAACGTAAAGGAGACTCCACTATAAGTCAAGCTCAGAGGATCCGATCCTGAAGATCAGTGATGATGTTGGACGCCATAGATGTCAACTTCTTCCCGGTCTCCCCCGCCATGTTCTTCAGAGATGACAGGTCCTGTGTGGCCTGCCAAGAGAACACAAAAGGTGTTAACTCTGGTCTGCAAAAGATGACAGATCATATGCAACCACAGTGGTTTTACCTGGAATGAGATTCTGTTGATCAGATCTGAAGCATTAAGATCCACGCTGGAATTGTTCGCCGGACGACCGAATAGGTCAGCACTTGATATGGAAGAAGAACCCTGCAAAAGGGGTAAAGTTGGGGAAGTGTAGGATTCAACGCACTACCAATTTCAAAATTGCGATGTAACAGTACTTACAGAAAACTTCTGAAGAGAAACTTGAGCCTCCTTTTCAAAACTGTTCTGGTCACCAAAAAACTGAGAGGATGAAATTGATTTTGCATTTGAGAATTTCTTTCTAGCTTCACTACTTTCCTCAACCTGGACAACATTGGAATCAATTATTTCAGACTACTTGGAAGTCATCTCAAAGGGCGGGAAAAAGACTACTTTTAACAAGGTTCCTCATTTTAAGAATGTTGACACATGATTTGTTGTGCATATATGAACAGCGAAAATCATCATTATATCAGTAAGAGTGTGAGTTGAAGGCATGACTAGAATGAGCTGAAAGGCTTAGCTACATGTTTAAATGCACAGGTAACAAATTGACATCAACAAAAGTTTTGTGCAGAGTAACCATGCCCGAATTAACATAAAATAATCTACAACATGGAGATTCTCTTCATTAAAAAACAATTTGGAGATTCTCGAGCTATACAAGCATCAATGAGATATGGTCGGCAATCCTCTTGCTGACAGATAACTAAGTAGGAAGGTCAAAGTATTTATAGACAACATGGAGAACTAGTATTCCAATCAGAGAGAATTAAGCTACAGATGTGTGTATACCCAATCTATATGCACAACTATTTTACGACTCTCACATGAATTAAACCTTTCATACTGTCATAAGAATTCAACATGGGCATGTCAGTGTTCTTAGTAACAAACTGACTATTCCAATGATTGACAACTTAACAGTGGGAATGAACACTCCCAAAAGAATTAGAAGTAGTTGTGTCTACCAATCTCCACATACTTCCCCAAGGATCTCAAATTAATTGGAATAGTGGAATTAAATATTCTTTGCAGTTCTGACAGTACAGATATACTTACTCAAAACTACGACAACTAGGGACAACCAAAACATGACATAATTCATGTATTCATGATTCATCATGTTTGTATGAATAAACCAATGGTTACCTGCACTTTAGATGAACTGGATGTAGTTTTTTTGTGATATCCACTGTCCATCCCAAATTCAGCAAAGAAATTTGAGGACTTTGGGGGTGCAACATGCCCACTCATCTGGTTATCATCTGAACTTCTCCCAGTCCTAGCAGCAGGTGCATTTTCTACATATTCAAATCGTGAAGTATAGGATTTTCTCCTAGGTATAGTACTCTCAGTAACCGATGGCAGGACAGGAGCTGGTTCCTCGGGCTTCTGCTCATAGAGGCTTTCATTTGGCTACAGAAAAAACAGAAATTGTTGGAAAGAAAACCCCACTTTACTTAAACAGACAAGAAGAAAGAGAAGTTGGTCTCTGAATTTAGTGGAAACAATGAAATGAGAAAGTTATATAGCTACGCTTCCTGTTTCTCACTCCTTTGACTCAACATAGGATAACAGATATTGTTACTTGATGCCACATGTTGAATCAGGACCAAAATGGCGCAATGAGCTCTCAAGATAATGATGTTCACACTCCATTGTACACTGCATAAAGCATACCTTGGATGTAAGCTTCCGCGCCCCAAGTCCACCAGTCCTATTTCCAGGTTTCTTCGCACCAATTGGCTTCTTGAAAGAATGAGATGGAGCTCTAGGTGAACGAACAATCTCAGGCTCAGTCTTTTCACTTGCATTTTCTTTTGATGCCTCTGTCAGCTTGAGATCGGGAAATGCAGCAGTTTGATTTGGGGCCTGTGAAGCTGAAACTGGAGAAGATGGCCAACTACTGCTGCCATCTTCTGTGGAGCTTTTCGCAACCTCTTTAGCAATCAACTGCCGGTACAAATCAGCAGCTCTTGATGTATACTTCGCTTCAATTTTTCCACCATCTGTCCAACCATGCTGCTTAAAGAAAGCTTGTGCACGGTTATTTCCTCCATAAACCATCATTTTTAACTGTTCTGGAGTCCACGAATCCAAATTTGTTGACCTGCAATTACAGAAGTTTTTTCAGTATTGATTCAGTGGTTGATGTGCAATTGGATAAAGTAGCAATGTTACAGAAATAATGTACACTTCCAAAAGGATATGATGTTTGGTGATCAGCATCAGAAGGAAAAAAAGCAAATCACATGCTAAGATGTAAGACCTACTCCATATGACAAAGAATTGATTCAGAGAAACTTAAGTCAGCATGGACTAGAGCTCATAGTTAATTGTATCTACGCAAAGTCAGATGCCAATAATGTAAGTCCGTAATAGTTACGCTACTCGGAATCATAATACAGGAACTTCACAAATGTATCCTGCATAAAAAAGTTCTAGTTACAGTGCAAAAACTATTACCAAATAGACAACCAACACAAAATTTGGACCTTTCAGTCAACATGAAATCTGAACACGCTTGGCAGGCAAATCAGAACACAACAAATTCAAACAGATTTTTTTTAAAAAAATTAAATCAGGCAGAACCAAGTTCAGATTTCCGCATTAATATAATCTTATCTGTTATATAAAAATATGTAGTTATACATATGCACACGTGATCGAACGAACAGTCACCCACTGCAGCAGGTTGGTATTAATATTATGCATTGAGGCATGGCCACGCGCCCACGTACGTGGACAGGTGTGAGAAGAGAAGAGAAGAGAAGAGAAGCGAAGCGAAGCAGGTGGGGTGACCTGACGAAGGAGACGTGGACGCCGAGGCTGCGGTGCACCGCCGAGCAGTCGATGCAGAGGAAGACGCCGTAGGTGACGGACGCCCAGGTTGGGTTCTTGGCGTTGCAATCGAAGCACATCTGCATGCGCGCACAACTGTTAGGACCGGAAATTGCACAGAAGAAAACAAAAATCACACATGCGCGCGCGGACACAGATGGCACTCACACAGAGCGAGAGAGCGCGCGCGATCAATCTCGAGTCCCCAATCGAATCAACCACCCCCCAAAAAAATAGCCTACCTTGCTGTCCGATTTGGCGCGGAGCTTGCGGAAGACGGTGTTCTTATCAGCGAAGAGCTCCGTCGCCGCCATGGCGCCCACCCAGAGCAGCAATCAACCAGCCCGATCGAACCGTAAGTACCGAACGAGAGGAACCGCTCCGGATTGGAAGCCTGCGCCCCGTGCTCGATCGATGGATGGGCCGATCGATCGGCGCGGGAGAGAGGTGGCCCGGTGGGGAGGGGATGGAAGAAGGGAAGGGGTGGAGGCGAGGAGGAAGAGGAAGAGGAAGGGGAAGAAATGGTGGGGGTGGACGGTGCTGGCCCTGCCCTCTCCGCCTCCACCTTTGCGTGCGTCCGTTGCGTCTTCTCTTCCCTTCTCGACGGAAAGCAAGCTAGTGGAGCAGTGGACTACCCCCCCCATTTCACGTGACGTGCTTTTCTTGGGCCGTTCGTTTCGCGAGCTCCTCTAAGGCCTCAGTTCGTTTTGACCCGAATCGGCCCGGAACTAGGCCCATTCCGCGCGGATTGGAGCGGTCCGTTTTCATTCCATGTCTGCACCGGAATCATCGTTCCGTTAGATCTAGCCCGGCATGGAAACAGGCTCGGAATGGTATTTCCCCTCCCTGAAGGCCTGGAACGAAGCCCCATCTCCTACCCTCCGGATCCATTCCGGGAGACTCGCGAGTCGCGAGACCGTGGCGTGGCGCAGCACCGGCGGCGCGCGCGGCGACGAGGTGGCGGCGTGGCGGTGCGAGGCGATGGCGTGGCGGCGCGCATCCCCGACGGCGACCCTCCCCGCCATCTTCTCACTGGTAAACGCTGCCATCTCTTCCTTCCCCACTCCTGTCCTCGCGTTCTTGATCTGGAAGCTGCTGGATCCAACTTTACGGCCTTGCTCCTCGACAGCTGAGATGGGGGGCGTGTGTGTTCGCCAGTTTGGTGTCGAGATGCAGCGCGCCCTGTGCTAGATTTGATGTTTCGAGCTGGCACAGGCGGGTGGAGTGGCGGACCGCGACCACGCGATCCGGCGGTGAACCTGAAGAATCCAGGAAATGGTTTTGATGCTTTGCTTTTGCTTGCTTGTGTAGTTCTGTGTTCCCTTGCTATTTTCTTTTCTGCTTGGTGGGTGGTGCTTTGGTTTGGGATGGGAGCGAAGTTTAGCTGTTGCCTGTAAGAAACTGGATAACAGAATGCCGATGTTATCGCACATCAATGAGGAACGACAACACTGTTGCAATTGCAGAAGGAAACTACAGCTGTTTTCCCCTACACTCTGTTGCATATATGAAGTACCGCAAGTATGTTTAGTTTAGAAAACAGTAACAAATTCACGTGCGTTTGCGATGTTTAATTTTGCTCTCTGCTTTATTAACTATATGTAATCTGTTCAGTTTTCCAACAGTGGCATGCTTCATGTTCGAATCTGTTGAAACCTGTCTCACGTGCTGCTTTGTTTGATCCATTTGCAGGGTGATTCCAAGAGCACTCATGCCGCTTGAGGTGTGTATCAAATATTAACCGTCCCTTTTGATTGTTCTTTGTGCACGCCTAGAAATCTACTTGTGCTTGTTGCTGTAAAAGTTCAGTATCATACTAGTTTAGTTATGCCTTGCGCAGGAGACAATCATCAGAGTCTTTGTCCTACAGTGTAAACATGTCTTTCGATTCCTACAAGTTTCAGGCTAACATATTGCATTACATCATATTACCTCTGCCTAGATGTCTTGGTCATGTGACGAGTTAGTGTGGCAGTGTAACCTTCAACATATATGGAGATAATTTGAAATGCCATTGGCAAGTGCAGTGTTACTAGTTCTGCAATATATCCAATATATACAAATTATAAGAATCAACTTGAAAATAATACTTGCATGTTCAGTTTATATTTCTTCTGCTGCCAGAACAAAGTGAATTATTCTGCCAGCACATGTCCTTGTCAAACTTCTTCTGCTCATGGCCTGGCTTTAGAAATGAATCAATGTGCTTCAGTTCTAGTTTTATTTGGGTCAAGTTCCCAATAATATGGATGATGATAAGTTGATGCTCACTGTGATGTAGGAATTGCTTACTTTTAATGCATATTATTGTGTTAGTCATGCTCTTAAGTTTTTCTATCAGGTGTCTTGCTTATGTCCTAGGAATAATATGGCGGTGTTGGTGATGGCTGCTTTATCAGTAATGATCATGGCCTGACTTACTTGTGAATCAGTCCATTGTTTTTATCCAAATGAAGAGGAACACTTTGTTCCATTAGGATTTTGCCAGATTTTCTACTTTGACCTCTATGCCACCATTGTTCTTGTATGTCAAAATTGATTGCTGGTACCAACAAATATGAAATGTGGTTGATTATCCCCATATTTGCAGTACTTCTATTTTTACTTTTCACATTGTACAACAAATGTGAAATGTCAGTTATGATAGACTTGTTACTTGGATTCTTGTAGTTATGGTAGCTGTAGATTATGGTATCAACTTCAAAAGTACACAGAGTACAGGTAGCTAGAAGGCAGTATTCAACAGCTAGCAGCATCAGCTGTTTTTCTTTTTCTCTGGAAAGTATGTGTGGAGTCATCAGGAGAGTGTCCATATATATATATATATATAGTTGTCCTTGCTAATATATATGATGCTTGTCCCCTGTATTGCTTTTGTTGTTACTAGCATCTTGTTAGTTGCTCTTGTTAAATGAAATATGTTTATTTATCTTATATTCTTTGTATAATGGATATTTGATTGCTTTTGCCGTCCTTGTTTAGATCCTGCACTGCACAAAGCTTGAGCTGGAGCGGGTTGGAAACATACTGGCAGGCTACATGGTGAAAAACTTGTTTGAGGGTTTAGAGTCTTGCTCGGCAAACTATTGTAATGTTAAGTTTTTGACTATCATGATGCTTGTCAAACTATTCAAAATCTTTAGCTATTTATGCTTAGCTTTGTTTGGTACCATGGATGGAAACATGGTCCTGCTGAACGGTTTAGAGTCCTGGAATTAATACTGTCCATAATCAACCGAACACAACTTTTTATTACTTTGGAATGGATCCTGTCCAAGATGACCAGAAAACTGGAATGAGTGTACCACCTGGTTTCACTGGATCCATGCCTAGAATGGTTCAAGGTCAGGAACCGTTCCTGAGCAAACTAACGAGGCCTAATTTGGCAACACCAGGGGCAGGCAAGGGGACCCTCAGGCGCGCGATTTTCATGGTCGGCAAGTGGATCAGCGGCATGGGCCAGGCTATGTACCGCCTCGGATCCACCATCCATGGTAGCCTCCGCGTCGAGGAGCAGCCGCCTCCCTTCGTCTGCTCCTTCTACCTGCTCAAACTCATTGGAGTTGATGCCTTCTTTACTCGGTCTTATTGTCATCAGAAAATCATTGCTCTACAATTGTGCCCTCTGAGCTTACTAAAGCACAAACTCGAGAGCAGCATTAGTTTCACCTGCTCAAACTCAATGCTTCAGATCCTCCGCTTCCACCTTGAGTTTGAAGGGCGTTGTTATAAAGACTCTTCATATTCCTAGAGACTCTACATCCCGAGTGACTCTCTATTATAATAGATGACTCTACATCCAGAGTGACTCTCTATTATAATAGATGTATTATATTGTATGTTAGATACGAATATATACGAATACATAGACGTACACAAATACAAATACACAGACGTACATGAATACATAAATGTACACGAATACGAATTAGTTGAAACCTAAAAAAAAATGAAAAAACAGAAAAGAGAAAAAAAACATTTAGTACCGGTCGGTATCACCGACCGATACTAAATGGCTCCACCTGCCGTGCCTGTGTGGCATGCGGTACTAAAGTGCACCTTTAGTACCGGGCGGCCTGATCGGTACTAAGTGATGGCCCACTCAGTACCGGCCAGGCAGTATCGGGCGGGCGCCCGGTACAAACCAGGGGTTCCCGCCCGGTACAAATGAAGGTTTTGCTAGCAGTGCCATCTACACAGATGGAATAATTGTCTCTCAGTTCTCAAGCTTTCAAGGTTAGTAACATTAGAATCACCTTCCTTTAGCTTGCTGATTCTTGACCATAGTCGAGCCATTGTGCGCTTGAGGGATGCAAGAGCTAAACTATGTTCCTTCATATCATTTTTGAGCCAAAATTCCTCTTGAGAGAGTTGGCAAAGTTAACGAAGTTTGATATAAGACAAAGCCAAAATGAACGTCAATTGGAGCAGAGAGAGTATAATGTGAAAACAGTTGAACTTCCTAAGTGTCTCACACGGTCACGCCGCATTTGAAGCACAATGGGAGACCTAACTATGTTACATGTGACTGAGGTGCGGTTGGATCTGAAGTACCTCCTCCATTCCAAAATGTAAGTCACTACTAACTTTTCAAATACATATTTGACTATTCATCTTATTCAAAAAATTAAGTTAGTATCATTTATTTTGTTATGACTTGTTTTATTAAAGTACTACTCATATTTCTATTGATTTGTGCTAATTATTTGAATAAGATGAATGGTAAAAGGTGCATCTAAAAAGTTAATAGCGACTTACGTCTTGGAACACTGAGGCAGTGCAAACCATCTATGCAACATTCATTGTCATTGAAATAGAGATTAGTTCTTGCGAGAGCTCCCTTGAGAGAAGCCTTGCTGCGGCAAGCAACTTGTGATCCGTCGTGTGACCCTCCGTCTTGGTGTGGAGTGGCAACAACACTTTGTGCGGGGAAGAGGAGGCCTCCTCCTTGGTGGAGAAGCTCCGTAGTGGATTTCGGCCGGGTGACCGAGAGAGACGGTGGCGGTGCACGAGACTTAGTGTCTTGTGGGCACTTGCCTTTGCTTGCCGGCATCGCCTTGGTGGCGTAGTGCAAGACGTGATCAGAAGAGCCTTGGTGTCCCGTGGACGTAGGCGTTTGTGCCGAACTACGTTACATGACCGTGTCTACTCGGGAGTTTGCATTCCTCTTGCACTTACCTCTTTACTTATCGTATTACGCTTCCGCATTTACTCTATCTTGCATGCCTTTACTTTTCTATTTAGTTTGATTAGGATTGACTATAGGTTGCAAGTTTTTAGGGGTAAGTAGAGAGTAGCATAGATAAACCTTAGTCATAACTAGCATGTGTAGGACGTGTTAGGTTTATCTTATGCAAGTAGTTTGAGCCCTAGGACAAAAAGCGATTAGCGACCCTATTCATCCCCTCCCCCTCTAGAATCGGACACCCCGGTGATCCTTACAATTGCTAAATCATTTAACCTTTCTTGAGATATTATGGACCTCATATAATTCCTCAATAGCTTGAACTTTGAAAGTATTCTTTTAGCTGATGCTACAGTGACTGGCACAATAAATAAGATCTGATAAGCAATAGAAACATGAATAAGTTATAGAATTAAAGATAAAATAAGTTAGTTATTATGAATACGCTATGCGGTAAATTAAAAAAACCAAGACACCATCGATCTAGGAGAGAGACGGTTATGAAATTAAATTAACATGAATAGATTCACTCTGTTCGGCAGCTCCAGCAGCTTCCAGCCCAACAGTGTTTTCCTTTCACACTGTTCCAGCACCAGCTTCCAACCACCAGCTAGCCAATAATATTTTTCTCTCATATCACTCTAGCCACTAGCTCCAGCTCCAGTCCAGAGAACAGAGTGATGGTAGATGAATATGCCGGTTTGCCGCTTGGGTGCTGCGTGCCTGCGTGCACCAGCAGACAAGCAGTTCAGCTTCAGCACATGCGTGATCAGACTTGGTCAGGCTTCCCATCGAGCCTTGAGCGCTGCGTCTTGCCTGCGGCCTGCCGTCGTCCGTCGGCGCGGAACTGCGGAAGCAGGCGCGGAAACCGGAAAGACAGACGCGTCGCGATCGCGATTTGCATTCTCGATGCACGGCATGTGAGCGGGGAAAAGGAAACTGGCGATTGGAATTATAGAGTAATTGGACTAGCCTAATACGTACACTACATGTATACCTAGGGTGGGGCCCCTTGGCATCGGGGCCCGGGGCGGCCGCCCCGCTCGCCCCCCTCCAGGGCCGGGCCTGTGGATAGGTGTCTTAATAGTAGCATGTGAATCACGCGGCCTCATTTCAGAGTAACAACAATGATTGGTTACCCGTAAAAAAACAATGATTGGTTAGATAGCGTGCATTTGGCCTGGTGCGTGGGCAGACAGCAGTGATGTGGTGTGGGTAGGCACGACGCAAAACAAGTAGCGTCCTCATGTATGCTGGCACGTCGCTGATTCCCTGCATGCGCGCATGTGTCCATTCAGTCGGCCACGTATGGGGGCGGGAATTTTCTATGCTTTTTACACTACTCCAATAATAATTTGTAGTAACATTTCGATTCTTTCATGAACGAGTCAAAATGTAACCCGTTGCAACAAATGAAGTGAGCATACTGCAACAGTCAATCCGCCCCTACAAAGCATCTTTAGAGGCGGGTCACTGTAACATCCCGAAAACTCACCAAAATAAATCATGCGCTAAAGTTGTTTTTGTCGTTAAGCTCGACTCAAACCCTGAACCCTAATTCCCAGAGTCTCTCCCGAACAACCCGACATCCGAATTCAATTCGCGTCCCATCTTTCCCATCCAACGCGACGCGCCGCGACCGGCCGCCGCGAATCTCGCCCCCTCTTTTTCCTATCTCCTTTTTCCTCCTTTCCCTCCTGGCCGCGTGCCCATCCCCCGTGGCCCGCACTCGCGTGGCGACGCCACGCGTGGCCGACCGCGGCCGCAGTCGCCACTGGCGCGCACCGCCCCCCCTCCTTTTTCCTTTCCCTCCCATTTTTCTTCCTTTTCCTTCTTTTCCCCTATTTCCTTTTCTTTTTCCCTTTTTCTCCTTTTCCTTTTTCTTTTCTCTCCCTCTCTCCTTCCTTTCTCCATCTCCCTCCTCTGCCTCGCTCCCACTCGCCCCGAGCGCCGCCGTGCTCGGCCGCTCCCCGCGCCCGCGCCCACGCCTCGGCTCGCCGCCTGGCCGCGCTCGAGCGCGCCTGCGCCGGCTGCGCCACGCCGCCCCGACCCCGGCCTCGCCCAGCTCGCTCGCCCCGCTCCTGTGCGCGTGCCTGCCCGTGCGAACGCGCACGCGCACGCACACGGCGCCCCGGTCAACCGAACGCCCGCGCGCGCACGCTCACGTCGCGCCGTGCCGCGTCACGCACGCGCATCGCGTGCCCGCGCCGCGTGCCGGTCCGCACCCACGCCGCTCGACGAGCCCGCGTGCGAGCCTGGCCACGCCGCGCGCCGCCCGTCGCTGCGCCGCCCCGCTCAACGCCGCGACGCCCGCCACCTTGCCCCGATTCCGCTCGCCTGCGCCCACGTGCCCGCGCGCTTGCCCCACCGCTGCCCCGCTCCGCTCGGCGGCGTCCACGCGCACGCGTCTCGCCCCCGCCTGTGCCCTGCCAGTGCACCGTACGCGCGGCCCTGTGTGCGGCCCCAGCTAACGCCGCGCCGCCCGTCGTCCCGAACAGCACCCCAACCCGGAACGCCGCCCTCGGCGCGAGCGCCGCCCCACGACGGCCGCTAGCGGCTGGGACGCCATTAAGGCACCCCGCCGAACTCGCCGGACGCCATCGCCTTGCCCCACCTACCCGCGCCATCCCACCGCCATTCCCCCGCTATAAAAGGAGCTCGCCGTCGCTCCTGAGCCCCGCATCTCCGGCCGCCGTCACCAGCGCCCCCCTGCTTCCCTAACGCCGCCGCCACAAACTTCCCCAACCGCCGCCGCCCGCTCCCGTCGAGCCGCCTCTGCACGCCGTCCTAGCTCGAGGTGAGGCAGGGGATCGGTTCCCCACAACCCCCTCTCCCTCCTTCCCCGGTCCCCGGCCGCCTCCGAGGCCGGAGCGGCCGGATTGGCCGCCGCCGACACCCCTGGGCCGCCTCCTCTGTTTCCCGCGGAGGAGGGAGGAAGGGGATGGCAATTTTGCCAAAAACCCCTCCCCCTTTCCTCTATTCCTTAAAGGGACCTTCCACCTTTCTGTCTTTTTACGAAAGAAACCCTGTCTAAGTTTCTATTCTCAAATAAACCCTTTTCCCATATAAACAAAATTCTAAATACATCCTAGACCTTTCCAGAATAACCTAGATGTTTCCAAAAATCTCAACCAGGCCCCTACCCCCTCCAGATTAATTACAACTAGGCCCCTGACCCCTTATCCGACCCCCGAACCTTTACTAAACCTATCATTTCATGTACCAAACGACCCCGAAACAACCCGGAACTTTACCACGCCTCACTTAACCAAGTTTTGGCCTTACCATTAAGAAACCACTCAAAAATGCCACTTCTATCTCCATATTTTATGTGTTCTGATTCGAGCTCAACGATAGGTCTTTATTTTCTGTGTTTTGATTGTGTGCTTGTTTGTGTGCGTTGTAGACCACGAAGTGAACGAAGGAGAGCCCGTCAATGAGCAGTACTGCGAGCAAGGGAACGAGGACCAGTTTCACGACCCCGAGCCCGAAGGACAGGACCTCCCTGAAGGCTACGAAGACGGCAAGTTCAATCCCATCCTTTGATGCATGTTTCTGTCCTAGTTTTTATAAACACAACCTAATGGCCTGCTTTATAAAAGTGCATATGTTTTGCTTGCATGAAAACACGGTTGGATAGCCACCCCTTGATTTAACCATTCCTTGACCACCTAGATTAATGTCTGATTTTGCTTGGACGTTAATCGATATTAGAACGCTTAGGACTTTACTCATAATACTATTTAAAGAAAATGTGTGCGTATGGGATGGGATAAATGTGGTGTTTTTGTAAAAGAAAAGTTTAGACAGGATGGATGGCATTTCTACGGATTTGCCACTTGGTGTGCTCGTGCCTGTGTGGCAGGGCAAAGAAGGGAGATATCCATCTTGTCGTGTCTAAGGACCGAGTTGGTGTGTCATCTCACCTAACTCTACTATCGTGCAAGCCACTCGACCGTTGAATGGGCAACGGCGTAGCATAAATCCCACTAGTTGGTATGATAGCCATCAGGAGGGCTGAGAGCAACGGGTGACCAAGGAGAAGGGATATGTTCAGTGTGACTTATACCCCGGTTACACCTCAGAGTTAGGTCGATGACCCCTTGGTGAATCCCGTGATGGCTAGTCAGGCTTAGCTAAGGTGGGTAATGGCTATGTTGGGATCTACACCGACACGACGGTGTTCGAGTTGTGGTATCCTACTTGTGGATAAAGTTGCACACCTCTGCAGAGTTAAGAATCTATTCGAATAGTCCGTGCCCACGGTATTGGGCGAGTTACGGTGTGGTCACATAACTAGTGTTTCATTGGGATGGGCTGGTGTGAGTTGTTTTGGAATTGTGTCCGGCAGTTGTGCCGTGTGCTACGACGGACGGGGAGTCCGGTAGCAGTTTAAAACTTGAGCTCCGTGTTACTACGAAAACTGATTTCTAAAAGGTTTTCTGTTAAATAAACCCTTGCATAGAATACCGCTTTTCTGCAAATTAAACCGTAACCTTATCCTTGATTTGCCTATGCATATTATTCTGAAATAATCCCCCCCTCCGTGGGTGTGGTTGGACTTGCTGAGTACGTTTGTACTCACCCCAATCTTACTTTTTACAGAAGAAGATCCAGACTTCGTACCAGACGACGCTGAGTAGGGTTATCGTTCTACACCCAACCTTGCCTGTGGAACAGGCCCTATTCGAGATGCCTCCGCTGTCGCAATACTCTGAGCTCGTGCTAGACCCTATGTGGTTTGCGGTCTGGTGTTATGTCGTAGCTTGGCTAATTATTATCATTATCTGTATCGAGTGTCCTCCAAGGTTTGTACGGTTTTGAACCATCTGATGTAATAAATGTGGCATCAGCCTCCTAGGACTGGTGTTTTGTATCACATTTAAGTCTTCTCTTATGAGGGGACGCTTCAAGTGGTATCAGAGCTGTAGGTTGGCCGTAGGACGTGACCCTAGGAGCGAAACCCGTTTTCAGACCCTTTACCTTAGGACTTTTCTATCCATAATCCTTTTCTTGACACAAACACTTACCTTTGGTTCTTGTCCTGTTCCAGATGGCTGACAATGGATGGACTGGCGGAATCTGTCACGCAGAGCCCGGCCTTCCAAAGTTGTTGATACTTAGCCTGGAACGAATCAGAGTTGTGGATCCACCAGAGTTTCTCTATCGGGAGTACGACTCCAAGGGCACCCTTCGGTGTGATCTGATGATCTTCATAGCAAGAAGCACCCGCTACCCTGATGTGGACCCTTGGTTCATCTCCACCACTGGATTTCATTTCCCGGATACCTATCGGAAAGCCGCCCGTAAAGCCCTGCGACGACTCCGAATGATCTACAAACATCACCTTCAGCGGACTCCTATGGGATTCTTCCCGCCAACTGAAGGAAGAGGACGCATCTGGATCGCCCGGATGAGAGGACTCGGAAGGGAAGAAGAAGACTTGGAAGACACAGTATCCCACCTATCCATCTATCTCACCGGCCTGGATGAGCTCTACCGCGAGCAAGCAGCACAACTGAAGCAACAAGTCCACAGAGCAGAAAAGGCAACCCAGGAGCTGGATGAACAACGGACAAGAACCGTACACGCCGAATATTCCCTAGCCGCCTTCCAAGTCCAAATGGATGAAAAAGAGGCAGAACTTGAAGAGCAAAAGGCAAGGGCCACACGTGCCGAGAATTCGCTAGCCGCTCTCCAAGCTCGGATGCAGAGGTACGAGGCTCGCTGCGGAATAGGTGGATGGATAGAAGAAGAAGGAGAAGAAGAAGAAGAACCCATGGAAACCCATTGGGATGTAGGCACTCAGACTGAGGAAGAAGAACCCGAAGAAACCCACTGGGATGTAGGAACCCAGACTGAAGAAGACATGATGGGTCAGTACCTTCCACTGAAGAAGCGCCCTCTTAGGAACGAGGGAGAGTCCCCATGATAGGAGTAGCACCCCAAGTTAGAACCCTTGCCCTAATAATCATGTATCCATGAAGTCTGTACCCCACCATGTTGTAATAATAATAAATATCACCTACTCCCTTTGTGTACCCCAATTAATTGTGCAAGTTTTTCACCCTATCTTTGTTTTCAGATGGCTGAGGAAGGATGGACCCAGGGCGACTGCCAAGCTGCACCTGGCTTCCCCAGCCTGTTGATCAACGCCCTGGAAAACCTTGGCATCACGGAATGCCCAAGGTACTACAGCAGAGAGTACGAGCACCATGGTACGCTCCGCTGCAGGGTGATCATAGTCATCGCCAGAAGTGACCGCTACCCCGACATCCAGTCATGGCGAGTGACCGCTACGGGGTTTAGGCACCGAGACACCTATCCCTTGGCCATCAGAAAGACACTCCGCTACCTGTGCCGGATTTTCGAAGAGCACCTAACCCCCACACCGATGAGGTACTTTCCGCCGGCCATCAGAACCCCAGTTTGGGAAGCACGCATGAGGAGTCTGGAATGGCGCCGCCATGAAGTGGACCCTTTGTACCAAGTAGCTAACTACCTAGCCGCTTTGGATCAGCTCTTCGATGAACAAGCCCACCTACTGAGGGAGCAGACCCATCATGCTGAGCAAGCTGAACTCGCGGTGAGGCTCCAACAGGTCCGAGCAGCCCAAGCCGATGCAAGAGCCGCAGCCGCGATCAGCAGTGAGGCAGTTGCACAGGAGAGCCTCAGACAAGCCCGAGACCGGCGCATGCAAGAATGGACCAGGAGTGGGACACTAGTTCCGGCCATCGGAGAAGACCATGTTCTACTCGGGACGCCCGTCATAGGATGGGGAACGCTCTTTGGAAGCCCTCGAGCCCCACCCGAGAACCCCGAAGGGTCTACTGATGTCGGAGAAGGAGAAGCTGCTACGTAACCCCAAGAGAACGGGAACTTAGAAGACGGCGAGCAAGGACTACTCGCACTACCGCCCCAGAAGAAGACTCGCCCCGCGAGTAGAATGTCCGACCCTACCCTATTGTTGTACCCTTCTAGCCCTTTCGGTTTAAGTTGTATCCCTAAGTTTGATCTTGTACCCGGACGTGTAGTACGCATTCTAGTCGTGACCCCGTGTTGTACCCTGCCTCGCTTTAGTAAAAGTTGCTTGTTTGCCTTGTTGTGTGCTTTTTGTGTGTGCCTTTCGGCAGAAGGTTGATTCTGCCTTGTTTTACGTATTATGCAACTTAAACATCACCTAATCTTAGTCCCAACCCACCTGTTCTACAGATTTTTTTCCCGAAGTGTTACGAGGGCCTCCCGTGTCAGGGACCCTACAGCCGCTGATGCAGGAGTACGTCCCAACGGGCAGAACCATCCTCAGGAAGAACAAGAAGTGAGCCAGGGCAGAGGAGAAAATCATGATGCACAGCTGCCACCACCACCACCACCCTTCGTGGACCTGGCACAAATAATCCATAACCAGACTCTCATACTGGAGACACTGGCCAATGCCCTAGTGAACAGGCAGCCACGAGAGCAGACTTTCAATGACAAGCTGACAGCTTTTCTGAGGGCCAAGCCACCTACTTTTGCCGGATCCAGCAACCCCTTGGATGCAGATGATTGGCTCCGCGTGATCCAGAGGAAGCTCGAGCCGTTTGGGTGCCAGGATCGAGATAAGGTCCTTCTGGCAGCACATCAACTCACCGGGACTGCCTTAGCCTGGTGGGAGAACTACTGCGCTGCTGCCAGAGATGCCTCCACCATCACTTGGAATGAATTCGTAAGGGAGTTCCACCTTTATCACATCCCCTCGGCCACCATGAAGCGCAAGGCAGATTAATTCCGCGCACTTCAGCAGGGGAATATGTCGGTGGAGGAGTATACCCACCAGTTTATGGAACTGTGTAAGCATCTAGGCCCTTAAGGTTTGTTTCGGTGATTAATGACAACCATTATTGTGACTAATGAGTTTGTGCAGCTTAATAGATCATTATCGCTCATTTGGTCATATGTCAAAAGAGGCCCCTCAATTTCATTATTCAAAAAGGCGATCTCGGTATTCAACTCAATTTTATGTCAAGACTAAGGATCTTTCTAGTCCTAAGTGTCATAAGGTTGAGAAGGACACTTAGGTTAGTATAGGTTTTATAGTTTTGTAGTGATCGCACTATTAAGAGGGGTTAAGGCTAAGTAACTTGAGCATGGACATGATCATTTGAAAATGGATGCACACTATGGTCACTCAGGTTTCTAGAAGTTCAAATAAGTGGTTCTCAAACTATATCTCAAGAATATTTGGATTTCATTCAAGACTCAAATCAGAAAAGACAAAATCAGAAAAAGTCTATACACCGGTTTAACCGACGCTCTCAATTTTCTATACGTCGGTTAAACGAAGTCAGCAGAGTCTGGACAAATTCAATACACCGGTTAAACCGACGTGTTTGAATTTAACGTCGGTGCATTGGTCCAGAGTTGGTTTTTCCAGGGAAATTCAAGTTCTATTCACCGGATTAACCGACGCTGTTTGAATCAAGACGTCGGTGCAATTGACCAGTGAGATGGTTTTTCAGAGGAATTTAAAAGTTGTACTCACCGGTTAAACCGACGATAGGTTTGAGTTAACGTCGGTGCAGTTGTCCAGAGACTTGATTTTTCAGTGGTTCAGTGGACAACTACACTCACCGGTTAAACCGATGCTACGTCGGTTAATCTGCCCCAGTTGTAACGGCTAGTTTTCAGAAGAGGCAGTTTACATTCACCGGTTAAACCGACGATGACAATGGGGGGTACGTCGGATTAACCGGCGCTACGCAGTTTTCTGGCAGCTTTTCTCCAACGGCTCTATTTGTGTGAGCTGCCTATATATACCCCTCCAATGGGTCATTTCGCCCACTCTTGACACCAGGAAACATCCAAACACTCATACCATAGTCAAGAGCCACCTTGAGCTTCATCATTCACATACTTGTGCATTCAATCAATCAAGAAGCAAGATTAAGGACTTGAGTAGAGAGAAGCTAGTGTGCATCCGTTCTTGGTGATCGGTTCTTGCTCAAGTGAAGGCCTTAGCTTGTTACTCTTGGTGATTGGCATCACCTAGGCGATCTTGGTGATCGAGGTGTTTCTCGCGGAGCTTGCCAAGGATTGTGGGAGCCCGGAGAAGAAGATTGTACGTGGCTTGATCTCCACCACGCCGGGATGGTGAACGGAGACTCTTAGTGAGCGCCCTCGTCTCGGTGACTTGGGAGGTGACAATACTCTTTGTGAGTGTCACAACGTGGATTAGGGGTGTGTGCCAACACATCGATACCACGGGAAAAAATCCGGTTGTCTCTTGTCCATTCCTTTTATTCAAGCATTTTCTTTCATGCAATTTACTCATGTGCTTGACTTAGAGATCATAACTTAGCTCTACCTTGCTAGGCTTTACTTTGTTTTAGCTCTCTTAGCTTGTGTTAGAAGCTTAGTTATCCGGTTGGTGAATTGGTGCCCTACTAGCATTGCATAGGTTAAGGTTGCTTTACTTTGTTTTAGAATTTGAAAAAGGCCCAATTCACCCCCCTCTTGGTCCATCGATCCTTACAATTGGTATCAGAGCCTCGTTGCTCATTTGGATCATTAGGCTTCACCGCCTAGAGCTATGGCCAAGATGGGTGGTTCGCCGCCTCACTTCGAGGGCAAGAACTTTGCCTATTGGAAAGTTCGCATGGCCACATACCTTGATGCGATTGCCCCCGAAGTATGGTTGGCAACTAAGACCGGGTTCACCGGAACTCCCACCACCGAACAATTAAAATGGAATGCTAAGGCTAGAAATGCAATTTTCGAAGCCATTAGTGAGGAAGTCTTTGCTAGAGTTAATGGCATGGACTTAGCAAGTGATATATGGAAAGAACTAATTGAAATTCATGAAGGCTCCACAAAAGTCCGTGAACAAAAATATCACTTGTTTAGAGCTAAGTATGATTCTTTTAAAATGCTAGCTCATGAAAATTGCAATGATATGTACTCTCGCTTGAATGTCATTGTCAAGGACATTAATGCACTTGAAATATCCAAAATTGACAGTGCCTCCATCAATCGCAAGATTCTCATGCTCCTCCCGAAGCCCAAGTATAACATCATCAATGCTATGCTTCAAAAGGAGAATCTTGACACAATGGAAGTAGGAGAACTTGTGGGCGAAATTCGCGCTCATGAGATGAGTATCCTTGGTATGTCCGAAGAGCCAACTTCAAGCAAATCAATTGCTCTAAAGACCAAGGCAAACAAAGCCCGCAAGCTCAAGATGATCAAGCAAGATTCAAGCTCAAGCAATGAAGAAGATGATCATCATGAAAGCTCATCCGATGTTGAAGATGATGGAGAGCTTGCTCTTATGATGAGGAAGTTCACCCGCTTGAATGACAAGATCAACAAGAAAGGGTTCAACTTTGACTCTAAGAAGGGAATGTTCCGGCCAATGGATGTCAAGAACAAAATTTGCTACAATTGTGGAGAAAAAGGTCACATCCGTCCAAATTGCCCCAAGCCGGACAAAAGAAACAAGGATCACAAGAGCAAGCATCGCCATGATTCAAGCGATGATGATGAAGAAGAAAGGAAGAACAAAAACAAGAGACTTGGGAAGAAAAAGAGCCATGACAAGAAGACCAAACTCTTCCCAAAGAAGAAAGGGCACACCAAGAGAAGCTTCTTGGTGGAAAAACAAGAGTGGGTGACCGATGTCTCATCAAGCGAAGATTCAAGTGATGAAGAAGACATAGTCACCATCGCCCTCACAAATGAAGAACCATCACTACCTCCACCTCCAATGTGCCTCATGGCCAAAGGTAACTCTAAGGTATGTGAGAGTGAAGATGATAGTGATGATGAGCTTGACCCTAATGAGTTTGCTAACCTCATTAATGAGTATACATCCGTCATCAAGAGGGAAAAGGGCAAAGTCAAGATTCTTGAGAGCACTCGTGCAAAGTTAGAGCTTGCCCACTCCGATTTGCTTGGCAAGTACAATGACTTGCTCAAAAAGCACAATGAGTCACTTGTACTTGCTAAGCAAGTTGAAGAGAGCCACAAAAAGCTTAAACAAGAGCATAGGGAGTTGGCTCACAAGTATCAAGAACTTGAATTTGCCTATGAAGCAATTGACCCAAGTCTTGAAAACTTTGCTCATGAAACTATTGAGAAGGTCAATGCTTCTACTTCATGTGATGACCTACTCATTAATGCAAATGCTACTAATGCTTTGCCCAAGCTTGCACCTTCTAGGGAAAAGGAATTGATGGATCAAGTTGCAAGCGTCAAGAGTAGTGTGGAGAAGCTCTCAAGAGGAGAATACATCCACAAAGAGATTCTCTTCAACAATGCCCGTGACTATGGCAAGAGAGGTCTTGGTTCATTTCCGGAGCCAAACATAGCTACTACTCCTTCTCCGGAGATCAAGATTAGCTTCATCAAGGAAGTTGGATCATATTGCCAACATTGCCAAGTCACCGGGCACCACACTAGGGAGTGCACTTTACCATCACGTCCTCTTCCTAAATTACCCAAGAATTACTCTTCAATATTTCAAAATAACCATTTTCTCTTGAGTAAAGTGAAGGGTAAGGTGAAGGCCAAATTCATTGGCAAACTCACTAAGGAGTCAAAGAAGAAGCTCCCCAAGCAACTTTGGGTCCCAAAAGCTCTTGTCACACATGTGCAAGGCCCAAAGCTTGTTTGGGTTCCTAAAACTCAAGAGTGAATTCTCATGTGTGTAGGTGAACTACAAAGCCGGTGGAAAACATTGGGTACTTGATAGCGGTTGCTCTCAACATATGACCGGCAATGATAGCATGTTCACCTCCCTTGAAGACCCCGGCGATCATGAACATGTCACCTATGGTGATAACTCAAGGGGGAAGGTTTTAGGTTTGGGTAGAATAGCAATCTCTAAAGATTTATCTATTTCTAATGTCTTGTTTGTAGAAGCACTTAGTTTTAATCTCATTTCTATTGCTCAATTGTGTGATCTTGGACTAACGTATACCTTTGACAAGAATGGTGTTGTAGTAACTCTTGAAGAAGACAAGTCAATGGTATTCACGGGGTTTAGGCATGGCAACATCTATTTAGTGGATTTCTCTTCAAAGCAAACAAGCACCATGACATGCCTCTTCACCAAGTCTTCTCTTGGGTGGCTTTGGCATAGAAGAATTGCTCATATTGGCATGAGCAACCTCAAGAAAGCCCACAAGAGAGGGATGATCACCGGCTTGAAGGATGTCACGTTTGACAAAAACAAACTATGTAAAGCATGCCAAGCCGGGAAGCAAGTTGCAACACATCATCCCATCAAGACGATGTTGTCTACCTCCAAGCCGCTCGAGCTACTTCACATGGATCTCTTTGGTCCAACTACATACAAGAGCATTGGTGGTAACCTCTATTGCCTAGTAATTGTTGATGATTTTTCACGTTACACTTGGGTTATGTTTCTAGGCGATAAGGGTGAAACTCCGGAACTCTTCAAGACATTTGCAAGAAGAGCTCAAAGGGAGTACAACTCCCCAATTGTGAAGATCCGGAGTGACAATGGCACCGAGTTCAAGAACATGAAGATTGAAGAATGGTGCGATGAAGAGGGCATCAAGCATGAGTTTTCCGCCACCTACACGCCTCAACAAAATGGAGTGGTGGAAAGAAAGGACAAGACTCTCATCACCCTAGCTAGAGCAATGTTGGATGATTATGGCACGTCCGAGAAATTTTGGGCGGAAGCAATCAACACGGCGTGTCATGCATCCAACTGAGTGTATCCTCACCGACTCCTCAAGAAAACTCCATATGAGCTCATCACCGGGAAGAAACCAAATATATCATACTTTCGAGTCTTTGGTTGCAAATGCTTCATCTACAAGAAGAAAAGGCTCGGTAAGTTTGAAAGTAGATGTGATGAAGGTTTCTTTCTTGGTTATGCATCAAACTCCAAAGCATATAGAGTATTCAATCAAACCTCTGGGTTAGTTGAAGAAACATGTGATGTGGAGTTTGATGAATCTAATGGCTCCCAAGAGGAGGTTGTTGGCTATGAAAATGTAGGTGATGAGGAGATTGATGAAGCTTTGAAGAAGATATCCATTGGGGATATCAAGCCGGAAGAGGTGCATGAAGACAATGATCAAGGGGGAGGACCTTCCTCATCTACACCAAGCACCTCCACGGCGCCCCAAGTGGATGAAGATCAAGAAAAAGATGATACACAACCTCAAGAAGATGTGCCAACGCCAACACCCCAAGTTCAAGAACAAGAAGAGCAAAGTGTTCCACCACAAGCACAAGTCACTCATGATCCACCCCAACAAGCATCAACGCAAGTACCGCTAGTGAAGCATGGTCGCATCTCCAAGGATCATCCAATTGGTCAAATCATTGGTAGTCCTTCCAAGGGAGTAAGAACTCGCTCTAAACATGCTTCATTTTGCGAACATCACTCGTTTGTTTCTTGTATTGAACCCACTAGCATAGAGGAAGCACTTGAGGACTCGGATTGGGTGATGGCCATGCAAGAAGAGTTGAACAACTTCACCCGCAATGAAGTTTGGGTCCTCGAAGCTCCTCCAAAAGACAAGAACATCATCGGCACCAAGTGGGTCTTCCGGAACAAGCAAGATGAACATGGGGTGGTGGTACGCAACAAAGCAAGACTTGTGGCAAAAGGGTTTTCTCAAGTCGAAGGTTTGGATTTTGGTGAAACTTTTGCTCCGGTCGCAAGACTTGAAGCTATCCGTATCCTTCTTGCTTACTCTTCACATCATAACATTAAGTTGTATCAAATGGATGTGAAAAGTGCATTCTTAAATGGCGTTATTAACGAACTTGTTTATGTTGAGCAACCTCCCGGGTTTGAAGATCCGAGGAATCCTAACCATGTTTATAGGTTGCACAAGGCACTCTATGGGCTCAAACAAGCTCCAAGGGCTTGGTATGAGAGGCTTTGTGACTTCCTAATCATGCAAGGCTTCAAGATCGGGAGGGTGGACACCACGTTGTTCACAAAAGACGTCAACGGGGATCTTTTCATTTGTCAAATTTATGTTGACGATATTATCTTTGGCTCAACTAATGATTTACTAAGCCATGAGTTTGCTACCATGATGTCTAGGGAATTCGAGATGTCCATGATTGGCGAATTGACCTTCTTCCTTGGTTTTCAAGTCAAACAAATGAAGGAAGGGACATTCATCCATCAAGAAAAGTATACTAAAGATATCTTGAAGAAGTTCAAGATGGATGAGTGCAAGCCAATCAAGACACCCATGGCAACCAATGGGCATCTCGACTGGGATGTGGACGGTAAACCGGTTGATCAATCCCTCTATCGTTCTATGATAGGGTCTTTGCTTTACCTTACCGCATCTAGGCCCGATATAATGTTTAGTGTGTGCTTGTGTGCCCGCTTTGAAGCTAACCCAAAGGAGTCACACCTTTCGGCTGTGAATAGGATCCTTCGGTATCTCAAGCACACTCCTAGCATAGGCTTGTGGTACCCCAAAGGCGCTAGTTTAGATCTCTTGGGATACTCGGATTCGGATTTTGCCGGAAGCCGTGTGGATCGCAAGAGTACCTCCGGGGGTTGCCACTTGCTTGGGCGTTCTCTAGTTTCTTGGTCAAGTAAGAAGCAAAATTCCGTGGCTTTGTCCACCGCGGAAGCGGAATATATAGCGGCCGGTGCATGTTGTGCCCAAATCCTATATATGAAGCAAACCCTTTTGGACTTTGGTGTGAAACTAGATAGGATCCCACTCCTTTGTGACAATGAAAGTGCCGTAAAAATTGCCAAGAATCCGGTTCAACACTCTCGCACAAAGCACATTGATATTCACCATCACTTCTTGCGTGATCACGAAGCCAAGGGGGACATTTCCCTTCAAGGTGTGAGATCCGAGGAGCAATTGGCGGATATATTCACAAAACCTTTAGACGAGAGTACCTTTGTTAGGCTAAGGAATGAGCTTAATGTGTTAGATGCGGCAAACGTCATGTAAGTTGCCATGTCATATAGAAAAATGCATACATATAGGACACTTGTCTAACCATGGTAAGATAGTGATGAGCAAGGGTTTAGCTAGAGGTGGTGGTCCACTTGTTTTCCTCTAGGCTTGTAGAGAGGCTCATCATGAAGAAGCTTCCCGTGGGTTCAAACTTGACAAGTAGATCTTAATTTCTTGTTATGCATTTCTTGTCATATAGATGTGCACTTCATGTTTACTATACTTTCGCATGTGGTTGTAGTTTGCATCATCATTGCATGCGTAAGGGTCACAAAGGAGATCACTTGATGAAAATGAGACTTGTTTCATATACAAGATCTTAATTCATGAAAAGTGAAAAGAGCAAAGTGTTAGGTGCGTTATTGCCTAGTGAGCAATGTCATGATGAGTTTGAAGCTTTCTATCTTCAATATTCCTATGACATGGCTCATACATTTCTTTTGGCGCTTTGTCTCTCTTGCGGTTTTTCCTTGTGTTTAAAAAGAAATTTATTTAAGCAAGTGTGCTATCCTATTTATTTTGAGGGGTAAAGTCGCCTATGCAAGTCCATTAACTTGAGTTCTTTTGAGTTTTATAAGTTTATTGGACTTAGCATAGAAGAGTGAGCTGAGTGTGGGGTTTTTGGCTTCACCGGTTAAACCGACGTTCAAAGGATCTATACCCATCGGATTAACCGGCGTTACTAAAGTTTGTCTCAGCTCAGTCAAGTTTCAGGCGTTCAACCGGCGTATACAAAAGTCAGAGCATCGGATCAACCGGTGATAATAAATGCAAATCAGACCTAGCAATCAACCGGTGTTTTGATCAATCAACCGACGAGTACACTTTTGGCATCATCGGTTCAACCGGCGTTCAGTTTCAGATCTGCAGAAGCCTCGGGTGAACTACACCGACGCAATCAACCGGTGCTCAAAACCTAGGCGTCGGATCGACCGGCGTTAAGAAAAATCGTGGGCCCGCCTGTCATATATGTCTCTTGCCCGCGCTGCCGGCCCCTGTTTCTCTTCTCTCTTCACGCCGCCGCCGCCCGACTCGTTCCCCTCGCGCCGCCGCCTTCCCTCCGCGCCGCCGCTTGCCCTCAACCTCGCGCCGCCATTTGCCTGCGCAGCCGCCACCACTCCCGCACTCGCCTGCACGCTCACCGCGCCGCCCGCGCAACCACTTGCGCCGCCTACGCGCGTAGCTGCCGCTCCTCACCCGCGCCCGCGCCGCCATCACGCCAGCCGCGCTCGCCTCAGTGCTCCAAGCGCCGCCCGCTCAACCTTGCCAAGCGCCGCCGTGCTCCACGCCTCCACGCCGCAGCCGCAGCCCCACGCCGCAGCCGCAGTCCCACGCCGCAGCAGCACCCGATCAGCGCTCACCAGGTGCTCGACAATTTGCTTGTTCGAGATGGGTCGCGAAAAGAGAAAGGGAAAAGAAGTTGTGGTCGAGAAGCCCGCTCGCAAGCGGACTCGTGCAGAGAAGGAGGCCGAGAGGGCCGAGATGGTGGCCAAGGCCGCCGAGGAGCAGGCATCAGGCCGCGCTCGTCCGTTCCAGATCAGGGAGGACCCCAGAGGCAGAGGCAGAGGCAGAGGCAGGGGCATGGGTAGAGTGAGAGGTGCCAGGGCCACCAGAGCCGCAGCAGCAGCAGCAGAGTCAGATCAGTCAGATACAGCTGCAGATTCTGACTCAGAGGCAGCACAGTCAGAGGGGCAGAGTTCTCCACAGCAGTCGTCTGAGAGAGGTTCCCCGGCAGCGACAGAGCGTCGCACTGGACCGAGGACTCGGGGAGGACACCAGCCACAGGAGCCCCGCAGGTCAGCAGCAGCTCGCAGAGCCGAGGTCCTAGAGGCCGAGCGCGCAGTGTTCCGTATGGACACTGTTGTGCGTCTGGAGCCAGGTGTGATGCTCCAGAACTTGACCCGAGCCAATGCGGCCAAGGTCAAGAGGCTCAGGTGGAGTGTTGACGAGGAGGTCTGGTTCCCAGTGACCCGAGACAGCAGAGTCGACAGGAGGTTCTGGACTTTGCTACAGGCCAGCTTCTACGAGACTTTCCAGCGGAGGGGCCACCGGATCTTTCAGCACAGGGTTCTTGACTGGGTCTCACTGAGGACAGCCGCAGGGGGAGCAGATGTGAGAGCACACTTTGCTCACTTCAGAGGTCTGCCCAGACTGCTAGAGATGGAGCAGAACCGTTATATCGAGGACTGGGTCAGAGTGTTCTACGCTACAGCTTGGATAGCCCCCGAGCGCAGAGCCGTGCACTTCATGTTTGGAGGGCAGGACTTTGGTTTGTCGAGGGCGACCATTGCTGGTATTCTTGGAGTTGACCTGGTCGACGTCTCGCTGCACGAGAGGGTTTACGGGGACTCAGATCCACCCCGCAGGGCGATGGTTGGCGGGATTGCTCCTTCTCACGAGGCGATCACTCAGTGCTTCCGCCAGCCGTTCCCAGCCTCTTACGCCAGAGTGCCGAGCTTGCTGACCCCAGAGGCTTACGCTGTTCACATGGCACTCCGGAGGACTCTGTTACCGAGGAGTGGCTACCCAGAGGGGTTCACAGGTTTGCAGCAGCTCTTGCTCCTACACATCCTCACTCACGAGCCATTTGATATAGTTGACTTTATTTTGGCTGAGATCGAGGATGTGATCACTGATGGGATGGGTGTGGTGCGACAGTTTCCCTATGCGCACTGGATCAGTTACATATGCTCTATGATAGTGCCAGCAGAGTCACCCATCAGTGCCCCTTACCGTCACGACGAGGCTCCCAGGTTCCCTGTCTACCGACCCACAGCTCCACAGGACAGGAGGAGGGGCAGACACGCAGATAGAGCAGCGATGGCTCGACTGTCACCGGAGGTTCAGGCACGGGTGGCAGAGGAGGATGAGGCACTCCTAGCAGCAGAGGCACAGCTTCCCGGGGGAGATGATGAGATTCACTGGTCTGAGCTTGAGTCAGACTCCTCCGACGACGGTGAGTACTTTCCTTCAGCTGCCCCAGCCAGTCACGATCACGAGGCAGGAAGTTCAGGAGAGCCAGCTCCTCCGACTTCAGCAGCTGCTACAGTCTCTGAGTCTCAGGTGACTCAGCCGTCCGAGCTCACTTCACTACTACAGCAGCTCGTGACCCAGCAGAGGGAGGACAGGCTTGCACAGGAGGAGGCCAGGAGAGCTCACGAGGCTCAGCTTGCTGCTATACAGAGAGAGGCCGCCCGAGAGCGGGCTGCGACCGAGGAGCGTTTTGTCGGGCTTATCGACAGAGTTTCACAGAGGACAGACGCTCAGTTTCAGCAGATGCAGCAGGGGATGATGGCGATGTTTGGGATGATCTCACAGCTTTACTCTCACACCGGACTCGCCCCGCAGCAGCCAGGACAGCCAGGCCTTCAGGGTGTTGGAGCACCTCAGCTTGCCGTCACACCAGCTCCTCCTCCTCCAGCTCCTACTGCAGCCCCAGCTACTACAGCGACACCGGAGACCACGTTCTCGATGTCAGCACTCTTTGGGTCTGCCGGTCGTCCGCTCTTTTCACCACTGCCGGCGACCACACTCTTTCAGGACTCACCGTCAGCGGTTCAGTCGGTCGCCCTCCCTTCCTCACTTCAGGCAGCACCTTCAGGGGGAGGAGCAGTAGAGGAGTCCCTGCTTCCACAGTCGACGCAGCCGGCAGCCTCAGCAGTCACCTCTTCAGATATTGATACTTCTTCTGCTGACCCGGTTACGACTTCTACGGATCCTCTACCAGGCAGTGCCAGCACGAGAGCCTCCACGACAGTTACTCCCCCAGTGAGCTCAGACCCAGACCAGCAGCTTCCGTCTGTCACCGAGGGTGAGAGTTCTCCGTCCGACGACGACGACCCGGACCGCTTCGTCGCCGTACCACGACAGCACGACCCGTAGCTCGCCTTTTGGTGCTTTGATGCCAAAGGGGGAGAGGTGTTAGGGGGAGCACCAGAGTTAGGGGGAGGGTAGAGCTAGAGAGAGCTCGTAGTTATCAGGACTTTGATTCTTTGTATCACATTTGGTGTTAATTCATGGATATGTACATTTGTCGCTTGAGTATGCCGTTCTTTGAGACATATCTATGGATTTCGTTTGAGCCGTTGAGCTCTTTGGTCCTGCTTTCGAGTTTGCTTGTGTTTATCTTGCTTTATCTTTCTCGCTCTCTCGTCTTTTATGTTTGTGTTGTCATCAATCACCAAAAAGGGGGAGATTGTAAGCATCTAGGCCCTCAAGGTTTGTTTCGGTGATTAATGACAACCATTATTGTGACTAATGAGTTTGTGCAGCTTAATAGATCATTATCGCTCATTTGGTCATATGTCAAAAGAGGCCCCTCAATTTCATTATTCAAAAAGGCGATCTCGGTATTCAACTCAATTTTATGTCAAGACTAAGGATCTTTCTAGTCCTAAGTGTCATAAGGTTGAGAAGGACACTTAGGTTAGTATAGGTTTTATAGTTTTGTAGTGATCGCACTATTAAGAGGGGTTAAGGCTAAGTAACTTGAGCATGGACATGATCATTTGAAAATGGATGCACACTATGGTCACTCAGGTTTCTAGAAGTTCAAATAAGTGGTTCTCAAACTATATCTCAAGAATATTTGGATTTCATTCAAGACTCAAATCAGAAAAGACAAAATCAGAAAAAGTCTATACACCGGTTTAACCGACACTCTCAATTTTCTATACGTCGGTTAAACGAAGTCAGCAGAGTCTGGACAAATTCAATACACCGGTTAAACCGACGTGTTTGAATTTAACGTCGGTGCATTGGTCCAGAGTTGGTTTTTCCAGGGAAATTCAAGTTCTATTCACCGGATTAACCGACGCTGTTTGAATCAAGACGTCGGTGCAATTGACCAGTGAGATGGTTTTTCAGAGGAATTTAAAAGTTGTACTCACCGGTTAAACCGACGATAGGTTTGAGTTAACGTCGGTGCAGTTGTCCAGAGACTTGATTTTTCAGTGGTTCAGTGGACAACTACACTCACCGGTTAAACCGATGCTACGTCGGTTAATCTGCCCCAGTTGTAACGGCTAGTTTTCAGAAGAGGCAGTTTACATTCACCGGTTAAACCGACGATGATAATGGGGGGTACGTCGGATTAACCGGCGCTACGCAGTTTTCTGGCAGCTTTTCTCCAACGGCTCTATTTGTGTGAGCTGCCTATATATACCCCTCCAATGGGTCATTTCGCCCACTCTTGACACCAGGAAACATCCAAACACTCATACCATAGTCAAGAGCCACCTTGAGCTTCATCATTCACATACTTGTGCATTCAATCAATCAAGAAGCAAGATTAAGGACTTGAGTAGAGAGAAGCTAGTGTGCATCCGTTCTTGGTGATCGGTTCTTGCTCAAGTGAAGGCCTTAGCTTGTTACTCTTGGTGATTGGCATCACCTAGGCGATCTTGGTGATCGAGGTGTTTCTCGCGGAGCTTGCCAAGGATTGTGGGAGCCCGGAGAAGAAGATTGTACGTGGCTTGATCTCCACCACGCCGGGATGGTGAACGGAGACTCTTAGTGAGCGCCCTCGTCTCGGTGACTTGGGAGGTGACAATACTCTTTGTGAGTGTCACAACGTGGATTAGGGGTGTGTGCCAACACATCGATACCACGGGAAAAAATCCGGTTGTCTCTTGTCCATTCCTTTTATTCAAGCATTTTCTTTCATGCAATTTACTCATGTGCTTGACTTAGAGATCATAACTTAGCTCTACCTTGCTAGGCTTTACTTTGTTTTAGCTCTCTTAGCTTGTGTTAGAAGCTTAGTTATCCGGTTGGTGAATTGGTGCCCTACTAGCATTGCATAGGTTAAGGTTGCTTTACTTTGTTTTAGAATTTGAAAAAGGCCCAATTCACCCCCCCTCTTGGTCCATCGATCCTTACAAACTGGCTCGCTATGCACCAGAAGAAGTGAACGACGACGAGAAGAAGCAGGATATGTTCAAGAAGGGACTAAACCCAGAACTCAGGACCCTGCTCACCCCTCAGATCTGTCCTTACTTCAACACCTTGATGAACAAAGCAATCCTCACCGAGAAGGCCAAGAGTGATGAAAGGAAAGATAACAAGCGCAAGTTCCTGGAGAGCAAGGCCCGCCAGCAGGATCATTCCCAGAAGGCCAGAAGCTTCAGCTACAATGCACCAAGGTCCCAAGCCCCATTGCAGTACAAAACTTAGACCCAAGCAACAGGACCACGGGCCCCTAACACACAGCCCAGAAGCCAGAACACCATGAGGGCCCCACAGAGTAATGCGAGCCAAGTCACCAACAACAACAGCAATGTGAGGGCCTGCTTCAACTGCCGTGAAACGGGTCACTTCATCGCCGATTGCCCCTATGCCATGAACAAGCCGGCTACATCAGCTTTCTCCAACACTGTGAACGGACCCAAGCCAGTTCTGACGGGTGCCAACCGAGTGCCCCTCCGTGGCAACGGCAACAACAACAACAATCAGCAGAGGCAATCCCAGCAGTCTTTCGGACGAGCCCGCGTCAACCACATCGACGCGCAGGAAGCTCAAGGAGCTCAGGGCGTAGTACTCGGTGAGGACCTAGTCAGCTCAACTCTTGCAACAGTACTGTTTGATTCTGGAGCATCACACTCATTCATATCCTCGAGTTTTGTGGAGAAACATAAAATACCTACAGTACTACTAAAAACGCCCCTATTGACCCGGACGCCCGGAGGAGACATCAGGTGTCAACTGGGTTGTCTACGGGTGAGGATCAATTTAAGTGGGGTAGAGTTTCTAGCAGACCTAGTAGTACTTAAGTCAGAAGGGATAGATGTGATCCTCGGGATGGACTGGCTAAGCAAACATAATGGCCTCATAGGTTGTACGGACAAGGTAGTACATCTAACAAACCCAGAAGGAGTCCGAGTGACCTGTCACACCCGGGAAAGTGGAGCGAACCCGATGGTATTCAGCATGGAAGCCAAGACCTTGGAAGAGGTCCCAGTAGTCAACGAGTATCCAGATATTTTCCCGGAGGAACTTCCTGGTATGCCACCAGATAGGGATGTAGAGTTTGTTATTGATCTTGTTCCTGGAACCGCCCCCATAGCCAAGAGACCATATAGGATGGCAGCCTCCGAGTTGGCGGAGTTAAAGAAACAACTAGGGGAGTTACAACAGATTGGCTTCATCAGGCCAAGTTCGTCACCTTGGGGAGCCCCGGTTCTATTTGTCAAAAAGAAGGATGGAAGTATGAGGTTGTGCGTTGACTACCGGGCACTGAACGAAGTCACTATCAAGAACAAGTACCCCCTTCCCAGGATCGATGATCTTTTTGACCAGTTAAAAGGAGCCAAGTACTTCTCCAAGATTGACCTGAGGTCCGGATATTTTCAGCTCAAGATCAGGGAGAGTGATATCCCGAAGACAACCTTTGTCACCCGGTATAGGCAGTTTGAGTTTACGGTGATGTCTTTTGGGCTGACAAACGCACCTGCATATTTCATGAACCTCATGAACAAGGTATTTATGGACGAGTTAGATAAGTTTGTCGTAGTCTTCATCGACGACATACTTATTTACTCAAAGAGCATCCAGGAGCACGAACAGCACCTGAGGGTGGTTCTCGAGAAACTAAGAATGCATAGGCTATACGCCAAGTTCAGCAAGTGTGAGTTCTGGTTGGAGAAAGTAGCCTTCCTTGGTCATATTTTGACCGCTGAAGGAGTAGCAGTGGATCTCGAGAAGGTCAAAGCAGTCTCCAACTGGCAGCAACCAACCAATGTTAGTGAGATCAGGAGTTTCCTTGGATTAGCTGGGTACTATCGAAGATTCATTGAGGGATTTTCTAAGATAGCCCGACCCATGACAGAGCTGCTCAAGAAAGAGAAGAAGTTCACCTGGACGGAGTCGTGTGAAAGGAGCTTCCAGGAGTTGAAGCGGAAATTGACAACAACCCCAGTGCTAACCCTGCCAGATATTCATCGGGATTTTGTCATCTATTGTGATGCGTCCCGACAAGGATTGGGTTGTGTACTAATGCAAGATGGGAGAGTCGTTGCATATGCTTCCCGTCAGCTCAGGACTCATGAGCAAAACTACCCGACCCATGATTTGGAGCTTGCAGCCGTAGTGCACGCACTTAAGATCTGGAGGCATTATTTGATTGGAAATAAGTGCGAAATCTTTACCGACCATAAAAGTCTGAAGTATATCTTCACCCAACCAGACTTAAACCTGAGGCAGAGAAGATGGCTGGAATTAGTTAAAGATTATAATCTGGAAATCCATTATCACCCTGGTAAAGCAAATGTAGTAGCCGATGCCCTAAGTCGGAAATCCTACGGGCCCAAGGATAACCATTTACGAGAGGAAATGGCACGATTAAATGTGCACATTGTCCCTCGAGGCTCCAGCCAAGTGCTGAACGTTCAATCCACTCTAGAAGAGAGAATCGGGAAAGCCCAAAGATCGGACAGGGGACTGATGGAAATCCGGAGGCAGACCGGAGAAAATAAGGCACCAGACTTTAGAGTGGATAATAGAGGAACGTTGTGGTATAAAGATAGAATTTGTGTGCCCCAGAAAGGAGATTTCAGGCAAACAATCATGGATGAAGCCCACAACTCGGCCTACTCCATTCACCCAGGATCCACTAAAATGTATATGGACTTAAAACATAAATATTGGTGGAATGGGATGAAGGCAGATATTGCACGATTCGTCGCCCATTGTGATACTTGCCAGAGAATCAAAGCTGAACACCAGAAGCCGGCAGGATTGTTGCAACCCCTACCCATCCCGGTATGGAAATGGGATGAAATAGGAATGGATTTTGTAGTAGGCTTGCCCAGAACACAGAAAGGACATGATTCCATATGGGTAATAGTGGACCGACTCACTAAAGCGGCTCACTTCAAACCCGTACGGACCAACTACGGCGGAGAGAAGCTGGCCAAGCTCTATGTGGAAAATATAGTGAAGTTGCATGGTGTGCCCAGTCGTATTGTTTCAGACAGAGGGACCCAGTTCACCTCTAGATTTTGGAAGAGTTTGCATAAAGCCATGGGCACCAAGCTAGACTTTAGCTCCGCTTATCACCCACAGACAGATGGTCAGACAGAAAGGGTGAATCAGATTATGGAGGATATGTTGAGAGCATGTGTTCTCACTTACGGCAAAGATTGGGAACAGAGTTTACCTTATGCCGAGTTCTCATAGAACAACGGGTATCAAGCAAGTTTGGGCATGTCACCGTTCGAAGCTCTTTACGGAAGAAAATGCAGGACCCCGCTGATGTGGTCAGAAGTTGGAGAACGTGCCCTAGTCGGGCCCGCACTCATAAAAGAAGCAGAAGAAAGAGTAGCCGAGATTAGAGAGAAACTGAAAGCAGCCCAGTCCCGGCAGAAGAGTTACGCCGACAAGAAAAGACGGGAAATAAGTTTCAACCCAGGAGATTTCGTGTATCTCAAGGTGTCTCCCATTCGGGGAACCCGAAGATTTCAGGTACAAGGAAAATTGGCCCCTCGGTACATTGGACCATACCGAGTTCTGAAGAAAGTCGGAGCAGTAGCGTACTGTTTGGAGCTACCAGAAGAAATGTCTGATATACATCCAGTATTTCACGTCTCGCAGCTAAGAAGATGTTTGAGGGTACCCGAAGCAGAACATGTGCCAGTAGAAACGATAGATTTACAGCCAGACCTACGATATCAAGAAGTACCGGTCAAGATTCTCGACACTGTCACTAGGAGGACCAGAAACTCCAAAGTACGGATATGCAGAGTTTAGTGGAGCAGACATGGAGTGGAAGAAGCGACGTGGGAACGCGAAGACGCTCTGAAGAAGGAATTTCCCCATCTCTTTAGGAACCAGCCGAATCTCGAGGACGAGATTCATTTTAAGTGGGGTAGGTTTGTAACATCCCGAAAACTCACCAAAATAAATCATGCGCTAAAGTTGTTTTTGTCGCTAAGCTCGACTCAAACCCTGAACCCTAATTCCCAGAGTCTCTCCCGAACAACCCGACATCCGAATTCAATTCGCGTCCCATCTTTCCCATCCAACACGACGCGCCGCGACCGGCCACCACGAATCTCGCCCCCTCTTTTTCCTCTCTCCTTTTTCCTCCTTTCCCTCCTGGCCGCGTGCCCATCCCCCGTGGCCCGCACTCGCGTGGCGACGCCACGCGTGGCCGACCGCGGCCGCAGTCGCCGCTGGCGCGCACCGCCCCCCCTCCTTTTTCCTTTCCCTCCCATTTTTCTTCCTTTTCCTTCTTTTCCCCTATTTCCTTTTCTTTTTCCCTTTTTCTCTTTTTCCTTTTTCTTTTCTCTCCCTCTATCCTTCCTTTCTCCCTCTCCCTCCTCTGCCTCGCTCCCACTCGCCCCGAGCGCCGCCGTGCTCGGCCGCTCCCCGCGCCCGCGCACACGCCTCGGCTCGCCGCCTGGCCGCGCTCGCGCGTGCCTGCGCCGGCTGTGCCACGCCGCCCCGACCCCGGCCTCGCCCAGCTCACTCGCCCCGCTCCTGTGCGCGTGCCTGCCCGTGCGAACGCGCGCGCGCGCATGCACACGGCGCCCCGGTCAACCGAACGCCCGCGCGCGCACGCTCACATCGCGCCGAGCCGCGTCGCGCACGCGCATCGCGTGCCCGCGCCGCGTGCTGGTCCGCACCCGCGCCGCTCGCCGAGCCCGCGTGCGAGCCTGGCCACACCGCGCGCCGCTCGTTGTTGCGCCGCCCCGCTCAACGCCATGACGCCCGCCACCTTGCCCCGATTCCGCTCGCCTGCGCCCACGTGCCCGCGCGCATCGCCGCTGCCCCGCTCCGCTCGGCGGCGTCCACGCGCACGCGTCTCGCCCCTGCCTGTGCCCTGCCAGCGCACCGCACGCGCGGCCCTGTGCGCGGCCCCAGCTAACGCCGCGCCGCCCGTCGTCCCGAACAGCACCCCGCCCCGGAACGCCGCCCTCGGCGCGAGCGCCGCCCCACGACGGCCGCTAGCGGCTGGGACGCCATTAAGGCACCCCGCCGAACTCGCCGGACGCCATCGCCTTGCCCCACCTACCCGCGCCATCCCACCGCCATTCCCCCGCTATAAAAGGAGCTCGCCGTCGCTCCTGAGACCCACATCTCCGGCCGCCGCCACCAGCGCCCCCCTGCTTCCCTAACGCCGCCGCCACAAACTTCCCCAACCGCGGCCGCCCGCTCCCGTTGAGCCGCCTCTGCACGCCGTCCTAGCTCGAGGTGAGGCAGGGGATCGGTTCCCCACAACCCCCTCTCCCTCCTTCCCCGGTCCCCGGCCGCCTCCGAGGCCGGAGCGGCCGGATTGGCCGCCGCCGACACCCCTGGGCCGCCTCCTCTGTTTCCCGCGGAGGAGGGAGGAAGGGGATGGCAATTTTGCCAAAAACCCCTCCCCCTTTCCTCTATTCCTTAAAGGGACCTTCCACCTTTCTGTCTTTTTACGAAAGAAACCCTGTCTAAGTTTCTATTCTCAAATAAATCCTTTTCCCATATAAACAAAATTCTAAATACATCCTAGACCTTTCCAGAATAACCCAGATGTTTCCAAAAATCTCAACCAGGCCCCTACCCCCTCCAGATTAATTACAACTAGGCCCCTGACCCCTTATCCGACCCCCGAACCTTTACTAAACCTATCATTTCATGTACTAAACGACCCCGAAACAACCCGGAACTTTACCACGCCTCACTTAACCAAGTTTTGGCCTTACCATTAAGAAACCACTCAAAAATGCCACTTCTATCTCCATATTTTATGTGTTCTGATTCGAGCTCAACAATAGGTCTTTATTTTCTGTGTTTTGATTGTGTGCTTGTTTGTGTGCGTTGTAGACCACGGAGTGAATGAAGGAGAGCCCGTCAACGAGCAGTACGGCGAGCAAGGGAACGAGGACCAGTTTCATGACCCCGAGCCCAAAGGACAGGACCTCCCTGAAGGCTACGAAGATGGCAAGTTCAATCCCATCCTTTGATGCATGTTTCTGTCCTAGTTTTTATAAACACAACCTAATGGCCTGCTTTATAAAATTGCATATGTTTTGCTTGCATGAAAACACGGTTGGATAGCCACCCCTTGATTTAACCATTCCTTGACCACCTAGATTAATGTCTGATTTTGCTTGGACGTTAATCGATATTAGAACGCTTAGGACTTTACTCATAATACTATTTAAAGAAAATGTGTGCGTATGGGATGGGATAAATGTGGTGTTTTTGTAAAAGAAAAGTTTAGACGGGATGGATGGCATTTCTACGGATTTGCCACTTGGTGTGCTCGTGCCTGTGTGGCAGGGCAAAGAAGGGAGATATCCATCTTGTCGTGTCTAAGGACCGAGTTGGTGTGTCATCTCACCTAACTCTACTATCGTGCAAGCCACTCGACCGTTGAATGGACAACGGCGTAGCATAAATCCCACTAGTTGGTATGATAGCCATCAGGAGGGCTGAGAGCAACGGGTGACCAAGGAGAAGGGATATGTTCAGTGTGACTTATACCCCGGTTACACCTCAGAGTTAGGTCGATGACCCCTTGGTGAATCCCGTGATGGCTAGTCAGGCTTAGCTAAGGTGGGTAATGGCTATGTTGGGATCTACACCGACACGACGGTGTTCGAGTTGTGGTATCCTACTTGTGGGTAAAGTTGCACACCTCTGCAGAGTTAAGAATCTATTCGAATAGTCTGTGCCCACGGTATTGGGCGAGTTACGGTGTGGTCACATAACTAGTGTTTCATTGGGATGGGCTGGTGTGAGTTGTTTTGGAATTGTGTCCGGCAGTTGTGCCGTGTGCTACGACGGACGGGGAGTCCGGTAGCAGTTTAAAACTTGAACTCCGTGTTACTACGAAAACTGATTTCTAAAAGGTTTTCTGTTAAATAAACCCTTGCATAGAATACCACTTTTCTGCAAATTAAACCGTAACCTTATCCTTGATTTGCCTATGCATATTATTCTGAAATTATCCCCCCCTCCGTGGGTGTGGTTGGACTTGCTGAGTACGTTTGTACTCACCCCAATCTTACTTTTTACAGAAGAAGATCCAGACTTCGTACCAGACGACGCTGAGTAGGGTTATCGTTCTACACCCAACCTTGCCTGTGGAACCGGCCCTATTCGAGATGCCTCCGCTGTCGCAATACTCTGAGCCCGTGCTAGACCCTATGTGGTTTGCGGTCTGGTGTTATGTCGTAGCTTGGCTAATTATTATCATTATCTGTATCGAGTGTCCTCCAAGGTTTGTACGGTTTTGAACCATCTGATGTAATAAATATGGCATCAGCCTCCTGGGACTGGTGTTTTGTATCACATTTAAGTCTTCTCTTATGAGGGGACGCTTCAGTCACCCCCTCATCGGAGCGCCATTTCAGGGGCGGAGAGGGGTGAACCCCTCTAAAAAAAAATTATTTCGGAAATTTATTTTATTTAAAAGAATTGCAAAACACATCAATAAAAGGTGAAATTTGTAAGACAAGCCTATTGTGATATGTAGAACTAGGAAAAAATATCACAAGCATATTTCAATATACATAGTGATTATGAGTGTGGAAACTACAAAATGAGCCTTGAGTTGTATGGGTGAGCTATTATTATGTTTCCACACTTTGAACTATTACATACACGGAAATGTAATTTGTACATTTCTAAAATTTTCTTAAATATCTACATGTCAAAATAGGCTTATTGTACAAATCTCATTTTTTTCTAATATAATTTTATGTTATTTTCGAATTGAATTAATATTCTAAATAAATTTGAAAACTATTTGAAGGGGCGGGTGACCCCACCACCTACCTCTACACGAGCCTATATAATCACGTGTTAGACTAGGCTTTAGCAACTTTCGTGAAATCACGTGAACGCTGTTAGGCTGCCGAAATTTGGACCTCATCGCCGCTCCTCCTCACCCCACACGCGCCGTCGCTCCTCCTTCCCGCACCGCCACTTCGGACCCCCACCCTGCATTGGTTCCTCCTCCCCTCCTCCCTGCGTTGCCGCTCCTCCTCATCCCACACGCACCGCCACTCCTCTTCCCCGCACCGCCGCTTCGGATCCCTACCCCGCACCGGTTCCTCCTCCCCGCGAGGCTCCTCCTTGCGCTCCCCTCCCTGGTGGCGCTCCTCACGCACGCGGCCTTCCTCCCCTCCCTCCATGCGCACTACGCCACTTCCCCGCATGTGCAGCCCTCCTCCTCCCTGCACAGCTGTTGGATATTTTAACGTCACGAATAAATCCGCAAGCGCAAGGATACCGTTGTAGCTTTCACCTCAGAGTATTCCAAGGGTTATGGAATCCACAGGCAATGTGTGTGCACTAACTCCTATTCTAGTCTGTCCAAGGACACACCAAGATAGATGTCAAGATCTGAGAGGATTCCTAAGCTAGCACTATAGATGAGTTAAAGGTCGATCTCTCGAGCACAATACTCGCTTCGGGCACCGACTTACACTTGGTCTGCCAGGCGACTCCAGCCAACAGCTCTGCACTATATTCGAACGTGGAGGATTATAGAGGACCAATAGGGCTTCACCATCTACGGCCTACCTCTAACAAATTGTAGGATATAAGGAAAACGAAGGATAACTCCTAGCCTAAACACCACGTCTACGCTCTTGATTATTACTGCAGTCTAACTATGTATGGATCCCCATAGCAAACTACAACAATATGTATAAATACAGAGCAACGAACCCGCGAGTAAGAGAACTGATCTCACTCAAATAAAAGCACTACTAGCATATACTACACCAAGTAAAATACTAGAGATAGGAACCACGAATACTTACTAAAACCAGAAGAATGTAGCAACATTCATAGAGGTACAAGCTAGGAGAAGAATGCCGATACCCCGGCACATCTCCCGAACTACTCTCTCAGTCTCGTAGAGGTACAATTTGGAGAAAAGCGCCGAAGGCCGGCACCCCTCCTGAGTACACCTACCCTCTCCCCTATTCTAAGCACAAGCTAGAGAAATTCTTCACTTGGTGGATGGAGCTCTCTTGGCCGGAGTTGTGTGTCTCAAATATGAGCCCCCCCACCTTGTATTTATAGAGGGTGACAAGAGGGAGGTGCCTTGGGAGAGTGGACTTCCTCCAAGCCTTCAACTCTTCTCCTTGTGCCACCTAGTACTTCTTAAGTCGGTAACTTCACCCCGATCCTATCAGAACTGCCTTTGAGATGTCATAAGGAGCCGACACAGGGAAGATGGGCTCGAGACACGCGGACCTTAGGTCGGGCGACCATAGTGGTCGGCCGACCGAAAAAGGTGGCCAACCGGCCCCCAATTTTGTCCAGGAGGCTGCTTGGTGGGTCCTAAAGTCGGTTATGGGTGAGTGGGGGTGTCTTGAGTTCGTTTACTAGCTCTAGTAGGCCCATGGATCCTCATGAATACGCCTGATTCGCCGAGAGGATGTCATCTTGGATTGAGGGTTGTATGTCCTTGCTCTTGAGGTGTGTTTTCTCCTTTATTTCACCTGCATACAAATATTTACCAACACTTGTAGAAATATTCAGAATTAAACCCCTACCACTACCCCTACCAATAGTTAACCTTTTATGTATTTATGCAGGATTTGACGGCCTCAAATTGGTATTTAAGAGCCGTCAATAGCAACACCTCCCTCCTCCTCCTCCTTGATGCCGGCTGCACCACTCCCCGCGCGGCCCTCCCCTCCTCCTCTTTGACTCACCGCTGCGCGCTCACCCTCCATGCCGTTGCACGCCTCCTCCGGCTAGATCTATGTCGGTGCCTCCCTCCCTCCCTCCCACAAGCTTCCCTGGGTAACAAGGTTAGTTTTCTTTTTTTCTTTTTCTTTTTTCATTTGAACTATGAATGTGAATTAGTTTGTAGTTAGTGAAAACTTCATGAGTAGTGAATTACCAGTGAAAATGAATGGGTAAATCGTAAAGTGAGCTAGTGAAAGTGAATATGAAAGTGAGTTGCTACTAAAGGGATCCTCCTGCTTCCACCTTGAGTTTGAAGGGGGGTGTTAAATGTATAAAGGCTCTTCATATCCCTATGAGACTCTCTACATCCCAAGCGACTCCTATATGCCTATATGGACATCTACACAATGGAGTAATTCTCTCTCAGTTCGCAATCTTTAAAGGTTAGTAACATTAGCATACCCTTCCTTTAGCCAGCTGATTCTTGACCGTAGTCCAGCCATTGTGCGCTTGAGGGATGCAAGGGCTAAACTATGTTTCTTCAGATTATTTTTGAGCCAATGTTCTTCCTGAGAGAGTTGGCAGAGTTAAGAAGTTTGATATAAGTCAAAGCCAAAATGAACTTCAATTGGAAAACACACACGCGCGCGCCCCCAGAGTAATGTTAAAACAGTTGAACCTCCTAATTGTCTCACGCGGTCACACCTCATTTGAAGCGCAGTGGGAGACCTAACTATGGTATATGTGACTAAGGCGCAGTTACATTTGAAGTACCTCCTCCGTTCCAAAAATGTAACTAACTTTTTAGATACATGTTTGACTATTCATCTTATTAAAAAAATAAGTTAGTATCATTTATTTTGTTATGACTTGTTTTATTAAGTACGACTCATATTTCTATTGATTTGCACTAATAATTTGAATAAGATAAATGGAAAAGGTGCATCTAAAAATTAATTTCGTCTAGGAATTGAACACTGAGGCAAGTACAAACCATCTATGCAAGACTCATTGTTGTTGCTGGTCCATAGCACAAGGATATGGATAGGTGTCGTAATAGTAGCGTGTGAATCACGCGGCCTCATTTCACAGTAACAACAATGATACAACAATGATGATTGGTGCGTGGACAGACAAAACAAGTACGTCCATACTCATGCATGCTGGCACGACGCTGAGGCTGTCTGCACTCGTCATACTTTAAATTTATCCTCTAAAAGAAATATTCTGTCCTGGTCAGCGAGATTCTCTACTCTATTCTCAGTTTCGTTGCACCCATTCATCCTCTATATTTCTACTCCATATCCCAGTCAGCACCATTTTCTACTCAACCATTTTCTACTCAAATCAAATCTACCCACACTTTCTATAGAGGCTGACGAGTGGGACCCACTCCACTCCATCTCCCAACGCCGTCTCTCTCTCTGCACCCTCCTTTCTGCTCGGCACCGTGCCCACGACGGCGGCGCCTCCTGCAGCGTCCGTTCCCCAGCGCAAGGGTCGGGGCGGGGCGGAGCTTGGCCGAGGCGGCGCGTACGGCGGCGGGCACGAACGGGGCGCGGACGGGCGGCGCTGCGGGCGGGCGAGCGCGCACGGCGGCGCGGTGAGCGACCGGGGCAGCATGCCGGTGGTGGCCAGGGCGTGCGGCGCGTGGCCACGCCGGCGGCGTGCGGCGGCGGCAGCCCGCGGCCGGCCTGCGCGGCGTGCGGCGGCGGCAGCCCGGGCCCCCACGCCGATGGTGGCGCCCCTGCCGCGGGGGCATGGCGGATAATCGCGACCGCCTGGCCCCGGCCTGGGCGACCACGGCCAGCCTCAGCTTCCTCACGCTCAACTCCGGCCTCGCCATCTACCCCGCCGATGGCGACCCCGGCTCGATCCTCTTCGTCCTAGGCTCCTACGCCGCCCTGCTGCTGCTCTTCCGCTTTCTCCGCGACTACGAGCCCGCGCCACCAGGGTCCCCTGCCAGGGAGCGGGCAAGGCGCCCACGGCCGGCCTGCACGGCATGGAGCGGCGGCGGCGCGGGTGGGTGGAGCTCCGCTGCAGGTGCGCGGGTGGGCGGAGCTCAGGGGCCCGCGGCGGATGGCGAGCTCGCGGCGCGTCGGAGGCGCTGCGGGTGCTGGGCGGCGGCAGAGGGCGGTGGAGGAGGAGGTGCGGGGCGGCGGCAGCTCCGGGGCGGAGGCCGGCGGAGGATTCGAGGGCGGCGCGGCGGGCGGGCGTGCGGCGGCCGAGCTCCGGCGGCGGCCCGACGACCGAGCTCCAGGCACGCCGGCGGAGGAGTCGAGACCTGCGCGCGGGGAGCAGCACCACCGGGCCTGCGCGCCGTCGTGTTCCTCCAGGCCGCCGCCATCTCTTTCCCTCTGCTCGCCGGCCGGCTGTTGGGAAGATGCGCGGGTGCGCGGACCCCCACGCCACATCGGTGCGGTACTGTCCCCCGCTACCAATGCTTGATTTGGCGCGCGCGGAACGATCCGATTTTTTACCCCACTGCGGGCTTTTTTACTTGAAATAGGTACTGCAGTACTGTGTAGCGGTTGGCTTGCAGTACCCACTGCGGACAGCCTGATTCCCTGCATGCGGTGCGGGCCTAGCTATATGTCTCCATTCAGTCGTCCAGTCTTACCATTTATTTGTTCTGTTCTTAAGCCGATTCACAAAAATCGGCAGGATGAAAAATTTATTTTTGATGTATCCAAGTGCGAAAGGATATTTGATGAGTTATTTAGGATTGGATACGTTAAGATGTCACATGCTATACCGCTGCTTGAAGAGTTGAAGCGGCGAGCATATTGTAAATTTCATAATACTTTTTCACATGCCACCAATGATTGTAATGTATTGCGTAGGCAAATTCAATCGGCCATTAATGAGGGACGATTGGTTATTCCTGCTATGCATGTTGATCAAAATCTTTTCCCGGTGCATATATTGGAATTAAATAATTCTAAAGTGCTAGTTTGGCCGAGTCAAGCCAAATCAAACAAGGGGAAGAATGTGGTCATTGGTGATAAAAGACCTGAGAAAAAGCTGACACAGAAGACCCCTCACGGCGCAAAAACACTCGGGGGGCAAGACAAGAAGAAGAAAGTTGACATCAAGCCGACCAGTCTGACCGGCCACAGCAGCGGTCTGACCGGTTCGACCGATCTGACCGGTAACGGGACCGGTTTGACCGGTGCGCCCAGTAAATCTAGAAACTCCTCCATAAGCAAGACAAGGCCGAGTTTTAAGGAACTCTTGGCCAAATATGAGAAAGTGGGGAGTACTCAGAGACAGAAGAGGCGACCAAGTAAAGCAAAGGATACGGGATCATCATCAAAACATCAAGAGCAATCGAGTCAAGGTAATTATGCTCCATCTAGTGGACCGATTGTTCCATGGTATTGTTGTTATCCTTACTTTTATACACCGATAGATTATAGTAGGATGCATATGCAGTCATATTATATTCAATATCCTCCTATGTATCCAAATCATGCAAAAAGACCGATTATTGCAAGCAATAATCTGGTCCAACAAGATGTTGATTGCAGCAAGAAGAATGAGAAAAACAAGGAGCAAGACTCAAAGTATTTACAGCTGAGGTGGTGCCCCTCAGGTTTATCTCATTGTCGTGGGCTTTTGGGGGTACCCACAGCCGGGTGGCGGAACGCACCCGCCTATTCCCCGAGGGGGAGTACTCGGGGAAGTGCTAAGCTATTAGGCCGATCTAGCTTCCGGGCAAGAACGCAAGAACACACGGATTTAGAGTGGTTCGGGCCGCCGGAGTGTAATACCCTACATCCACTGATGGGTGTATTGCACTAGGAATGAGTCTCTCCTCTGCCCCCCAAGTCTCTCTTTGGACTTGACCTTTCTCTAATGGGCGTCTCCCTTTTATAGAGCAAGGGGGACGCGTACACAGGCATCGGATCCCGACAAGTGGGCCCAACAAGGATGTATATTTTACTAGACAGTAGTGATGCTACAGTGATGGAGAATCTCTTGCCGGATACACTTCATCGTCATGTAGACTTTCTGACCGAGGGGGGTCTTCTCCTGTCTCATCGGCGAGGCGCCCGTTGTGGCAGTGTAGGTTGCGGCGTAGACTGTTGGGTCTACCGTGTAGGCGTTATGATACTCCGTCGCCGAGTTGTCATGTCTAACAGGTGTAGCAGACTGACGTGCGTGGCGTGAGTGGCGCCAGCGGCTGTACAGTGTACCTTGGTAACGCGCGGTCAACAGCACAGCCTGGCGAAAGTTTCCTCGGGCTCTGCTGCGGCAGAGCGTACTTAACGCCTCCGCATTGAATGCGGTAGGTGGCCAAGTCTTCCCGAGGAATCTTGGCAGCCGTGCGCGTATATGCGTCCGTGGACACGTGGCGGCTCCGGACCCCCCAGGCGGGGTGTCTGTTCCCTCCCTGCCGAGGGGTCCGGGACCCCGTGGGAGGTCCGGGGCCCCCGGCTGTTTTGTCTGAGTGCTTCCTTCTCCGGGACACATGGTGACACCGGACCCGTCCCCGAGCGGGTTGCGGGTCTGAGACCGTTGGTCCGGTGAGATGGAGTCGGACCCCAGGGGTCCGGTTGCTCAACTCCTTTGGGCGTAGTTACGGATAACTACGAGTCTTGACACAGCAAGAGGGGTACCCTGGTCCAGAGGTACCGACAGTGGCCCCCGGGCCCACCTCGGGAGAGGTGCAAACCCGCAGGTGGGGCCATTATTGTGACACAATGCTGATTGCGTTGGCGTGCTCATGTTGAGAGCGAGTGCTCCGGACCCCTTCAAGGCCGTAGCACTTGTTGCCAGGTTCAGGTACTAGTGCGCTCTCCACAGGGCGGCGAAGGTGCAGGCTTAGGGTACGGAACCGAGCTAAGCGGCTGCTCGGACCTTGAACCGCCCAGGGAGCCAGCACTACTTCCCTAGACTCGGCTTCAAGCGACCGTGGTGGGTGGTCTCCGCCGGAGCGGGCCACCGGAGTGGACTTGGAGCGACCATGGCGAGCGGTCTCCGACGGAGCGGGCCACCGGAGTGGACTTGGAGCGACCGTGGCGAGCGGTCTTCGCCGGAGCGGGCCACCGGAGTGGACTTGGAGCGACCGTGGCGAGCGGTCTCCGCCGGAGCGGGCCACCGGAGTGGACTTGGAGCGACCGTGGCGAGCGGTCTCCGCCGGGGCGGTCCACCAGAGTGGACTTGGAGCGACCGTGGTGAGCGGTCTCCGCCGGAGCGGGCCACCGGAGTGGACTTGGAGCGTTGCTGACGATCCCATGAATTACGTCACTGGCCTTTGCAGCAAGTTGTAGGAAACCAGGCCTTATACTAGAAAGGAGCCCGGGACCTCTAGGGACAGCAGACTCGGATACTAGGGGACTCGTAATAGGGCAGTGAAGTGCGTAAGCTTAGGGTACATTACCAGGCTAAGCTACGCAGAACTTCTCTACCCCAGGATACGGGCACCACTTCTCCTGAGTAGGTCCCTAGGGGTCCGAACTGCCTTCCAGCTAGAAGGGGTGTCCCAACCTGACCACAAGCTAGCAACTCAATTTGGATTGTTAGCAACTAAAGAAAAAACTCCGTGCGGGAGATAGAAACATGCAGGTTGAACGAACAAGTGCTATTAGGTTAAAGTAAAGATAGGACTGAGAAAGCAAATCTCCTTTATTGCTTGACTCGTGGTGTACATCAGAGGTCGGGATTACGAGGGCGGACCTCTACCGCTCAGGACCACTTGCTGGTGTCGCCTGTTTGCGTGATGAAGCCAGAGATCGGGTTTACAAGGGCGGACCTTTACCGCTCTGGACCACACGTAGGCACCAAATCATTACAAAGGAGAAACACACTCAATTCTATCTTGTGATAATCTACAGCCGTCGCCCCGTAAGGCGTGCACGTTGCTGGCCGTAGTGGAGCTGCCATCTTGGGGGATCTTCTGAGTTGTTGGAGTGAAGGCGCCCTGGACGTGCTTGTATAGCATCACCTCGGGAGCTTGCGGGGCTCCTCCCAGCACAAGAATTGTCCTATGCTCAGATAGCATGGGAACAAATTCTTTGGCTTTGAATGGGAGTGGCCCTGCTGTTGCCAGCTGTCGCCGTCTGCCGTCGGAGGCCAGCCCGATGACCGCTCATCACGAGCTGAGTGCTCATTTGAATGAGCACGGAGCGTGTAGAGGGGCGGTCATTCGCCGGCTCGACCTTGGTGCTGGCGTTGGGCCCCCGCTCCTGGTGGCGGAGTCCTGTATGCGGCGTTGGGCCACCACGACTTCTGTTTCCTAAGCAGAAGGTCGTAGGTTCGACCCCTACCTGGCGCGCCAAATGTCGTGGTGCTGCAAACCACAGCCGGGTGGCGGAAGGCACCCGCCTAAGCCCAGAGGGTGTGTACTCGGGGGTTAGCTAGTCCTAGTTCGATCTCGCTCAAGAACACGATGAACACAGCAGGATTAGAGTGGTTCGGGCCGCCGGAGCATAATACCCTACGTCCACTGTGTGTTGTATTGCCTTGCCTCGAGAGAGTCCGCGAGAGCTTGTGTGTTGTGTGTCTCTGGAGAGCCTGTTGTGTACAGCGAGCGCCTTCCTTTTATATCTCAAGGGGACGCGTACATAGCCGTTGGGACCCCGACAGGTGGGCCCAACGATGTAGTACAAGATAACGTATTGTTCTTAATTATGGCGTCGCAGGCGAAGGAGATCTCTCCCCTGGATTCCATTGTCTGCTCCTGGAGTTCCCCGTTCAGCGTGTCCAGGCGCTGTCTTGTCGGAACAGCGCCAGGCATAGCTAGCGGCGTTGCTGCCACGTAGCTGAACGGGCCGCGTAACTGCGGCGTAGGCGGCATGATGGAAAAGTGTCGTGCCGTCGTTTCCAATTAATGCGGCAGACGGGCTCTGCGCGGGTGCGGCACAGGCGGCTGCACTGTGTACCTTGGTAATACGCGGTGCACAGTGAGGTCTGGCAAAGGCTGTCCCACGTGCTGAGGCGACAGAGCATGCCTCAACCATCCGCATTAAATGCGGTGGGTGGGTGAGTCTTCCAGCGAAAGGCTCGCGCACCAGCCCCGTGCTCGTGCCTCCGGGACACGTGACGGCTCCGGACCCCTACGCGGTAAGGGAGGTCCGGATGGACACTGGAGGTCCCGGACCCCTATGGGGGGTCCGAGGCCTCGGCTGTCAGCTCGGAGCTTCCCTTCCTTAGGGACATGTGGCGTCTCCGGACCCATCCCCAGGCGGGGAACGGGTCTGGGGCCATTGGCCTGGTGAGGAAAGAGACTGACCCGTGGGGCCTAGCTACTCCGTCCTTTGCGCGCAGTTACGGATAACTATGCAGGTCTTGTCTTGCCGCAGTAAGAGTGGATATCCCTATTACAGGGTACCGACACTCATACTCAGAAGCGAAGGCTACAACGTATGCGTAAGAAGAAGACAATGGAGCAACAAGTAGAGGCCGTACTAAAGACGTCAGTAACCATGAAGAAGGTGTGGCGGCCGAAATAAGTTGTTTCAACGTCGACTTGATTAGAGCAAGACATGGCCGATGATTGTTTATCGCCCTTAGCACAAAAAAATAGCCGATGTAATCTTAGTCATCGTCCTTAGACAATTTTGGCTCAGAAGAATATTTTTTGGCAAGCAAGCTTTACCAAAAAAACAGGGTGACATATGTTGACAGCCAAAATTGGCATCAACCGGTCTGACCAAACGGTTTGACCGGTCGAGGCACTGTGGCTTGTCCGGTAGCGGCCGTCCGGTCTGACCGGTAGGTCCGACCGGTCTTGGAGGAGTCCGACTGTAATTAGAGTTTTTAATAGATCTAGATCTGTAATAGGGATTCCTTACGGGATAAGTCCATCCCACCCTATAAATGTAAAGGGTCACGGCCGATTGAGAGATCTAATCGATCAAAACACAATACAATTACTACTTTTTATCGTCTTTACCTTTTCTCCAAACTCTAGCTTTTCCAACCCTATTCTGTTGTTCTTCCTTCGTCTCCATGACATCTGAAGACGTTCTAGCTGGCCTGCCAATTCTAGAACAACCCTACGTGCGCTTGCCCTGACGGGTCTCTCCCGGGCGAGCGTTCGTCGGCCGTCGCTGATTTCTCCCCGGTGACCGGTCTGACCGGTCCCTTAGACCGGTCAGACCGGTCCACGCAGGGGGAGCTGCATCAAGCCCCTCCTCGCGCCGCGCGACCTACCGCATTCGTGTGTTGATCCGTAAAAGGCGTAAACAGATAGGTGTCGTAATAGTAGCGTACGTGTGAATCACGCGGCCTCATTTCACAGTAACAACAATGATACGTCAACGATGATTGGTGCGTGGACAGACAAAACAAGTAGCGTCCATCCTCATGCATGCTGGCACGACGCTGATTCCCTGCATGCGGTGCGGGCCTAGCCGCCTAGCTATATGTCTCCATTCAGTCGTCCAGGCAAGGGGGCGGGAATTTTCCATTCTTTAAAACGTGCTTGCTCTGTACTAGATATGAGTGAAATTATTGCGCTGGTCCCTGCCTGCCTCTCTACCCCTTCGGCCTTCCCCATCGATCTATAAATAACAAGACAATACAATGGAGGAGGAGAGGCACCACCGCAGCAGCCACCACCACCACCACCACCACGAGGATGATGTCGGCAGCAGTAAAGCTTCCTTGTTGCATCGCCCTGCAGTCGAATTCGAAGAGCGACAGTGGAAGCTACCTGCGCTACGTCCACGAGAGCGGGGAGAACTACAAGCGGCTGCAGATCAACGGTAAGGACGCCAACAGCCCCTACACCAGGTACGATGTGGAAGCGTCGCTGCTCCACCAAGGTCTGGTGCACATCCGATGCCGCTACAACCGCAAGTACTGGGTGCCTCGTCGGCGGGGCGACGGCTGGTGGATCGTCGCCGACGCCGACGAGCGGGAAGAAGACCTGACCAGGCCCAACTGCACGCTGATCAAACCGATCATTGGTGTCACCACCCGCACCACCGGTGGTGATGGCGGTGAAGCGGAATCAGTGATGACCGTCAGGTTAGTTCGATCATATATAGTGCATCTACTACCTCCCAAATATATGTATGATTACGATGGCATGACTGTGTACTATTTGATTTGCAGGTTCGTCCACGCGGGGCAGCAGCTTGGGAAGGGCGCGCGCATGATCATGACCACGCCGTCGACGAAAGAAGGCGGCGAGGGCAACAGTACTAGCGCCAGAGGTGCCTATATGCGCGTCGTCGGCGACGTTGTCGAAGCCGAGCACAAGGGCGCCGTCGAAGATGTAGGCTTCACCGTCCTCAACCTGTCCAAGAGCAAGAGGAACCTGCCTAAATTTGTGGTGTTCAGGCAAGCTCAGGACGAGAGGTACCTGAGTGCGGTCGTGGTCGATAACCAACTTTTCCTCCAGTTCAACTCGGGGGACATGGGTGACCCAAACGTGACACATGAGATCGTCCAGATGGACGACGGAGCATCAGTCCGCATACGCAACGTCGGCCGCAACGCGTTCTGGGATCTTACACCCAACGACTGGATCCGACCGGCTGTGGGCTCCATAGTCGGGCAGGATACCCGTGTAAGGTTCGAGGTCACCGAGGTGATGGACTTCTTCGCGATCCGCAGCGTGCTCAACGGCCGCTTCTGCCGGAGCGACGCCGGCGGCGGTGGCGGCGTGGCGCGAGGCCTACGCGCCGTCGACGGGAACATCACCACGGGAGCTCGGATCGTGGTGGAGGAGGCCATTCTGCACCGCGAGATCTACGGCATCGAGTACGACCTCCGCGATTCGAGGGTGTACGCCACCAACGTCCTGACCATGGCCACCACGTCGGCCGCCAACGACACCTCCACCGCGCACACCAAGAGGCTGAGGCTCTTCTACGAGGAGACGGAGGGCCTGTTTGGCTCCAGGACTTTTTCCAAAAGTCCCTATCACATCAAAAGGAATCTTACTATTTTATATTATTAAATAAAATCTGTTTATAAATGTTTTTTGACAGCTGAGTGCTTTTTCGCGAGACGAATCTAATGAGCCTAATTAATCGATGATTGGCTACAGTGATGCTACAGTAACCATTCGCTAATCATAGATTAAGATACATCATTAGATTCGTCTCGCAGTTTAGCCCCAGGGTTCTGCAGTTAGTTTTATAATTAATATTTATTTAATACTTCTAAATACTAAAAAGTCCCTGGGACTTTTTTGAAGTCCCTGTTTCTAAACACCCCCGGAGGCGGCCACCTGGGACACCACTCTCGAGGTGAAGCTCGGCTACAACGCCACCATGAGGGCGGGTTTCCCCAAGCTGGGCCTCGGCGCGACGGCCAGCATCTCCGCGGAGTTCTTCGGGTCCTTCAACTGGGGCGAGAGCGTCGAGACGACGGTGAAGCATGAGGTCGAGTACGAGGTCGCGGTGCCCCCCATGACCAAGGTCACAGTGCGCCTCCTCGCGACCAAGAGCGCTGTCGACGTTCCCTTCCGGTACCTGCAGCGGGACATCATGCTGGACGGGAGCACGCGGGAGGCGGCATACGACGACGGTCGGTTCACTGGCGTCAACAGCTATGACTTCCACTTCGAGACCGTGGAGGAGGAGCTGCCAGAAAGGAAGAAGCATAACAGGGCCTCTTGATCGGTCTCGATTTTCGATCATATTTGATTATCAATATACTAGTATATATCACGCATGGCATGAATAATGTACGACGACGTACTGCAGCACTACTTTGCATCTATGTACTGCTAGCTTACTCCTCTTAATAAAAACGTGCCCAGTCATGGTCGCGAAAAAAAAATGTACGGCTAACTATGTGTGTTTGGCTGCAATATGTCTGTGTTGACAGTCAAAATTGCCAAGTGTGGAGGCTGACCGGTCCGACTAGACCGGTCTAGTCAATTGTTATCCGAGTAGGTTTAGATTTGTATTATCATGTAAACTGACTTAGAAGGGGTATATCTTTCCCCGCCTATATATATGAAGGCTAAGGCTGATTGAGGGTAATCCCAATCAATCCAATACAATTTGCCTTACTTTTTATCCTCTCAAATCCTAACTCTTTTCCAAACCATAACTGCTGTTCTTCCTGCACGACAACGACTAAGTGGCCTGACCGATCCACCCTAGTTCTGCGAGCTCTGATGAGGTCCCTCCCAAGTTCAGTGTTCTAGGTCTACGCGAGGTTCTGCACAATCAGTCTGACCGGTTCCCCCACCGATTTGACCGGTCGGCACAGGATCTCATCGTTGCTGATCCTTTTGATGATCGTTTGCACGTTCTAGCGCATTCAAGTGTGCTTGGCCAAATTCTGTGCGACTCTACTGGGGACAGATTAATTTGGCTATACAAAATCGATCTAATCTAATTTCCAAAGAAGTTGAGTTCCTCATAGATCAGCAATGACAACATCATCACAGCGACAATCGATGAGCTCAGCGAGGAGGAGCGCAAGGCGTACCTGATTGCTGAGGAACACTTCAAGGCCTAGTTCTTGAAGGGCTTCAAGAAGGATCGCGGTGGTCTTGTCAAGAGGGTCGAAGAGTATGTCATGCCATCCTTCAAGCTGGCCAACAATCAGGTTGAAGAAATCCCCGCTGTAAGCATTCAACCCGGCCCTCTGATTTATTTTAGCAATTATCGCTCATGATAGATAAGAAGATTCATGTTGCATAATCAGCTGCGGGGGATATGTTTGCTTTGATGAATAATGAAATAGATGCGCTTAAGGGTAAAAAAAATCCGTAGATGCTTCTTATTCATTAGAACCTAGTTCGGCTACGCTAGCGCATACATCTGGGCAATTCTATGGTACACCACCACCTTCATTGGACTACACAGCACCGGTTGGACCGGTCCCAGTGGCCAGTTATACCGGTCCGATCGGTCAGACCGACCATGCACCCGGTCAGACCAGTGCTATGGTGGTGAATCCACTGTCACTTACGCCACTCGCGTTAATCCCTAGTTCGGTTGCCCCTGGCTGAACCAATGAGGTGGCGACGTATACACCCCCTCGTACTGCTACCACATGCAGTACACCGCAGGGATCTGGCCTTATCAAGGCCCAATTCCAAGCACTACACAGATGATGAAACACGCCACTACTAATGCCCATTGTCTTGCTTCTGGTTCATATACCAGAGGGAGCTATCAGGCCAACCAAATTAAAAATAAGTTTAGGGTGGATATGGGTAGTTCGCGTTTATATCAAAAGACAACCTCTTGAATTAGATTTTGTTTCTTACCCCGCTGGTTGGCGTATTCCTGAGTTCACTAAAATTAATGGTGATGATACTCGTACGACTTGGGAACATATAAGTCAATACATTTTGCAGTTGGGAGAAGCGAGTTTCAACGATCCTTTACGTGTTCGTTTATTTTTTTTATCATTAACTTGAACGGCTTTCTCTTGGTTTTCTTCGCTTGCTCCAAATTCTTTTTAGAATTAGAACTAGTTGGAGCGCAAGTTTCATGATCACTTCTTTAGCGGAGAAAATGAAGAAAAATTGTCAGATTTGATATCAGTTAGACAAGGCTGAGATGTGCAAACTTCAGATTATTTATGAAGGTTTAAAGACATAAAAAACTGATGCTTCAATTTGACCATTTCTCAAAAAGACTTGGCGGATTTGGCTTTTAATGGTTTGCGTTCATATTTGAAAGAGAAACTTGAAGGCTTTTGATTTTCTCACTGTTAATCATTTGCAAATGAAAGTCCTAGGTTTGGAGTTTAAGTTCAAGAACGCAAAAGACACTTATAAGACTCATCGTTCCAATACTGTTGTCGGTCAAAAACCACCGCCGAGTAGCGACAGCCAACACGAAGAGCCGGGAGGTCACCGGGGCGCTGGCAGGCACTGCTCCCTCGTCAACGGCCCGCAATCCTGGCACACGCCGCGGCTTTCTAAGACGCAGGGGCGTGCCACCTGACCTATACCTGATCAGGAAGGTGCGGACGTGCTTGCAACGATTTGCCTGTATGCACAAACACGTGTAAACATTAGTCCGAGCCGTGGTCAGCACCCCGGGACGACTCTTGCATCGGGTTTAAAGAGCCGATCGAGTCCAGGTGTTAGATTGGATCTGCATATCCAGATGATAATGGATAAAGCAAATAACTGTAAAGCTGCTTCAATTGAATCTAGCTAATCTAATCCACGATGGTAAAAACTTCACTGCTAGATCGGAACATCCTACACGTAGTTAGGCCTAGTGAGCGTAATAAACAACCAAACCTTAACCAGAATAGAGGCCTAAGAATAAGCGAAAGCCGATTCCCGAATCAATTCACTGTTAAGACTAAGGCAGAGCATCTAATACGTCACCGGATCATCCAACCCGTTTGCAAGGCCTAACCTAGCAGATATTAAGCCAATTCTTAAGTATAAGAACAAACTATAATAGATTAGATCTACTAGATAGAAAAGAAGTAGGGTGTTGTCTCAGCGCAACTAATTCTATGCAACGAGAATTAGCATAAGATTAAAACGTGACTGCACAGAAACAACATGATATTCGTAGATGATAAGCAACAAAAGCACGATGAATCTACTAAAAATCATGCTACGAATATCAGGATAACTAGCACTACTCGCCATAAAAAACGCTTTAGTACGAGTAATACCAAGGTAATAGCAAGAACAACGCTGCCCTGATCGCAAGAAGCGATCAGGGCAGCATGACGCTTACTTGGATGAAACCCTAGAATTAGGTGTGGCGGTACGCCGAGAGTTGTTGTTTGCGAAACGTGATGACGTTCTTCTTTTACAAATATCATAGGGTACATATTTATAGTTCGGAGACTTGTAAAACAATCTAAACTAACGTGTCCATATCGGACTCTATCTCTAACTCAAACTGAACTAAATCTAAGGATACATGGCCCACACGGCCCAAATGCTCACGCAGGAGCCGATTCGCAAGCCTCCTTTAATTTCTTCATTAAGCCCAACTCACTCGCGGCCCATTAGTTAACCTGTTAATTTATGGTAATAGCAAATACTCATGTTGTTGATCATGATTCTGGTAATTCAGACGATGATGGAAAAGAGGTGTATGCCGCTGAGTTCGTTTGGCCATCAAAGGCCAAACCGTATTCTTGCCCACTTCTCAAGCCGACTCAAAAGAATCGCCAAAAGAATCACCAAGATGAGATGAGATTTACTTTTGATGATTCCAAGTGCGATCGGATTTTTGATGAACTTCTTAAAAACAGAAACATCAGATTGTCACATGTCATTGAAAGGATCTTGGTGATGCATGGGGATGGGGTGAATAGATGAACCTGCAAAACTTGAAAAAAATCTTTGCACAAGTTAATCTTATCGGAACTTCCGACCCTTTGAAGGAAGTTCCGACAACACAAATGAATTTGAACGTGATTCAAAAATTAAGATAAAATCGAGAAACCTGTTTGAGTCAAAAGTTCACCAATGTGTTGTAGACAACTCTGCAAGTGATCTCGTGAACTAGAACAACTCAAGAGAGTAGATTGGGATAAAATAAGCTTTAGGTCAACAAGAACAATATAAAAGCAATAAGAACAAATTGACACAAGATTTATTCCGAAGTTCACTCCCACAAAGGAAGCTACGTCTCCATTGAGGAGCTAACAAAGAGCAGGGTTGCCCTATAACCCTTTTTCCTCACCCAATCAACCACTTAGGAGGATTGAATTACTCACTATCAAAGTCCACAAATGATGGTGTAATACAAACTTCCGGGGCGGGCGCGCGCGTGCGCGCGCGCACACACACACACACACACACACACGAGAGGACGCTCCACGGGCGACGCCTGACCGTCTAGGAGCAAGCCCCAAGAGTAACAAATGCGAATTGACGTATGGAGATGCTTCTAGTGCTCTTGAGATGAATTTGGCTGCACTCACAAGTCAAAGGCTCAAGCTCTCACTCAAATCTTGCTCACACCCAAGCCCTAGCTTGGATTGACTCAATCTTTGGCTTAGAAGGGGATTGGGAAGAGTCTATGGAAGCTTGAGAGTGTTTTGAGTTCGTGGAGTCATCATCCACTGAAGAGAGGGGTGAGAGGGTATATATACCCGAGCTCCAAAAACTAGCCATTACTGTGCAGATTATGTGTTTGGTGGAACTTCCGACCCAAGGTCGGAACTTCCGACTAATTAAGGAACTATTGGCCGAGAGCCCTTTGTCGGAGGGAGCAGGAAAATTCCGAGGGGGATCGGAACTTCCGATCAAAGGCCAAAACTTCCGACCCCATGCAAACAGTTAAACCGAGGACACTCTGTCGGAAGAAGCGACGATTCTCCGACGGGGGTCGGAACTTTCGACGCCCTGTTGGAACTTCCAACCCCTACAGAAATTGCAGGGAGAAGTGCTGAGGTGAGTGCAAAGTGACTCTCATGGGTTTGTTAGCTTTTCAAGGGTACTTTGGCATCTCCACACCATCTTTTCACATCCCTCTTAGCAGTACGGTGATCCCTATACTCAAATTTTAAATAGAAATTTATAAAAGATCTTCAATAAAGCTCATATGTCATCTCTTTTGCAAATATGGCGTCGTTAATTGCTCTTTTTCATCACAATGATTTTTGATCCTGCTCATAGCTCAAAAAATGCATTAGCTCCTTAATTATGTACATCATCAACACCAAAACCCACTTAGGGTGCCAAATGCACTTCCAATCTCACTCTTTTTGGTGATTGATGACAACACAATCAAGGCTCACAAGATATTCAATAAAAATCATTTAAATCCAATGATATAGTTGAGCTACCCCCTTAATTTGTGCATTTGTTCACATGATTTCAAAAATGGCCTCAACACCACTTGCACAAATTCAAGAGAGTTCCCCCTATATCATTGCATTTTCGTGGGGTGCAAAGTGTCAAGAATAATCCGTGATGAATATGACATGATATATCACATAATAAAGTGGAAATAAGCATTACACCAAGACATAAGCATCACAACCACATTAAGTTCAAATTACACTAGCACGAATAAGTCTTACAAATTAAAAGTGTTATTTGGCACACCACACATCACAAACATAAAGTCTTACATGTCCACAAGCCACAAGCTAAGAGCATCTCCAGCAATGCTCCCTAAACAGATCCTCTACTTTGTTAAATAGAGGCTCTCCCCACTTTGTAAGGGTCTGATTTTTGCATCTGACTCCAGCAACGGCCTCTATTTGACAGCCCCTACTTCCTTTTCCCTTGTATTTTCCTCAAGAAAAAAAATTCCAAAATAAAGATCTCCACACCTCCTCCCTCCTCTCTCCACCGTCGTCTCCTCCTTGGTGCGCGGGCTGCCGTCGCCGAGTCTCTGGCCCTCCCCCGGCGCCGCCGAGCCTCCGGCCTTTCACCGTCGAGGCCTCGTGCACAGCCAGCGCAGGCCGCCTTCACCTCCTCGTGCGCAAGTCCACCATCGAGCGAAGGCACCGCCGAAACCTCCTCACACACGGAGGAGCCGCCCCAACATCCTCGACGAGCTCCAGCCGCGGCGGCTCGCGGTGCGGCGACCGGCGGCGTGGTGAATCGCGGGGCGGAGGCTGCTGGTGGAGGCATGGAGGGACACTGCGGCGGCCGAGGAGAGGGGAGCTGTGGCGGAGGACGGGTGGAGGGGAACCCTGGCGGTGCAGCGGGGGCACGCATGCTGTTGACACCGAATTTTGGTAAATCCGATATAATTTGAATTACAAAGCAATCGGCTGATTGTGTTGACTTGAAAAGATGACAGCAGTTGCCGATGGAGCTGGAAGCCTGCTAGTTGGGAATTCTCACGTGGCAAGAGGAGCACAAAAGAGTTTGCTTGCAACATATGAAGTTACGTGTGAAGGAAACAACATGATCTTCATTAGCAAACATGATTGGCATCTTGGCCGGATTATTTTATTTGGATGATTGAAGCACGTCAAATGGAATTTGGGGTCTGCACGTGCATATGTCCATTTATTTGTGTTGCAGATGGTGCACGAATTATTTGGCTTAATCTAGTCAGATAATCACGTGGTTAGCATGCAAGTCAAAAGCTCAGAAGGCTTCCCATACGAGAGATACAAGGAAGGATCAGCATGCGTGGGGCAAAAGAGATTAGAATAAAATAAACAACGGTTGCCGCATGGAAGGTAATCCAGGTTGATGGAGTCCAGGGTTGATTCCGCATGCATATCGGCCTTTCCACGTACGAGACGGAGGAAGCTTAATCAAGGAGGATTATGTAGAAAGGAAATCAGAGTCCATGTATCGTAATATTAGTTTGTTTAGATATTCATTCATTAGCAAGTTTTGTGCGCCGTAACCGGCTAGGATGTCTAGGCTATAAATATGTACCCTCATTCGTTGTGGAAAGATTTATCACACGATCAACAAACAAATTCTACTTTTTACCTGCAATTTACTTTTCGTCAACTTCGCTACTTTTCTTTTCTTTTCGGTGAGTTCTTTCGAGTCGATCAAGGACGCATCACATTCGAGCGACTTAATCTGCTGGTAAGTTTTCGTTTACCGAGTAAATCTAAGGTTTAGCTTCCGGACGCATCGCTGTGGCTTCGTTCAGATCTATTCAAAAGTTATCGAGTTTATCTAGGCTTTGACTTCCGGGCGTATCACTGTCGTCTCGTCAAGATTTATTCACCAATTATCGATATCGGCTAGATTTGTAGGTTTTCCTACGCTTTTTGGCCATTATCACACCTAAAAACATATTAGATCGGGTTTAGGTTTTGCAGTAACACTTTTGTTATCTCAAGAGCCGGTTTAGATCTGTTTTTAGTTTACATCATCTGAGTTACACATTCGTAGCTTAGATCTTGTTACACACGCATAATCGACTACTCAAAGCCGGTTTTGTCGTCTAGTGCATCGGCTGATCCTGCCGACGCACTCGTTTATTACACGCTTGCATTTAAATATTCTTTTGTCGTGTGTTGTATCGGCAAAGCTTGCCGATACGCCTATCTGAGGGATAATTGGAACTCCAGCCGATACACCCTCGAATTTAACGTTTACTCTGTATCCTTGTCAATCAACAGGTCAGATTGACTGGCACGCTTGGTTCACTTTCCGTGCTTGGCGAACACTTGCCCTCGGATTTCAGTGTGTTGATTTTTACGTCATCACATCTTTTGGCACGCCTAGTGTGACACGATTGTTGAATTATCATCATGAATTCTCTAATGGATACAACTAAGTTCCAGGAAGTGATTGATCAAGCTGTGCATCAAGCTATGATCAATTTATCTGATGGCTTGTCAAACACAATGTACAGTGCAGTTAGAAATACAATTGCAAGCAATTTATCCCACCAGTATAATCATCATGCATCGCAGCCGATAATTTTTCAGCATCAAACATCGGCTCAGACAGGCGGTTATCAATATTATGCATCGACTTCGCAGCCGATGGCTTATCAGCCATCATACCAACCGCAACCGAGGAATTATCAAACACACCATACTCCTTAGGCCTCTTGGCCGATGAGTTCTTGTGGGTACCACCCACATCAACTGGGTAGTCATCGGCTACAAGTATCAGCTTTACAACCGATAGCATATCAGCCACAAGCTATGCATCAACAGTTGATGGTTCAAGAGGGACGATCGATAGTTCAGCAGTCTTGGCCCGGGGGGCTGCAGTTTTCTCAGCTATCAGCCCAGCTGCAGCGACCAAGGAAATGGGAGTCGCAAGGATTGATTCAACAACAAGCAGCTTATCAACCACTAACCAATCAGTCTGTTATATTAGAACCGCAAGGATTTGCACAGTCGGTCATATCGGCTCAAGTTGAAGACTGTTCAATTGCAGTTTATACCTCAAGAATCACAACTGGCGATCCCTCCTCGACAGTCAATCGCTCAACTTCAGCAGCCAATGAATATACCACAGCCAATTGATCATCAGTGTGTTGTAGCACAACCACAATTGGCAACGGATCAGCAGGTCCAATTGGCTATTGGGCGAGAAGACGTTGAATTGGAAGAAATTCCAGCCGATGATAATGACAAGGTTAAGATCGAATCGATCTTATGCCTATGCATCGGAAAGGAATCTGAGAAGTACGGATTCGAGATCAGTAGAGCCGACAAGTCACAATCAGCTATCAAGATGGAGATTAGCGTGCAACCTGTTCCAGGAAACGTAGTTAAAGTCAACGGCCAGAAAGAAACACCTCTAGCGTTGACATATGAAGAGGCTAAGGAATCGGTGACCGTTGATCGGAAGATTGCAAAGGCAAGGCAGAAGATGATTTCTTAGATTATTTACTCGCTGCCCAGACGTATTATCCAGGAATATCGGCTGCTTGGAATTTGTCTTCCGTGGAAGCCAGGTGATCAAGAGCAAAAAAATATTGCTCAGAATTATCGGCTACTTAGAGATTATTTTCCCTGGGATCCAGGTGGACAGAGTTGCAACTGAATTAAATACCGCAGCCGATGAAGATTGATTGGCTAGGAAGTGCATATGGGATTGCCGATCTGGAGATTAGATATAATCTTAAATGAATATGGATCCAATGGCAAGAAAAGAGTAAAAGATTGTTGCATCGGCAGACAGGGAAAAATGTGCCGACAGCTATATAGGATAGTTGATACATTTATCGACTCCATTGTGGGATACGATCATATCACAATATTGATGTTGAAAGCTGAGGAGACATATCTCTCGGCTACACATTATTCCGACGGATTAAAAGGCAGTTGTGTGTATCAAGTTCATCGGTCAAAAGAGTATTTATCGGCTTATTGGAGTTAATTCAATTCAATATAATATATTCCAGCAAAGTCAGCTGATATAGCTGATATAGTGATTTCAGAAAAGGCCGATAGCCTAATGAAGCGTGCGGAAGATGTGGTGCTAATTAATGGCTGATCTCCTAATTCAACGTCATGAGCACATTTACTAATATAGGTTGTTACGCTACCTGAGCATCCAGATGACTTCATCGGCTATTGTTAATATGATGGGTCGGCCGATGGATGTGACAAAGTTTGGAATTGATTTATCGGCCTCCTTCTTCCAGCCGCCGATAGTGTCATTTGTTATATTGACAGCAGCAGCTTGTTTGAAGCAGGAAACATTGAAGCCAATAATAATTGAAGACGGTGATGCAGTAACCCACTTGGTTGTTCGTAGAGCCGATGGTCATCTCCTAATGGGACCGATGGCTTATGTTGATGATTATTTCTGGTGATTATATCGGTATCAAAAATTTGGTTTACAATTAATGGACAGAGTGGCCGATGGAGATTATAGACAGCAGGTGGAAGTAATATTTTTGGCTGATGGCTATTATCAAGAGAAGTTTGGCCGATGTAATCATTTTGTTCAGCATGTTATTTTCATCGGCTAAAAGATGTCACATCAGGATTGAGTAAATCTTGAATTTTTAATCGGCTACTATGCGGGAATATTAAAGGAAGGAGCCAATACTAGTTCCAATTCTATCGGTTAAAGGAAGTTCTTTCATCGGCTATTATTACCAAGAGCCATTGTAACAGCCGATGGATTAGCAAAGAGGGGTGACCGATGAAGGCAATAAAGGATAGTTGATGAAGTTAAAGGTGCTCAGTTATTCAGCTTGCCGATGTTCTATAACTCGTGGCGTATCTCAGACATTCTACAAATATAGCCAAGAATGATTAAAATATTACAAAAGCATTGGCCGATGATAAAATAGAAGAAACGCTGATGGAGATAAAAAAAAGGGTTGGTGAAGTTATAACTACAAACTTCAGGGGAAGCCGATGGTACAGAACTGAGGTTAACTACAGCCGGCTGTGTGTTACTTAGACGGATTTGGTGCCAGGCTAATTATGAAGGAATTGTACACAGATTCATTTGTTTAATCAAATCGGCTACATATACTTCAGTTGTTGACATCTATAGCCGATGGTTGTCCAAGGTTGAATATAATTGGCTGCCAAAGGAGTTTCAACGTCTGGGATTTTGAAAGTCAATATATTATTCGAGATAGATCATTAAAACATTTGATGCATGAGTCGATGTCAACCGGCGCATCGGCAGCGGAGACTATTGTGAATACGATAGCCGATGACACTATAATGCAAGCCGATAGGTTAAATATTGGACCTGATCTATTTGGAACAGCAAGAGGTGGGTGGACAACGACTTGTCGATTGATTGATCGACTGGCAGAATTAACCAGAGGAAGAAACAATAAATCGGCTTATTGTTATTTACTGAGTTATTCTTAAGCTAAGCCGATTAATTAAAAGAAGAGAGGCATATGGGTTGCCGACCTGATCACCTGAAGATGTCGATATGCCTATCAGTTTCCGGAGGGGCAAGATCTGTCCGCTGGAAGGTACGTGCCGGACTGGTCGCAATCAAGGGGGCGATAGGATGAGTATATATGGCCAGCTGAAATCCACAGCTATCGGTTCTTAGCTCATGGATTATTGATGAAGATTCTATGGGCCATCGATCAACCAACGAAGTTACTCCATATTAGTTGCTTGCTTCTCCCATCATTTCACTACACGGATCAGAGCAACTGGAAAGGATCTATGGTAGCTCGTGGACCACGTCGAAAGGTGTGAGGATCACCATGCCGTGCCGTGCGCCACCGTTGTTGGTCATCTCTTTGGTGCCTCGAGTGATGAAGCATTCCACTAAGTCGCCAAACACGTTCTCACCGGTGTCGGCACCAAGGGAATTCTATGCATACAGAAAGACCAACATCGTTCAGCATGCATGCAACGCGAGAAAACCCATAAAGCCATATACACATGTACGTATGGATTATATCTTGATGGCAACTGACATTCAACCTGCAAGCAAGAGAGGTCAACGTAGTTCCATGTGCGTTCAGGATGCTAGCAAGAAGAATAATATCCACCAGCATGCATGAAAATGAGAAGTTCCCAAGGCCATGCACGTACACATGTATGTGGAGATAATCGGTAAGCTAAAAAAGAAATCGGCTTGCAATTGGCTCATATATGCCTTGTCGATCTATATCAGTCAGAAAGGGCAGAGTGTCGTGCAACAGAAATTTGGTTATTCTGGAACCCCCATGACGGGAATAGCCAGTTCAGACTTGTCTTCAGAGAAGGCCGATCATATGAAAATCGGCTAGCAGCGACTCTCTTATACACGGTAAACTCATGGATCAGATGGTTAGCCAATAGCCCTGTTACAGTGAGGCCGATGATCAGCCATTGGTCCAGTTATGTTATAGCCGATGATTACTGAATGGCAAGGATTAACAATCACAAGATTATGTTGCTGCCGCTCCACTGCCGATGTTGGTAAGATCAAAGAAACTTTACTTCTTAATGCAAAAATACTTGGGGATTTTATCTTGCGAAAATAAAATAGCTTAGCTCCTCAATGATATAAAATTCCTACCAAAGCCATATATAGACATATCTTTGAAAACCTCACATATATGCTGCTTGTTTTGCATTGAGCTTTGTCAAATTATTTGTGACTCTTATGAGATTCATTTCATGCTTTTAAGATCAAGATCACATACACTCCACATATACTCATGCTGACTTCTACACTGGAAGTTACGCAGAAACATGTCTTCCATCCACATACAAAAAGAAACTCCATCACTTTGACATGACTCTTCATCGTGCAAAAGAGTATGGGCTATGCAAAAGAAGAAAAAAAATATATCCGTGCCCAGAAGCATGGGAAAAAGGAAAAGAAAAAGAAAGATATCCCATACTTCAAAATAAAAGATAGAGTCATGCAGAAAGGGGTGCGAGTTCCATCCAAAAAAATTCCACACATATGCGCATCTTGATCTGATTGTATGATCTGTTTTCTCTATTGGATCCGGTTTTTGACTTTGCAATATATGCAAGATATGTATGCTTCTTTTCATTCCCTACCCTGAGCTCCACAAGAAGCCTTATTAGAAATAGGGAGGAAAGAGGTGACACAATGCCTTGGTGAGGAATCATACACATTGAGTGATCTGAGAGAGTCATTTGAGGAGCAAAGTTTTATTTTGACTCAAAAATGTTTCAAAAGATCCAAGTTATTTAGCAAGAAGAGTGAGGTTGACTTGATTATCCAAGTTGGCTTTAAAATTATGATAAAGAAGCTCGGAGAGGTCATTGTCTATAAAAAAAGGATTGTACCAGAAAAGTTTGTTGAAGTTTCTGGTTTGCTACGGTTTTCATCTTTCAGCTGAATTCTGGTGGGTAGTTGGAAGAAAGGCTTCGGTTATAGAAAAGTGGTATCAGAAAAGCCGAGGTGTTACGTCTATGAATCTATCAAGCAGATTGAGGCACCAGGTTTACAAAATTTCGAAGCATGAAGCATTCATACTCCGAAACTGGGGGGTTTGTGTTAACACCGAATTTTGGTAAATCCGATATAATTTGAATTACAAAACAATCGGTTGTTTGTGTTGACTTGAAAAGATGACAGCAGTTGCCGATGGAGCTGGAAGCCTGCTAGTTGGGAATTCTCACGTAGCAAGAGGAGCACAAAAGAGTTTGCTTGCAACATATGAAGTTACGTGTGAAGGAAACAACATGATCTTCATTAGCAAACATGATTGGCATCTTGGCCGGATTATTTTATTTGGATGATTGAAGCACGTCAAATGGAATTTGGGGTCTGCACGTGCATATGTCCATTTATTTGTGTTGCAGATGGTGCACGAATTATTTGGCTTAATCTAGCCGGATAATCACGTGGTTAGCATGCAAGTCAAAAGCTCAGAAGGCTTCCCATACGAGAGATACAAGGAAGGATCAGCATGCGTGGGGCAAAAGAGATTAGAATAAAATAAACAACGGTTGCCGCATGGAAGGTAATCCAGGTTGATGGAGTCCAGGGTTGATTCCGCATGCATATCGGCCTTTCCACGTACGAGACGGAGGAAGCTTAATCAAGGACGATTCTGTAGAAAGGAAATCAGAGTCCATGTATCGTAATATTAGTTTGTTTAGATATTCCTTCATTAGCAAGTTTTGTGCGCCGTAACCGGCTAGGATGTCTAGGCTATAAATATGTACCCTCATTCGTTGTGGAAAGATTTATCACACGATCAACAAACAAATTCTACTTTTTACCTGCAATTTACTTTTCGTCAACTTCGCTACTTTTCTTTTCTTTTCGGTGAGTTCTTTCGAGTCGATCAAGGATGCATCACATTCGAGCGACTTGATCTGCTGGTAAGTTTTCGTTTACCGAGTAAATCTGAGCTTTAGCTTCCGGACGCATCGCTGTGGCTTCGTTCAGATCTATTCAAAAGTTATCGAGTTTATCTAGGCTTTGACTTCCGGGCGTATCACTGTCGTCTCGTCAAGATTTATTCACCAATTATCGATATCGGCTAGATTTGTAGGTTTTCCTACGCTTTTTGGCCATTATCGCACCTAAAAATATATTAGATCGGGTTTAGGTTTTGCAGTAACACTTTTGTTATCTCAAGAGCCGGTTTAGATCTGTTTTTAGTTTACATCATCTGAGTTACACATTAGTAGCTTAGATCTTGTTACACACGCATAATCGGCTACTCAAAGCCGGTTTTGTCGTCTAGTGCATTGGCTGATCCTGCCGACGCACTCGTTTATTACACGCTTGCATTTAAATATTATTTTGTCGTGTACTGTATTGGCAAGGCTTGCCGATACGCCTATCTGAGGGATAATCGAAACTTCAGCCGATACACCCTCGAATTTAATGTTTACTCTGTATCTTTGTCAATCAACAGGTCAGATTGACTGGCACGCTTGGTTCACTTTCCATGCTTGGCGAACACTTGCCCTCGGATTTCAGTGTGTTGATTTTTGCGTCAACACGTGCAGCCCGGCGGCGCTTGGGGGCGGAGTCGCGTCGAGGCTCAACGGAGCAGAAGTTCGCTGGAGGCGAGCAGGACGACGGAGCAGTAGGGTGAGCCGTGCGGGTGGGGCCTATGTGAATAGTGCTTGGGGGTTTGGTGGGAGACCCAGGACTGGGGGCTGAAGAGGGGGATTTGGGTGCCCACCCAAAATAGGGGCTGGAGTAGAGGGTCTGCTGGAGTTGATTTTTTGCTCTTCAACCTCTAAAATAGAGTAGGGGCTTTGTTTAGGGGCCTTGCTGGAGATGCTCTAAGATAGATAAAATTTACAACTACGAGAAAGCTAGTCATGAACCATGACTATGGTGATGATAGATAAAATTTACAACGACGAGATAGATAAAAGATAAAGCAAGTCATGAACCAGGACTATGGTGAGCTCACTCCCCCTTTGGCATCAAGCGCCAAAAAGGATAGGCCCTTCCATAGCCACTACTCGTCGTTGTCATCATCGTCGTTGCCACCGTCCTCACCTGTAGGAGTATCCGCGGAAGGCACATCTTCTTCTTCTTCTTCTTCTGAGCCCTCACCAGCAGCTTAAGGAGCACCAAACATCATGGAGGGGCCTCCCATTTCCTCCCAAGGGTTGTAAAAAGTGGGTGGTGGAGAAAAGTCCATGGGAGCCCTAAGAGGTGAGTGTGGAATGTCCCTCTTGGCCATAATCTCCTTCTGTATGGCTTCAATTTTGAGAAGCTGCTCATCCACATATTTCTCGTGGGCACGAATTTCCTCTACATTGTGTCTTCCCACATTGAAACAAGAAAACAAGCCTTGAGATAAGAACTTTAGAATACCCTTTTTCTTTGGAGCACGATGAGAAGGCCCACGAGAGCTAGATGGACCAGCATGAGACGGTTCCTGAGAACCAGATGGTCCATGGGTTCCTGAAAGAGCAGAGGCAGGAGGATGAGGAGCATGTGGACCAGTCTTGAGTAGCCTATCCAACGTGCCTTTGCTTGGCCTATAGACTTGATGTCCCTTATCTATCATGATATTCACTCCTGTAACTTTCTGTGATCATGTGAAAGATATAAGAGGCATAGTGACATACCTTCTTTGGTGAGACGGAGCAGATAATGATTTCTTCCCAAATGAAGTCAAAGACACTGAACTAAGGTTGATTAGGACCCAAGCTTGCAAGAAGATTTCTAGACATGATTAAGATTTTGTCTGAGTTTCTAGCCTTTGGAGTAACAGTGTAACGAAGGAGCTGGTTGATCATCTTGTAATAGAAAATGAGTCCAGAAACTGTACCAAACTCAACATCTCCATATGCACTATCATACATACAATGCATCTCTGAAAGTGATCGGGTGCTCTAGCCTAAGAGGGGGAGGGGGTGAATTAGGCACTCTAAAAACTTAGACCTATGGCTCCAACTAATTTGCACAAAACTTTAAACTAAAACAAGCTATCTAGATGTGCAACTATAGTTGTTCTAGTGTGAAACCCCTATCCCAAAAGAGTTTAGCAACCTATAGCCTTTCCTATCAAGAATCTACTATATGAAAGTAAAAACATACAAATTGCTAGTATGAAATGCGGAAGCTTAATGAGCGGGATAGGAGAAAGCAAACTCTTGACGCGGGTGTTTATCCCGTGCTTCAGTTAGCCACAAAGGCACACCTACATCCATGTTGTTGTAGCACTCACTAAGAGTATTGCTACTCGGCCACCAAGTCTCTTCCGTGAACACAATCACGGTCACCTTGGCCCCGGGTTCCACTAAGGAGCTTCTCCACAAAGGATGGGGGTCTCCACGTCCCCCGCACAAAGTGTCATCGCCGCTCCACACTAAGTCGGAGGTTCGATGACTTTGCCGGCGAGCTTCACAGCGCCAAGGGGCCGGCGCACCAAGCTCTTCTTTTGGTTCGCTAGAGAACCACAGCACAAGGGTTTAAGGTCTTGCAATCTCACTCACTAAGAGCTAATCCTTTACACAACACTCTCAAAGTGCGCTAAGGGCTAAGGATATGAACACTAAGCTCTTGGATGTCTTGGAGTGGTTCTTGGGTGTGTATGTGACTTCCTTGAACTCCAGCAAGCTTCAAATGGCCGAGGGATGCCATATATATAGGCCACCAAGTCTTGTAGCCGTTGCTCCAACGGTCAGCAGAAATCTGTGTATCATCGGATGAACCGATGCCTCTGCCTGGGGTAGCGTCGGTTCATCCGGTCACTCTCAGACCCGAAGTAGCCGTTGAGCTTATGACGCACTATTTGCTGACGTCATTACACCGGTGCTTTGCTCCGATACATCACCGGTTCAACCGGTGCTGAAGGATCTTCTCCTGGGCGCTTGACATTGTCTCTAGAACATAATATGCCCAATGCACCGATGCCTTTCGTGGATCCGTCGGTTCAACCGGTGCCTCACAGACTTGCATCAAAAGCCAGGCCATCGGATCATCCAACAACCATCAGATGCACCGATGCCTATAGCATCGGTTCTTCTGGTGCTTCTGAAGTATCTCTGTCTTGATTTCTTTGACTTGGATTTCTTCACGGTCTCTTCAATTCTTGTCCTTCGGGCCTAGCTACGTCTATCTTCTCTTTGTCATCACTTGAACCTAAAAGCCTGAGAATGGTCATCTTAACAATCATATTAGTCCCATTAATTGCGTTGTCATTCGATCACCGAAACCACTCGAAATGGCATAAATGGTGCCATGTTCGTTACAATCTCCCCTTTTTGGTGATTGATGACAACACAATCAAAGCAAGCATAATATTTGCAAAAATTGACATATTTAACCGCTTGATACCAATTGAAACCGCTTACACTTGCTTGGATGCTTACCATCATCCAATGATGACTTGGCCTCCCCCTAAAACCATGATTCCCCCTTTGATTCTCCCCCTTTTTCGCTACTTCCCCCTCATGACTTGATTCACTTGGCATGTCTCCTTCTTTGGAATATATTTTTCCTTCTTGGGAAAACATCTCTCCCCCTTTGTTGGAAAACATGCCTTGCTTTGATCCACATTTCTCCCCCTTTGGAATCAAATCACCTAAAAGTTCTTGCACCTAAAAGGTCTTGCAAAACAATATAGCTCAAAAGAATATTAGTAGCCTAGGGAGTTAGTTCCATGACTCATGATCCAATAATATTATATCAATGAAGATACCAATTGAAAATTTACTATGGTGGATCACAAAATCACGAAACTAGCATGACATGAACTAAGCTTTCCACAAGTATGTGCACAAAATGATAATGTGAAAAACAACTGCACAACTAGAAGTTATAACTAGAGAGCTTAGATCATATCCTGCACGGAGGTAGCTCTAAAAAGGATAAGAAATTGACAATTATACCAATTGAATGAGTTTAGAACCTTGCATACCTCCTGAGGTTTTTGTTTACCTTGCATGTACCAATTGAAAGTGACTTGCAACCAATTGAAAGTCTTTAAACAAGGAGCACTTGGTACACCAAGGTTAAGCAAATGTATGAGCTCATAGCCTATGAACTTAGATATGAGCAATTAAGTTCAATAGAGCATGGCTCAATATGCATGAAAGCACAATTTGTCTAATCACTCTTATAGAGTTGTTTGTTCATATTGAGCGTGAATAACAATCTCTTAGAGTGTTAACTCCAAGTAAGACTACAAAAGATAAACTTGCAAACATGTTAGTCTCAAAATCACAAACCATAGGATGAACTCCCCCTAAAAGTGTGCATTTAGTGTTTAAATCACCAAGAAAATGTGTGCACATTGATTTTGACACAATTAGGAAGTTTACCCTATAGTTTGTGTTCATGGTACACATATGAAAGACATACCTTATGAAGTCCATGTACCATGAAAGGTAACATTGTGTAGCTTTCTACACACTTATCAAACCATGTAGGTTGCTTATCGGTTAGAATCATGACACAAGCAACCCACCATATATAACACTAGGAGATGCAATGCAACTATCCTAGCAAAAAGCAATGGAGCTACATGATGCTTGAATTGAATTCTAGCTACCATTACCTTATGGGGGACTTGGGCAACAAATGACCAAGTATTTAGCTTAGCTTTTTTGGCTTGAACCTTCACTTCAACTTGTAAGCTAAGCCTCCAAATCCCCCGAAGCCGTTCTTGGGCTTCAAGTCTCCTTTGGCACCCACACCATTTGAGGCCCCTTCATATTGGTTATGACATTCTTGGGCACCCAAATGGAGTGATTCCAACTCCTTTCTTGCTTCCCAACCTTGTGAGCAACCACCTTGCCATTGGTTTTCTTCTTGATCACATAGGAGGTGCTATTGCTTTTGTTCCTCCGGTTGGGCTTGGTGTAGATGAGAGAACTCTTGATTGTAAGCTTCTTCTTGTTATTCTCATCTGAAAGCTTCTTCCTTGGTTGAGGGCACTTGTTGGACTTGTGGCCTTCTTTGTGGCACGTTGAGCATGGCACGGTGGACCCCTTCTCAAGCTTCTTCAAAATGTTTTCACGGTTATCTTGAGAAGGTTGGACATTGCTCTCTATGCCTTTGCCCTTCAATCTATACAAGTCCTTCATGAGCCTTTCCACTTCTTGCTTGAGCTCATCATTCTCCTTGGCAATGAGATCCTCACATGATTCTACAACAATATTCTCATTGCATTTCTCATTGCAGGGTTAGAGCAAGAATCATCAATTAAATCAATGCAAGAAGTGGAAGTATCTACCCTAGAGATAGGAATTGCACAAGGGATAGTTTGCTTCATTTCCAAAGAGTCATTAGTATCATTAATGCTCTCAAATTTTAATTTGAGCTCTTCATGCTCCTTGCTAAGCAATTTGAATTTGCACATTAAATCTTCAAAATTTGTAGCAAGAGAAGCATTTAGATCTTTGAGAGCACTAAGGTTTTTAATTTCTTTTGATTGTTTCTTAATGACTTTTTGGTGCTCATGAACAAGATCAAGAAGTTCATCAATTGAAGGAGAGTCAGAGTCATCATCACTTACATCGCTATCCATACCTTTGGCCATAAAGCAAGTGTTGGATGATGATCCCATGCGGGTGGTGAATTTCTTGTTTGATTCACTTGAACTTGCACTTGATTCTTCACCACCGCTAACCCATTCACCAAATATGTCAAATGATTCATGTTTGGGCTTCTTCTCCTTCTTTTGCTTGTTCTTCTTGAACTTTTTTTCAACCTTCATAAGTTGATGGTGAGGCCCATCTTTGAGGAAGACCATATACCCCATGGAGTTGATTTCCTTCAGGCATTTGTTTATCTTCTTTACTTGCTTGTAAAGGTAGGGGTTCATTGGCTCTTGATCATCACTTGAGAAGCTTCTTGCATCCTCTTCATCCTCATAACTTGAGCTACCTTTGATGGCTATCTTCTTTAACTTTTTGACTTGCTTGCATGCAAGTGCACTATGTGTTGGTGAAGAAGATGGCGCTCTTGGCTTGATATCATGATGTAGCTCATGGGCGATCACCTTGTTGAGGACTTGATTTGGTGTCATTGTGGTGAGATCTTTTTCATATAGTATTGTTTTCACCAAATCATAGTTCGGCCTTCGGACTGAGTGAAGGATCTTGCGAATGAGTTCCAAATCTTCAATTTTCTTCACATCTAAAGAATTAATCTCATTCACAAAAAAATTCAACCGTGAGTACATAGCTTCGACATTTTCATGATCAAGTTGCTTGAAGTTATTAAGTTTATCAATGAGAACATGATATTTTTCATTTGCAACATCTTTTGTGCCTTCATGGTTCTCACTAATAGTTTTCCATAAAACATTAGCATTTTCGCAAGCAAACACATGATTGAACACATTTTCACCAAGAGAGTTTAAAATATCACACTTGGCTATAGCATCATATTACTTCTCTTGTTGATTATTGCTTTTAGTTCCTTCACTAGTTACTCTCCAAACATTTAGGCACTTTGCTTGGAGATGTGATTGCATTAAGATCTTCCATCGTTGGAAGCCCGTATCATCGAAATGTGGAGGAGGTCCTAGAGAATCCATCCCTTCCCCTAAAAGAGCTAACTCACTAGGCGGTGAAGCCTAACCGATCAAATGAGCCGGTAAACACAAATTGCCAATAGAATTGGCTTCCTTTGTGAGAGGAGTGAGTCCCAGCTCTGATACCAATTGAAAGTGATCGGGTGCTCTAGCCTAAGACGGGGATGGGGTGAATTAGGCACTCTAAAAACTTAGACCTATGGTTCCAACTAGTTTTCACAAAACTTTAAACTAAAACAAGCTATCTAGATGTGCAACTATGGTTATTCTAGTGTGAAACCCCTATCCCAAAAGAGTTTAGCAACCTATAGCCTTTCCTATCAAGAATCTACTATATGAAAGTAAAAGCATACAAATTGCTAGTATGAAATGAGGAACTTAATGAGCGGGATAGGAGAAAGCAAACTCTTGACGCGGGTGTTTATCCCGTGGTTCGGTTAGCCACAAAGGCACACCTACATCCACGTTGTTGTAACACTCACTAAGAGTATTGCTACTCGGCCACCAAGTCTCTTCCGTGAACACAATCACGGTCACCTTGGCCCCGGGTTCCACTAAAGAGCTTCTCCACAAAGGATGGGGGTCTCCACGTCCCCCGCACAAAGTGTCGTCACCACTCCACACCAAGTCGGAGGGTCGATGACGCTGCCGGCGAGCTTCACAGCTCCAAGGGGCCGGCGCACCAAGCTCTTCTTTTGGTTCGCTAGAGAACCACAACACAAGGGTTTAAGGCCTTGCAATCTCACTCACTAAGAGCTAATCCTTTACACAACACTCTCAAAGTGTGCTAAGGGCTAAGGATATGAACACTAAGCTCTTGGATGGCTTGGAGTGGTTCTTGGGTGTGTATGTGACTTCCTTGAACTCCAACAAGCTCCAAATGGCCGGAGGATGCCATATATATAGGCCACCAAGTCTTGTAGCCATTGCTCTAACGGTCAGCATAAATCTACGTATCATCGGATGAACCGATGCCTCTGCCTGGGGTAGCGTCGGTTCATCCGGTCACTCTTAGACCCGAAGTAGCCGTTGAGCTTCTGACGCACTGTTTGCTGACGTCATTACACCGGTGCTTTGCTCCGATGCATCACCGGTTCAACCGGTGCTGAAGGATCTTCTCCTGGGCGCTTGACATCGTCTCTAGAACATAGTATGCCCAATGCACCGATGCCATTCGTGGATCCGTCGGTTCAATCGGTGCCTCACAGACTTGCATCAAAAGCCAGGCCATCGGATCATCCGACAACCATCAGATGCACCGATGCCTATAGCATTGGTTCTTCCGGTGCTACTGAAGTATCTCTGTCTTAATTTCTTTGACTTGGATTTCTTCACGGTCTCTTCAATTCTTGTCCTTCGGGCCTAGCTACGCCTATCTTCTCTTTGTCATCACTTGAACCTAAAAGCCTGAGAATGGTCATCTTAACAATCGTATTAGTCCCATTGATTACGTTGTCATTCGATCACCGAAACCACTCGAAATGGCATAAATGGTGCCATGTTTGTTACAATCTCACCATCCTCGAGCACATTTTTATCATGAATCATTGGACTCTCAAGATCACTAGATGGAAATCCAAGAAGTGCAGCAAATTGAGTATACCCAATAGAGAATGGTTTGCCTTGAAGGCTCCAATGAAGGACTTTGTTCTCTCGGTCAATATGAAGTGCGGCATAGAATTGAGCGATCACTTCATCATTCCAATCACAATTGAAATTCATAATTGAATGCATGTTCATCCTTCCACAAGCACTAACAACTTCACTTACGACTGGTATCTCAAGATTTTCCAAGTGTTGCCAATCAATGGATTTCATTTCAGTTATGGGACGAGACTTGGTCATTATGACCGACTCATACCAATCAGCTTGAAACCATAGCCAAAAGCGCTCATCCCCTTGCATCTCCTTGGGATACCCCCTAGGATCTTCATACATTAGGTTGTAGAAATTGGGCTTGCCCTTCATATAGTTCCTCATCCTATGACCATTGTAGGATGGATGGATATGCCTGGTGGGTCTGGTTATGCGGATGAGCATTTGCTCCAAGTACTTTAAGGATTCTCATCCATCATCTCCTTCACTACTAGAAAACGGGCCTTGGGCACCGGCTGAGAAAGGTCAAAGGCACCGGTTTCCCAACCGGTGCCCCGCAACCGCGACCATTGGCCTCGACTTAAGACACCGGGTTTTTCAACTGGTGCCTTAGGCTTCCATTGGTACCGGTTGGAAATACCAGCCGGTACCAAAGAGGCTGCCACGCTGACGTAAGATGGCAGCCCCTTTGGTACCGGTTGATATTTCCAACCGGTACCAATGACCTTTTCCCTTTTTTCCCAAATCCAGTTTTGTTTGTTATATTTATTACTGTTTATTCTTTTATAATTGCTAAATGCACTCAAGCTCTGTAGTACTCTACGTTCATTGGTTGTTCATGTTCGTTTTCAGAGAATATTTGAAACTAACTAAAAGTGAAATGCGAGCATATAATTAAGCTAATTAGATGAACTAATATATTTACAAATTTACAAACATCAAGGCATAATGTTTAAAAATATTTACAAATGTACAAGTCATGTTAGCCGTCCCACTACTAGTCCCCTCAGGATGTCGATGGAAGTCCTCTATAGATGTGACCGTCGTGGTAGAACTCGCCTCTAGGATCCAACATCTCGTTCAAAATGAATCCGGCGAGCTGCTCACACACGGCGTTGATCCGATCAGTAGAGTAACATTCATCCCCCATTTGAGACATCTATCATTTAGGAAAAAAAAGCATTAACATTATGTGCGTTAGTACAATTATGAAAATATACTAGTGAACGGTTTGGACGTACTCTCGTTTCTTCATCAGTAGGCTTCCCGCATGGAGTCATGATGTGCAAGTAGTCGCATACGTAGTACCCGCACCAATCAGTTCCTTATTGTTGTCTCGCACACTTAAGGAGAAACAAATAAATTACTCAATTTACAACAATTTGGGATTATATACTTAACTAGACAAATAATTATGAATGAACATACCGGATAATCCATGTTAACGTTCAGTTCGGGCCTCCATTGACCACGTCCTTTGTTATTTTTCACAAATTTTTTCCAAACCCTGCGCTCAAAGTTAAGTTTGATATTCAGGAATTGTTATTAACAGAAAAAGGATTTGATTGTACAAACTGAACTTATCTATTCAAGGGGTCTATGATATGTTAGATTGCGGACTTTGGATTTCTCATTGAGTCAAAGACTATAAGATTGCCGGTCTCTACGGAAAGTATGAGTAAAATCCAATGATAACTACAGATATAGATAGGATATATACATAAATGTATTAGACAACTTAGTATTTATTTAGTAATATAACAGAGGTTTGAGTCGATCAAGGCTTACCCAAAGTTGTATGGTATGAATATATAGGATTTGTAACTTTGCCTAGTCAACGAATTGTACATGTTTTGGCACGTTTCCTTGTAACTTTCGTTGATCAATTTCTGGTTGATTAGCAAAGGAGACATGAAGCCGATCTGATGGTGCCATCCATGTTTTCGGCTTCTTTGGGTCTCATGTCTAAACGATGCAATAGAAATTTTATAATGCACACATATAATTATGTTCTTGTTAACAAAAAGTATTAATGTAGAGGTAAGTGATACTTACAAAACCCAAATGGTGATGATAGAGGCGTCGAGGGCTTATCGATGGTAAATGTGATATAAATTTTGGAAGTACACCCAGAAGTCGTCCTCCCCGCGGAAGAAATCATGGTCACGATACTTGACTCCAAACATTTTCCCTTCGTCTTTCGCCATTTGCAGGTACCATCTATGCAAATTGAAAATCTGCGTGCCTAGACTTTTCTCCTCTTCCTCGGTGACAAAAGGTTTTCCATGCTAGAATGGAGTAATAGTGCGAGCGACAGGGATTTTTGCCTCCACATGCCCCGTTGCCTCCTCTAGCGTTAATCCAATTTCAGAAAGAAATATTGCGGCCTGTAGGTCCGCCTGGAGTTGTACGTCCGTCGGGTGTAGGAGTGGCAACCCTGGCACCCGGAGGGGCTCGAGTTCTTTTTGTTGTGTGCCAAGTTGAGGAATGGTCTTGCCACATTTTTTCTTCAGATTTCTCACCTTGTGTGCCTTTGTCAGAGTACAATTATAGTCTGAGGGTAAGCTTTTCGGTTTTGGTGGGTTGTCTAGGTTTACGAGAAGCTTTTTACCTAGTTCTAGAGGTACCTTTTCCCTCGGCGGGGGGGACTTTAGGCTTCAATTGTTCTTTTATATATCGAGCAGTCTTCTCTTCCAACTCCTTAGCGGTTTTCTCGTAGGTTAATTGTCTTTCGACCGTTTTCTACTTCTTCTTTGAGGGTCCAGCCGCTGGGAGGGATGCTGTCTTTTTCTTTCCCTTTTCTGGTGCAGGAGGAGTTGGAGTACTCGTGGCTCTTTGCGCCGGCGGAGACGGTGGTGAAGGAGGTGGCAGTGGGGACGGCGGTGAGGTAGGCCGCAGAGACGGGCGATCAGTCTGCACGGGAGCCGTTGTGCTTGCAGTAAGTTTGATGTCGGCCTTGCGCCATTGAACGACCCCGTGCAGTGCGTCTCCCAATGTCTTCTCTCCATCCCCTCCAACGAAGTCGAGCTCAAGATCCTCATTGTTTCCAACTATCTGCTCGACTGTGACGGAGGTGTAGTCAGGGGTATCGGCCTTCCATGAATTGTAGTAGAAGGATTCAGGGGCAAGGCTGACCCGTATGCAACATGAATGGATATATTTCTTGCTCACACATGAAGCTCGCACGGTGTCAGCATGGTGACAACATCCACTGGATACCTCTGGTCATCTACCGTCGTTGGCTCAATCTGGGGTTGCTTTTCCGCTTGTACGTCGGGCGCCGCTGTGGATGCACAACTGCTACGTCGCTGAGAGGCCGAGCTTATCACAACATCCGGGTACGACCCAGCAGTGCCCCTTTGGCTCAGAGCTAGCTACACTGCCTCATTGACCCTGGCGTCCATCTGAGATTCCAAGGACGCAGCCTTCTTGTTCATCTTTTCTTCTATGGCAAGAAGTTTCTCTTCCTGTTCGGCTTTGCTCTTTCCGGTGAGTCTTGTAAGAGGAATCTACGGCCCAATGCAACTTTCCATGGGACCACGCCGATGCCGCGGGCTCATCCAGGGTGTTCCGGATTCTTTAATGCCCTTGTCAGCTCATCATTCTCCCTTTGAGGATGGAATGTTCCTTGTTGAGTCTCATCTATTGCAGCGACTAGATCGCGGGACACTTCTTGCATATGCTTGGGCACGAACAAACTTCCATCCAACTGGTTTAGTGTCACGTCATTAGCAAATAACCACCACTTGGATCTATCCGGCCAATCCCAAGTCGTCGGCCTGATGCCTCTATCCATAAGGTCAAGCTCCATCTTCTGCCATTTTTAACTGACTTCTTGTACCCGGCAGCCCCAAGGTGGTGGTTGAACTTCTTATTTGCTGCATTCACCTTGGCTTGTTCGGATTTTTTTGGGCTTCCTCTGATAGTTTGTACTGTTTGAACTCCTTCCAGTATGGTTTAACCTAAGGAAGATCGTCCCAGTTCGGCTCCTTATCCTTCTTGATGTAATTGGTGTACAACTTCTTCTTGAAAGTTGCAAAGGCAAGGGCCATCTTTCTCAAGGCACATTTCTTCACAAGTTCTTGGTCAACTCCTTCAGAAAGAGTGAACATATCCTTGAGTTCTGCCCATAGCATTTCCTTCTGATGTGCAGGCACGGCGTGTTGCTGTTCTTCGGGTTTGGTCATTTTCCATAGTCTTGTGGTGATCGGAATTCTTGCCCGAACTATAACCCCACATTGGTTGACAAATTTTGTGCTAGCATCCTCTGGAGCACTTGGACAGCCCTCTGCGTCCACTTCTGTGACGACCTGTCTTCCCTCCATTTTCTTGGTTGGCCGGCGTCTCCCTTTTGACTGGCTCAACGAAGTCGATGCGGAGGTCGACTAAATTACAGAAAAGATATGTTACTCGCAAAACTAATCTACCGAAGTCACCATGCATATAGTTTTAAGATTCGTACTGGAACATGCTGTTGTTGATTGGGCGGCGGTGCAAAGTCATCATCTTCTTCATCGGCATCTCCAGACATATTTAGGAACGAATCAGCTGTCCGAGCATCTTCTTCAGCGATTGGCTGGGTGGTGTTGGCCCTCGTATCTTCGTTTATTGCGTCCAACATGTATTGCCCGGCGGCCTGCTCATCACCGAAGGGGTCCATCCTTAACTGAAACTGTAAAAATGTGTTAGAGTATGTGTCCATCCTTAAATGAAGCAGGAGAATTCAACGAATATGCATGTTTGAGAGAGAGAGTGTGTGTATGTTAGAGGGACAGAGAAAGAGAGAGAGAGAGAGTTAGTGTGTGTGTGTGTCTGTGTGTGTGTGTCTGTGTGTGTTAGTGTGAGTGTGTGTGTGTTAGAGTGTATTAGACAGTGTGTGTGTGTGTGTGTCTGTGTGTGTTAGTGTGAGTGTGTGTGTGTGTGTGTTAGAGTGTATTAGACAGAGTGTGTGTGTGTGTGTGTCGTGGAACGGGGTCGAGGAACGGGGTTGAGAGTTGAGGGTTGAGGAACCGGGTCGAGGAACGGAGTTGAGGGTCGAGGTCTAGAGTTGAGGGTCGAGGGATGGCGAATGCGTGAGTTAGAGAGCGAATACGAAATTACTCGTCGTCGTTACTTGTCGTTACTCGTTGTCGTTTCACGAGTTACATGATAAATACATGAGTTACAAAATACATGATAAATACATAAATACAAGCATTATTCACTCTCTATTTAAATACATGATTAAATAAAGTCTCTCTAATAACTAAATTCTATAACTAAATTATACACTATATATAAAGGATATAAAGTGGCTAGGAAAGTCCTTATAGGCGTACAGTATTAAAATGCAGTATGAAAATGTATTTAAAGTGATAGGTGTTGTTTATGTTATACTTGCCTTCCTCAAACTGCTCCTGCTGCTCAAACTGCTCAGAAGATGGCTGCTCCAGGTACTGGTACTGGGGCTACTCAGATGGATCAACGTCTACTCACGAACACATGGCCAAAAACAATAAACAACATAAACATACATGCAAACAATAGCAAAAACTAAGAAACAGTACAACAATACATGAAAAACAGCAACCAAAACTATGCTAGAACTATTCTATGCGTTACAATGATCGCGTGGACATAAAGAATGCCTAAAACGGAGCTAGAACGTGAAAAGTTCGCTTAAAACAAGATCCAGGGGCTAAACTGTAGGAAAAACAGAGTTTCTAGGGGTTTTTTGCAAAACCCGAGGACCTAAACATAAATAAACCTTAGATCTGGGGTCTAACCCGCAAAGAGGCAAGGGCTGGACAGCGGGTTCGATTTCTAAGAAGTACAGGGGGTCCATGCAAAGTTCTGGGCCTAACTGGAAACAGTTTTGAATGCGCCTGGACTGCGGGTCTATTCAGAGAAAACTTAGGGGCTCTTTAACAAAAGTGGCAGCGCGAAGGGGTACGCGCGGATTTGATCCGTTGGATCACGATCCCGCGGCTCAGATTAAAAACGTTTGCGATCTAATCCGGTGTGCTAAACTCAGATCGGGCGGTCCAGGGCCAAAGGGCGCGCGGGGGCGGCGGCGTGGCTCACCGGAGCTCTGCCCCGTGGCGGCGCTCGACCGGAGTTTGGCGTTTCCGGGGTTTCAGGGCTTGGTTTGAGTCGTGGTTTGGCCCAGGAGGTTCATCACGCCACGCGTGATTCACCTGAGGCAACATCTGGGCACGGGAAGGCTCGGAGCGAGGTGCTCGGCGGCGATGGCGGCGCTGCGGCGTAGGAAACGCCGGCGAGCGTGGGCGGGGCACCTTGGGTGCGCCACAAGCGAAGGTATCTAGCGCAAAAGGATGGCGGGGGCTTGGGGGGCTTACCGAGGCTCGAAATCGAGCAAGGCGGCCGTGCAGGGGCAGTGGTGTCGAAGGCGAGTGGCGAGGGCGGTACGGTGCCCGTGGACGAGTCGATGCAGGGGTCCTCCGGGACTCTGGGCTCCACGGGAAGCTTCGGGGTCGAGCTGCAAAGCCGGTGGAAGGGTCAGGGAGGTCGGAATCGCGCCGGCGACGTGGAATTTCACGGGCGCAGAACTTACCGGCGGCGGCGGCCGGGTGGAATTCCGGCGCTACGCGGGCAGACGACGCCGGACCGAGCGCAGAGAGGAAGAGGCGGCGGCGCAACAATGTGGCAGCGGTGGCACGACTATGCGACGGTGCGCACGCGGAGATGGAGGGCGGCGGCGGTCGATCGAAGGAAGGTGATGAGCAGTAGAGATTGGGGAGGAAGAAGGCAACGGCTTTATACTCGTGGCCAAGGGTACCGGGTAAAAAATCCAACCGGTGTCTTAGGCAGGCCTTAGGTACCGGTTGCATCAACAACCGGTGCCTTAGGCGAGTCCTTAGGTACCGGGTCTCCGCACAACCGGTGCCTAAGGGCCAACGGGCGGGAAATGAAAAGACCCTATGGTACCGGATGGATATCCAAAACCGGTACCTTAGGCCATTTAAAGTTCACTTTTAAAAAATCTTTGACCCAGTTGGAACGGAATTCTTCAGTATCTCAATGGTAACGCTCGGTAATTTGGGCTCCGCGGCCACGGTTCGACTCCCGCGCAACGCCCCACTTTTTTTTTACCCAAATAGGACCCTAAGGTACCGGTTGGATTTTCCAACCGGTACCAAAGGTTCTCTTTTCTTTTCCCTTTTCTTTATCTCTTGTAAATCTATTAATTGCCTCATAATTCATAATAAATCTGATATTTGCATAATAAATTTGATAATTGCCTAGAAAATCTGATAATTATCTAATAATTTAAATAATTGTCTAATAGTTAAAATAATTGTCTAATAAATTTGTTATTTGCTCAATAAATTTATTAACTGCCTAGTAAATCATTCAACTAAGAAAATATTAACTATGGTTTTAGGTACACAATAATAAATCGTTTAAATGTACAATAATTTTAATTACTACATAATAAATCATTTAGGTGCATAACTAATTATTTTAATTACATAATAAATCAAATAATTGTATAATAAATTATTTAAATGCAAAATAATTCTAAATACTACATGATAAATCATTTAGGTGCATAACTAATCATTTTAATTCCATAATAAATCATTTAATTGTCCAATAAATCAATTCATTGCATAAGAAATCTAATAATGTTCACAGAAAATATTACAAAACATAATCATTCAACTAAGGGAATATTAACGATGGTTCGCTTTACAATCGTCCCTTCATTATGATCATGACGTGCGTACGGAGCCTCCTCTTCGGCTAAAAGAATACTTGTGTCAACCTCCACTGCGAACGGAGTCATATCTTCAACCTTATTGTATTCTTCTTCATCTGTGACATCGTCGACTCCCACAATTTTTCTTTTTCCTGCCAGAACAATATGGCGCTTTGCCTCATCTCCGGCACCTACAAAACTTGATTTATTCCTGGACTTGTCCTTTCTCGTTTTGCTAGACATGTCCTGCACATAGAAAATTTGAGTGACATCTTTAGCTAGGACGAATGGTTCGTCTCGATAGCCAAGCTCTTTGAGGTCTACCGTTTTCATTCCGTACTCGTCGATATCGACACCTTTTCCTGTGAGTTTAACCCATTGACAATAAAATAGAGGTATCTTCAACGGCCCATAGTCGAGTTCCCAGATCTCTTCAATGTAACCAAAATATGAGTTCGTTTGGCCACTAGAGTCGGTGGCATCTATACGGACACCACTATTTTGATTGGTGCTCTTGTTATCTTGGGCTCTTGTATAAAATCTGTAACCATTAATTTCATATCCTTTGTACATCAGGATTGAATTTGCCGGACCCCTAGCCAGCCAAGCTAGCTGCTCATGAATTTGATCGTTGGCCATGACTTCCTTCTGCAACCAGGTGGCGAATGTATCGTTATGATGTTTTGTAATCCATGTCTCATACTTCAAAGGGTATATACTTCGCACAATTTGCATGTGCTCCTCCATGTATGGAGCCACCAAGGCTGATTGTTGCATAACTGTGAGATGTGCTTTGCTCAACATGGCATGATCTGTGGCATTTACTGATTTTCTTCCAACTGTGCCCTTTCCAATCAGCCGCCCCTCATTACGTGATACTGGAATCCCAATTGGGCAGAGTTCTTCCACATAGTCAACACAAAATTCAATGACCTCCTCTGTGATGTAACCCTTCGCAATGCTTCCATCTGAACAAGCCTGATTACGAACGTATTTCTTTAGTATTGCAGAGTATCGTTCAAAAGGGAATATATTATGAAGGAAAACAGGACCGAGAATACCAATCTCTTTGACCAAGAAGATGCGTCATAATATTGAAGAATGATGGAGGAAATATCATTTCAAGACTGACTAAACTTTGGACAACATCCTCTTGTAGCCTGCTTAAACTCGATGGATCGATTGCCTTCTGAGAAATTGTGTTGAGAAATGCGCATAGCTTTATGATTGTTGCTCGAACATTAGCTGGTAGAATACCTCTAAGTGCAACTGGAATCAATTGCGTCATCAACACGTGACAGTCATGTGACTTTACGTGTGCGAATTTCTTCTCTTTCAAGTTCAGTAGCCTCTTTATATTCGAAGAATAGCCTGATGGGACCTTGATACTGTTCAAACAGTCGAACATACTTTGCTTCTCTTCCTTACTAAGAGTGTAGCACGCAGGACCTAGATAATGACGTCCTTTATCCCTTTTTTCTGGATGTAGGGCGGCCCGTTGTTTCATACGTTGAAGATCTTGTCGCGCTTCCAATGTATCCTTTGGCTTACCGTAGACACCAAGGAAGCCTAGAAGGTTCACACAAAGATTTTTTGTTAGGTGCATCACATCAATTGCGTGGCGGACGTCTAAGACTTCCCAATAAGGTAACTCCCAAAAAATACTCTTCTTCTTCCACATAGGTGCACGCCCGTCATCACTCTGCACTGATCTGCTGTTGGGTCCTTTTCCGAATACTACTTTTATATCTTTGACCATTTCAAACACCATTTTCCCACAACGGTGCCTAGGCTTGGTACAATGATCTGCCTTTCCATCGTAGTGAGCATGCCTCCTCCTTGATGGGTACTTGATCGGAAGAAATCGACGATGACCCATATACACGATCTTCCTACAGTGCTTGAGCTACATGCTGTCGGTTTCTTCTAAACAATGGGTGCATGCCCTATAACCCATATTGGATTGTCCGGAGAGGTTACTTAGTGCTGGCCAATCGTTGGTGGTTACCAAAAGCAATGCACGTAGGTTAAAATGATCCTCTGCGTGCGCATCCCACATACGAACACCCTCATCTTTCCACAACAATAGAAGATCCTCAATCAGTGGTTTCAGATACACATCTATATCGTTACCGGGTTGCTTCGGGCCGGGGATAAGCACCGGCATCATAATGAATTTCCACTTCATACACAACCAGGGAGGAAGGTTGTATATACAGAGTGTCACAGGCCAGGTACTATGGCCACTGCTCTGCTCACCGAAAGGATTCATGCCATCCGTACTTAAGCCGAACCTTATATTCCTCGCTTCATTTGCAAATGTTGGGAATATTCTGTCTACTTTTCTCCACTGCGACCCATCAGCGGGGTGTCTCAACATATTGTCTTGCTTACGTTCTTCTTTGTGCCATCGCATCAATTTAGCATTCGTTTTGTTCATGAACAAACGTTTCAGACGTGGTATTAGAGGAAAATACCACATCACCTTGGCAGGCACCCTCTTCTTGACACGCATCCCCTCAACGTCGCCTGGATCATCTCGAGGGATCTTATACTGGCATGCGTTGCATACAGGGCATGAATCCAAATTTTCATACTCACCTGGATATAGGATGCAGTCATTAAGACAAGCATGTATCTTCTGTGCCTCTAATCCTAAAGGACAAACAACTTTTTTGCCTCGTATGTTGTCTCCGGCAAGGTGTTACCCTCAGGGAGTAATTTTTTTATAAGTTTTAGCAACTCCTCGAATCCCTTGTCAGACAAACCATTTGATGCCTTCCATTGCAATAATTCCAATGTGGTACCCAACTTCTTTTGGTCTTGTTTGCAATCAGGGTACAACAATGTTCTGTAGTCCTCCAACATACGCTTCAGATCTCTCGATTCCTTTTCTGTTTCGCAACCTTCATCAGCTTCGCGCAGCATCTGACCAAGATCATCTTCTACAACGTATCCTTCAGTATCTTCTTCAGGCTCACCCATTGCAGTGTCGTTGAAAAAGGAATTATAATTGGCTGCAAAGTCAGGAATCCTATCCTCTTCTTCTACATTATTATCCAGCACAATTCTTTTTTCGCCATGCTTGGTCCAAACATAGTAGTTCGGCATGAAACCACTATTGAACAAGTGACTATGGATGGTTCTTGATGATGAGTAATCCTTCTCATTCTTACAGAATTTGCATGGACAACGAGTGAAACCGCCATACTTGTGTTTCTCGGCCGCTTCTATGAATTCATGCACGCCATCCATGAACTCCTTTGAACGCCGGTCGGCCATGTACATCCATTGCCGACTCATCTGGGTCCACAATACATTTATATACATCATTGTACTGTACAAATAGTTCATTCATACTACCAATTTATAACAATATATTTATATAATTGATAATGCATGTAACTATAATAAATAGATGCTATTCACTTATCAAATAAATTGAAAAAAACATATAAATACAATAATTTGATAGTATTCAAATATCAAATAAATTGATAACGTATATAACTATAATAAAATGCTACAAATAAAAATAATTATCACATATATAAACTAAATCAAGTAATAACTGTTTCTAAAAATTAATTGCTAAGTTATAAAGAAAAATAACTAACTTTTTTTAAAAAAAAGCAAAAATTCGCCTCCCCTCACCCCACTCAGCTGCCATGAACAGTGAGTTCAAGGCAGCTTGAGAGGGGGAGGGGCTGTGGTATTTATAGGCTCGGGTCAAAGGCACCGGTTGATTTCAATGATCCGGTGCTAAAATTAATTCAATAGAACCGAGTCAAGGCACTAACCGGTGCCTTAGGCCCGAGCTCCTGGCAGCTATCACGTTTCATTTCCATAGGAACCGGTTATTCCTATAAACCGATGCCTTTAGCGCCGCCTTCATTTGGTACCGGGTGGTGGTTCAGACCGGTTCCTATGGTGACGCATTGGAACCGGTTGGTACCACCACCCGGTGCCAATTTCCCTACACTAGATCGTCGATGGCCAAAGGTACCAGCTGCTGTTGCAGCCGGTACCGATGGGTACCATCGGTACCGGCTGCAACAGCAGCTGGTACCTTTGGCCAGAACCGATGGCCCGTTTTCTAGTAGTGCTTGTTAACCGGGAGTAGAAGCTCTCTTCATGCGAGCCGTAGAACCCTGACCAGAAGAACCTTGAGGAATGGGCCTTCCTCTTCCTTGAGCTCGCTTGGGTACTTTGGAAGCAACCACATTGAATTCTTTTTTTTCTTGTCATAGTTCTTGATATCGCTTAAATTGATGCATTATGAGGAAGATGTAAGGTTAATGGCACAAGCATGCAGAATAAACTGATGCACCTTGAATTCTTTTTTTTCTTGATGAGTGTATGTAATATCTAATTGTCAGTATATATAATATATTTTCTGATCTGTACTAGAGATCTGTATTCGAACGGATTGTAATCATGACATTTTATAGTGATGTTATTTGCTTGAAGTGCACATAGGCTACTGAATTTAAAATTTTGTTCCCTAATGTCTTCAAATTATGTGGTGTTCCTAATCATGTTGGTTGAATACAGAAATTATTATTTATTAGATTTTTATAAATATAACATTATTGGTCACTACAGTTTTTATGTGCCCTGCGCGTGCACAATACTAGTATAGCAAAACAAATAAAAAAAGTGAAACTTCTATTGCGAACTATAGAAACACAAAAAATATACCAAGTATATTTTAGTGTACATAAAAATTAAGATTGTGAAAACTTCAAAGTATGACTTGAGTTATATGAGATACTATATAGGTTATTAGAGAAATTATAATAATTTTTTAGACCATTAAATGACCTTAAATAATGAAAAGTTATCAACTACAAAGTTTTAGATCTCGTCTTTCTATATAATTTTTATATAAAGTTTGACTTCATCTGAGCTCATATGAAAAAGATATTTTTTTTTGTGTGACACCATTTGTAGGAGCAGGTCATGCCATCACCCGCCCCTGAAAATTGGCTCATTGTAGGGTGAGTAAAGACGTCACCTGCCCCAAAAATACATTTTTAGAGGCAGATCAATGTGTGCGCAAGGTAAATAAAATATTCTGCATCCAGTACTCAACCCGAGACATATTGCCTCGCGTGTAGCTTCATTATCACCTAGACAGCGCATGTGATTCTAGATGGGATGATTTTTTGTTAACTGTGAATGACCTTTTAGTCGGAAATCCAATCGTACGCGCAAGCCTTGGCTGGCATGCGGGTGCTCGATTTTCGACCAGACCGAGCCATCCGCACAGACGCATGCACACGCCACATGTGATGCATACTTCAGTTTCATTTCCTTTCTCCGCGTGAACCAAGCCACCAATCAAGAGTAGCAGCAGCCGGCACAAGCGGTGCTGCCGTGCGTGAACCAAGCCACCAATCAAGAGTAGCAGTAGCCGGCACAAGCGGTGCTGCCGTGCTGAAGCAGAAACTCGTGAGGTACAGCGGTGACCTCGACATCCAGACCGTAAATTCAAGCATGGCTTTTCTTTTCTTTTGTATTAGATTTTTTTGTTTCTTAATATTTTACTTCATAACATTTTGTAAATACACAACTTACAAACATAAATTTTTTTTTCATATAATGTGTGCATACAATTTATCCTTTTTTATTTGCATAACTTATGAACAGGAGTCTATATGCATAATTTTTGTAGTACAATCTATGCACCTAACTTTTGGGTCATCCAATTTATGCAAATATTTTTGTGGTTCATGCATAACTTATGAATAGATTGTTTATATGTAAATTTATATTTTACAATTTTTAAAATAATGTATATAATTTTTTATTTTATAGTTGTTTTGAATGATTCATCTTTACATATATTTTAGGAGCTCTTTTACAGTGGTTGGTGGTGCCTCTTGGTGCCTCCCCAAAAATAATTAATTTAATTAATTTGAGGGGCGGAAGGGTACTGAGGTAATTTGCAACCCCCCAAACCCCATGCCCGCCCTCCTCCTCGCACCAAACCCACGCCTCGGGCAACTGTCCTCCCTCACCCGGTCTCCCCTGGCGGATCGCTGCCGCCGCCGCCTTGCTCTGTTGCCGATGTCGTCGCCGCCGCCGCACCCTTCCCTCGGCCCCGCTTTTGCTCTTTGCGTGGACCGCCCTTCCCTCACCCCCACCGCTAAAGGTCGTCGCCCTACTCCGCGTGGGTAGGGTTTGGACGCCGCCGGTTGTGTTCCCTACTACATTGCTGCCTACGCCTGCTTCGTCAGCCGACAACTGCCCCGTGTTTGATCATCTAGCCAAAGGTACTTGGTCGCCGCCTCCTCTTGTTGTGTGCCTTGTTTCATGATGAGATGATATCTTGCTCAAGATGGTATTCGATGATTGTAGCAAAAATTTTTGTTTGTAGTCTGCATTCTCATGTGACATTACTCCTGCATGTGTAAGAATTGTAATCCTTCATCTGTTTGTTCCATTAATGTATATGCCTCAATCTGATTAGCTTCTTGATTACAACCGAAACCCTGCTTCAGATTAGTGTCCTACATATTTGTGCATCACAACTACATAATGTCATTAGCACATTTTATATACAGTGGTCTACAATATATATATTTTGTCTGTCATCATCCTCTCTGCAGTCTAACTTGTAAAACTTCACAATGCTAACCTGGCTATAATAATATTGTTCACTTCATGTAGTTGGTCTGCATTGTACATACACCTCAACGTTTACTAGTTTTATTTTTTACTAGTTCTGGTTGATATTACAGTTCAAACAAGTGGATATTGATATGTTGCATTTGGCTCTGCTGCATCTAGTTCACTTGGCTCTGCTGTATCCAGTTGCTTATGCCTTTTTTGAGTTTTCTCTATTTCCCTTCATCTAAAACACTCTGAAATTTGTAGGCTAACTATAAGTGAATTATATACATCTCATTGATCTTTGGGTTTTATACTACAATCTTTGATTTCAATTTTTATGCAGCTTAACTGGAATTAATCAGTATACTACTACCATTAACTTGTTTAATGTTGTTGATGGATGCAGGAAGAAATGGCGGGTCTTGAGTCTTTGCTGGAGTACAATGAAATTGTTAGGAAGATGTTCGCAAACGAAGATGAAGGGTTTCAGTTTTATAACACAAACGCACTTGGTAAAGGATTTAGTGTGAGGAAAAGCTATGTTGAGTGGAACAGTGAGCACACTGAGCTAACCCTTCGTAGGAATGTTTGCAGTCGTCAAGGTTACCGTGAAGAGAAGTACGTGAAGAAGTTGACTAAGAAGCGGAGGCCACGGGATATAACTCGTGTTGGATGCCCTGCAAAATTGGTAATTGCACTGGACTAGAACACCGGGCAGTGGTACGTGAAGAATTTCATCGATGAGCACAACCATCTGCTAGCTCCAGCCGACCTTAGTTGCCTGCTGCGTTCACATAGAAAAATCAGCGATGCGCAGAAAGATGAAATTGTGGAGCTGGGGGTAGCTGGGATCCGCAAACACCAAATTTTTGAAATTATGGAAATGCAGTATGGTGGGTATGACAAGGTTGGCTATACATCAAGGGACTTGTATAATTTCTGCCATCTCTATAAGCAGAATATAATTACTGATGGTGATGCTCAAACAGTCATCAGTCACCTAAAGGAACGTCAAAACAGAGATTATGAGTTCTTCTTCATGTACATGACTGATGGGAAAGGACACATGCTGGGAATGTTCTGGTGTGATACTCAATGTATGCTTGATTATACAGCATTTGGTGATGTCGTCGTATTTGATAGCACCTACAAAACAAATCGGTACAACCTGCCCCTTGTGCCTTTCGTTGGGGTGAATCACCATTACCGCACAGTTCTTTTCGGATGTGGAATTATTTCTCATGAGAATACTGATTCATATGTGTGGCTGCTGAAAACATTTACCGAATCTAATGCTCCGAAGCATCCTGTTTCCGTGATCACTGATGGAGACCTTGCTATGCAGAGAGCAATCAGTGTGGTGTGGCCGAATTCACCGCATAGGCTATGCGGATGGCATATTGAGTTGAACCTAGTGTGCAATGTTCATAATGATACACTAAAGGGTGCATTCAGGGTTTTTTGTATGACCTTTGCTCCATAGAAGAGATTGAGAGGAAATGGCAGGTGTTCCTGGCTGCCAATAAGGTCAAAGAAGGCTCGTGGCTTTATCAGATGTATGAGGTGAGGCAAACCTGGTGTGCTACGTATCATGTAGGTCATTGCTTTTTAGGATTGAAGAGCAACCAACGGAGTGAGAGCATGAACTCTAGGCTTCAGATGAAACTGGATGGTAAAATGACCCTGTTAGAAATGGTACAGCACTATGAGACCTGCCTTACAAAGGTGCGCAGAAATGAGGCGGATGACGACGCTAAAGCACTGCAATCTGCGCCATTCATAGAACCTGATGCTTCAGTTCTTGAGATAAACACAAAGGAAAGGTAAACACAAAGAGACATCATGTACTATGTGAAATGTGAATTAACTGAAGAGGCCAATCTGAATTCAAAGGACGAATTCAAAGGACGCACCTCTTCTGAGTGCGGTTACAGTGCAATTAGTGGGGCGGCGCGAGACGGCGGCAGTTCCCAAGGTCGCCGTTCGGGCGTCTCTTTGATTGCTACAAAAGGCAACGACACCAAACCCACTCCTCTCATCCCTTTGCCACTGCGCACTCACCCTCTTTCCATCTCCATTGTTGCCGACCACCCCGACTAGAACCTCCTTCGCCCTCCTCGTCGCCCGGTGGCCTATGGCACCTGCGAGATCCCTCGCCGACCTTCCAGTGGAGATGCTCATCCATATCGCCGCAAGCGTCGCGGCCTCGTCTGACTACCCCATGGCCGATCTCCGTAGCCTTAGGGGCACTTGCTCTCTCATGAGAGAAAAGGTGTGCGGCGCGGGGCTGGTCCGCCACAGCCTCAACCTGAGCCTCGGGCTGCACCAGTTGGTCAACGAGGCGAGCAGCGAGCAACTGATCGTCAACACTCACGGCGCGGGCAACCCGGAGGCGCACTTCATCACGGGTATGAGGGCCGTCTTCCCACAGCATGACGGGGCTCTTGATGCGCCGCTCAACGATCTCGATTGGGCTGCCCGACAGGGCCACAAGCCGGTGGCGTTCCTGCTCGCTGTGCTCCTATGGCGAGCAAATCGTGGCGCCGAGTATGACCTCCGGGCCAAGGAGCTCCTGGCGGAGGCAGCGGACGACGACCCGGCGCTCCCCGTCTTGAACAACCGTGGGTTTTCTCTTCTGTAGGAGCACGTCTTCCACACACTATGGAGGTACGTGCGGCCTTTCTAGCACGCGGCCCCCCGCATGCCTCTGCTAGCGCCTCGCGCGGACGTTCACCATTGCGCGTACCCGTACCGGCAGGAAGGATGGGGCGTCGACGCTATCGAGGAGGGCTGGTGCGGCAAGTGCGTCGGTGAGTACAGATGGCATCCGTGGTCGAACTTCTGCAGCGAGGATTGCAGGATCCGTTTCACGTGCGAGTCCTTCCTCAGCTCCCTCTGGCATTATCCTTAGGATGTGATGTACTTCTGCAAGTTATGTTATCCCTAGGGTCTCATATTATGTTGTGTATGGTTCTAGACTCCATGTTCATGTCATCCAGAGCCTGTGCGTCTGCAACATTTTACATTCATGTCAGGTTATGCTATGCTTGTTTCTAGACTCCATGTTCATGTAGCATTTTACTACGATTGATGGTAGTGGCATGGTGTAAGTCGCGATAGAGCAGGTAGAATTGTGTCTTCTGAGACGTCACATCAGTCTTTGTCAACCTGCTAGCTAGGGGCGAAGCCAGCAGATCCATATTGACCATGAACGATGCATCCATTCAGAACCTTGTATAACTTCTCCTGATTACATGTGATGTCATGCATCGTTAGTGGTAAATTTTTGTTTACACTGGTGCCAGTGCACCAGGCAGAAGCAACGTGGCCTCACCCCTGCTGCTGGCTACTACAGTAGTTTGCGTACGCTACTAAATCACACCGCACGCGAACTGAGGCGACGCTATGGCAGTATTGTTCAGTTTTCTGCACTGACCGGTCACACCGGTGGGACGGGTCGGACATATCAACTCGACCGGTGTTCACCGGACATGTTGGCCGGAATATATACCACAGGACGGACCTGTCGATCTGTCCGGTGAAGATAACGGTCTTGCCGGTGAGAGCTGTCATGATCTACCAGATTGCCCTATTAATCTTCTTGGGCTGTGACCGCCGCCCGCCCCCATCCGGCCCATCCACCTCGCCGGTTGCTTGGGTTGTTTCACGTGTTCCGGCCCATCTGCCTCGCGGCCTGCTTGGGTTACTTGCGTATTCTTGATCCTTTGCGAGACGGATGCAGTGAGGCCAGTGCGCCACCCGTACCAATCATCGGATTGATTTTGTGTAACTCAACGCTCCGGTGCCAGACAATGGTAACACAAATGATTGACACGTGTTTTGTGTTTACTGCCACCGGAGTATTATTCATTGGCTTGACAGATTCGCGGACTGACCACCTCTTTTGACGCTTGTTTTTAACTGGTGGCCACCAGTCAGAAGCATTGAGCGAGATGACTGGTGATCGATTCATTGACCAAATTGACCATCGATTGACAGAGCGTACAATCAATAACTTGGAAGATCTGGCTGACTTACATTGTCTCTTGCCAAATCATTGTCACTAACATTACAAACTCAACATCTACAGTAACAGCAACTAGCACTGGAGATCTGGTCTTTGCATTCACCGGACGCTATGGATCGTCCCGTTGGTTTCATCGATCACTCGGGAGGTATGTAACTTCAAGATACGGGTCGAACGGACATCTTCTCTTCCCGAGATACATACACTTAGTCCACACCTGGAAGAGAAATTGCACGCCATTTTTATGGGCTCTGACATAAATTGTGGGCAATGACAATGTGTATTGATCTTTGACCATGACACACCTTCACTTCTGTAGGTGCAACTATAAGAACCGCAACCATGGTACTGTTTTTTCCATGTACCAATCTGACCGGTGTTCATCTGACATAACCACCTGACAATTTATCGTCGGACGAACTACATCATTTCAATGTCTCACAGACATATATTGATCATGTACACAAAGAGCACAGAAAAGCACCAAGAGCTTCAGCTCCAGCTACTCAAGAAGGACCAGGTCCTTCTCTACAGTCTACAACCATTGGCAGCTCCTGTTCAAGCAACAAGGATGCATCAACTTTTCAAGCATCTTTTCAAGGACCATTTCAGCAAATCATTCCTAGAGCATCCCAAGGATCAGTGGCCGCCTTTCTTACTTGTTGTTTGGTGTCAAGTACTGAAAATCTCTAGCTGGAAGATGATACCTTTCCTGAACTTATGTTACTACTTCTTATATTGTTTGATGACATCAACCTAAAGATATCGTTTGCTATAAATATTTGCTGCTATGAGATGATGTTTATGAACTCAGGTTCATGTTAGTGCTGTTACCTTAGCTCTATGAACTCAGGTTCATGTTAGTGCTCTATGAACTGATATTGTTAACTGCCATCCATGTGCATTTATCACTTCATTTTGCAAACCAGTTCATTTTGTATTGAAATATGCTGCAAGCTCAGTCAATATTTACATGAAAAGATCATGCAAAAACAAAGCTTGCCATAAAAGCTCAGTCTCTAACAGAGCAAGTCATAATGATGAGTACTTCAATACAAACAACAGCCCTAACAAAGCAAAAACTACAATGCACCTACTGAAACAACTGAAGTTGCTCTTCTCCTTCAAGTCAATTTGCTCCTTTTCCTCCATCTTCTTATTGAATTCATCCTTCTCCTTTTCTAGTTGCACTATCACCTGCCTGAGCTCTCCATTTTCCTCCTGAATCCTCTGAACATGCTGCTGCTCCTCTTCTTTCTCCCTCCTCAGCTGCCAAACAGCATCACGAAGGTCACACATCAAAATCCACTCATACTGTGTGGCCTCACGATCCATCCACATATAATAGCCGCAATCCCCGGGTTTCTATATGCAAATGAATTGCACAGCAAATCAGAAAATCAATCGCAGAGCAGAGCAGACCAATCTAAGGGGACAACCTAAACAAATGCTTACCAATCTTGAAGGGCATCTGTAGTACCTCCGGCCCGGGTTGTCGTCGCTCCATGATGTCCAGCAAGGCGCCTTCCTATTACAGCGGCACTTCACCGCCGGGGAGTAGTCATACGGACCTACTCGGTACGGCACCGGCGCCCTAAACCTCTCCATCTCCCCGCCTCCTCTTCCTCTCGACGATGCGGACCACCCTGACGAGCATGAGCTTGACGACGCCATGGCCGCAGGCCCGCAGCCTCCCTCCCTTCGTCGCCGGACCGCGCCCCCTCGCTCGGAGAAACCCTAGGTCCACCGGGAACCCTAGAACCGACGTGGGCTCAACCTTAGTGGGCTAAAACTATATTAGATCAACCATTCAATCAAACTTTACTACTCAAAATGTTATTCACACAATTAAGGATTTACCATTGTACCCTTGATCAAATAAAAAAGATCAGAAATGCAATTTTCCCACCTCATCTCCACCGGTGGGGGGCCCACCACTTCGGTATGCACTAGGTGCTTAGGGCCCACCATTTAGTATGCACCGGGTGCCTCTCTTTTTGGTGCCTCTTGGTGCCTGTACCTTCCCAGCCGTTGGATCGAGCGACGTGATGCGTCCATTTTTCTCAAACCATTCTAAAAAAAGTGATATTTTAGTATAATTTATGTTGACAGATTTTGGTTTTATATTTTTGTTCATATATATATTTTTGTTTGGAATGATAAAAGAGAACGGAGGGCCACGGCGTGCATGGCCTGAGTCGGACGGACGGGGTCTGCAGTGCAGTGGCGGGTGTGCGGACTACAGAGAGGGGAGCGGGTAATGATTTGGTTTGTCGAATCGATCATCAGGACAGCGCGCAAATTAGAAACCCCCCCCCCCCCCCCCCCCCCAGCCCCGGTTGGAAAGTCCAACCGGAGCTAAAGCTTCCCCCACCCCTAGCCATTGGACTTGAACTATAATGTCTAGATTAGTTTTGGGTCCAATGTGGCCGGCACTGAAGGCAAATACCGATGTGGGTTCTGTAGTAGTGATATACTATCTTGGTGACCAAAACATACCATGCTCTGAGATTATTCCCTCCTAAAGCTTTCCTGAAAGAGATACTAGATTTATGTATTGATGAGGATCAAAACTCCTGTAACCTAGCCATTTATGCCATGTACGTAGCATTTGTGGTGGTCTTATTGTACCAATACATCATCCCATAAAGAAGGAACGTGATTCTCACGCGCATTTGTTGGCTACGGCCATTCCATCGATATCAGTAGGGATGGAAACGGTAAGGAAACAGAAAAATGGATATCCAAAAATATTCGAGATATCTGAATTCGTATCCGTACGAATCCGATCCGTTTCCATCCTAAGAGATAGAAATTGGAAGAACACACAAATATAGTTATCCGAGATATCCGAATCTATATCCGTGCGAATCCGATCCGTTTTCATCGTTAAATGTCAGCATGCGTGGAGTGAGCTGAGCTGAGCCGAGCACCGCACCCACTGGCCACTGCCACCGCCCACTGCCACTCGGAGAGCCAGCCAGCTCTATCCGTACGTACGACCTCGTGGTTCGCGCGGTGTCCATGCCACCGACATTGGCAGATATCCTCCGGCCGGACAGGCGAAGCGCCCGATATATCCATTATCCTGGTGAAATTCTGCTGCTGTTTGCGTGTTGTGTGCGACTGTTGTTGGGCCCTGATCGATGAGCGAACTGTGAGTCAAAAGCTGGGCCGGCCCAGTTTATCGGAGTAGTTGGGGAGAGATTGAAATTAAGATCCCACAAGGCAAAGCTCGTGTCTAATTAGTTGCTTCCCTTCCAATGGGGAACATGATAATCGGAGTGCCTCTCTAATCTTATCAAAAGGGCATTAAAAAATTAGCTTAGTTCGATCGGGTAGCTCGGTCGGCGACTTGCTTTTGTGACTTTCTGTTGACGCGCGGAAACGGTCTATAATTTAGAACGTTTGGCCGAGTACTTAACATATATATCTTAACGTATTTAAAAAATTTAAAAATGCTTATAGGAGTAGGATTTGCGTACATGTGTTTATAGGCGTAAATGTACGTATGTCGTGAGTATCTGTGTTGTACATTATAATCTAAAAAAGACTAGTGCATTATTGTGATCTAAGTGTGTAAAAGTGCTAATACAGAAAAGGGCGGGGAAAAGGAAGATGATGTTACAAAAATACAAGGTAATTTCAGTAATGAGTGTGTGTGTGTGTGTGTTGTTGCGTACTTGCGTTGCTTTCGTGATCTCGTGATGTACTGACCAGCAGGGGGCGTCTTTTTGATTTGTGCATGCATGTAGATGTTAGGCCGACCGGCACCTGGAAGCATAAAATTGACTGATGAATGTCAGGATGCTGATGCTTTGTTTCGACGACTACTTCCCAAAAGGCAAATCATAAGTCATGACAATGCGGAGATGCATGCATGGAAGAGAAAGTAAGGAGAGAACGAATCATGAAAGCATATGGGTATATGTATAATAAGCCAATAAGACGAAATTATGTATGGTCGATCATCAAAAGAATGGCTTCATTTATAAAGCACGTGATTATTGCTGCCTGAAAATAACAACCGATTGAGATTTGAGACCTACCTATCGACGACAACCGAGTATTTATACAGCGTGGCGGATTGCAAGTAGAATGGTAGATGCGGAGATGCCTATTAGATGCGATAGATGGCCCCTGCTTCAGCTGATGTGATGGAATTGGAACCTGCACAGTGCTTCCGTACGTAGCAGTCATTCGTCGATGAACCGACGACATACACGTGCGTGATACCGATATCCATGGACCATGGGCTACGACTACCGTGTAATTAGCTGCCGGCCTGCTTGCTTGCTTGTTCTTTTCTTTTCGTCTATTTTTGTCATTACATAGTACAATTCAGACACTCAAAATGTATACACACTCAACCCTGTGAATGTCATATGCAAATCCTACCTTTATAAGCATCTTCGAAGACTAAGCCAACAAATTCTTGAGATTAATGAAGTTACCACAGACGTCTAGCTGTCAACAAGAACGTCGCCTAACACTGAAAGTAACAATAATAATATGCATAGTGGTCGATACATCCTCAAAACCTCATGGGCATGTACATGCATCTAGGCTAGGATGAGAATAAGATTAAGAGCAAGTATATAAGTATATAATAGAATGATGTAAACGGGCTACAATAGTTGCTACATCATATTTGTGATGAGTTGGAGGAAAGAGATGATGAGAGAAGAAAAACGGGCTGCTGGCTTACAACCGATTGACACATAGATTTCTAGAATTTTTTGTGAGAGAATAAGGTAGCTAGACATTAATAATTTAGTCTAGGTCTATAGCTACACTACGATATGAGTGGGCTTTTAGTTAGTTGTATATGATTAACCATGCTCTAAACCCAAAAATAGAAGTTAGAGGATAAAATTGGGCTAATAATTCAAAGTTGAATGATGAACTTAAAATTCGTGATATTTATACTTCATCTCCACTGTAGCAATTATAATATCAAGCGCTCAACTTTTTTTCATTTCTCCATCTCTAGTGAGGCATGCGATTTTTTAAGGAAAAAGTTTAATTTGCTCTCTCCAAGAATAGCCAAAGTCTGAATACCCCCCTTAAACTATAACTTGGTTCAATCCCCCCATCCCCCAAAAAAAACTATGGCATTTAGTTTATTTTACCCTATAATATAATTTGTCTTTTTTGTTTCTTTATATGTACATAAGTTGAATTTTAATTTTAAATATTACAGGGTAGTAGACATCACAATGCATATTAAATTATTATTTTTATATAATTTTGAACTCCAATAACTAATTTATTATTAAGTATCCTAACCTACCAAATAATGATAAAAAACTATGATGTATTTTTTTCTAACATGTGTTATGACGTGTACTATCATCTTGTAAAATTTCAACTTAAAACTCCACCTGTGTATACTTTAAAATGAAAAAAAGACAAATTGTATTAGGGGGTAATTTGATCAAAGGGCATAGTTTGGGGGCAAAATGAATCAAACGGTAGTTTAGCGGTTATCCAAACTTTGGCTATAGCTGAAGGGAATAATTTAGACTTTTTTCTTTTTTAATAATTTCTAAGTTTTGTTCTTCTCATCATGTAACACATGCATGCCTTGCCGTAGTAGCATCTTTCTACTTAATCAGTCTTCTAAACATGCACTCAACACATGCGACTGTGTGAGGCCTGACGAGAACGAGATGAAGGCGAATGGCTAGGAGAAAGTTTCTTATTTAACACTACAGGATGACTAAATTCCTTTCTTGACCCTATACTTTTGTCCCTTACTTAACACTGCATTCTAACTTTCTTCCCTTAATTGATATTTTTGTTACTTTCGTCGGTTAAGTCGAGTAAAACGACCACCAAATAATCTCCACAAATTATGAACCAGTTTTGGGTCATAGAACAAATGAGGATGGACCCATTATGCTCAAACACACACACACACACACACACACACACACACACACATATATATATATATATATCTTTACAATTTTAAAACTAAATTCATCAAATTAAACTACCTTTAATACTTATATGAATTTTTATGGCACCAAATTACTTTCAAAATAACAAGGGAAATTAACTAAGATTCCTCACATGGGATGTGGTAATTTATAAAATTCTTTCTTGTCATCAATTACATAGAGAACTATGAGGTTCTTCTAAAATTTTCCAAATACTCCATTCTTCATAATTACCTATGTAAATTATACTAGAAAATAAAATAATATTTCAGCAATGCAAGGAATAATGGCTGTGTTGCACAGTTTTTTAAAAGTATTTTGGTGCCATAAAATTCAGATATGTTTAAAAGGTACCCTAATTTTGTGAATTTTATTTTAAAAATTACAAAGGTATATGTGTGTTTTTCAAAAAGAATGGGTTTAGCTTCACTTGTTTTATCCCTTGAAAAAGTTTCATGATTTTTTAAAGTGATTGGGAGCTCACTTTGCCCGATTTATAGCTCAGAGAAGTGACAAAAATGCCAAATACAAGATCAAATTAGAATTTGGTGTCACATTAGGAAGAGAAATTTTTTGAAGTCAAAGAAGGAATTAAGTTATCTTTTCGGACTCAAATAAGATATTTGCTCAATTGCAAGGGACGTAGGTGCGCTCGTGTGTCCGTCATCAGCCTATCCCGGCCACCTTGTGTGTGCGTGTTGCTTGCGGCTGCGCTCCAGTGGCCGATTCCATGCTGACCCGCCCGAGCAGAGGAGGAGTCGGCTCGATCCGGTCCGATCCAATCATTCGCTGGTAAAGGCGATGGGGCTGCCTAGGAACTAGGAAGAAAGGAAACGTGATCCACGCGCGGCCCGCCTTGCCCATGCAGCTCCCCTCGCGCAGTGACAGGCAGGCAGGGTTCTCGATCGTCCGGCCAGGTCCACTTGAGGGTGCGTGCGTGGAGCGAGCAGAGGCGCGCCGCGCAGGCAGGCGCTATGGCGACTGCCGCCGCGGCCGACTCTGCCTGAGCAGAGAGATAAATGGTGGACATGAAAAAGCGTCGGCGCTCAGGCGCCGGATCCACATCCACGGACCATGGCACCGTGGACCAAGCCACTTCTACTGATCCAACGTTCAGTGGTCACCGTCCATCGCTCGCGTCCCTCTCCGCTAAGTTTTTGCCGGCCGGGGGGGGGGGGGGGGGGGGGGGGGGGGGGGGCCTCAACCGCCTCGTGCTACACTCTCCTACCTGTCTCTCGCCTCGCTCCAGAAACGACAAAACCAGCTCATTCACTTATCCGTTCATTCAACGGCCCCCTTGTTTCTGCGTCTGCTACTTGCGGTTGAGAGCACCGATTCAACGACAAGGAAGCAAAGGGTCCAAACGCCAACCAATCGAGCGGGGCCACTTGCAAGGGGACCCTTCTTCTCCCTTTGGAGAAGCATATCCCTCAACTCCACTCCATTTCCCTCTCTAGCTGAGATGAGGCTCTCACCTCAGATATTTGTATACCAATTAGAAGTATTAAATGTAGACAAATTACAAAATCGATTGCATAAATAGAGGCTAATTATCGAGATAAATCATTAAATCTAATTAGATCATGATTTGGTAATGTTGTGCTACTGTAAATATATGCTAACAATAGGCAAATTAGGCTCAATGGGTTTGTCTCGATAATTATCTACAACTGCTGCATTTAGTTTGCTAATTAGCTCTTATTTGGTCCATCTAATCGCTGTTAAAAAAGAGCATGTGAAACACCCCCTAAAACGCCAAGGTAATACGTAAATGAATGGACCCGGAAGCAGGAGAAGAAACGATGGTGACAAATAATATAAATATACTAGAAACATAGGCACGGCATTGCCGTGCCCACCCATGCTATCTCGTGATGAAGTTAGCCAGTTTGTAACTAATGTTGACAACATGTTGGTAAATTTACATTTCATTTTGTGTTTATAATTTAAGTATAAGTAGATAGCATCATTACATTTACAGCAGCAACTACAATTGGAAAATCCTATGTGGATCTGTTACAACATTATTGCTTTTAACAGTCTGCAAAATGTGATGACCTTTGCTGCAATATGTATTTCAATGATATATGATGTCGTGCATCATGCGAGCTCTTTCTCTAAAATTCGGTTCATAGCACTTTGTCATCTGCTATGAAGATAAGGAAAACAAGAGCAGCACATTAGCTTCTCTTTTTTTGAAGAACAATTATGGAACGAGCTGTTGAAAATCATTTACGTCGTTGAATGGGGCTCTAAACCATAGCTGATTATGCTATAATATATTCCGAGATAAATACCCTCCCTTTTTTAATTATTTTTTAGACTAAGTCCTGGAACGCGTGTGGGGGGAGTTAGCCGCTAGGAGCTGCGATGTGGCCTCGGTCCTAGAACGTGACACTGAACATCAAAATAATTTGGTCAATTATTTTTTTCAAGTTGTACGTGTAGCTGTTGCTGAAATTTTCTGTTGTTTTTGAAGCTTTGTTCTCTGCAAGCTTCCGCGCCATGAACGGAACGTGCACCATTCAAATGCTGGTGGCCACCCAAAGATTCCAGATGCGGAAAAAGCACACATGACCTCAAGAGGCGAAGGAAATAGGCGGCGGCGTCGTGGACCACGACTGTGTGCACTCGAAGATTCCAGATATCGGCCAAAGCAAACAGCACAAACTGCAAAGAGATCGCACTCTCCTTGCTTGCCTGTTCCAAAGCTGCGCTCACTCCCAGTCCCAGGTCTCCATGGGATCCTTACCACTACTCCTCCACCTCCCAATTCGCCTTCGCCGCCGTCGATTCCAACTCCAAGCCGGCCCACAAGCCCAAGGCCACCGAGCAAAACCCCATCACATCCCCATCGGAGTAGGGGGCTCGAGACGAGGGACCGCCACCTGACGAGGCGGCGGCTGCCAAGAAACCAGGCAGCCTTCTGCGGGCACCAGGTCCGGCGGCACGTCGCGGCCGTGCGCGTGGCCTACGCCGAGGCGACGCGCTGGAGAGGCTGCTCCGGCGGCAGGAGTACGAGCGCAAGCGGGCGTGGTTCTCGGAGGATTTCATAGGCTATGCCGTGCTGCGCCGCGTCGACACCGTGCTGGGGCACTACCCGGTCATGCTGGACGTGGCGGACGCGCGGCGCGCCATCAGCCGCCGCATTGTCTGTGGTTGCGGCGTCCGACTCGCAAACGTGCGGGGTGCCAGCGTGCTTCTGGAGCCGCTAGTAGAGTGTGGAGGGAGCACAGAGACGGACGGTGCGGGCGGTGGGGTTAGCCGAGGGCGGTGCAGACGATAGTCTGCTGGCCGGAGGAGACGGAGGCGCAGCAAGGACGATGAGAGCTCAAGAATGCCCGGGAGATGCCTGCGGGAGGCCCCGTTTTTTAGCCCGTTTAGTTACTAAAAATTTTCACCCCAAAATTTTTACCTCCCCTTTGAACACATGCATGTAGTATTAAATATAGTTAAAAATAAAATTAATTGCACAGTTTGAATGTACACGACGAGACGAATCTTTTGAACCTAATTAGTGCATAATTAGCCATAAGTGTTACAGTAACCCACATGTGCTAATGATGCGGTCAAAAGCCTCAAAAGATTCGTCTCATGGTTTCCAAGTGAGCTCTGAAATTAGTTTTTTAATTAGAATCCGAAAAACTCTCCCGACATCTGGTCAAATAATCGATTTGAGATCCAAAAATTTCATTTTGGGAACTAAACAACCCCTTTTTTGTCCGATTGAAATCGGATGGTGAACGAAAAGAGACTATGTGGACAAATGAGGTGCCAATTCCAGGGTCAGGTTTCGTCTTTTAAAGATATAAAAAAATTTGGAAGTAATATATATATATATATATATATATATATGTATATATATATATATATATATATATATATCCTCCTGCATCGCACCAAGCATGTGCGCGTAAAGAAAGGGATATGGGAAGAAAGCAGGAGGAACGCGTGCTGCCGCGGGGCGGGGCGGCGCCATTCACATCACACGCTGCAGGCCCCGCCACCACGTGACGACAACTGGGGTGCGGGTGGAAACATTGCATTCGGGCGGCCCACCACGCGAGCAAAACGTGCTGTCTCCAGTCTCCCCTCTCCACCCCAGTGCCGTGAAGCTTCCGCGCGCTCCTATCCTCACCTCCCCTCCTGAAGATGGACGCGGTTAACATAAAGATATCTCTCACTCCGCTACGCGTACACGCGACGCTGCCAATTTTTTTTCTATTCCACCATCCACAGCTTACGACAAACAAATAATATCGTAGCAAATGGATGATCATACTTTAACGTCATCTAGTGCGTGATATTCTGTGAAATACATCGCACATCCCGCTATCACTTCAATACTAAGTTGAGTTAGTGGTAAATCCTCCAGTTTATGGCCCTCATCCACTTGTCGCTTCATTAAGAAAAAAGTGTCACGTGTCCACTCAATCCTCAAACCGTTGCTGTATTTTATATGATGAGGAGCGAGCATTAGATCAAACAAAATAAGTTCAGAACACTCTATATTCCGTTACCACTAATTTCAATGCCACATTCCTCCTCAACCCCCCTCCCTCTACATTTGTCTATAATGGAGATAGTACTAATATGGTTGACATACATGTATAGTCACTCACATGAACCCATACTATACTTTACGAGGAGTTAGCATTTATTGCCAAGCGCAAACAAAAATGAGTTTATAACAATCTATTTTATGGGCCCGTTTAGTTCCCAAAAAAATTTGGAACTTTTAAAAGACAAATTAGGAGTATTAAATATAGACTTATTATAAAACTAATTACATAGATGGACGAGAAATTGCGAGACGAATCTATTAAGCCTAACTAATCTATCATTAGAGGTTATTTACTGTAGCACGATATTATCTAATTATTGCATAACTAGGTTCATTAGATTCGTCTAGCGATTTTTCCCGAGGGTTATGGAATAGATTTTGTCAGTTATCCATATTTAATACTCCTAATTAGTGGTCAAACGTTCGAAGTACTGTAGCACGTGAAAATTTTTGGGAACTAAATAGGGCCTACGTTATCACCTGTACTAATAGTTGATGTTTAAAATCTTGCTTTCCTACCTTATGTATTTTCAAAACAAACAGACAAACACTGTCCACCAAGGACGTTGTAAAGGTGCAATGCATCCTCCATCACCGGCTTGTCGAAATCAATAGTAAATCCTTTGGGCGGACCCTCATCCGCATTGCTTTCTTAAAAAAATATTACCATGTGCCTTCTCAATTCTTAAACCCTGGCCATATTTTGTGACAAGCGAGCATTTATAATACCAAATGCAAACAAAATAATTTTTAGTATCTGTTATATCACCGATTTCGATATCAAATGTTTAAGTCTTGCTTTTCTGCCTTTTGTTTGTTTCGAATCGAACACTAGTCATCAAATACCACAGAAACAGTAACATGTACCTTCCATCACCAATTTGTCAGAATCAATTGTAAATCCTTTGGAGGGTACCATCATCTCTTGTTACTTTCTTGAAAAAAAAATGTCAGGTGTCTCCTTAGTCCTCAAAGTTTTGCTCATAGCGAAGATGTTGTTAACATAGTCGTTGTACATGCGTGGTCTTTGCATGGAAATAATTTGTGAGGTAGTGTGACAACTGCATGCTAATATTGTAAGGCCTATTTAGCCGGTCTCTATGCTCACATGTAGAGAAAGCTTTGCGGCAGTATCGTGGTATGCCAATATCCAATGAAATTTTTGCTCCATCCTCAAGTTGTCTTAGGGATACTATGTTTCAGAGCAGTTGTTGAAATGCTAACTTGTGTAGATTTGATGGCTTAGAACCCTTCTTGTTTAGAGTTGGATAGAGGTGTATTATGCACTATGCATAAGGATGGAAACGGATCGGATTCGCACGGATACGAATTCGGATATCTCGGATAACCGTATTTCTGTTTCCTTTCAGTTTCCATCCTAAGGGATGGAAACGGATCGGATTTGCACGGATACGGATTCGAATATCTCGGATAACCATTTTCTTGTTTCATTACCATTTCCATCAGTCAACTAAACCTTGCTTGCACCTGTACTTTCGTTTTGTCTATAACCGAAATAATCTTCTTAAAGCTACGCGTGGTTTTATGGACTTTTATCAGGAGTACTTTTGCTACAATTAATCATAACACGATCTATCATGCAAGGTTCTTCTTCCTGGGGTGAGCGTAGCGTTTGCGTGCGGAATCCAAAAGTTCGTGAATGGGGTAGTGGCCAAGTTGCGCGAGTAGATTTGAGTAATCTTGGGCCGCGACAACGACCCGGCGGCCACCTGCCTCAACAACTGGCCCGCCATGTTAATCAACACAAACCTCCAGATCGCCGGATCATCACGTCCGATCCGCGTTAAAAAAAAATAGCCCACGCATCCGTTTCGCTTGGTAAACTAATAAGCAAGCTAAACACGTGAACGCAGACGGACGGCTAGGATTTTGGGGCAGGTTTTAAACGATAAGATAAGATCGCTTTCCTCCCCTCGTCCCTCCCCGCCGCTGGGCCGGCCGGGCCTTATTTATTCGGCTGTCTGCTGCGTGCAGCGGTGAAACGGACCCTCGGACTTGTCAACGGTCAAACAAAGCCAGCTGGATTTTTTTCAAGTTAAAAAAGCCGGCTGGGTTATCTCCAAGGTCCCATATTCTCTCACTCGCTACCAAATACCAGTCGAGCACTCGAGCGCGAGGCCACAGCCAACATGCGGGCATGCGGCTCACTCACCCTCCCCTCGTGCCACATGCGGCTAGCACGTGAGTGATCTTAACAAAAAAAAAACTTGTAAATTGAAATGCTCCACCTGGGCCATGGAATATATATGGTGTTTCATTAAAACATGCGTGCTCATAGAATACTTATATTGGCGATTATCCATGATAAATTCGTTGCATTCTAAAAATCTAGAAAAAGAAAAGGAATACAGATCAGGCTAAGGAGAAAAGGATTTGGGTCATGATCCGATGCAACAGAGGAGCTATCTGGCCTTAAAAAATAGCTCTCACAAAGTAATGGTGCGCGTTAGGTCATGGGTCTCTTCTTCTTCATCGGACCAATTGTGGTACCCGTAGGCTCATAAAGGAGGAACCGGGGTGCAATTGACCTATATGTGGAACGCATCCAAGGTGATAATGTCCCCTACAATCAACCCAAATCCTTTGCAGAACACTTTCTTTTGCAATCAGGTGCATTAATCCTTTGTATCTTCTGGCTTTGGTATCATGGCTTTTACCACTAGTACATATAAGCATATTCTCTTGCACATTTTTCTTTCTCTGCTGCTGTCCAACCTAGTAATTTTCTAAATTTTCATATGCATACAATTAAGGAAAAATAGCCAAATTGTTAGAAGTGACGGCAAGAAAACGACGAAGAACAACGAAATCAAACCACAGAAGACACGAGGATTTAACGTGGAAAACCCCTACAATGCGAAGGGTAAAAACCACGGGCGCCAGCCAGAAAGAACTTCACTATATCGGGTGTGTGTACAACGCCTAGCGGCGGCTTACAAAAGCAATAATGATCACTGGTGAAAACCCTAATCAAGGGTATTGTACCGTACCGCGGGCCCCCACCACCCAGGCGTCCCTGGCTTAGGCTTCTGCGATGGGCCACTTCCTCCTCCGCTCCATCGAAAGTTGGCCTGTTTCTTGTACAATAAATTTGGATCACAATATAACATACTCCTCCTTGAGACAAATTCTTTCTTGTAGCATATATCAAATCATCACATGAACACAACAAAAAACAAAAACTCCTGGCGCCAAATAGCCTCTTGGACTAAACTGTCAAACCAACTAAGCTTGAGCAAAGCTCAAACTTAGCTATAGAAACTGATTTAGTCATCATATCAGCTGAATTATCATGAGTACTGATTTTGCATACCATCAATTTACCTTGTGAAATCATATCACGAACATAATGGTACTTGACATCAATATACTTAGTCCTTTCATGGAACATCAGATCTTTGGTGAGGCATATAGCACTTTGACTGTAACAGAACAGATCAATGCGAGAACCAACTCCACACAGCTCAGCAAACAAACTTTTCAACCAAACTGACTCCTTGCACGCTTCAGCAATAGCCATATATTCTGCTTCTGTGGTAGATATAGCAACAACAGGCTGCAAAGAAGCCTTCCAACTTACAGCACAACTGTCAACAGTGAACACATATCCTGTGAGTGACCTGCGCATATCCAAATCAGCAGCATAATCTGAATCCACATAACCAATAAGTCCCTGATCAGTTCTCCCAAATTTCAAACAAGAATCTGTTATCCCTCTGAGGTACCTGAAAATCCACTGAACTGTCTTCCAGTGTTCTTTACCAGGATTAGATATGTATCTGCTAACCAAACTCATAGCATATGATAAATCTGGGCGAGAGCAAACCATGACATACATCCAAGAACCAACGGCACTAGAATATGAGACTTTTGACATGTATTCAACATCCTTATCAGAACTAGGATACTGAGCGGCTGACAATTTAAAGTGAGGTGCAATAGGAGTACTAACTGGCTTTTAATCATGCATATTGAAATGATGAAGAACCTTGTTAATGTAATTATGCTGACTAAGAAATAATAAACTAGATTTTCTGTCTCTAGTAATCTCCATACCTAGAATTTTCTTAGCAGCACCAAGATCCTTCATATCAAACTCACTACTCAACAATTTCTTCAATGTAGTGATTTCTACTCTGCTCTTGGCCGCAATAAGCATGTCATCAATATATAACAGCAAGTATATAGGTGATCCATCAACAATCTTAATGTAAACATTTAAAGCCATGTAACAACATAAATGAATCAAATATTTTATACAACTGACGAGGAGACTGTTTCAAACCATACAAGGACTTCTTCAATTTGCAAACATAATTCTTCTTGCTTGGCACTATGAATCCTTCTGGCTGATCCATGTATATTTCCTCCTCAAGCTCTCCATACAAAAATACAGTCTTCACATCTAACTGCTCAAGCTCATGCATATCAACAATACTAAAGAAAGTCCAAATTAAACTATACTTCACAACCGGAGAGAACACATCATTATAATCAACACCAAGAATCTGACTGAAGTCTTTTGCAACTAACCTTGCCTTAAATCTTGGAGGCTCACTAGGAGATAAAATCCTCCTTTCTTTTGAAGACCCATTTGCAGCGAACAGACTTATTTTGCTTAGACAAACTCACAATCTCCCATATGCCATTCTTCTCAAGAGACTGCATCTCCTCCTGCATAGCTGAGATCCACTTCTCCTTATCAACAGAATTAATGGCTCTAGTATATGTTGCTGGCTCACTAGCTTCCTCCATCTGTTCAGCACAACGCAAAGCATAACAAATCAGATTACAGTCCTCAATTAAACGATTTGGAAGTCCACAACTCCTCTTTGATCTGCGAAGAGCAATAGGTGAATCTAGATCTTCCTCTTACTAAAAAAAAAGCTATGAAACAGGAGGTGAGTGCTGAATAGTATCAGAAATATTTTCTAGAACATCATTACCAACAACTTCATTTTCTTGGTCATCCATAAGCTCCACCTACAAACTAATATGTGGCTGCAAATTCTCAACTACAGCATCATCTGTGGATAAGCTGTCAGTAAACATCACAAACTCATTGAAAACAACACTTCTGCTCATGAAAGTCTTTCTAGTTTCAGGATTCCACAATTAATTTATATCCTTTGACTCCCGAACCATAACCAAGAAACAGACATTTAATAGCTCTAGGCTCTAATTTCCCATTATCAACATGAGCATAAGCAGTGCAGCTAAAAACTCTCAAGTGTGAATAATCTGCAGGTGTACCAGACCATACCTCAATAGGAGTCTTCTTGTAGAGTGGAATAGAAGGCGATCTGTTGATCAAATACCATGTAGTATTAGCAGCCTCAGCCCAAAAACGCTTATTCATGCGGGCGTTGAACAGCATGCAATGAGCCTTCGAGATGATTGTCCTGTTCATGCGCTCGGCCACACCATTCTGTTGTGGAGTGTATGGGATAGTGTGATGCTTAACAATGCCTTCTTTTCTGCAATAATCATCAAAAGCATCCGAACAGAACTCTCCACCATTATCAGTCCGAAGCACTTTGACCTTCTTCTCAGTTTGTCTTTCTATCATAACTTTCCACTCTGTAAAAGCAGCAAAAATATCATCTTTGTTTTTTAAAAATAAGACCAGACTCTTCTAGAGTAATCATCAATAATGGTAAGCATGTAACAAGCACCACCATATGAAGGCTTACGAGAAAGGCTCCATAAATCAGCATGAACATAATCAAATGTACCTTTTGTGGTATGAATAGAGCTATTGAATTTGACCCTCTTGTGCTTACCAAAGACACAATGTTCGCAGAACTTCTTGCCACTCAAGATACATGCAACCAGCAGGTTTCTCTTCATCAATTCTGTCATAACGAGTTCACTCATGTGTCTAAGATGCATATACCAAAGGTCAGTCTTACTAGGTTCAGCACTAGTAACAGCAACAGCAGAAATGGAACCATGCAAAGTACAATCTCTGAGAATATATAAATTTGAAGGATTGAGATCACCCAGCAAACATACAAGAGAACCTTTTGATACCTTCACAACTCCACCTGAACCGATGTATTTGAGTCCTTCTTTATCAAGTGTGCTCAACGAGATCAGATTTCTTTTCATCCCTGGTATGTGCCTAACGTTCTTCAGTTTGCGAATCCTGCCATCATGGGTCTTGATCTGAACAGAGCCAATGTCGACAATCTCACACCGGTTATCATCTCCCATGCGCACAAAATCACCGTTCTGCAAAGGCTCATAGGAACTGAACCAATCTCTATTAGTGCAGATATGAAAAGAACATGCAGAATCAAGTATCCACTCATCAGGACCAGCAAAGACAACCAGACAATCTGACTCAGAGTTATCACCAGCGGAAGCAACACTAGCCTTACCATCAGATTTATTTTTTCTCTTATCCTTATTCTGCAGTTTCCAACAATCTTCAATCGTATGAGATTTCTTCTTGCAGTACTTACAGAATTTCTTCTTAGGACCTTTGGACTGGGAGCGGCCTCTACCGTTATTGCTCTTGTTATAATCGTTGTTGTCGCTGGATGATCTTTGCTCTGATCTGCCTCGAATATGCAAGGCGTCGCCCCTTGAGCACGACCCATCAGACTGCACCATGCCTTTCATCTTCTCCTTAGACTGGAGTGCCTCACAAACTTCCGCAAGGGTTAGTTCATCACGGCTTAATAGTATGGTGTCACGAAAACTTGCATAAAAACTTGGCAAAGAGCATAATAAGAGAAGACCTAAGTCCTCGTCTTCATACTTAACCTCTGTCAACCCTAGGTCAGCAACGATATCCTTGAAGACAGATAGATGACCCAACACTGAATCACCCTCCTGCATCTTAAGCGTGAACAACTTCAACTTCATATGCATCTTACTAGTAAGATTCTTCGACATGCAGATCGATTCTAGTTTCAGCCATAATTCTGTAGCAGTCTTTTGAAGTTCGGGTGTCGGGCGACGGATCGGGAGATTAGGAGTTCGAACGGAAAGGGGTTCAGAAGAGATTTGAGCTCAACGACGCGAAATAATATTAAAAAATATTTTTGACGTGTGATTTAACTTGGTGAATTTTTCGGGCTGTTACACAAGGTGAGCTCCAGGACACGAGCAGCCCAATGGAGCGGGCAGGTGGGAACCACGTGTCGCCAGTCCACCGGCGGCCAGACTCTCGGCTCTGGCCTTCCGCACCGCGCAAGCAACCTCTGCAGCGCTCCTCCGCCGCACAGGCACAACCACCTACCCCTCCGCTACGCTCCGGCCCGCCTCGCTCCGCTTCGTCGGAAGTTGGACTTTTTCTTATACAATGAATTTGGATCACAATATAACACAAATCCGTCTTTGAACTATATATCACGCTTGGCACAATTTCATCCATCAACTATATAGAAATGTCCAATTCAATTCCTAAATTATCCCAATCAGCCCAATTTCGTCCATTAACCGGCGTGGCACTGACTCGCATTGTCACTTACCAAGATCTCATAGTGATATAGTATTACCAACAATATATAATTAATCACCGTATTCGTTGGACAACAATTGTGAGAAACATGATAAGTACTACTCAACCTTTTTGTATATGGAAATATTGCAATGCATGTGATCCAGGACATTCGCATGTCTTGTGTCCTCTGTCCTCCCCCACATCCACACCGCATATTTGGTGCTCCAGTACATTCTCACAATCTCACGTGAAAAATGCCAATCCCTCCTCGATATCCCGTTTCAGAAAACTTATGCGAACATGAAACAAAGAGCAATGGTTAAATCTAAAATGGCATCATTACCGCATATGCAAAACAAGAAACAAAGAGCAATGGTTAAATCCCAAAATGGCATCATCACCGCATATGCAAAACAAGAAACAATGAGCGATGGTTAAATCTAAAATGGCATCAGCAACGATTTAGATTGCTTTTATTAAAATTTGAATATAAAGGTCTATAAGTCGCAGAGTAGGTTTGGTGAAATGCATAGTTACAATGAGCCAATGACACCTAAAAATACCTTTAACAACATGTGTGTATCAAAGGATTTTTTTTCCAATGCGTGAATTGCCTCGAAGGAACAAGAACACGACCTTCCATATGATCACAACTCAACATGTTCTTATGTGAAAAAGTTGGCAATTCGATCTAGGAAATCGCACGCTCCACCCCTTCCTTTGCTCCCATCCATAAATAGCTGGTGGCCTACCGTGCTCCCATATAAACAATTTACTTAGTCCCTCTAATACCTGGATCCTAAAGTTATATTATACATATGAAGGAAAAATAGACAAGGCAAATTTGATATTATATTCACCAATATATCTCCCGTTTTTCAAGATCATCGATATAGGATGTCTTTTATATTAGCTAATATTATCTTAAATTGCTTATATAACTTACTATTGAGATCCTGTTGTAATTATAGAATAGTGATTCTCTGTGCAAAATTCTTATATATCTTACTATTTAGGTAACTGTGCCAGCAGAGTTGCATTGGATGAAATTCTTCTCACATTCCATGAAACTCTTTTCTTCCCTCTCCTTACCATATCAGCAAAATTGATGATATGATTGAATTTAATGCCATAAAATTTCATTAAGACTGATTTAAGAATGACACGAACAAGAGATCTACCGTATCCTCACAACTCTACATTATTTTATTGTACGATACGCATGCTCAGCCCGTTCCTTGGCGGCCCGCTGTATATATTCCTGTATAGTACGGATCCGAAAAATGTTATTGTCAACAGAAAGAAAAATAGCCAGGTGTTGCATGCGAACCTGGTGTTATCTTTACAATTAAACCACCAGCTTTGCAAGGATATGAATACCCATTGTTTTCCAGGCAGCATCATCCATCTTAAGCAACGAGGTCCAGCCAATACACATGCCGCTCCTATCCATATCCGGCGATCCGCAGATTTCCCCACGTGTCCTGTGACTGTGAGGGGCCGTAGGCGCCCGCTGACAAAGAGGGCCCACCTCGCAGGAGGAGGCTACAAACCCGGAGGTGACACAAACGCGGGCCCCTGAATTTCAGGTTTACCCTCCTAATCGACCCCTCGAGGTATTCCCCCCGTTTGACTATTTGGCGCCGCGCAGGCCCCTTCCCGGCCCGGGTGGGGAGATGTTTCCGGATTTGCCCTCGGCACGCGAGCAGGGAGCGGGACCCGCGGCAGGGGCGTTTTCGGGTTTGTGCCCCTAATCCCATGGATTCCGCGTTCTAAACCATTTCTTTCGCTTTCCCCCTCGGCGCTCGCCCACCGTTCTCCACCCACCATTTTCTCCACCCTCCTGGCCTCCTCTTCCTTCCTTGTCCACCTCGCCTTCCTCCTCCTCCTCCTGCTGGGCTGCCCATGAACCTGTGGACGGACGACAACGCCTCCATGATGGAGGCCTTCATGGCCTCCGCCGACCTCCCCGCCTTCCCCTGGGGGGCGCCGGCCGGGGGCGGCGCCTCGTCGGCCGCCGCCACGCCGCCGCCGCCGCAGGTGCCGCCGGGCTTCAACCAGGACACGCTGCAGCAGCGCCTGCAGGCCATGATCGAGGGCTCCAGGGAGACCTGGACCTACGCCATCTTCTGGCAGTCCTCCGTCGACGCCGCCACCGGCGCCTCGCTGCTCGGCTGGGGGGACGGCTACTACAAGGGCTGCGACGACGACAAGCGCAAGCAGAGGCCGCTCACGCCCGCCGCCCAGGCCGAGCAGGAGCACCGCAAGCGCGTGCTCCGCGAGCTCAACTCGCTCATCTCCGGCGCCGCCGCCGCCCCCGACGAGGCCGTCGAGGAGGAGGTCACCGACACCGAGTGGTTCTTCCTCGTCTCCATGACGCAGTCGTTCCTCAACGGCTCGGGCCTCCCGGGGCAGGCGCTCTTCGCCGGCCAGCCCACCTGGATCGCCTCCGGCCTCTCCGCCGCGCCGTGCGAGCGCGCGCGCCAGGCCTACAACTTCGGCCTCCGCACCATGGTCTGCGTCCCCGTCGGCACGGGGGTGCTCGAGCTCGGCTCCACCGACGTTGTCTTCCAGACCGCCGAGAGCATGGCTAAGATCCGCGCGCTCTTTGGGGGCGGAGCAGGGGGCGGCTCGTGGCCGCCGGTGCAGCCTCCGGCGCAGCAGCAGCAGCCCGCGCCCGGAGCGGACCAGGCGGAGACGGACCCCTCCGTGCTCTGGCTCGCCGACCCGGTCATGGACATCAAGGAATCCCTGTCGCACCACCCGTCAGCCGAGATCTCCGTCACCAAGCCGCCGCCGCCGCCGCCCCAGATCCACTTCGAGAACGGGAGCACGAGCACTCTCACGGAGAACCCCAGCCCCTCCGTGCACGCGCCCCCTCCCCCGCCGGCGCCACCTCAGCGGCAGCACCCGCAGAACCAGGGCCCCTTCCGCCGGGAGCTCAACTTCTCCGACTTCGCGTCCAATCCCTCCATGGCGGCGGCCCCCCCCTTCTTCAAGCCCGAGTCCGGCGAGATCCTCAGCTTCGGCGCCGACAGCAACAGCCGGAGGAACCCGTCGCCGGCGCCCCCCGCCGCCACAGCCAGCCTCACCACCGCGCCCGGGAGCCTATTCTCGCAGCACACGGCGACCCTGACGGCCGCCGCGGCGAACGACGCGAAGAACAACAGCAACAACAACAACAACAAGCGTTCGATGGAGGCCACCTCTCGCGCCAGCAACACCAACCACCACCCGGCGGCGACGGCTAACGAGGGCATGCTGTCGTTCTCGTCGGCGCCGACGACGCGGCCGTCGACCGGCACGGGCACGCCGGCCAAGTCGGAGTCGGACCACTCGGACCTGGATGCCTCGGTGCGCGAGGTGGAGAGCAGCCGCGTGGTGGCGCCGCCGCCGGAGGCGGAGAAGCGGCCGCGCAAGCGCGGGCGCAAGCCGGCGAACGGCCGCGAGGAGCCGCTTAACCACGTCGAGGCGGAGCGGCAGCGGCGCGAGAAGCTCAACCAGCGCTTCTACGCGCTGCGCGCGGTGGTGCCCAACGTGTCCAAGATGGACAAGGCGTCGCTGCTCGGCGACGCCATCTCCTACATCAACGAGCTCCGCGGCAAGCTGACGGCGCTGGAGTCGGACAAGGACACGCTGCACGCCCAGATCGAGGCGCTCAAGAAGGAGCGCGACGCGCGGCCGGCCCCTCACGCTGCCGGGCACGACGCCGGGCCGCGCTGCCACGCGGTGGAGATCGACGCCAAGATCCTGGGGCTGGAGGCCATGATCCGCGTGCAGTGCCACAAGCGCAACCACCCGTCGGCGCGGCTGATGACGGCGCTGCGCGAGCTGGACCTGGACGTCTACCACGCCAGCGTCTCCGTCGTCAAGGACCTCATGATCCAGCAGGTCGCCGTCAAGATGGCCAGCCGCGTCTACTCACAGGAGCAGCTCAACGCTGCCCTCTACAGTCGCCTCGCGGAGCCTGGCACCGCCATGGGCAGGTAATCACGGCAGGGCGAGCTCAGCTCACACCTGGGGCAGCCAGATAGGGACGATACTGTTACCGTTATCGCAACCGGATTGTCGCCGTCGTCACCTCCATGGTCACAACACAATAGCTGGAGAGATTGGCGAGGAGGAAGACGACGATGACGCCGGTGTTGTTGTAAACTTTAGAAGGGAGGATGGATGGTGATCCTTAGCTGCTGCTGCTGCTGCGGTTGCTCATCATCTTCTTGTGTTTTTTGCTAGTAGCGTGTTACTAATTAGCAGGATTGAGCAATCAGCAGGCGTCCATCCGTCCTTGTTAATTACCTACCGTATTGTTATGAGCTGCGGTGATGGATCGATCGACGCTAGCGTTGGTTGAATCAGAAACTGTATATAGGAATAGGATGGATTGATCGTCTTTGTACCGGGCGCACGATGATGCCCTGATATGTATTTTACACCAGGATCTCGCCTGAAAATGGAGTCAGTTTTTTGATCTCGCAACAACTCAAACAGTCTTGGTTGGTTTAACATGGCTGTGTTCGGCTGGCTGGTGGCTGATGTTGATTTTTTTTGAGAGAAGTACTGCTGGCTGATGTTGGTTGGTTGGTGCTGGTTTTGTGTGAGAGAGAAATACTGTTGGCCGGATGCAGTGAAGATGAAGCGATCAGAGTAAAGATCAATCGATCAGTCAAGAGACAACATGGACCCATCAAGAGTTTCAGCAAGAACAAGTGATTCAGAGTTTCAATAAGAACCGATGGGCTGTGTTTCTGTTACCATTTGACGAGCTGAAAGTCTGCGGTCCTGTCATTCCCCTCATCCCCTGCCGGGGCGTGCTTGAGTTTTTAACACGAGCGACAGTAGGATTTGCACATGACATGATGGAGACACCATGAGAGCAGGGGGCATGTGAGTTGGGTGGATTTCACCATCAAGCACGTGCAAGCACTAGGGATGAAGAGGGGTTGTTTGGTTCCAGGGATTTTTTTAAGTCCCTGGAACTTTTTAGTATTTAGAAGTATTAAATAAATATTAATTATAAAATTAACTGCAGAACTCTGGGGCTAAACTGCGAGACAAATCTAATGAGGTATCTTAATCTATGATTAGCGAATGGTTACTGTAGCATCACTATAGCCAATAATCGATTAATTAGGCTCATTAGATTCGTCTGGCGAAAAAACACTCAGCTGTCAAAAAACATTTATAAACAGATTTTATTTAATACTATAAAATAGTAAAATTCCTTTTGATGTGATAGGGACTTTTGAAAAAAGTCCTGGAGCCAAACAATACCTTAGGCGAGCCAAGGAGAAGCAACTTTTCCCTTATCTATAAAATATAAAAACGGGGAGGAGCCACTTGCTTGGCCCCTCAACTTGCAGGAAATTCACATGGAGCACCACGGGTTCCGCATGTTTTTTTTTTAAAAAAAGATGTACAGAAGTCCAGTATTAGTACTTGAGAACGGCGCCTTGACTTGGATAAACACGATTATCCACTGGCCAGCCAACCACTGCCTAAGACCGTCCACAGTGGAAGGAGGAAATGAAAGAGCAAATACACTGTTTGACACTGTAGATGCACTGTTTGGCACTGTAGACAGAGAGGGCGTGGGAAACGAGGAGGGAGCAAATTTGTTCTTACTCCCTCCGCTGTGGTCAGCCTAATGATAGTATTATTGTTGTAGCCATGGGTGAGGCAAGGGCGCAAACCACATCACATATTCACATGGCCGTTTTTATATCTATAAACATATCCTTTTCTATTAGTGCTAGACATAGTTTTTATTTGGTATTTTTTTTAGTTTCCTCTGCGTCGGCCGGACTTGTTTCCTGGAGGGGGCAAAGAGTGGCGTGCGGCTTTGCTTATCGCGCATGTGACTTTAACTAACACCAGCCCGGGCCGGCCATGGCTGGCGAACAAAAGGGGCCGGCCATGGCTGGCGAAAAAAGGAGCTTTGCTGTTTGCTTTTGCCTCCCCAGCCCGTCTTCATTCCACATGGTGACATGCACCTCCTCATCCATGCCCTAATCATTCTAAAGAAAATTACTTATTCAACACTATTAAAATTACTAATTTATTTTTTGACTCTCAAAATTCAAAATTCCTTATATGACACTAGTTCTAAATTTTATTCAATTCTGTTATTATCTTCCATTAGTACATGATGTAGATCAAATTACTCCTGAGAAATAAAAAGACCCAGAGGCTCCAGGCCTCACCACAGTATCCCACCACCTCTGTCCCATGCCTCCCTTCCTAGCAAATGTTAGGAGTCATGTGTGATTGACAGTCAAATTATCATACAAGGTGGAACAATTTTTTTCATTGTGGAACAATTTTTTTGTTGCTCGAACAATTGAATTTCCACAACAAAAAAATATATTCCAAAACAATCTGACGGATTACACATGTGGCCCGGTTTTAGACCCAAAATAGAGAATCCCATTAGCGGGCCGTCACTGTGACACCTCCGCTCGGGGGTCACACGCGTGACCTGAGCAGCGCTTCCCCCCTCCATTACACAATACCTAGAATGGGCACAGATGATAATAAGTAATCTGGGTAAAATGTTTGGTCAAGAGTTGGGAATCAAGAAAGAAGACGAGATTATTTTTCTCTAGACCAGCGCATGAATCAATCTGATCGTCCAGATATATTCTTTTTTAAAAAACTAACAATTGAACACACATCAATATATACAAATATTACAGACCTTAGTAGACTGATAACATTAGGCACCAGTGGTCTAGTGGTAGAATAGTACCCTGCCACGGTACAGACTTGAGTTCGATTCCCGGCTGGTGCATGATATTTTTTTATCTCAGCAAACAATTACAAATAAATACTCCAAGCAGAGAAGTGTTTTGGTACAACGAGGAACAACATTTATACTACATAATCGAATAGAACTAGAGCCGGTTTCATGTCGCGAACTAAAAAGAAAAATCCTTGGGAACGAAGCTGGAGTAGAACTCGCATTATTACAACTAAAAGTATATAAGGAGTAAAGGTCACACAAAACACAATACCGGGTCAAACGGACAAGAAGAGTACATACCCTCACGTCGTGTCAAGAAGACCATGTAATCCAGAAAAGAGAAGGTATCCACCCAGCAATGAATCGATACACATTTCCAGCTCGAATATTCTATGGACATCTATGTTACAGAAAAGGAGCATGTGCTTTACATGTGTACAAGGAACAACAAACGCAAAACCGACCCCTATGTAATGGAAAACTGTACATGCTATGTACTGAAATGCAGCCTCTGACAAGCTGCTCTTTGGTGGGGTATGGAGGCGCGGGCTGTATTTTGCTTCTGTAACAAGGCCAGTTATGTTCTTCACTCTACAAATCATACCAATCTCAAATGGCCATATCACCAAAAGACATTGTGATTAACAAATTTTGTTTCCCATGCTACGAATGATGGTAAGAATGCCGTCCGCTAGGATTTGTAGCAGCTGATGGGGGAGAGGGAGCTGAAGATGGTAGCCGGACCAATGTTGGTTGAGGCGGGGGTGCTGTAAGGGTGTAGGTGAGTCTTGATGATGAATTCTCGATGAGCCCAGCAACTCCAGCAGCAGAGGATTGTGCGTTGGATGGGAGGAATAGATCATGCTTCTGGTCCTTGTAAGCACCCCATACCTACACAACAGGTAATTGATACTAAAACCACTATTTCTTTCATTTTCTGTTTGGCCAATCACTCATCATGATCACAGATGTAGTATTCCAGATCCTAAATATTTTCAGTGAATTGTGCTGCGCAGGGAAGTTACTTACATCAGAAGAATTAAGGACTTCACGAACTCTAGCACAGTGTGCACCTTCTGTTGCAAATGCATGAAGCACCTGTGTAAATCAAACAGGACAAGGAGTACAAGCCTTGAGATTGATGAGGCCATCCAAGAATGTAGAAATATAACGGGCAAAACTAAATGCATCAAGAATAAAAAAAACTAGTACAATCAAACAGTTCTATGCTCTCAAGATGTTTCTATTTAATTTTTAAAAACACTGCCTACTCACAGGAACTAAGTGTAGCAGAGATGCGGATGTTGCGGTGGTTTTGCGGGCACACAAGGAGGGATAGAGTCCGGAACGAAGTTATTCGGGATAGGGTCGGAGTGGCACCAATTGAGGAGAAACTTACCCAGCATCGGCTGAGATGGTTTGGACATGTCCAACGAAGGCCTCCTGAGGCGCCGGTGCGTAATGGGGTTCTTGAGCGGGTCGATAATGTAAAGAGGGGTAGAGGTAGACCTAAACTGACGTGGGATGAGTCGGTTAAGAGAGACCTTAAGGATTGGAATATCTCTAAAGAGATAGCTTTGGATAGGAGCGCTTGGAGACTAGCTATCAATGTGCCTGAACCTTGAACTTATTTCTTTCGGGTTTCATCTCTAGCCTACCCCAACTTGCTTGGGAAAAAAGGCTATGTTGTTGTTGTTGTTGTTGCTGCTGCCGTCTACTCACAGGAAATATATCTGTCCAATTCATGTCTGAATTCTTCGTGAATTTTGAAGTTCAAAACATTCCAGGCTAAGCATAAAAATGCTGGATCTACAATTTTTCTACAAGTTATAGATACCCAAAACAAGAAAAAAAGGATATTGGTCCCAGTTGGTTATATCATATGCCTACAGAACTTTCGCAATGGATCCAATTTGTTTTTCTTTTCTTGGGAGTTTCAATTCCATATTTTATTGCATCGATCTCATGTTTTAATATACTAATATGCTGAAAAGGCTTAATTGCTTCTCAAAGAACGAAAGAAGCTAACAGTCACCTCCACTGCCAAAACACGCCCAATTGAAGCCTCTGATTCATTCCACTTCATCTGATTACAGAGTCCCTGTCTTCCACCAGCACGCCAATCAAGAATACCAAGGAGCACTTCAACAAGACCAACCCTGTTTTGTTTCATTATGAAATAAATAACAAAGCTTAGCCATTGCAAGACTTGATTCCAAGACTAGGTTGAGTGAATACACAAACAAGGAAGCTTTTGGACTACTGGATATCATTTCGTTTGCTTAAAAAGTCTTAAAAATATGGCACAGACTGATTTAAATACAGAAATAAGAGGTTAACAATATTTGATGTCAGCAGGGAACAAAGCCAACAAAAATGGAATGTTAAGTAATTTTATAACCGAGGGGAAAAAAAGGCATGACCTGAGATACTGGCATACTGCAGAATACTTTGATTTACCATATTAAATTAAACTCAAACAATTTCGCCCCCGCTCAAGTAAATTAACGATTTTGAATTGTGTCACTTCAATATGCATCCTTTGCATGTCTATATAATGTGCCAACACCTATAGCTGTTAAACTTCTTTTTTCGGGAAAATTTAAATTCCATAGTTTTACAAATGTTCTTGACAGAAATTTAGCTTCTAGGATAATTTCACATGATATGCACTATATAGGCATTTCGAGCAGCTTACTTTAGCCCCTGGGCAACAAGAGCATCACGAGCTCGATTACCAGCACCGACTACACGCTTTAATGTTTCCAATGCCAGTATACTTCCACCTTGCCACCCAATTGCTTTCATAAGCAGTGGTACAACCTGCATGACAGTTCAAGCAAGAAAAGATTATGGTGGCACAATGTGCTATGCATTGATCATACAGGAATACAGGATGCTTATTGAGTTCCCCTAAACAGTAGAGAGAATTTATGGATTTCCATGACATCAAGTCAAGCATTTTAAAAAGGATGGAAGTAGTAGTCTTCTAAAAGCAGTAAATGGCAGGGTGGCACCTAGGGCCTAGGTAGGCAAGCCAAGCCAATTTTTGAAACAGTGGTAAATAGTCACTGTGGAAGTTAAGAGATAATTCTGCAGTCGGACTGATAAAGATGCCAGAAGTGAAATCATCACATTAACAGGCTTAAATTTTAATATGAATTCTGAGCATTACAGGTTCTAGACATGATAATTACATTTCAAATCGCTGATTCTAGTATCAAAAAGCTTTTATCACAGGAAACCTATTAGAACAAAGTCAAATCACAAAAGCAGTTACCCTGTTGCATCAACAAGACTAAAAAAACACTGCTCAAAAGATTGAACATGCATTACTCAGAAAGAGTTAAAACACAAATAAGTCAAATAATTCGATACCTGAGGAGTTCCTGCGCTTGTTGCTGCCATAGCTTCTGCACAAGTTGTGCTAGATGCAAGCTGATGTAATACACGCAAACAACTAAGGCGAACACGTTCTTGTGGAGTCTGCACATTGGCCTCAGGTTGACCTGAATTGTCATGTTCACTAGGTTCTGCCTGTGATTCACTTGTTGCCTGCCCAGATGCCATAGTCTCCCTTCGTCCCTCATAGGCCATAGCTGCAACAAGCTTTGGAACATAGCCTAGGTAACCGACATGGTCTGAAAGGGCCGGATGAACTCGTAGCAAGGAGACTAATGCTGCGGACAGCAGCAAAGGAAGCTCTGGATCAACAGCATGTGCTTCATAATGTGTAGCAGCAACAGAGGAGACATACTGATCTAGCAGTCCTTCAAGGAATCTTTTAGGATTTCTCAGTGGAAACTTGGGATCCTTTAGGAAAAGTCTTACATAAATTCCACCAACCTGAATTTGCGAAGCATAACATCTTAGCCAGGGTTACAGAAATATGTTGCACAGGAATAAAAATGTTCTAGAAAACAAATTACCTGAGGTTCATCCTTCATTACATGTTGGCCAGATGCTTGTTCGGGTACATCCCAATCAACAACACAGCCTTTCATCTGCTCTTGGTAGAGGTCTGATGCCATGGTTGCCAACTGTGCAGAAAGAGAAGCTGCCATTGCAGGTGTCCATACTAGTTCAGGAGTTTCCGTTGTTTGTTCAAGAGATGAAATAACTGCTTCCCCAGGTCCATCTTTGATGGCAGAAACCAAACCATCAGGCAAGAATCTAGCAAGTGTGATCGCCACTCTGGGACCATGCATTGGTTGCCCAACAAGTTTGCCCAATAAGGATGCAGCTGCAGCTCTTTGTTGCATAGGGATTTCCTCTACATAGTATAATTAAGTGATTAATATAATGTATGCACATAGATATATAAGGTCATCTAATAAATTAAACATGTATAGATAAAACCCAGTGCACAGCAGTTAAGCGAAGCAAAGTTGAAAAACATTAGAACTTCACTGGAGGTTGGTAAGCATAAGTAATTTTAGCAGGGATTTTATGCATACAATTAATCACTGCTATAGCATGTAGACTGCGAGTATCATGCACATTGTACAAAATAATGGATATAAAGAAACATCTGCTCTATAGTAACAATATAATAAAGTAAAGATCGAACCTTCAAGAGGCAACATAAGCTCGAGAATGTAAACAACACCACCATGCTTGGCAGCAGCCCAGGCAAGCTCTGGGGTGCTGGCTAAAGAATACAGTACAGCAAGTGCTCCATCCCTGCAAGGAGGATTGCAGTGTAGTATCTGAAATAGCAAAATGAGGCTCATCCTTTCTGCAACCATGGCCTCCAAACAAGGAGCATGCTTTGTCAACAGAGAAAGAACACTTAAACAGATTTGCGGGATGTTGCTTTCAGGAGGAACATGCAGTGCAAGGCATTCAAAAAGAGGAATCAGACGCTCCTTGGAAGTAAAAACAGCAGCCAAGCCTGGATTACTTGTCAGAAGATTCTGCAATAAAAAGAGATGGCATACAATTCAGAAAATGCACCTCACACAGAAAAGGTTAAGAAATACTCTTTCAATAGAAGCACCTGAAGTGATGTTAGCCCACTTTGGAGGTATGTAATAACTTTAGAATCTCCATCAGTCCCTGTACTTTGTTTTCCTGATGACCCATCCATTTTTCCATCATCAGTCGAATCACCAACTTCAAAATTTTCAGAAGTAGATGTATCAAGTGAAACATGTTGATGCATCGTATTTTCCTCCAAATTAATGGAATTCCACTGTTGCACTAATTCTGCTATAAATTTAAGCAGAGCAATGCAAAATTCTTCCTGATCACTTATTTCAAAATCCGGCTGATTGTTGTAAACTCTCAAGTATACATTACCAACATTCAATTCTTTTGATAAAGATTCATAGGTGAAAGATTGTGATTCTGTCAAATCGTATGAACCATCAGGGCCTTGACTAGCATGCTGCTGGTCTACAAATTTGAGAAGCTCCCCTCTGGTGGTAGAATTCCATATGATCTGAAACAAAAGCAAAGTTGTTTGAGCAAAAATTTATCTGTGAATAACAAACTAGGAGTAGTGGATTTTGTGAAATAATTTTAATACGAGTATTAGACAGAAAAAATCTTTTAATTGCACACTGAGGCTATACACAGCATGTATTGAAGAAGCGAATCATATATTCATATTACACATGTATAGCCAAACAGAAGTTGGCTGTAGCAAAATACTTGCATAAGTTGTGCCATAAGGAACAGAGTATGCTCACTATGACAATTATAAATTGATGAAGCAAATAACACACTACTGTTCTGAGAGTATGCATCCATGACTATGAAGCAAATAATACCCTGCCAATCTGTCAGACTTACTATTAAACAAGGAGTAGGGAGAACATGACTATGAAACTGTCCTTGCTACGTTTTCAAGCTGGAAATAATTCATTATATCCACTCTGACTATAATTCCCTAAACTGCGTGTGCATAACCAAACACTATTAAACCACATACATATATGTCTTAGCAATATTAATTACATACGCATTCTGATTATAATTCCCTGAACTGACTTCGTGTGCATGACCATACACTCTTAAGCCGCTTGTGTGCAAGACTATATAGCAAGCTGCTAAACATACAGCAGACCATGGAGGTGAGTGGTGACTAGCATACGAGATGCATACATTTACATGATATATTTTATTATGAAATCACAGTGTTCTAGGCATAACAATTGAAATAGAACCCATTACCTCAGGTGACTCCAAATTTGAATTTAGATTCGATAAGAGCTCTTTAGGTGGGTGGTTTCTCAGCATGTCAGCAAGCTTTGGAGTAAGAAGTGCCTTTAGAGCATTGTATGCAGGTTTGTTAGATGGGCAAGATATCTCAACGCTACTAAGACCGCAAAGCCTAGACAAAGCCTCAATTGCACGAACAGCATGCAAATTTTTCGCAATCTGCACCCTTGCACCATGTGCCTCACTTGTCTCATTCTCTTCTGCTGTTGAATCGTATTGAAGCAGTAGGGGCAGCACATACCTACAAGTATATTTCAATTAGATACATCAGAAACATCTGTTTATCTCCTAATGTATATCATAGTTCGGTTTACTATCTAATTTCCACAATAACTGAAGAAGCAATAAGCATGGCAGGAAAGTACCATAAAAATCCAGCCCTTAGCAGAGCATCTTGCAACTCAGATGACACTGAAATATTAGCAGATGTCAGCAGCGCAGCATCCACTGCTGAGGGAACAAATTCAAGTTCTGTACAGTGCACAATGTCCTCAACAAGGCCACCAAACTTGAGAATCTCAACTCTTCCTGATTCAAACTTGCTGAGAACGGAGAAGGTATGCATTATGTTGGTGACTATTCTTGCAGCTGGTTCATTTGCCAATGTCGTGGGCTGAACAATGCACATACAGCGGGAAAGTAGTGTCGCCAACAAGGGGATACCACCATCTCTTATAAGTTCTTCTCCATTTAATGAAGAAGACGCACATCTAGCAGAACATTACAAAAAAACATCAGATAATGGATATCGAATCCGAGTGAGCAGTTTTTAAGAAAATGTATAAACACAATAAATTAAGTCTGTACTAGCTTACGTCAGCCAAATTAGCTCCGAAGCAGCTATAAGAAGAGGGGCCCTATCAGATGAAAGAAAATTGCTGTCATCCTTATCTACAGTGACTGCATTTAGCAACATTGGATAACCAGCATATTTAAATGGTTCCAAGACATCTCCATATCTCTTGTACAAGATACATTGTGCCTTGAGCAACAGTAGCAGCCTCCAGGCTTGTGGTCCCTGCAATCCCTGCATACTTGCCTGCATGTATAGATGATATATTCACTGTAAATAGTCAACAATGTGAAAATATGCCATAAGGGGCTCACTAGTTTGCACATCACTACCAATTCATAGGAAAAGGTGCTCAAAAGGTGCATAGGATAAAAAATAACAGTGTAGGCGACAAAACGAGAAGGCATGAAAAGATAGCATGCATCAGTGGCTAATAATTGGCCATATGAACAAAGGAGCACCTGCAATCGCTCATAAGCCTTTTGTACAGCAACGAATTTCTCTCTTCCCTCAGGGTTCTTGTCTGGATGGTACTTTATTGCTAGCTTACGGTACTGGCGTTTAAGCTTCTCCTCGTCAATATTTTCAATTTTGTTTCCAGAATTAGCTGAACTTAACTCAGAAGACTGCTTGCTACTACCATTCTCACCAACCACAAGATCATCAAGTGATATCTCCAGTATCTTACAGGCTTCTTCTTCAGACAAATCCATTGGACGACGAGTTAACTCTTCACGCCACATTACCAACAACGATTGCAAAAACTCCACATGCTCAACAATGGGCCAGTTAGGAAACCTAATCTCATCACATAGGTTACGGAGGTAGTAACGATGGCACCACATCTCATCTTTCAAATTCGGGTAAGTCACAGGTGGCATAGGAGCATAATCATACAATGAATGGCAATGTTGTGCCAATTTCTGAGGAAAATCACCGAGATGCTGCAGGACCTGCAAAAAGAAATCAGATGAACAACATAACTTGAAAGGGGATTATAAAATCTCAAGACATGAAAGCAAATGTTTTAACAAATACCAATAAAGGGGTATAGGTAAAAGACCTGATGAATAAGGTTTTCTGCCCGCATCTTGTGAGTCCATATAATTTCTGGTGTGTCAGAATCCGACACCATTGCACCTGCAAAGGCAGAAGGGCCACTACGTTCCAAGACATACAATAAAGATTCTGGGAGCAGTCCACCTAGTACACTACGTTTTGCCAAAGGCAAAGATGATGATACTGCTGCTTCTTCACCACCATGAAAAGCTTGATAAGTATGTGTGGCTGAAAACAATTGTGCAATTGATAGGAGATTTGAACCAGGATAAGCTAATGCAAAGTAAAAGGCGCCCGTACTATATAGGCGTATCATAGCTTTAGGGTTTCTTGTAACAATAGCCTTAAGTAATGAGGCAGCTGCTTCAACAATGCTTGGTTCCCCAGTAAGCATAACCTATACAATTTCAAATTGAATTTCCTTTGTCAGTGTCAATGAAATTATTGGAAACAAATAGAAATATATCTAAAAATTGAAAAAGAACATTGAAGGGCTGAATAAATTTATCACAAAAGGAATGAATTTTACTAGTGTGAACAAAGAGCTTATCATAAAGACAACTAACAAATACATGTATTCTATTGCTGATGGATATACTAACAGGTTTACTGATTTACAATTTATTAACTCTATATATTTTGAGGAAATATTACTTGTGAAAGCAGAGCAATGGCTGCATTCTTTTCAGCTATCGGTATATAAATCTATTAGTTCCTGTCACTTATATGCTGTGTTATCTAATCCCCATTATCAAGTTTCAATTATCCACTGATGGTATAAATTGTTTTTTTGTTTGACCATGAAATTATTAGAAAAAGAGAAAAATAAATCTCAAAACCTGAAAAGGAACATCGACGAGTTGAATAAATTAAGCACAAATTAAAGAATGAAATTACTGGTATGAAGAATAGTTTATCATAAAGACAACTAACCATTGTATGTATTATATTGCTGATAGCTATACCAACAAGTTTAAAAGGGAGTTACAATTTTAGTAACTCTATATATTTTGAGGAAATAAGCAGAGCTTAATGGTTGCATCTATTAATATGAATCTATTAGTTACTGTCACTTTTATGTTGTGTTTATCTAGTCGCCATCAACAACTGATGACAGAAATAGGAAAAAAAAAATAACATTTGAAGCTAGAGAAAACCTGCGCCACATGAGGAAGGCATCTTGGACTCGACAATATACGTTTCACCCTAGGAGTTGGGGTTACTATTTCACCTGCGTCATCAAGATCAGAGTGTGCTGACGCCATACTGTGCAATATAGATAATGCAGCCTCCCCAATCTGTAAACAAGATACATTTTCTAATTTATGAGAAGAAAATTTGTGCTTGCTGAGAGCTGACTGTTGAAAAGGTGGGAAAGTAGAAGTACGTTGTGTGTGTGCGAGCAAGTGCCTCATCACAGGATGTAGATTCAATACCTGAGTAGGAGTCAGGACAGGTACTCTTACAGAAAGTGCCCAACGTAGTTCCCGTATGTCACGTAACCTTTTCCAGTCAGACATACCAGAAGCCCAACACTTTGTTGTCCAATCAATTGACTTCTTTGACCATAGCCTTCTTATTGCATCTTTTTCAAGTGGCCCGACTTGTGTGCCATCTTTATCAATGTACATCCACTCTTTTGAAGGTTCCATAAATGCGGTTGCTGCAATGAGGTTAGATTGCAAAGGAATAGCTGTCCGCTCAGATGTTTCATGCGCAACCGTAAGCAAATCAACAGCCAAAACACAGCCTCCAACCAAAACACATGCTTCAACATTTGAAAGGTCATTCATCAAGGCCTACAAAAACAAGGAAAATTGAGGGAGAAGATTTCAGATTTCAATGGTATGCCACGCCAGCAAAGCCATAGTAATAATGGTTCTTGACAATAATGTCCAAAGTTAATGCCATGTCCCAAACTCTAAGAGATTTATGGATTCTACTGTGCAATGCCAAGATGAGACCACATAAAGAAGCTTGTTGACATTTACATATCTAGCATCTCTTATGTCATCTTACTATAAAATAAGAGAGAAAATGACAGTACAAAGCAACAAACCTTTAATAGTAGTAGCAAACGATGCCTCAATGCCCTATCATCTGTTCTGTCTAAGAGAACAGTAATATGTGCAGTGCCATCAAAAGGTCCAATAATTTTATAATGTTGCTCATAAACTATTGCCATTGCCCTTGAACAAAGTTCTCTTACAGAAGACCCTCCGCCTCCACCAAAGCCATCTAATCTTCCCATGTCACACCAATCATCTGATGAACCTAACTCATCAGGAACTGCACCATCCACAGTAAGACCAATATCTGCATCACACAAAAACCGATGGTATAGAGCTCTAAAAAAGGCAACAGGATCACGCAGTGGAAAATCCTGTGCGCGATAGTTGCTCCCACTTTCAAGCAGCAGCCGCAAATAGTATTGCCCCACACAGACTTCTTTGGACAAGCTTGGGTAGCGAACTGAATATTCAGCATAATTCCAAGAAATTCGAGGTAAATTGTCACTACCACCAGCATCCTCAGTGACTGAAACTCCAGGGACAATGTCATCAGTTCTTTCTTTCTCAACATCAAGGTTATGAACTTCAGCTTGCAGTGCTTCCTTCAATTCCTGTCTGGTGCGCTCATTCCATATCAAATCTGCTCTGTTGTGATCTAGACTGAAAGCCCTCCAAAACCCATACCAATTACATAGGAGCCTGCCAGATCCTACAGGAGTGCTTTCCACCACAACTTGTGCAGGGACTGAAAAATCTGAATGCGATGAGCTGATAAGATTGCCATTGGCATTGGAGTCCACTGAATAAACATGTGAATCCAACTGTGGTGCCCCGATTTGATGATTATTTTCAGAAAGGGCCTCAGGTGCAGAACCATGTGGAACTGAAACTGCATTAGAAGGATCAATATTTATACCTGCCAATGGGGAGTGGGCAGAAGAGTACTGACCAGCATGCCTCTGATGGACATCTGCTCCTCCATAAGTACCCACACTGGTGTGTCTGAAGAGTTCCCCATCATCAACACCATTGGAGGGTAGCCCCTGTTCTTGTGCTGCCATACTTTTACTCCCACGAGCCCTCCTCTGCTGAAGTATCCGTCTCTGCCTTCTGCTTAAAGGTGCTTCATCATACTGGCTCTGCGAATCTTCATCTGACCTTGTATGAAGATAAGCAACAAGTCCAGGAGGAAGTATTCTTGATAGCAAATCAAGAGCAGGTTGATAAGAATCAGCCCAAAGAGCAACAAGTTGCCGACTAACATCACGTCGTTCACCAGCAGGAAAGAAAAAAGCATTTAGCAAATGCCTCAGAAGAGCACCATCCTTCAAGGCAGCATCACGCATGGACTCTGCTGCTATCGCATCTTCCTCAGCAATTGTACGCATAATAACAGAAATAGTCTCTCGCACACTTTCTGCTGGATGTGCAAATAATGCAAACAAACGACGGCGCAAACCAGCAACTTGACGTAGTAGCTCAACAAATGTAGCATGTTGGGTTGTTTCACCATGGGGTTCACAAAGCATAGCTTCAAGGACTTCCACAACGGACAGAGATAATAATGGTGAAACTGATATTGGCTTCAACCTGTTAACTAGGACTGGAACATAAATTGGCTGCGAGAACAGTACAGATTTTGCATGCATGTGGGTGGCATGGGATTCTCCCCTTGTATCCACTAACATGGATATGTGGGTGGCATGGGATTCTCCCCTTGTATCCACTAACATGGATGCATCACCAGGACCACCACCAATTAGCATAGCCACAAGTCCAGAAGCTTCAGCTGCCACTCCCTCTGAACCATTCCTAAGCAAACCCATTATTCTCGCAACAGCAGCAGGAAATGCCAACACATGTGATGCCACACTTCTTGATGTAAGTAGCCTGCGTAAGCAAGCAACGAAACCCATTATAGTTGCTGCTGCTTTTGGGGATGGAGGCGGATGAGGAGAAGCATCAGTGGGAAAGCCATGTTGTGGGTTCGGAAGAAGACTGATTAAGGCCATTAAGACCACTTCAGGTACTTCAATATTGACGGGCACTCCAGTGTATGGTACACATGCATTAAACTCCCTTATTCTACGCCACAATCTGATTTTTGCTCCAGGAACAGTGTCAGATGATGCTACAGCCTCTTTAGCAACTGCAGCTAAATGTTTGATATGCATGGTAGCAGCCTCCATGTCAAAAATACCATGATGGGGCATCTGATGATGGGCTACACCACAAGGAGGATCTATCCGATGCCCAGGCATCGTTAACCTTGGTAGCACTGGAATTGCACACTGTCTCTGAAAACAATGAAGTGGAAGGAAAAATGAGACACGAAGACAGGTGAGCATCACAGAAAACACATGCACCATGACTCTAAGAGTATAGATTAGGACTTTGCACTCATCTGCATCGCACTATTCCATGCTTAAGTCCATGAAACTCAAGGGCACAAGGAAGATCAATGCAAATACTAAAATGGACCTGCATAACAGTCTAATGCACCGTTTTGCTGCGCAGCAGGTCAAGATTAGATTTCACCGTTGATGTACAATTTGCAATTACTATACAGAAGTTGTGATTATGTCAAAAATGGAAATGTTCGACAGAATTATACACACACTAAAATCGGAACATGTATGGTCCTTCTCCAGGTATGTTGGTCATTGTACTCATCGAACTTAGTGAGCATATTGGTGTTCGCAAATAAAGAGTTGTTTTAGGTGTCACACATACATTTGACACCGTACTATTCATCAACTTCTTATGTATGTGTAACTGAATGAATCAAATTACAGATTGTTCCTAGTGTGTGGTGAGTCTGGACCTTTTTTATATCTAGGTGTGTGTTGTTTGTGTGTCTGGGAATAGGCTCCTCTCTCCTTTGTTCTGGGAGCAGACCTTGCCTCTCCTTTGCATTTTTTTGTCTCTCTCCTTAATAAATGACATGCAGCTCTCCTGCGTTGTTCAAGAAAAATATACAGATTGAATGCTCACGCAGCAGTAAATGCACCTTAGGTCCTAACCACATGCAATGGTCTCGCTTGGGCTCTCAAACTTAGAAATTGCATACTTTGATCCCTGAACTTACATAAGTGGGTCCATAAAAACATCCCACTCCATTTTAATTGGCAATTGAAGATGACACATACCACCTAAAGCTGAATCCTAGTCAAAGTTCCACGGCATGCTACATAAAACTGCTATGGAAAATGGCTTTGGATTTTAAGTAAACTTTTATGGATCAGCACAACTCGTATAAGATTTTAATGGTTTTAATGTCAGTCAAGTATCACATGATCATTAGTCGGCAATCATGTGCGGTTTGGACCTTTGTTGACACACAATACAAGTCTTGGCACCTACATGTGAATTCTTAAGTTTGGATAGCTAGGTGACATGTACACATAAATTTAAGGGCCTATGCGTCTATGTCACACTTCAATCCTGAAGAGGATGCATGCCCTTTTTTGGTTAAAATGCATGGCTTAGTTGTGTGAAGAAAAGTACAGCTGCCTGTTAATGACCTTGAATTTAGGCGTCAAATATACCAAGGCAGTATGACCTCAAGTGGGGCATAATTGAGGGAAAAAACAAAACATACCTGGGTTTGTAAAACATCAAGAACTGTTGCAAGTAGGTTATCACGAGAAGTGCTAGCATAAACCTGCGAGAAAACATATAAGAATCAGATTGTATTCCTTGTAATGGGATAGAGACCTGCATGCATACTTACATGAATTGGGCAACCATCATTGAATTCAAATGCAAACATCTGCGGCTCTTCTGCAAATCGAACAAGAGCATTTACTGCTGAGAGAGGTCGGACAATGACTGCCTGGAAAGATAGTTCAGTGAAAACAAGTAAGAACCTGGCATGCTGAAAGCTGGGGGAAATATGGCAAGCAATCTAGGAAAAAACAAATTCAAGGGAGAAAACATTATGATGTGTAAATTCATAGCACTCAAAATTAACAGCCATTATTTGGTTTGTCAGTGGCTACAAGGTAGGATGTCCATATTATGTAATATAGAAAGTTTAACAATTCATACAAAAACGAGGACAAAATGTCTACCTCGTAGTTCTCTGGACGCCTTTCAACAAGTGAAGTGTTTGTAAGAACAAGCAGACGAGAGACAGAATCACCCTGTTCTCCAAGCCCACCCCTTGGTCCAACACCTAAACCTAAGCTCTCAATACTAGCAGTGCCATGTGCAGCAGAACGTAATCTTGTTACTGACCATTCTCCATGTCGAGTTTCAGCAGCTCCAACTGCTTCCATAGCTGGGATAAAAAGTCCACAGGCAAATAAAAATCAGAAGATCAGAGTCCCAGGCTCACAGGTAATAGACAAACTATGACTGTTGAGTTTTCAATCCTTTCATTATACGAGAGAATGCAGGATCAGCAATTCAGCATTCAGCAACACAGATAAATGTGTAGCTAAACCATGAGATACATGTGGATTTTGTTGATCAACCTGATGCTTGAAGGTGATATTTTAGCTCATTCACTTCATTTACTTCTAGAGAAATTAAGATGTTGTGTAGCTACAAAAACATATGGAAGGAAAATTGGAAAAGACACTACTGAAGCTAAGAAGACATCAGATAGGTATAGAAAAGTACCATCATCTCAATAGTCAATACCTAAATAGATTCCCCAATAAAATACAGTACATGTAAACTCCAATATCACCGGAGATACAGTCCCTACCTCTTTTTGCTATGAAGTCAGATGCTTTCATTGACTGAGAATTGTCCACAGATAATGATAATCCAATCCTTGATCTGGCAGTTTTTGTCTGAACAAGATAGCTAACATCAGGAAGTTGCAAGCACTACAAAATCTGTATCACTAGACAATATGGGTGGAACCAGAAAAAAAAAAGATGAGAACAGAAAGGTGTACCAAATGAGATATAATTGCAGTGTTTGTAGTGCCTGAAGCAGCCATAAAAGCTTTTGACTTCCTACCATAAAGGGGGCATAGCACAAACCCTCCACCCTCAGTAGTCTTCCTCCCATAGCTATCCCCCAAGAGAATGATAGCAGGAGAATTCATATCTCTGAAGTCCAAGCACCAGCGCATATCACCAGAAGCCTCAAGGAGCTCAACACCCACCGAAGTGACCTTAAGTTTCTACAGAATGTTCACATATAGTACCAGGTATCAAAATTGTGATGATTAAACAATAAATCCCTTCAATACAACATTATGTGAGTACATCATAGAAGATGAGCTCTGCAATCAGCTAGGTATCTAGACCATTGAAGCGACACACTAAAATCACAGCACATCGTGGCACAATTGGATAGTAGCATTTGATTTTTCCCATTTTTCCTACAGTCAGAGATCACAAAAATCTGAGCAAGGATTATGATTGTGCAAATATGTGCATTATCTTCAGGAGTTCTGCTTGAATTGATATAGCTTCCTAAACTAGGTAAGAATCTGAAGGATGGTGAAATTCAACAGCAATATAGGGGTAAGTAGTAGATGAGATTGGGCATGGGAGCATCAACTGACCAGCACAGAGTTGTACAATAAAATTACTTACAGAAATTCAGCCTTGCATTGCTATTTCGTTGTTCACAGTAGCACAACATAGTAGACAGTAGCGGGATGCGAAGTTGATAGTAAGGGTGGATTCAGTAAGGGGGTGGGCTTACGAAGGGGGCCCACTCATGGGTTCTTCGGCGGAGGTGTAGGACGGGGAAGTCGAAGGCGGGGTGGACCGGGCGGAGGCGATGGAGCTCGGTGAGGATCCCCGGGCGGAGCGGGGACGAGAAGCGCATGGGCTTGAACTTGCCACGCCCATCGGTGCGGACGGCGAGCGCGAACTCGTCGGTGGCGCTGAGGGCCTCGGCCTGGTCGAACTCGGGGCCGGCGTCGTAGGAGTTGGTGAGGTTGAGCGTGGTGGGGTCGAGCGTGACGACGCCGGAGGTGGCGATGCACAGGATCCGGCGGTACCTTCCCCTCCACGAGTGCTTGACGACGAGGTACCGGGCGAGGTACTCGGGCTCCTCAGCGACCACGGCGGGGGCGGCGGCGGAGGCCGCGGCCGAGGTTGCCGCCTCTGCGGCGGCGTGGCGGCTGGCGAAGTCCATGGTGGCTAGGCTCGGGGCGGCATTAGGTTTCCTCCACCAGGGTAGGGAAGGGGAGGAGTGGCGCGAGTGAGTCGCCCCCAGCGCGGCTGCCGATCTCGAAGGGACACGAGATCCCCCTGCTGCTGCCGCCTCGACGGTCGCCGGAGGAGGGTGTTCGCCGGCGCTGCGGCTGGGATAATCGTTGCCGAGATTTTGTGTTGCGCGAGGGTTCGTGCTGAATGGTTGATCGATCGATCGATCGATCGGTTGGTTGTCTCCTTTTCCAAGATGTTTTATTGAAATTTTCTTTGCGTTTTCCAAGCTGTTTCTAGCTTCCGATCTCGATTTTATTAACTTCTGTGTACGTGGCCTTAATAGTGAAGGCAGCGTTCGTGGGGAGAGAGGGATCCTTCAGAAATCAGGAGGACTTGGCTTCCGTGTTTGGCTTCAGCACGAGTGAGGTTGCGTTATTTTCTTGTTAAAAAATATCTCTATATTTCTAAGGAGATCTATTTTTTGGGTTCGTCATTGACTTTAGTTCGTTATACTTCTCATTTGATGCGGAATTGGAAGCAGACGGAACTTATAAAAATTTAAAGTATCAATTCCTTACTGAGTTTTATTTGATTTCGTAAATAGTATGTAATCTCACCCGCACAAAAAATAGTAGAAAATCTCTATCTCTACTATTTCTAAAATTTCTTGGTCCGTCAATTGGAATGCTAATTGGAACCGGACAAATCAATCATATCGAAATTCTAATTGAAACCCCAATAAATTAATTGAAAATATATTTAGAACCAGAACAATGAATAATGTCTCTCATGATTAGGACATGGTCCGTACAGAAAGTGAAAGAGTATAAAGGTAGAGATATTACGTAAGTCTATTATATTACTCGTAGCAACACACTGGTATCATGCTAGTGATAATTAAAAATACATAAACATTGAATGGATTATAAAGTAACCACGCAGTACATTTATTAAAAGTTAAATTGAAGCCTCGTTACGGGAACAGTGATGGTTACATTAACATCATAGGTTTTATGTGTCAAGTGTAAATGGCCACCAAATCTACACGTATGGTTTATAGACGTTGCAATATGCACCATGCTCATTACTTTTATTTTCCACCAAGTGGTTATCCGACTATTGTAATACATTTTCGCTCTAACACTGATCCGATCTCGAACTAATTCGAATATTCTAAAATATTCATATCCGTGTATATTCGATCCGCCTCGTATGGTCGAGGATATGGAGAAGGTATTATCCGTTTTCCTCTGATCTGATCCAGGGATAAGAATGATGAGTTGAGAGTACAAATTTGATTTAGGCTATTTTAGTTGTGACTTCGATTTAGCAGATTAGAAAAAAAATATTAGGTAATATTTGACAAGCCTAAACAATAAAACAAATGTAATCTGAAGGCTTTCGTTTTCCATGCTCCAAGAGGGAATGAGATGAATTTATTTGAGTATCCGTACTCATCTTCCTCTCGCTCTAGTTTACTAGTTTACGAATTTTGGTTTATCATTTCTTGGCGGGGATTTTCTGGTTAGCCTTAATATAAATCTTTCACGTTCGGGCCTTCCAGTAGCTGAGATGGCAAATTTGTGTTGCTATCAAGGTGCCATTGTAATTTGCTGATGCTTGTGGGTCCGTCGGCTCTCCGCGCGTATTCCTTCCATCCAGAAACATGCAACTCCTGCTTCCTAAAAAATCAAACAATTTCAAATTTGATCAAATTTATATAAAGCTAATAAATATATACATGCAATGCTACGCTTGAAAAACAATATATATATTATTGCCCAAGATGCGACCCCTTCTCGAATTTCTCATGCATCGCTAAGTACCGGGTTCCATCCACTTCTCGCATGCACGAGAAATTTGAGAAGGGTTGGCGACAACCCGCCTCCAACCGCTTTGTCCACATCGAACCCCGAATCCCGTCCCTGGAGTTGGGTATTCGATTTTCTTACCTTCTTCTTTTTCTTGTTACTTTCTTTATGAAGTTACTCGTTATTTTCCTCTTTGTTCTTAGAACTAACAGAGAGTGCTCTCGATTTATGCTAAATAGAGAGGCCTCTCCGTGTAATTTTACTGGAATGCAAAATCTCGTTTATAAGGGCTGGAATTTTTAAGATGGACCTATGTATTTCAAATGCTCCCGAATCTCAACATGGGTCGTTAGCCTTGCTGTATGGCCAAAGGCCCAGCTCACGGTCTACATGCAACACAAAATTCTCCAACCTATTCATACGTGCAAGTAATACAACAAAAAATCTTAGGTGGCCTATGATTTTGAGATATGAAAATGTTCAACCTGGCTTTACTTGCTAGGCAGGCTTGGCGACTACTAGTTCAGCCACAATCCCTTTGTGCTCGTCTTCTAAAGGCAATTTATTTCCCATCAGGTGATTTCGTTAATGCAGGGTTGGGGAGCAACCCATCAAAGACATGGAGAGCAATCTGTGATGGGTTGTAGGTTCTCAAATATGGATTGATTAAAAGGATTGGTGATGGTGGAAGCACAAATATATATGGGGCTGCAACTGATTACCAGGAACAAGATTGATGCGACCTTTTATATGCATATGAACACAATCCTCCAACTCAAGTATGTGAGCTTACCAAGTTACCATACTTCAATGTCTTGGAGAATTGATATAATACAATGTTAATTCATTCAGATGGATAGTGAGGCCGTTCTACAAATCCCATTGAGTCAAAGGAAACAAGCTGATTGCTGGGCATGGTTTCATGAAAAGAGTGGCCAATTCTCTGTTCGATCAGCATACAAGATGTTGGTTCATTCTCGAAAAGTGGAATAAGATTACTTTGAGGCAAGAGCAAATTGTTCATATGCGAATTCTAGTAAAAAAGATTGGAGACGTTTGTGGGATTTAAAATACCATCCAAGATCAGACTCTTCATTTGGCGATTAGCCTTGAACTCTATTTCTACAGACTACAGCCACTGTACTTAAGAGTAGAAATATGTTAGAGTTAACCATATGCAGAATTTGTGGAGCGGATGAGGATGACTAGGTGCATGCAATTTTGTAATGCATAATGTCTAGCCGGATGTGGGCCTTGATGGATGAAGATGCTACTGAAATGAATGCATTATTATGTATTACTGATCCAAAATAGTGGATTTTTCATATATTAGATAATATACCAGAGGAAGACAGTACTAAAATATTGGTATTATGCTGAGCAATTTGGCATGCAAGAAGGAAAGCTATACATAAAGGAATTTTTGCGTTTTTAGAGATGGATTCCGCTAGAACGGGGTTTGCATAAGCTGAATGTTGATGTATCTGTTAGTTGAACAAGGGCCAAAGGAGTAGTTAGTGTGGTGTGCCAAAATGATCGAGGAGCTTTGTAGCAGCTAGTGTATTGGTATGTCCTCTTGTAAATGTTCGTATACACAAGGTATCTCCTCAACGATGTGATTAGGGATATCATGGAGAATTTAATGGAGAATTTAAGATGCTCCTACATGATGATGAGACATAGTTTTTGATTATGCGCAGTTTGTGCATGGAGGTAGGGATGTTAACATGGAGGCGCGTAATCTAGCTAAGGTAGTTTGTACTTGTAAGGATGGACGGCATGTATGATTAGCTTCACCTCCTGATTTTCTGGATGTAAACGTTGCTATCATTGATATATAAATCCCTATTTTCCTCTAAAAAATTTATACTTGCAAGTATTATTTCGCCGTGCATCAAGACTCAAGATAAGTAAAGAAAAGGAAATTTGTATATACACATCTGGTGCAAACCAGAACTCTCCAACCTATTTATTTACACTGCAAAAATTCATCAGCGTGAAGTGACAAGAAGAACTAAAGTAGTAGAAAAAAGAATAACAAGGATTTCATGCAATAGAATAAGTGATCACTAACTAAATTTCCTAGCAGAAAAAAATGTGAACAAGGAGATGTATATCTCAGCTAGCTAGTGTCACATCCATCGCATCATCGATCGATGTGGCATGCCGCATGCGTCATCATGATTCATCCTCATCCTCCTGTCTTGGTTTCTCCACACGTTCACGCCCAAGTAATTATGAATCATGACGAGATAAAAGATCAAGCAAAAGATCAACCTCCGGTTATTGCACTTGCACATGGCATGGCAACGGCTCACGCATCGCTGCATCATCGCCTGATTGACTGACTGATTGATGCACGGACTAGCTAGATCGAGCCTGCCTAATTATAGTCCGGAAATGTCCGCATCGCCTCCACCATGGACGGGGCGAACACGGCCCCACCGTTGCCGGCGGCGCTGTTCACGCTCGCCGCCATCACCGGGCGGAGCGCCGTGGCGTCGACCGGCGGGAACTGGCCGTAGAGCCCCCTCGGCGCGTAGAGCTGGTGCAGGTCTGACGCGTCGGGCGCGAACAGCGGGATGTCGGGCGCCATGAAGTGCGCGTCCAGCGGCGGGGCCGGCGGTGGCATCAGCTGCGAGTCCGCGTAGGGCGGCGGCGGCCCCGCGGCGTGGGCGTTGGCGCAGCTCTCGGACGAGGAGGAGGAGGACTCGTCCTGCGCGGCAGCGGCGGCGACCGGGCCCGCGTTGGCGCGCGCCGCCGGGGGCGCGCCGCCGCGGGCGGGACCGGGGCTGTCGAGGCCGGTGAGCTTCTGCACGATGGACATGAAGTCGCGCGGGTTGGTGCGGATGACCTTGGGCGACTGCGTGTAGATGATCACCGGCTGCTGCCGCTGCCTCTGCCTCGGCGCTGGCGCCGGGGGCGGCCGGTGGCTGGTGCTGGTGATGGCGGCGGACGACGACACGGAGGAGTTGGTGGAGGACGAGGAGGGCGGCGAGGTGGCCTTGTGTATGCTGTGGGAGTCTCTGTGGACCTTGAAGGCGGCGGCGTGCCGCGCCCCGCCGGGCTGCCGCGGCGATGTGGGGCTCATGGGCAGTCGGCCAGTGGGTGGCTGGCGATGGGTGTGCCTGCCGGGCCTGGACGGGGGAGAGGGGGGATCGTGGGAGTGCGCGTATAAATAGCAGAGCCCGGATGGGGACGCGGAGGCGCAGCGCATGCCGGGATATTTCTCGGCCTGGCAGGTGGTTTAGCGGCCGGGCGCGCGCGAGAGGATGGTGGCGGGAAGGAAGCTAGTCCGCCCTGCTAGCTAGCAGCCCGATCGAGAGGGTGGCAGTTACTGCTACAAGTAGCCTTGAGCCTACCCGTTTCGTGCATGCAGCAACAACCACTCCTGTGCTCCGATCGGTGGGCCCAGCGCTCAGCCCGATGCCACACTCCTTTTTTTTATCACAACATATCTGTATTCAAATTACGGGAAACGTACAAAGACCAGACCAAGTACAGGTACATCGTACAAGAATTCAGAGGACAGCTGCCCCACCCATCTTACACAAAAGGCCCCAAGAAAAAGAAAATTACAACTAAGTCCCCGGGCCCATTGTAGACCGAAAGCTCCAGAAAACCCCGCCGCCGGGTATCGCCGGCTCCGGCCACCACCACCCACCTGCAGAGCAAAGGGAGCCCCAACGCACAAACACTTTGAAATCGAGCAACAGAAGAAGAGGCCATCGCCGAGAAGTCCATCGGCCGGGGCCACGCCCCAAGCCCCCTCGCTCTTGGATCGGAACTCGCCGCCGCCGACGAACGCCGCTGTGGGAACCTCAAGCCCGAAACCACCACCCAGCTTGCCGAAGCCCAACAGCCACCTTCGTACCTTCAGAACAGAAGGCCAGCGACCCCTTCTCCTCTCGGAGACAGCGAGCCACCAGCGGACATCTAACCAATCCGCCGCCACCGGCCAAGAAGCCGACGACCGGAACATGAGGACGCCGGGACTAGCACCGCCAGCACCGAATCCAAGAGACCCCCTTACACAAAGAGACCCAAAAGAGACGAACCTCCCAGATCCGCCACCGAAAGTGACGCCGGAGCCGCCGCCAAGAACGTCGATGCGCAGGAGGGGGATTATTGGCCGGCACGACAACCGATTTGCCGCCGGCAAACTAAGCTCCGCCGCCATATCTGACGACGAGCTAAACCTAGGCGAAACTAGAAACCTAGCTACTCTATACACTGATAGGCCGTCAGAGGCCAGCCCGCCCTCCTCCCCCAACGCCGGCGAGGGCGTCAGAGGATTTGGGCCGGCCAGATTGACGCCTGAGGCGAGCTCGCCCTCTTTTCGCCTCTGCCGCAACTGTAGCAGGGGAGAAGAGTCGAGAGACTGGGCCCGATGCCACACTCCTGACTCCTCCCGTAGTCCCAGACTCCCAGTCCCAGGGGCCAGGGCCAGGGGAACGTCTCCCTCCAGTCGTCCACACGTGCCGCGCCACCGGCGGCGTCCCTGGCCTGACGTCGCACGCGCATAGGATCCGAGCCTCTGCCGTGACGCTTTTCGCGCAACCGGAGCTCCAGAACATCAGCTGCCAGGCTCACCCCACCCAGCACCCGCCACGAGCCCACGACGAGTCGACGAGCCTTCTCTCATCGTCCTCAGCCAGGAGCCCTACCGGCTACCGGTGGCTTCGGTAGAGGGGCGGCGTGCCAGCCGCCACCGGGGGCGAGGCGGAGCGTCTCGAAGCTGCAGATTCCGTCGAAGAGGACCGCCGCGGGCACCATGGGAAGCATGGCGGGCGCATCCCTGTGTCCGCCGTCCGCCGTCCGCCGAACTTGCGCGACGCCTCAAATTTCGCGCTTCCGGCCATCCCGGTCCATCACGCGAATGCTGATTTATGTGTGGTGGCTGGATTCTTAGCTCTCAGGGTCGGGTAGCTGCGGGTAGAGTATATACTCGTCCGCGACAATACCCGAAACTATAAGGAATATCCGTACCCGTGGAGTCTAGCGGGTAAAATTTTATACCCGTACCCACTGGGTGTGGGTCGGGTTTCGGGTTCGGGTATATTAATGTTAGCATAAATTACTTATCATTTGGTCGTATAGACTAGCACATTTTGAATTCATCGCCCATATAAATGAATGCAAAGCATTAGTAAAATAGACAACTAAACGAATCATCTTGCACCATATTTTTTTCTTATCTTCAGAATTAGTAAATGCGTTCAATTCTGGTTAAGTATTTCATCTAAAAAATGTAACAATGATCATACACTTCACTACAAATAATAAGCAAAAATATCAATGCCATTTTCAACTCTATTAGTTCACACAATCCCATTATCCGTCTATGTAATTTATACAAACCCAAGAAAATAAGACATAAAATTTGTGAATGATATGAATTTACTAGATTATTTTTTATTTTGGGTATCCATTGGGTACCCGCGGTTAAAATTCTATACCCATACCCATACCCACAGGTAAAATTTTATACCTATACCCTCACCCGTCCCTACCGATCGGTGTGATTCCTCGGTTCTTTCTAAAATTTAGTTTCCAGAAAACAAGATCTGATCGGTTCTTTCTTGATGTAGGAACCAACAAATTTTGGTTTCGGTTTTTTTGTTCGGTTTCTGTTCTAACCATGGGAACCTAAAATTTTCAGGAAGCAAAAAGAGCACCTCATTCACTAGCAAATTTGAGGAGCATTTCAACTGAAATTTCATGAGTAAACAGGGACAATTCAAACAACATGAGCATTTCAGCTTGACGTTGTTGTTCTCGTCCTGCTTTGGCCTCGTCATTGACCTCGAAGATCTTGCGGCCGATGAACCTCTTGATGGAGAAAAAGGTGTTCACGAGGTTGATGATGGCATGGCGCTTGGCGATCTGACCAACGAGGGAGGGCTTGCGGCCCTCCATGGAGGCGACGATAGAGTCGGTGGTGCCCAGGTCAATCCCCACCATCTTCTCGTAAGCGACCCGTAGCGCGGCGCCCGTGCAAGCCCCAAGGGCTATCACACGCATCTGCACTGCCGCCAGCCGGTGGCCCATGAAGAGGGAGTTGGGTCCCTAGGGCCCGCTGCTGCTCCTCCGTCGGGAGAAGAAGGGAGAGGCGCCACCCGCGACTGCCGCGCCGACCAGGGAGCAGGTCAAGGAGGCCATGGTGCGCGCCAACGAGGGCCAGGGGCGAGGGTTTGGGCAACAACGGCTGGCAGGTGAGCGGAGTGGGCGCTGGGCGTGGGCGGCGATGGTGGGTGATGGCCTAGAGGCTAGAGCTGGTGGCGGTAGGGCCGGGGGCACGGGCGATGGGCATGGGTAGCGGCGGGCACTAGGCTATCCGTGGGTGCGGATGCTAAGCGGCCACAGGCCAGCGGTCGACAAGGCAAATCAGCAAGTGACTCAACTTGAATACAAGCTGAAAACAATCTGAATTTAAGCTTTGATACCACTCTGTTGGGATAAATGCACTAACAAATGCACTACTTAATCCCTAATCTTATGATGACCATTGAGAAGAACATCTACCAACAGATATACAGCGAAATAATATCGACCACATGCACAAGAGACACAACAATTTACGTGGGAAAACCTCCTCAGGGTGAGGAGTAAAAACCCACAGGACCAATCGGTCCACTCCAAGCTTCCACTATAATAAACAAATGGTTACAAGGAGTCTTCTCTAGGACCTCTAGAGGATTACACCAGCAGCAACACATTCACCATGATACACTTGGCATCAACAATAACAACAACCACAACTTTCTAGCAAGAGGTATGGCCACTGTCAACAGAGAAGCCACAGATTCTGCCCCCTTTGGTAATCAGTTCATATCTCACAAACCACAGCTCCACTATACACAAATTTTGGTAGGCAAGTATTTCTACGAGTCCTCTGACTACTGACAAAATTTCAAATCAATTGGACACCGTTTTGACCACCCAAACAAATCATCTATCAAAACTGCTCTGTGCTGAAACTGCTGTCACCCGAACTAACAAAACCCCTATCAAATCTGATGCTCTACTAAACCAATCCTCAAACCAACTGACCAGATAGAAGTACTCCAAGTGTAGAACGAGCTCACCAAGTTTGGCGCAAATCCAAGCACGTTTGAGCCTTCAATCACTGGCTTGAAGCAGATCGATTCACAGCCACCAAATCTGGACAGATTTGCTTCTCCTTCTTCTTCCTCTCTTCTCTCTAGTTGTGTTGTGTGTGTTCTGCTCCTCCTTCTACAAAAGTGACGGCCAGCACTTAGTAAAGATGAGGGTAGGGTTTCCTTGCTTGCCACTTCCTCTCAAGTAGCAATCTCAACCATTGATTCAAGCATCACATCAATGGTGCACAAGCACTTGGGCTTGTGGGCTGTCTTCGTGAGTTTGCTGGGCTCTACATCATCCTCATGTGGAGGGATAGCCCAACATATAGGTGGCACCGAATGATTTTAGTCGTACAATTACAAGAAGGTTGTTTGAATAGTGGACGATGCAGGCGTTCGAACGATCAGATCGGACGTCTTATTCTTAGCATTGTTGTTTTTTCTTAAGGCAAGATTCTGTTCATTATTTTCTTGCTTATTTTTTTCAAAAAATTGTCAGACTTTGCTTTTTGAAGTGCAAGACCGGGACTCGGTTTCTCTGTCAGATTCGGTTCCCAGCTCCATCTATATATATATTGATCGTAGCAAACGATTAGGCACCTCATCTCCCACAGCCCTATCGTTTCGGTTCTCGAGGCACCGTGCCCACCCGTCTACCAGCAGCACCGATGGCGATCACGCCGCCGTACTGCATTGACAACGAGGAGCTGATGTCACTCAAGTCGCTGCTGGAGGAAGACGCTGCCACCGCCGCTGCGGATCGAGACATAGAGCAGATGACGAGGAGCTACCTGTCCATGCCACCTGCTGGCGAAGTTGCAGGACGTGGAGGTCCTCCCTCCTGAGGCGGTGGCGTGGGCGATGGGTGTGGAGGCCACTGCCGCGCAGATGGAGCAGATGATGGGAGCGCTCGTGGAGGACATCCGGCGGGGCATGTCGGTGTTGGCCCTGCGGCCGGGCGAGGATGCCGCAGTGGAGGCTCTGCGAAAGCAGGCCGCGCTGGCGGAGGCACGGCGCGCCAATGACGAGGAGCTCCTGGCCGCCACGCGCCACCTGTAGGAGAAGGACCTACAGAGGCTGGCGGTGGCGGAGCACCTCGTCGACCCGGCGCGCGTGGAGGTGGTGTGGTGCATGGGCGAGGTCCTGGATTCAGATCTGGCAGACGGGATCGGCCCGATGCCGGAGGAGGTGGCTGCGGCGGCCGTGCTGGAGAGCGCGGTCATGGACACCGGCATGCACGAAAGGATGGTCACCTTTGCCGGACGGTTCAGGCGTGGTGCGTCAGCGTTCGCGGCGAGGCCAGGCGAGGAGGCACTCATCGGCGCGCTGGAGAGGCAGGCCGCCAAAGCGGACACGGTGTGCGCCACGGTCAGGCGTTCATGGACACCATGCGCCTTTACTAGGACGCCGGCAGCACGCAACCTGCGAAGGCAGAGGTGGAGAACGATGATGGATGCCAAGATATGATTATGTGATCGATCCATCGATCTTGCTCGCTCTTAATTTATCGGGTGTGTCTCCATGTCAATCGATTGAAATTTAACTAACTATCAATCACCTACCCAAGCCACTGGATCGTCAGCCAATCGTTCTGCCTACTGCCCATCTATATTGTTTTGTTATTTGGGGTGTTATCGAGCCTGCTCTAAAATGTAGAGCGCCCGTTAAGAGGCATGCAGCCATTTCGGGCATGCTTGTTGTTTACAACCCGTTAGCATTTATGAATCTATGTTTTTTCTGTTGATGGCCTGCTAAGAGTAGGTACAATAAGTGTTTATTAGCCCAGCCATGTGAGCAACGCTCCTATGTGGATGAGAGAGAAATAATGTGTGAGAGTGTCATGGTCTCTTATGTAAGAGACCCGGCGCGAGAAACAAAGAACAAGAGTCAATTTTAGAGCCCAACCTGTCTCTTGCGCATATATTTCATGAGCTTTCATTTATTTTTGTATGTAAAAATTTGATGTTCCTATACACCACAAGAGACAATATACACCCTCAGCCGGACGACTCTTCCTCCGGCAGTGCTTCCTCTGTGGGCAACCTCGACGACTTCTAGGCATCTTAGGATAGTCCTAGATAGCATGTGATCTTCCTTGTTGTAGTATATGTAAATAAGTAAGGAGATGTTGTAAAATAGCACTAGGAAGGAGTACCACTTGTTGTAGCATATGTGGTAAGAAAGTGTGATGCTAGGTTTGTACTATAAAGACTACCTTGGATGTAATATAAATAATGACTACCAGTTTGGAAATCAAGACTTTTCTGCTTACCGAAGTGAGAGAGTATGAAGTTATCTAACAGCTGACCAAATTTTGAGCTATGTTGGTTGAACAAATATGTGTTATGCATATTGTGTTACACCGCATCTTGTTAAACTCTGCTGATTTTGTTTTGATATCCAATGTATGATCATTGCACATACTATTGATTTTGGGAGCAAGAAAAATATATCTAATGGATGTCTTCTATAATTACAGATGGTTGGTCATACCCATGGATCGCCTGAAGGCTTCGGCCCTGAAAATGGCAGTGGATCTCAGCATCCACCGCAACCACCGCCGAATCTGGCCGAGCTAATGGCCATGCAAACCGAATTGCTCCGTCAGCTGGTGCAAGGGCAGCAGAATCCGCCACGCCAGCAGCATGGAGGACGTGATGCACAACCAGCGGGTTACCAAGAATTCTTTGGTACCCAACCTCCGCTGTTCAGCCGAACTGATGAACCTTTGGACGCTGATGCTTGGCTCCGTACTATTGAGTCCAAGTTTGCCTTGCTAGCAGTACCTTGTGCTGATGCGAACAAGGCACAGTTTGCCACCCAACAGCTTTGTGGCACCGCTCGTATTTGTTGGGATCACTATTGTGCTATACAGCCTGTTGGACATGTTATCTCTTGGGAGGAATTCCGGAATGCTTTTTGGACACATCATATTCCTCAGGGATTGATTGAGAGAAAGTTGAATGAATTCTTGGCTTTGAATCAAGGAACCCGCACTGTTCTTCAGTATGCACAGGCCTTCAATCATTTGTGCCAGTACGCAGGCCATCATGCGGATACTGACGCCAAGAAGAGTGACCGTTTTCATCGTGGCCTCAACACCAAGCTCAAGGAACACCTGAACCTTGTTCAGCCAAATACTTATAATGAGCTAGTCAATATGGCCATTACTCAAGAAGATTGCATCGCAGCATACCGCGCCGAGAAGAAGCGAAAGGCACCAATAGGACCCTCAAGTGCTCAGCCACCGAGGTATCGTCTGGTGCAGAATACTCCACCAAGACCTCCACAGAGAAATGCCCCAACGAGCAGATTTGTTGTTAGGCCGCCTCAGCAACCGGGAGGATTCAGACCTCCAGTTTTTCAGCAGCCGCAGCAGTTTGTTCCAAGGCCAAATGCCCCACAGTTCAATCGTGGGAACGGTAACAATCAATGCTTTAATTGCGGCAGTACTTCCCATTTCGCCAGGAATTGCCCGCAACCCAAGAAGTCTTATCCAGGGAAGAACTCCAATAAGAACAACAAGGGCAAGGGCAAGAAGCAAATGGTGCAAGTCCGACAAGGGCGAGTTAATTTCACTACTCTTGCAGAGCTTCCCGAAGGAGCACCAGTCATGTCGGGTACTTTCTCTATTCACAATAAACCCACAGTCATATTGTTTGATTCTGGTGCAACTCATAGTTTTATAAGTGCCAAATTTGGAGCAAGAATAGGATTGGATTTTCGTCATACTAATGGATCTTTCATGATAGCAACCCCTGGTGGGAAGATAGCTTCCAATCAAATTATTAGACATGTGCCAATTAAGTTGGGTAGTAAATTGATAAAGACAGATTTGATCTTACTGAACTTAGAAGGCATGGATGTTATTCTGGGCATGGATTGGATGACTAGACATAAAGTACTGTTAGATATCTCTTCCCGAGCTATCGAGATAGATTCACCATATCAAGGAGCCACCATACTCTATCTGCCACAACGAGAGTGCTTCAACTCTTGTGCCTATGCCATAAAAAAAGTTAAGATTGAAGATATTCCTGTTGTGTGTGAGTATGCGGATGTATTTCCTGATGATTTACCTGGAATGCCCCCTAATAGAGATATCGAGTTCGTTATCGAGCTTCAACCCGGTACCGCCCCTATTTCTAAGAGGTCGTACCGAATGCCTCCAAATGAGTTGGCAGAATTGAAAATCCAACTTCAAGACCTTCTTGACAAGGGTTTTATTCGTCCAAGTGCTTCACCATGGGGATGTCCAGCTCTGTTTGTGAAGAAGAAGGACAACAGTTTGAGGCTATGTGTTGATTATCGACCACTCAATGCGGTCACTATTAAAAACAAGTATCCTCTTCCCCGCATTGATATCCTGTTTGATCAGTTAGCCGGAGCCAAGGTTTTCTCTAAGATCGATCTTCGTTCTGGCTACCATCAAATAAAAATCAAGCCTTGTGACATTCCAAAAACAGCTTTCTCGACCAGATATGGACTCTATGAGTATCTGGTTATGTCTTTTGGTTTTACCAATGCCCCGGCATATTTTATGTACCTGATGAATTCAGTCTTCATGCCGGAGCTTGATAAATTTGTTGTGGTGTTCATCGATGACATTTTGATCTACTCCAAGAATGAAGAAGATCATGCTCAGCATTTACGCATCGTTCTTCAACGATTACGAGATCATCATCTTTATGCCAAATTCTCCAAATGTGAATTTTGGCTGGATAGTGTGAAATTTTTAGGTCATACTATCTCCAGTGAAGGTATATCGGTTGATCCAACTAAAATGCAAGAAGTGATGGATTGGGAACCTCCTACTTCAGTTCATCAAATTCGCAGTTTTCTTGGTTTAGCTGGATACTATCGTCAATTCAATCATCATTTCTCTAGAATAGCCAAACCTATGACGGAGTTATTAAAGAAAGGAGTGAAATTTGTTTGGGATGATAAATGTGAAGAAGCCTTTCAAACTCTCAAAGCACGATTGACTACTGCTCCAGTGTTGGCTACACCGGACAGTACCAAATCTTTTGATGTCTATTGTGATGCTTCTGGTACGGGACTTGGTTGTGTATTTATGCAAGACAACCGGGTGATCGCGTATGCATGAAGAGCTCTCCGAAATCATGAGAAGAACTATCCAACACATGATCTGGAGTTAGCAGCTGTCATTCATGCTCTTAAGCTCTGGAGACATCATCTTATGGGAACTCATTGTAATATTTACACTGACCATAAGAGTCTCAAGTATATCTTCACCCAAACTGATCTCAACATGAGACAGAGACGCTGGTAAGCCTAGTAGCCGATTGGACCGGGGAGTGGATATACCTATCACTCTCTCTTTAGAGATAGGTTTTTTTATGTTGAGATCAGCTTGGGTGAAGATATATTTAAGGCTCTTATGGTCAGTGTCAATGTTACAGTGAGTTCCCATAAGATGATGTCTCCAAAGCTTGAGAGCGTGTATAACAGCTGCTAACTCCAGATCATGTGTTGGATAATTCTTCTCAAGATTCTGGAGAGCTCTTGATGCATAAGCAATAACTCGGTTGTCTTGCTTAAGCACACAACCAAGTCCCGTACCAGAAGCATCACAATAGACATCAAAAGGCTTGGTACTGTCCGGTGTAGCCAACACTGGAGCAGTAGTCAATCGTGCTTTGAGAGTTTGAAAGGCTTCTTCACATTTATCATCCCAAACAAACTTCACTCCCTTCTTTAATAACTCCGTCAAAGGCTTGGCTATTCTGGAGAAATCAGGAATGAATCGACGATAGTATCCAGCTAAACCAAGAAAACTACGAATTTGATGAACTGAAGTAGGAGATTCCCAATCCATCACTTCTTGTACTTTAGTTGGATCAACTGATATACCATCACTGGAGATAGTATGGCCTAAGAATTTCACACTATCCAGCCAAAATTCACACTTGGAGAATTTGGCATAAAGATGATGATCTCGTAATCGCTGTAGAACGATACGTAAATGCTGCTCGTGCTCTTCTTCATTCTTGGAGTAGATCAAAATATCGTCAATGAATACCACGACGGATTTATCCAGCTCCGGCATGAAGACTAAATTCATCAAGTACATAAAATATGTTGGGGCATTGGTAAGACCAAAAGACATAACCAGATACTCATAGAGTCCATATCTGGTCGAGAAAGCAGTCTTTGGAATATCACAAGGCTTGATCTTTATTTGATGGTAGCCAGAACGAAGGTCAATTTTAGAGAATACCTTGGCTCCAGCTAACTGGTCAAACAGGATATCAATGCGGGGAAGAGGATACTTATTTTTAATAGTGACCGCATTGATTGGTCGATAGTCAACACATAGCCTCAAACTGTTGTCCTTCTTCTTCATAAATAGAGCTGGACATCCCCAGGGTGAAGAACTTGGACGTATAAAACCTTTGTCAAGAAGGTCTTGAAGTTGGATTTTCAATTCTGCCAACTCATTTGGAGGCATTCGGTATGACCTCTTAGAAATAGGGGCGGTACCGGGTTGAAGCTCAATAACGAACTCGATATCTCTATCAGGGGGCATTCCAGTAAATCCTCTGGAAATACATCCACATACTCACACACAACAGGAATATCTTCAATTTTAATTTCTTTTGTGGTATAGGCACAAGAGTTGAAGCACTCTCGTTGTGGCAGATAGAGTATGGTGGCTCCTTGATATGGTGAATCTATCTCGATAGCTCGGGAAGAGATATATAACAGTACTTTATGTTTAGTCATCCAATCTATGCCCAAAATAACATCCATGCCTTCTAATTTCAACAAGATCAAATTTGTCCTTATCAATTTGCTACCCAACTTAATTGGTACAAGCCTAATGATTTGATTGGAAGCTATCTTCCCACCAGGAGTTGCTATCATGTACGATTTCTTGGTATGCCAATAATCCAATCCTAACCTTGCTCCAAATTTGGCACTTATAAAACTATGAGTTGCACCAGAATCAAATAGTATAACTGCGGGTTTATTGTGGATAGAGAAAGTACCCGACATGACTGGTGCTCCTTCGGGAAGCTCTGCAAGAGTAGTGAAATTAATTCGCCCCTGTTGGACTTGCACCGCTTGCCTTTTGCCCTTGCCCTTGTTGTTGTTCTGGTTGGGGTTCTGCCCTGGATAATTCTTTCTGGGCTGCGGACAATTCTTGGCAAAGTGGGAAGTACTGCCGCAGTTGAAGCATCGATTATCACCATTCCCACGATTGAACTGTGGGGCATTCGGCCTTTGGCCAGATTGCTGCTGTTGCTGCTGCTGAGGCACTGGAGGTCTGAATCCTCCTTGCTGCTGAGACGGCCTAAAAACAAACCTGCCCGTTTGGGCATTTCTCTGTGGAGGTCTAGGTGGAGTGTTCTGCACCAGACGATACCTCGGTGGCTGAGCACTCGAGGGTCCTGTTGGTGCCTTTCGCTTCTTCTCGGCGCGATGTGCTGTGATACAATCTTCTTGAGTAATGGCCATATTGACTAGCTCATTATAAGTATTTGGCTGAACCAGGTTCAGGCGTTCCTTGAGCTTGGTGTTAAGGCCACGACGAAAACGATCGCGCTTCTTGGCGTCAGTATCCGCATGATGGCCCGCGTACTGGCACAGATGATTGAAGGTCTGTGTATACTGAAGAACAGTGCGGGTTCCTTGATTCAAAGCAAAGAACTCATTCAACTTTCTTTCAATCAATCCATCAGGAATATGATGTGTCCGAAAAGCATTCCGGAATTCCTCCCAAGAGATAACATGTCCAACAGGCTGCATAGCACAATAGTGATCCCACCAAATACGAGCGGTGCCACGAAGCTGTTGGGCGGCAAACTGTGCCTTGTTCGCATTAGCACAAGGTATTGCTAGCAAGGCAAACATGGACTCAAGAGTACGGAGCCAAGCATCAGCGTCCAAAGGTTCATCCGTTCGGCTGAACAACGGAGGTTGGGTACCAAAGAATTACTGGTAACCCGCGGGTTGTGCATCCCGTCCTCCATGCTGCTGGCATGGCTGATTCTACTGCCCTTGGACCAGCTGGCGAAGCAATTCAGTTTGCATGGCCATTAACTCGGCCAGATTTGACGGGGGTGGCGGTGGCTGCTGAGATCCACTGCCAGCTTCACGACCGAAGCCATCAGGCGTTCCACGAGTATGACCAACCATCAGTAATTATGGAAGACATCCATTAGATACATTTTTCTTGATCCCACAATCAATGGTACTGGTTCATCATTTGAGATTCTAAGGAATGAAAAGATCATCAAGACATCAAGATGGAACTAAGGATAAAGACATGACTCAATCTCCCTCTCTCAAACCATAGACTTTCTTGGGTTTAATCTAAGTGCTCTAATAACATGCTCCCCAAACCAAGTTTTCATTCAACTTGTTGTTTAACCACACTAAAACATATTCATGAAAACAAACTCTAGAGATTCCTCAAGAAGACTCATGTAACATTTTCCAATTCTAGGAATCAAAGCAAACATCAACCAAATATGCATGCACATCCTGTTCGTTCCTCACAAGATAAACAATTGCCAACTATTGTTGGGCTTACGTGGTTAGCACGGTGGCATAACAAAGATACGGCTCTCCCTATATAGCTAGTCGATAAATTCTAACCGTTCTTAACTTATCGAATCACGGTTAGTGTACCTGCAGAAGATTTATAGAACATAGATATATATCGATTGAACCTTTCATGCCAGCACTCATGAAAGCGTTCCCATACATTACCGCTCACTATAGAAGCGGCAGCCATACAATTTCCGCCGTATGGCCAACGTTAACATACGCCACTGAGATAGCGTATTCACGAGTCCCTTTACTCCCAATATAATTGACCGAGATCGATATATTGGCAGCAGCTCAAGTAGGTCACTGCTTGAGCGCAGCGTTCGGTTCGCATCGCCGACGGGAAGGTCAGACTCCCTCAGCTGACTAAGTACACTTTACTTCCAATATAGTCAACTAATAGTTGGTATATTGGGAGTACCTCAAGTAAGCCACTGCTTGAGGGTAGCGTTCGGCTCGTATCACCGACGGGAAGGTCAGACTCCCTCTGCTGACTGAGGATCCTTACCTTCTTACCTTAACGTAGATGCGTCGTTACAAAAATTAAGGGTTGCTTGTGAGTATGGTTTGACAAAAATGTGAAGTGCTGGAAGTCAGATAACATAAACCATACATAGATAGCCACCTAGTAATTCCCGTAAATTCCCTAGGACTTTACGTTCTATGCAGAACCCTTAACGAAACTACGTTGGTTTCAAAAATACCTTGTTGGTCAAATTTATATACGGAAATCGATTTTTAAGGTTCCAACACCTCTGGTGTACGCTTGCAGCTCTGATACCAGCTGTGGCAGAACCACCTTAATTATCCTGGCTCAAGTGCGCAGGCCATCACCATAAAGGCAACACCGGCTCAAACGCACTTCAAACGGAACAATTCTTGGTCTGTCAGGTAACGTCCCGATACAACCACCGGTTCTCGGATCGAACAAGCATACCCCGCACGAAGGCGAGTCTAGAGATATTATAACCACGTGTTTTACAACACAAGCTCAGTAGTGATTACAAATAGTTCAAGACATTATTACAAAACCAAACTTAGTAAAACAGTTATACAAACCATAACTTTAAGTTCAGAGTTTGAAAAGCAGCGGAAAGAGAAAACGACGGCTACAACACGTCGCAAAGTTATACCAAGCTAGCCCAAGCAAGGTATCACTCGTCAGGGTCATTGCCGGCCGAAGACGAATCCCACTCTAAGGACCAGCTAGGAGGCAAAGAGCAGGGCCAAGACAGACTAGCGACCTGGTCCTCAAAACTCATACCTGAAAAAGGGTTTCAACAGCAAGGCTGAGTATTCTAATACTCAGCAAGACTTAACCGTCAACGGGTATACATAGCCACCTAACTAGACTATGCAGGGTTCTGTGAGGCTCTGGTTTTCCTTTTGCTAAAAAGCAATAAAGAGTAGGTCCTTACTTTCAAATTTTAGCTTCCCAGATTCTAGTTGATTAACCATTCTATGTAAGCAACTACTATTCGACCATGGTAAGTCTTTAAGGAAACATCAAGATTTATCATAATAATGTTGCTCTTGTTACTCTGTGTGGCAAAGAGATCAAGCAGTCCCAAACTGTGGGAAGCAGAAGATTCGAATCGAATTTGTTAACCTAGCCAGGCAGACCTAACACACATGTTTGGAACACCGTCGGGTCGTTCCCAAACAACCGTTTACCTTTCTTTCCGGCTTGTGGATAGGGTCACTCTCCCCGACTACAGGGCTCCAAGGTCCAACCTCGTCCCTAGTAGTCGCGGTGTTGATCAGCAATAACATAAAAAAAACCTATCTCTAAAGAGAGAGTGATAGGTATATCCACTCCCCGGTCCAATCGGCTACTAGGCTTACCGCGTACCATATTTACGGCATGTGGCTAGTACGTTCAAAAACTTAACCAGCACTACCACACACCGCGACCTTAGCAAGTTCATCAACACAGATGGGGTCTCACACAAGGTCATGATATCGAACACGACCCCGTCCGTCGTCCTTATATTGATGGCAGAAAGTAAACACGCAATTCCTATAGAGCTCGCGAGTGACAGGCAATCACTCGACTTTTACCGGTCCTATAAGCTTAGCAATTATTCGAACTCAGGTCTAGTGTTTAGTACATAGGTTCCTAGGATCATGCATCTAAGGTTTCAATTCAAATCCTAAGAACTGTAAATGCACAAGTAAGTAAAACAATAAATGGTAATAATTTGAAATATAGGTTATGTCCGGGGCTTGCTTTCTCGGTAGTCGCTAACTATTTCAACCTGGGGCTCTTCCGAACTTTGGTCCGGGTCTTCAGTCAATAAAGCAGCGTGCACTTGGGCTTCGTGATCACCTCCTTCGGACTCCGGGACCAGCTCGTATGTTCCGTCCGATAGAACAGTCGTATCTATATGTGATGCAGAAGATGAAATTATAAACACGCTCATGTCATGGTAAAGTTGTAGTCTACAAATAGCAACACAACTTAGTATATGGGCAATCATTTATAGAGTAGATAACTAACTTTTCTAACTACACAAGGCATCATGATCAACAGCACAAAAGAAACTTACTAACTTTATAAACAAGTTGTAGTTGATTCCCATAGCAAGCAAATCATGGTTTGCTAATAATTAAACAACTCAGTACACATTCAGTAGTAAAATTCAGCAAAACTCACACCCAACAGAAGGTAAACAAAGTAATCTATCCTGCAAATTTCATACCAAAACATGCAGCCATTTATTCAGGAAAAAATCATTTATTCAGACAACTCCTAGAACAAAATTGAATTATACAGGTTAGACCAGAGCAACCTAGAAGCTAGAAATTTAACAGGAGGTCGACACAGAGCTAGCTTAGCCACTGTAAATTTTTCAAGATTTCATCTACAAATAATTTATTCTGAGAAAATAAACAAAACTGACAGCAAACTAACAAGATTCATTTGTAGCTTCTGTTCTAGTCAAGAACTAGTGCTCAAATTTTACAGACAGTAACATATGACTAAAACAAGGCTCTACAAAAATTACCAGGATTTTATAATCAAGGAAACAATTTAACATGATTAAAGCTCACTTAACAAGTATTAAAATCAAAGAAATAGCTAAACAGAAGAAATGACCACAAAATTTTTATAGAAACACTAGAGTCACATGAACATCTCACCATAAAAATTTCACAGCAAGATATGTTTTCAAACACCAGTTAAGGAAAAGATAAATACAACTAGCATTTAAGCACTAGTAACACAAATCTATTTTTACAGAAAAAACTCTCAACTAACACCCAACATATTATGAGTCTACTGCAAATATATCTTCAAGAGGATTCCAAAACATCAAGATTTATATTTTTCTGATTTTTATATGAATTTCTATGGAATTTCAAAGTTTACAGCAAAAATAACAAAGAAGTCCCTGCTGACACTATTAAGATAACCCCCTAGGATTCTTTGAATTCTAACAGAGAGGTCCTTGGGCGTGGTCAGAGAAGGGGCGCGGGTTTGACCGGCCAAATCCGGCGACGGTGATCGCCGGCGGCGAGGGTGGAGAGGCGTGGGAGCGAGAGGAAGTCAAGGCGCACCTCTGGGTGGTTTGGGAGGTCGAGGGGGGGTCGGAGCTAGGGTGTTGATGGCGAGCTGCGGCTGTGAAGCTCGGGACACGGCGGCGGGGTGGCTCCGGCGGGTTCTGGGCATGGAGGAGGGGTGGGTGAGCTGCGCAAGGTCGAGGCGCAACTGATGGAGGGGTCAGCGTGGGCGGAGAGGCTGCGGAGAGGCGGGTTCACGGCGGCGTCGAGCTCGCCGGCGTTCAGGCGGAGCAGCGGCGGCGTTCTGGGGTTGGGGAAATGGTGAAAAGACGAGGGGAACGTGTTGTGGTGCTTCTTTTAGTGCTGGTGCGCATGAGAGATCGAGAGTCGAGGCTCTATCTTGGCCGGGCCACGGCGACGGTGAGGTGGCGGCCGGCAGTGGTTTTCTGGGCGCGTGGCAAGGCGATCGAGGCATTGGCGCGACGCGTGGGCGTCCACAGCAAGCAGGAGGTGGCTCGGGGGCCCTCCTTCGGCGACGGGCAGCGTGGTTCAGCGGCGCTGAACAACAGCGGCGGGAAGCAGGGGAGCAGGCAGGAGGAAGGAGAAGAGGACCGGTTCACAAATTCAGAAAATTTTAGGGACCCAGCAATAACTTTTAATCTAGTGCACAGATGGAAAAGTTCCCAACATGAAAGTTGCTCAATTTTTCAAGATCTACAACTTTGATGTTGTGCAAAAATTGATTTGACAAAAGATTGAAGAGTTATTTTGAAAACATAAGAAGGATTTTGAATTCAAAGGATTTTTGTCTTTTTCAATGCAAATTCACTTTAAATCTAGACTGAAATGAAAGATTTCCTGCCAAGTAATGATTACACTACATTTTTAAAACAAACCCTCCACAAAAGCTATAATCACACATCCTATTCAAATAAAACTATAAAGTTGACCTTGGAACAATTCATAATTACACAAAGGTCCTTAAAATTTTAAAATAAGCCCTTGCTCAAACAAATTCACACATGAAGCACAGGAAATAAATGTAGTTTTATTATGCAGGCACCTAGGGTGTCACAAAACTAAATTTAGAAATGGTACCTCAAGGAAGTCTGAACCATATAGCTGTCGAGTCTACACTTCATGATAGCATCATCATGGCACAATTACATGATGAAGGTATCAAAATCATCAAGGAAAAGCTATCCCAAGGAGAAACAAAGTACAAGTGTTTTCGAGTGGATCATAAAGGAGTTCTATGGTTTGAATTTCGTCTTGTTGTACCCAAGAATCACCAGCTTAGAAAACAAATCCTTGATGAAGCACATCTATCGAAGTTTTCTATTCATCCCGGTAGTACCAAGATGTACCAGGATCTTAAACAGAATTTCTAGTGGACTCGAATGAAAAGAGAGATCGCCAAATATGTTTCTGAGTGTGATATCTATCAAAGAATTAAGGCTAGTCACTTGAAAGTAGCTGGCACTCTCCAACCTTTACCCATTCCATCCTGGAAATGGGAGGACATCAGTATGGATTTTATCATTGGCTTACCCAATACTTCGCAGAAGCATGATTCTATTTGGGTAATTGTTGATAGACTCACCAAAACCGCTCATTTTATTCCTGTGAATACCACTTATTCTACCAAGAGGTATGCATAGATTTATCTCGACAAGATTATCCGTTTGCATGTAGTTCCAAAGACGATCATTTCTGATTGTGGGGCTCAGTTTATTGCACGTTTCTGGGAGCAATTGCAAGAATCCATTAGAACTTAATTGATGCGTAGTTCAGCTTAAATCCACAAACAGATGGGCAAAATGAACGAATCAATCAAATTCTTGAAGATATGTTGAGAGCATGTGCTATTTAATATGGAAAGAATTGGGATAAATGCCTAGCACTGGCAGAATTCTCATATAATAACAGTTATCAATCCAGCTTGCAAATGGCACCATTTGAAGCATTATACGACCGAAGGTGTCGAACTCCTTTGAGTTGGTCACAAGATGGAGAACGCAAAGTATTTGGGCCAGATCTAGTTACTGAAGCAGAAAAGAATGTCAAAGTTATCCAGGCTAATCTTAAAGTAGCCCAATCAAGACAGAAAAGTTATGCAGACAAAAGAAGAGATCCTTTACAGTTCAAGGTAGAGGATTTCGTATATCTGCGAGTATCTCCTACTAGAGGTGTTCAACGCTTCGGCATAAAAGGGAAATTGGCACCCCGATACATCGGACCATTTGAAATCATCGAAACTTATGGACCAGTTGCTTACCGGATTCGTCTTCCTTCTCAGTTGGCCGCCATTCATGATGTCTTTCATGTATCTCAACTTAAGAAGTGCATCAAAGTGCCCACTGAGATTCTTGGACCACAAGATATCGAGATTGAACCCGATTTATCTTACGCTGAGTACCCAATCAATATTCTTGACACCAAAGAAAGAAGTACTAGAAGGGAGAAAGTTAAAATGTACAAAATCCAGTGGAATCATAATACTGAGGAAGAAGCCACTTGGGAGACTGAAAATTTTCTCCAAAGAAACTTAGGTCGGTTCAGCAGGTCTCAGCCTGTGGCTCCCACCTACAAATACAAGGGGAGGGGGTGAGAATAGAACACACACACACACACCACACTCACCTCTCATCTCAAGCATCTTGTGTAGTCAATAGGCTTAGTGGAGTTTAGGAGAAGTTTAGGAGTCATCGAGTCCCCGGAGTTGCTCGGGAGTTCTGGTATGGGTTCATCTCTAGCTCTCTCTTGTAATATTCGGTCATTTGTAATAGAATCAGACTATAGTTACCGATATCTGCTAGAAGTATATTCTGAGTTATCGGATATATGCTTCATGATCTTGTTGCGTTATCATTCGATGCTTGCATTGCATGATTGCCCTGTGCTTGCGATGGTTAACATATTGGCCTTAGAAGTCTATCAACTGCGCCAATATTCGTATGTTTGCTCTAGTATGATGTGTAGGAATATGGGGTACCAAAAACAAAAATTTTCTACCGCATAAAACAGGAACAGTTGTTAAAGCAGGATTACTACAGTTATAAATCACGGGATTATCACTAGACGCGTGGTTGCGGAACTTCTGTAGCGCGTCGGTGTAGTGCAGATGGAAGCCGGCAGTGCAGTTGCGTGAACCACCTTACAAATGGCTCGTCCTTGTGCAGCAAGCGCAGCACCTCCACGAAGTCCACACGTACGGGAAGAAGCGTCGCACTCCGAATTGCTAGATCCACGAGAACAACTAGGGCTTGATGCACGAAAGAGAGGGCGGCGGCCAGCAAAGGGGGCTAGGTTGAGGTCTGGTGCCCCCTCCCCTTGCTTATATAGCCCTGGGGACGCCCCCCTAGGTGGGCCTTAATGGGCCCCACCTTGGGCGCCTGGGTGGGCTGCCCTGGCTCCCACCTTGGGCGCCCCATAGGTGTGCTGCCTTGGGCCCCACCAAGGGTCCAGCCCTATGAGCCTCTCGAGACCCATTAGTGCATCAAAGCCCAGTCTAATTTGGATCTCATCCTCATTAGACTTCTGGCCCTTAAGTGTGTGACCCTATGGGCTCACGCGTGAATAGATATGGCCGAGTACTCCTACTCGCCAATAGTTGATAGCGGTCTCTAACAAGACGTGTCAACTCCTATGCACGTGCGAATCATATCTATCGAGCCGTCACAATCTTATACATGTTATTCTCTTTGCCTCACAATATTTGGTCTAGCTTGAAGCCTGTGACACCCTAGGTGTCTGCACAATAGGACTGCATTTATTTTATGCATCATGTGCTTATTTTGCTTGAAAAAGGATCTTATTGTAAAAATCTAAGGGTAGTTGTGTAAATATGATTTAATGCAGGGTCCTTTCTATAGTTTAATTTGAGTAGGGAGAGCAAATATTGCTTTTGTGGAGGGTTTATTTGTAAAATTCAGTGTAATCATTGCTTGGCAGAAAATTTTGCTTTTTAGTTTGAAATTAAACTGAATTTGCAATGGAAAAGACAAAAGTCCATTAAATTCAAAATCCTTCCTTTGTTTTCAAAATAACTCTTTAACCTTTGGTCAAATCAATTTTTTCACAACATCAAAGTTGTAGATCTTGAAAAATTGAACAACTTTCATGTTGGTCACTTTTTCATTTGAGCCCTAGTTTAAAAGTTATTGTTGTTTTACAGTAGGGTCCTTGGAATTTTCTAAAATTGCAGAAAGGTCCACCTTTCATCTCCCACCTCTCTCCCTCTCTGCTTTAGCGCCGCCGGCGCAAACCGCCGCCGCCGCCGAGGGAGGCCGCAGGCCACCTCCTGCTTCGCCCGCCGCCACACGTGGCACCTCCACAGCCTCTGGACCCACTCCTCGTGCGCTGTACCCCTCCTCCCCTCGCCACGCTACCCCCAGCGAGCTCTGCGGCCGCCACCTCGCCGCCGTCGTGGCCAGCGCAGCGCAGAGCTTCGGCTCCCCAACTCGCACGCGCCCCAGCACCTGGAGGAGTCCCGCATCACTTTCCCCTCCTTGCCTCGCTCGCTCTCTGCCCAGAACCTCCGGAACACCGCCGCCGACCGCCTGAGCTCCGACGAGCTTGAAGCTCACCGTCGACCAGCCACTGCAGCCCTCCTCCGCCCACACAGACCCCACTATCAGCTCCGCCTCGACCTCGCGCAGCTCGCAGACCACTCCTCCTTGCCCAGAACTCACCGGAGCAACCTCGCCGCCGACAACCTACACCGAACTGCCGCCATTCACGCCGACAACCACTTTCCCGACCACCCCGGCTTCAATTCCGAGCACCAGAAGGTGCGCGCCGACGTCCTCTAGCGTTTCCCCTACCTAGCCCTCGCCGCCGGCGATCGCCGTTGCCGGAATCGACGGTCAAACCTCCCCCTCCCTTCTCTGACCACGGCCAGGGACCCCATTTGAAAAGAAAAGAAAGTTCCAGGGGCTTTTGTGCTAGATCTAGGGGCTATTCTGTAAAACTAGTTTAAGTTTTCTTTATTTCTTGCTGTGAACTTTGAAAATGCCTAGAAATTCATAGAAAAATCATAAAAATACAAACCCAACTGTTTTGGAATCCTTGTTACAAGAACTATAAATTTTGTTACATGCACATCTTCATTTTTGGTCTGTATTTTAATCCAAGAAAAAGGAAAGAATAAATAGGCTTTATTTGTTCTAGGAGTTCTACTCAGTAACTTCATGTGATTTTTGGTTAGCTTATGTATTGAAGTGTTTTTAGCATCTGGTAAAAATTTGAAATCTTTTCGACATCATTAGCTATGTCAAAGTTTCAAGATTCTTGAATATATTAGTTTTTCTAATTTATTTGTACTGGTAGAAATAATAAAGTTCTGTATGTGAAACTTTTTCCATGATCACATGTTACTAAAGAAAATGTTTTGCCCAAGTTTGGTAATTTTTTTATCTGTTTAACTATTTCTTTGATTTAATGCTGATTAAGTATGCTTTAATTGTGATAAATAGTTCCCTTGCTTATAAAATTCTGATAATTTTTGTAGAACACTTTGTTGGTCGTGTGTTCACGTCTGTAAAATTTAGGATCCAGAATCTCTATAGAACTTTCTGTATTAACTAGTTTTACCATATGTGGTTTTTTTGTCTAATTTATTACTTCAGTTTTATGCCTAGATAAATATTGACAAATTTATGAGTGTTCATAATCATATGAAGTCTGTTATGAAAAATTTTGAGCTTCATAAGTATTGTAGTTTGTCCTATAAAATTCAATCTTGCTCTAAGTACTATCTGAATAATTGTTTTATTCTGAATAAATGTCTGCATGGAATGGCATGAATTTTATAGGGTAGATTACTCTATGTACATCCTGTTTGAAGTAATTTTTTGCTGAATTTAAATACTGTTTGTGTACTGAGTTACTCATTTCTTTGCAAATCATGTTTGACATGTTATATAAACTATTTGAAACTTACTTTGTAAGTTTAATAAACCATGTTGTTTTGTGTAGTCATAGATGTTAAATAACTACTCTATAAACAATTGCCCATATGCTGAGTTATGTTTGTAAGCTTTTAAATTGCAACTCTATTGTGAAGCGTGTGTTTATAATATCGTTTCTTGCATCACATATAGATACGACTGTTTTATCGGACGGGACATACGAGCTGATCCCGGAGTCCGAAGAAGGTGATCAAGAGGCCCAGCTGAACGCCACTGTACTATCTGAAGACCCGGACCAAAGTTTGGAAGAGCCCAAGGTTGTTTTAGCTAGCGACTACCGAGAAGGCAAGCCCCGGACATAACCCATATTTCAAATTATTACAATTTATTGTTATTACTTACTTGTGCATTTACAGTTCTTAGGATTTGAATTGAAACCCTAGATGCATGATCCTAGGAACCTATGTACTGAACACTAGACCTGAGTTCGAATAATTGCTAAGCTTATAGGACCGGTAAAAGTCGAGTGATTGCCTGTCACTCGCGAGCTCTATATGAATTGCTTGTTTACTTTCTACTATCAATATAAGGACGACGAACGGGGTCCTGTCCGATATCATGACCTTGTGTGAGACCCTGTCTGTATTGATGAATTCTGCTAAGGTTGCGGTGTGTGGTAGCGGTGGTTAAGTTTTTGAACGTACTAGCCACATGCCATAAATATGGTACGCGGTAAGCCTAGTAGCCGATCGGACCGGTGAGTGGATATACATTTCACTCTCTCTCTTAGAGATAGGTTTTTATTTATGTTTATGTTGCGCAACACCGCGGCTACAGGGAGGAAGATGGTGCCCTGTAGTCGGGGAGAGTGACCCTATCCACAGGTCGGAATGAAAGGTAAACGGTTGTTTGGGAACGACCCGACGGTGTTCCAAACGTGTGTGTTAGGTCTGCCTGGCCAGGTTAACAAATTCGATTCGAATCGTCCGCTTCTCACGGTTTGGGACTGCTTGATCCCTTTGCCACACAGAGTAATAAGAGCAACATTATTATGATCAATCTTGATGTTTGACTAAAGTTCTACCATGGTTGGATAGGATTAGTTGCTTACATAGAATGGTTAATCAACTAGAATATGGAAAGCTAAAACGTGAAGTAAGGACCTACTCTTTATTGCTTTTCAGCAAAAGGAAACCAGAGCCTTACAAAACCCTGCATAGTCTAGTTAGGTGGGCTAAGTATACCCGTTGACGGTTAAGTCTTGCAGAGTATTAGAATACTCAGCCTTACTATTGAAACCTTTTTTTTAGGTATGAGTTTTGAGGACCAGATCGCTAGTCTGTCTTGGCCCTGCTCTTTGCCTCCTGGCTGGTCCGTAGAATGGGATCCGTCTTCGACCGGTAATGACCCTGACGAGTGGGCTAGCTTGGTATACTTTTGCGACGTGTTGTAGCCGTCGTGTTTTCTTTCTGCTGCTTTTTAACTCTGAACTTTAAACTTATGTCTTGTATAATGTTTTACTAAGTTTGGATCTGTAATAAGTACTTTGAAACATGTTGTAATCACTACTATGCATGTGTTGTAAAATATGTATGGTTGTAATATCTCTGGACTCGCCTTCGTGTGGGGTATGCTTGTTCGATCCGAGAACCGGTGGTTGTATCGAGACGTTACCCGACAGACCAAGTATTGTTCCGTTTGAAGTGTGTTTTAGTCGGTGTTGCCTTTATGGTGATGGCCAGCACACTTAAGACGGGATAATTCAGGTGGTTCTGCCACAAAGCCGACCACTCTTTCTCGATCCTGTGATTCGGAATCCTTGGTGAACTCTTAACCCTAGCATGGCCATGCATTTCTTGATCCGAATCACTCGAGAGGCCCAGAGATATCTCTATCTAGTAGAGAGGGGCAAATCACATCTTGACCGACTATGTCTCATAGCATGCTTCTTGATAGACCAGAAAGCCACCTTTATAACTACCTAGTTACGGTGTAGCGTTTGATGGCTCCTAAATAAGTCGATTCACATCTTGAGTACATACAACGATCTCAGGTCTTAGGACACAGCGTACATATTGTGTAATGAGAAGTCATCATCTCGTATTAGGTCAGTTCAGTCTCATGTCTCACATGAGCCCACATTATTAGTTTGACATCCCCATGTCCATGACATGTGAAATGTAGTCAATCAACTAATACATGTGCTAGTCTAATATTCATGTGTGTCCCCACATGAACTCCGACTAGGAACACTTTAGAATATTCATTCGAGTAAAGAGTTTCACAAATACTTCACATAAGTATTAATCAATACAAGTTGTCATCCATGAATATTCAAGGAACACTTTATTAATCATGAATACAAGGAAATATGATTGTCTCTAGGGCATATTTCCTACATGATGTCTGTCCATCCGAAGGGTGGGGGCTCTGCGCGGGATACTAGAGTATCGCTTACTAGTGTAGACATGGTGTCTAGATTAGCTAAGTGTTGCTAGATGTCAACCTTTTCCACAGTTTGTATAGGTAGCCGGCAGGTGGTGACAGCCCTGTTCGAGCCCTAATAATCCTCCACGTTCGGATTGGAGGGTAGGAGGTACATAAAGCCACCGGGGTGTACGGGCTCCTCTCGTTGCTTCGATAGCGGTCTCCCGGTTGTGTAGTTTAATCCCTGACAATCTAACCATAGGATAGCATAGATATAGCTAGCCTAGCACATTTGACTCGAGCTCTAACTTCTACCTTGCTCCCGGCCTATAGCATCTTTCTTGTTTATTTACCTTGAGGGTACTTTGTGTGTGTGTCACACTACCACCTACCATGTTATTTATCTTACCCCTATTTATGCAACTGAATATCCAATCTAGATAAAGTTCATTAACTAGCCTATGTTCCTTCAACCACAGCCTTCCCTGCAGAAATATAAATGACACCCCGGTTTACTCCCGGGTAAAATGCTACAGTGGTATTCTGTGTGCTTGCGGATTTATTCGTGGTTCATGAAATACTGCCACCCCCCTTGGCGTCTGGGGGTATCATCGCTGTCCCCTAGAGGTGACACTGGTAGGCACCAACAAGCATTTTTGGCGCTGTTGCTGGAGAAGGCACAGATTAAAGTACATAGGCAAAAGTTCTAAACGAAATCGAAAATTGGTATTCGCTTGCTAAATAGGCTAACTTGGCTTTGTTTTCTGTCTTTGTTGATGTGAAAACAGGGTAGTGTATGACCGGTTTCGACTTGCCACAAAACTTTCATTCCAATCTAGAGTCACTTTTGAGAAGGACTCGAGCTCGTCTCGTATCTCCTCGGAGTTCACTCTCGGCAGCCGAACCAGTCATCGCATCATCGTCAGCTCCTCGAGCTATGGCTCAGAAGACACTCCGTGATTACTCTGCCCCGTCTGCTAACAAGGTCCCTACCGGGCCCGAGGTTAACACCAGAGAAGAGAATTTCGAGATCAAGACGGGTCTCATTACAATGGTGCAGGCCAGTCCTTTCTGTGGCAAGGCCAATGGCAAGATGTGTTTTTGAGCTAATATGTAGGTTGCAAGCACACTTTGGTCCGGTATGAAATCATAGAAATACTGCCACCCCCCTTGGCGTCTGCGAGCGTCATCTCTATCCCCCAGAGGTGACGCTTATAGATGAGCGTACGGGCGGCCCGGCCCGACACGGCCCGGGCCTGGCATCGGCCCGGCACGACTGGGCACAACGGGCCGTCGTGCCGGGCCTAAGCACGCTTCGTGCCCGGGGATCAGCCCAAGGCATGTCCCGTGGGCCGATTTTCGTGCCGGGCTGGCCCATCAAGCATAGGACCAGACGCCGTGCCGGGCGGCCCAAAAGCCCGACACCAAGAAACATCTCAACAGATTTCAAAAAAATTCCAGATCTCAAATCTAGACATGAATTATTCACATTTCACATGTATTCAAAGCACAAAGGCAAACACCCCCAAATCCAAAAGGCCAAAACCCCCAAAACCACCAAGACAAACAGAGATAAGTTCAAATTATTAATGGAAGAGCTGTTTGTGCAATGCTGCCTCATTAAAAACCTTTCTAGGTAAAACTCACCCTTGTGAGAAACCCTAAAAAGGAAAAAAGAGTGCAGCCAGCTCAAGTTCAAGTTCAAAAGCCACCAGGCCAAATAGTTTTAGTGTCTTACAACATCCACCAGGCTAAATGTCACTCACATCTCACTCTAACTCTCATGTCACTGTCACAACATCAGCAGCACTAGCACTATCACCCCCAGCAGCAGCACCAGCATTGTCCTCATCAAGACATAGGTTCTTGAACTTCTCCTCCAGCTCCAAGTCCTCCACAGAATGTTGTGCTCTCCTCGCAGCCAGCTCCCAGTCCTTGATGATGATCAGCTACTCCACAGTCTCCAGGTTCAACCTTCTGCGCCGATCCTCTAGAATCCTGCCAGACTGACTGAAACAAGACTCTGAAGAAGTAGTTGAGACAGGAACCGACATAATATCCTTAGCCATGATAGAGAGAAATGGATAGGTTAGTTTATGATCATGCCACCAATTAAGGATATCAAATGAATCATCATATGCCACAACATTGTCACTGTCAAGATAGGCAGTGAGCTCACATGTACCAGCAATAGGAATGGTACTAGAAGGACCAGAGGTACCAGATCCTCCTGGCCCTCCAAAGATCTTACCCCAAGCCTTCTTCCTTTTACCTGTCAAACCTGATGGATGGGTTGTCCTTGCTGGCCTTGCTACGGCAAACTTGTTTTCATACTTGTTATACAGCCTGAACAACTCATGCTTAACTTCATTAGCATACAGATTGTAATTGTAGGAAGTAGACTTAGCAAGCAAATCAAGAGCCATATGCAAACCTATCAATTTAGCTCTAGGGTCAAGAATAAATGCAAATGAATATAACATGGAAATTTTTTTCCAGTACTTCTCAAACTTCATTCTCATAGGGCCTATAACAGTTTCAAGTTTTGAATCACCCCGACATTCATGGAAATGAGTAGCAATTTCAATTATATGATGCAGAACCAAAGGACTTGTGGGATAATACACTCCAGATAGAGCAACAGTTGATTCATAAAACAACTCAAGGAATTCATGAACCTTTTCAGCAACATACCAGTGCTCACCATTCAAAGCACCATAGCCAATATTACCATTGATGAACATAGAAAATACATTCTTATATGGAATCAGGTGCTTAAGCATGAGATAGGTTGAATTCCATCTAACATCCATATCCAAACCAAATTTACGAGGTCTAACACCCTTAAGCAAACAATAGTCTTTAAACTCAGCAATTCTTTTATTAAATACATTCAAATAACTAATTGAAGTTCTAAAGATCTCTATATAAGGTTTCAGCCTTTTCAAACCAGACTTCACAATGAGATTAATAACATGGCAAGCACACCTCTAATGCACAACATAGTAAGTTTTCTTAGATGGATTATCAGGATCAGTATCAACACCCAAGTAACCAGAAAAATTTGGAGCCAAAATTTGCATAGCATTATTATTAGAAGAAGCATTATCTAAGGTAACAGCAATGATCTTATCAGTCATTCCGAATGCCTCAACCACATCAGAGATACGTTCAGCAATGTTTGTACCAGTATGAGCCTCTTCAATCAATCTAAAACCAATCACATGTTTCTTAAGTTGCCAATCAGAATTGATAAAATGAGCTACAACAGTGATGTAATCCTCCTTTGCATTACCAAACCAGATATCAGAGGTCAAACAAATAGAATTGACACCAGGAAAGACAATATATTTTAAGTTATTAACAGTGTCAATGAAAATCTTCTCCAGATCTCTACTAGTTGAAAACCTAGACACTCTAACATGTCTAGGGTTACGAGCACGTTGAATGTAATCATCCCAAGCATCATTATCAGCAACAGATAAAGGCAGATCAAGCCTAGCAATCAATTTGCACAATTCAACCCTAGCAACATCAGGTTTGTATTCCCAGTTCTTATATGATCCATCAGGGTTCATAGCAAGCCTAGTTTGAACCATTTTAGCATGATCAACTTTCTTTTTACATGCATGTTGATGCCTAAGTAGATGACCAGTGCCAGCAGCAGATTTAGCAGACAATCTATGGCGACAAAACTTGCAAGCAGTAGCAATACGCACACGCTTATCATCCAAGATTTCATCAAAATTATCCCAGACAGGAGATCGACGCTTAGATCCACAGGACTGAGACTCACTTACCGGCTGCACAGGGGCCGCGACAGCCTCAGTGACATTGCCAAGCCCGAGGAAGGCAGCAGCATCAGCGCCACCCGCATCGTCGACGTCGTCGGGCACGTGACCATAGTCAACCAGATCTTCGTTGATGGTTGCAGGGTACACGGCCTCGTCGATGTCGTCCATGGCCACCAGCCCCCGCGGCTCGTCAAATCCCTGCTCTCAGCCCCATTCCTCACGGCGAATGCGGCATCAGCTCATCGCCGACTTACTGTGAAGAAGAGGTAGCTAGGGTTAGGGTTAGGGTTAAACAGCTAGGGTTAGCGAGAGAGGGGTTGAGGTCTTGAGGAGGATGTACTTGCCTGCAAAGCCGGAGCCCGGTGTAGGAGAGATGGAAGAAGACAAGCTCGACGGAGGACGGCGGCGAGGATGACGACGACGCGGTGGACAGAGATGAGCAAACGGGCGAGGACGTGGTGAGGGAGAAGGATAGAGAGGGGGAGGACGAGGTGGCGACGCGGCAGTGAAGGACGAGGAGGTGAGGCGAAGTCCAACGCGGCGACGCCCGACGGTCGACCGCTGAATCGCTACGGCGGCGAAGGGAATGGCAGGCGGGGGCGAGGGCGGGTGGGGATTACGGTTAGGGTTGCAAGGGGCGCAGGGGGGCGGGGGCGGGGGCGGGGTTATATAATAGCCTGGGGGGGGATTCGACAGTTTGGGCCAGCGCGGGGAGGCTGGGCCGCGGCCGCTCCCGACCGTTGGGAGTGGCCGGGCCGGAACCGGGCCGAGGCCTTTTGGCAGGGCCGTGTCGTGCCGCCCGGCAGGCCGAACTAGCGGCCCAAGCACGGCCTGGTGCACGGGCCGTGCCTGGCCCGGGCACGGTGACTTCGGGCCCGTGCCGTGCTTGGGCCGTGCCGGGTCGTCCGTGCTCGGGCCGAGCTAACGGGCCTCGGGTCGTACGCTCATCTATAGTGACGCTGGTAGGCACCAACACCCCCTGCCCCCACCTCCGGATATTCCACGTTCCAACCTTTCCAAAATCGTACCCCCTTGAGCGGTTTTGGACGGTGGTTTTGCCTTTTTTTCTTTTTATTTATTTCGAATGAATCATCAAAAAATTATAGTAAGTCATAGAAAAATCATAAAATGGAAATTTGAATTTTCTTGGAATCCACATGATTAGAACTACATAATAAACATATAATATGGCATGTTTTAATAAAAGTTTTTGTTGTAGATTTTTTATCTATTATTTTCTATAATTAATTGGAATAATTCATTACTACAGATTCTATGGTTCGATTGTGGTGAAATTTTTATGGTAACCTAATTATTGTATGCTTGAACTGTAGTAAAAATTTCATACTCATTGGCTCCGAGGACATCTGTTAGCGGCCAATGACATTGACGTCAAGCCATTATACCATATCGCAAAATACACTGGTCTTGAGCCGGTCAATTCTGAAAATAGTTCTTGAGGTATATTTATAGAATAATAATAAAAAGACATACTGAATATTTGTGTCAGCCTAATAGGACCAAAAAGTTGTGGCCTGGCTGGGCAAAAAAAGGTCATGAATAATCCCAAGGTGGTGTGGTTCTTGTTTTTGTATCATGTTGAATCCTCCCTGAAGTTCTTAAACAGACCATCAGTCAGCCATAACTAGCTCTCCACGTTTGCCAAACAGGTTTGTCTTGGTGCAGGTCCCATTATTGTACACACACACACACACACACACACACACACACACAAATCCTTCGGCTTCTGGAAGCAAGTCACAGCGATAACCGCCAAACCGCAACGGTAAGCCCAGTGCTGGCTTTCTATATAGAGCACAACACTGCCTTCCTCGTTGCAGAGCCTCTACCCCTCGAATTTCTTCTCGCCCTCGCGCTTTCTTCCACACGCGCCCTAGCCCCTAGCTTCCTTGAGCACCGCCTCGAGGTGTTCGTGTAGCCGGGATGGACGATCGAAAGGGAAAGGCAATCATGGAGTACAAGAATGGCTCGCCTCACGAGAGATCTCGGAGGGCGAGGTAGATGAGGCTGGCGGCGAGGGCGAGGACGGGGCCATATGCCCTCAACGACGACGGCAACCTCTCCGGGGGCATGGCCGGGTCCCAGCGCGTCCGAGGGCTTTTGTTCTTGACTTTTGTTCTGTTCTTCTTCAGTTCTGAAGTTCTGGATTGTTTCTTGGTTTTGTGCAGACAACCCCGGGCAGAACGCCTCGCGCTCCGCACCGGTCGCCGATGCTGACCAGCCGCACGGTCGCACGATGGGAGAGGAGCCCGGTCTCGTGCTCGGAGGTCAACCTCCTCGCGATCATCAGTGCCCCATAGGAAACCAGCGCCAAGGCCAGGGCCAGGGACCGCCGCAGGCACAACCAGTGCCCCACGCCGACGAACACTTGCCCATCTCCACGCTTCCAGTGTACTACTACACATCGGAGGTTTGTGCCAAGAAAATCGATGCGCGGCGCGCATCTTGCTTCTCTCTTCTTCCACAACTTCTTCGTGTTATATCTTACTAATTTCTTGGTTTGCTGCACAGCTTCAGTCGTCATCGTCAAGAACGGCCGGCGCTCCACCCTTGAGCAGTTCGAGTTCGAGGCACGCCATTGATATCCCTATCCTCCAGGTTCAGGCGCAGGACTCGAGGATCCAACAGCCGCCTCGGCCCATGGTGGGTCGTCGTCGACAGCCCACACGGACAACAACACGGTGAGGCGCCCCGAGGGCAGCTCGCCTTGCAGGACTCGGATCCCGTGGACCGCAGCACCATACCTAAGGACCGAAGGTAACCAGCTTGCATATAGCATTGTGTTTGCAGGGAGGGCAACTTTCATGTGTTCCTCTGATTTGGTTAGGAATCCGCGCGTTGGCTTTGGTGTGTTGAATCTTTTGTGGTAGCAGGGAGGGCGACGCTCCGGTGGCGATTTCTGGCCAGGGGGCGGTTCAGCAGACTGGCACCCTTATTTTAGCTAGAGCCTCGTATAACAGGCGCAGAAATGCCACCGCTGATGGCACTCGCGAACAGCTCCACATGCACACTAGAGCTGGTGCGGTTGGCGAGGAGCAGATGCTCCGCTTGACGGCTCAGGTGATTGAGAGTGTTGGGAATCGAGGTGGCCCTAATACCCACTAAGCTGAGGACCTACATCAAAGACACACACCAACTCACTCTAGAGTAGGTTAGTCTTTTCAATTTCTAGATACTTAGTGTATAAGGTCCTTTCGACGGCAGAGCCGCCTTTTCGCTTCTGGGTGGCAGAACCTACCAACAGATGAAGCTGACTGGAGGCAGAGCCTTCCTACGATGAAGTCCAGACCCTTTGTGATCCCGAGTGGCGGAGCCAACCTACGATAGATCACAACTTATACACTAAGTACTCAGAAATCGGGAGACTAACACTTACAGAATAATTGCTTTATTACAACACAATAGTATTACACAAGAGTATACAACACTTTCTCTCTTTGTGGCTAACCTAGCACTCACCCTTCTCGCTACTTCCTAGCACCAATCATCCACCATGCTCATGGATTGGATGGCACGGCAAGTGAGGGGGATCTCTATTTATAGGCCAAAGGTGGATCATAGGGTGGTGTCATGTGTCCCCCCTTCTACAGAGTTCCTAAATATTACAGGATTATCTTATTTATTTATTACCAAATCTAGACTACTCCATGGTAAATATCTTACTCTTGCATAGTGTATATCATTCTAGAAAGTTGTCTTGCCTTCTTTCAACACTCCCCCTCAAGGAAAACTTCTTTTCAATGTTGTCCTGCAGACCATGCCGAGTGCCTCTCGAAACTTCTCAAACTTTGCTTTCTTGAGACTTTTTGTGAGTATGTCAGCAGTCTGCTCCTCTGTCTTGGTAGGCACCATTATGATCTAACCCTCAAGGACCTTTTCTCATATGTAGTGATAGTGAACTTCTATGTGTTTGGTCCTTGCATGAAAGGCAAGATTTTCTGCCAAACGAATGGAAGACGGATTGTCATAGAAAATCCTTACTTGATATTTTGTTTGCTGGTGAAGATCCTCCACCAACCCCTTAAGGCAGGTACTTTCTTGTGCTACCATTGCTGCTAATTGATACTCTGCTTTAGTACTGGATAATGCCACAATTGGTTGTCTCTTACTGCACCATGATATAGCTCTAGATCCAAGACTGAAGAAGTATCCCGTCGTTGATCGTCGTGTGCCACAATCTCCAGCATAGTCGGCATCTCAGTATCCCATCACCTGCCAATCATTTGTCTTCTTGTATAGAATACCAAAATTGATAATGCCTTTAACATACCTGAGGATACGCCTGACTGCATCAAGGTGAGGCTTCTTAGGATTGCTCATGTATCGACTAACTACTCCAACTGGATAGGAAATATCTTGCCGAGTCAGGGTAAGATAGATAAGGCTCCCGACTAGCTGTCGATACATAGTCACATCCTCTAGGTCCTTCCCTTCATCTTCTTGTAGCCTCACATTGGGATCCATAGGAGTAGACATGAGCTTGCAGTCAATCATCCCGTACCTTTGTAGAAGATCCTTGGCATATTTCTGTTGACCCAGAAATAGCCCTTCTTTTGTGTGCTCCACCTCAAGTCCAAGGAAGTGCTTCAACTCTCCAAGCTCCTTCATCTGAAACCGTACTGAGAGATTTTCTCTTGTCCTTTGTATCTCCTCATAATAGTCCCGATGATTAAGTCATCAACATAGACTAGTACTATTTCTAGTCTACCATCCTTGGTCTTCACGAATAAGCTTGAGTCTAATGGAGTGAGTTTAAAACCACTTTGTATGAGAAACTCACCGATCTTCCCATACCAAGCTCATGGAGCTTGCTTTAACCCATATAGTGCCTTCTTTAATTTGCAAACATACTCGGGGTGAATCTTGCTCTCAAAGCCTCTTGGTTGCTCCATGTAGATATCCTTGTCAAGCTCGTCATGAAGAAAAGCATTCTTAACATCCATAGACCCTTCTTAGTGATGGATGACAAAGGGGGAGAAATTGTTGAAGATTAAAGCTTCTACTCAGATTTCAGAGGTTCTCGTCAGGCAAACCCGGAGGTTCCTGGTTTCCAAATCCAGAAGTTCCGGATTTGGGTGTGGGATGCCCATGGCATGTAATAAATTTGTTTTAGCTCTTGTGGACTTGAGAACAAATTGTAATGTGTGATATTGTGTGGTGAACCATGTTTAGATGCTTTAAATTAAGATGTGATGCTTGTTAGTGTGATAAAATGTGTTGAAATGGTGATTTGTTGTTTTCAGGCCAGTTCTGCCTGGCAAATCTGGAAGTTCCGGATTTGTACCCGGAGGTTCCAGGTTTGGGCAGACAGAACTGACTTGCTTCTTTTATCTTGCTGTTGTGTGAGATATTTGTCATGAGAATCATGGTTTATATGTTCACACATTTGTTTTGCACTCCACGGATGCTAAGGTTTAGGGGGGGGGCTCTTTGTTTTTCTTGAGAATATGTGCACAAGGGCATTTGAGGCCAAAATGATTGAATTCCATTCAATGCACATAGTAAGGGGGAGCTCCTACTAAATCTGAAATTCAGAAACTACATTTGATTACATCTTTTTGAAAGTTTTAATCGGTGTTGTCATCAATCACCAAAAAGGGGTAGATTGAAAGTGCATCTAGACCCCTAGTGTGTTTTGGTGGATTGATTGACACCACGATTAAAGGACTAACCATCTTGTTGAGTATATGAGCAGGAATTGATTATCTTATTTGTTATATATGCGATGAAATGTATCAATGTTCAAGACAAACCTCATATGACAAGATGAATACCACGACATGATCCAGTATGAGAATGATAACAAGAAATGAGTATTGTGTGAATTGGGATATGTGTTATTGATGAAGAATTTACTCATATCTAAATGAAGCTTGTTGAAGTATGTGATACTCAAAATGACAAGTCAAGGTATTGTGAATGAGACAAGATTGTATGCTTATGCATAGCCTCATGTATTGGGAAACTTGTCATAAGAATTGTATGGGATATTTGATGATCAAGCAAATACAACAAAAATGGTTTTCACTATAATGGCAAAATCAATGTAAGTTCAAGAGGGCTCTTGAGAGTAAATGGATGGGATCGAAAGACGAGTTTCTAGAATGCTATGTAAGCAAAGGCTTGGCATGAGCAAGGAAACCGATAATGATCAAGTCCAAGAATTCTAAGAGACAAGATGAATTTTGCATTGAAAAGTGCCATCTACTAGAGAAGAAGAAGTAGCTTGTGAATCAAAAATGGATTTCATTGTGAGTTAAATGTGATACAAGCCTATGTGAAGCTATATATGATGCAAGAATGAAGAGTTGGAATTTGGGAATGGGTTTCTAGGAACTAAACTTGGAGAAGGACAATTGTGGTTGTGCCGAGGAACCAATGCTAGGGTGACGAAACGTTCTTTGGGTTCAACTTGAAGAATCTTGATCATGTGTGGTGTTTATGTTGGCAAGTATCAATCTTTCTAGAATCTTATTGAGAAGAAGGTGAATTAAACTAGGAGTGAATTTCATTCAAAGAATAAAGTTCAAGGTCACTAGCTCAAGGAAGAAATGCTCAAAGTAAAGAAGCCAAGTTGGATGTAATCCTCAGATTGTGATTGATCAACGCACGTCATAGGATGAAAAAGAAAAGCTTAAGAAGTTGAAATGTAATTTATCTTTGGTCTTGAGTTTAGGTATGCCCTACTATCAAGAGGGATGCATCACAATGGTCTTTGGTTTAGTCTAAGTGCTCAAGTAACCTAAGAGAGTTGTGAGAGACACAATAAGCCTCACGTGCACATTATAGCTTTGCTGCCATGGCAAATCCGGAAGTTTCGGATTTGGAATCCGGAAGTTCTGGATTTGGCACACATGGCACTAACGGCTACTCCCTCTGTCCCTTTTTAACTGTCGTCGTCGGTGTGCTTGCCACAAGTTTGACTCGATTTGTAGAAAAAATATGCAACATTTGTATCTCCAAATAAATTTGTTAAAAAACTAGATTAAAAGATCTATCTAATGATATTAATTATGTATCATAAATGTTAATATATTTTTATATAAAATTAATTAAAGTTTTTTTTCGGGAAGCGAAAGCGACAGTTATTTAGGGATGGAGGGAGTAGTTGGTTTGAAAACCCGGAGGTTCCGGGTTATAGAATCCGGAAGTTCCGGGCTCTAAAAGTCACATAATGGCTAGTTTTGTTGGGACTGACTATTTATACCCTTTAGCCCCCTCCTTGGTGGGCTGCTGTTCCAAGCACTATTCAGTTGATTGCTGGTCATCCCAAGACGCTTGGTAGCCACAGTTGAGCTCTCCCCAACCTCTCTTTGTGAGATTGTGTGATTAGTGTATATCCTTGAGTTGGGTTGAGAGAGAAAAGCTTGAGAGCACTAGAGAGCACAGCAAACCTTGAGCACTTAAGCTTAGCCGAGATTTGTGTGATTCACATTTGTTACTCTTGGAGGTGAAGTCTCATAGACGGCTAGGCATCACCGGCTAGCCCCCAAGATTGTGGTGAGCAGTGGCAAGTTTGTTGCAGCACTGATCTTGTGTCACGAGGGCTCATAGTCATATAGTGGAAGGAGGAGATAGCTTGACCTTGGGGTCAATATAAGCTTCCTCAACGGAGACTAGGATTCACACGTGAGTGCACGGGGTGAATCTGAACTTCGGTAAAAACAAATTCTTGTGTTCGTTGCATTTACATTTGTTTTGTGGATTTGAGGAGCTCTCCATTAGACACTTGTGTCTTGGAGAGTTTGTTGTTTTATGCGTGCAGGATCTGTATGAACCTGCATAAGGAACTTCACTGAGCAGACTCTACAATTGGGGTTTGAATTTATATTCATTTACTAGCACTACTTTTATTGTGTTCACTTTGTTATGAGTGAACTCGGAAGTTCTGGATTGGCAGACCCGGAAGTTCCGAGTTCACCTACTGTCTAGTCCAAATCCGGAAGTTCCGGATTTGAAACCCGGAAGTTCCGGGTTTGGCAGACAGTGTGTTTTAATCCGCTGCGTTTGAGTGAAATTTGTAGGTGCGCCTATTCACCCCCCCCCACCCTTCTAGGTGACATCAAGGTCCTCTCAAGACCCATTTGCAAGATATAGGCTTTACTTCATTTGGCCTTCGCACTAAATCCCATGTTTGATTATCATTTAGTGTCTTAATTTCTTCCTCCATCGCCTTACGCCACTGAGGACCTTTTGATGCTTCTTCATATGAAGATGGCTCAACAAGTATAGGCTCATCAACAAAGGCAACATTTGCATACCTTGGATTAGGCTTGATCTTCCTTGTTGTCCTCTATAATTCTTGAATAGGCTCCTCAAACTCCATTTGTGGCAATTGAGGGTCCTCCGGTGTCATATGATGTACACCGGTCTTCCATGGGCTCTTGGCTTTCACTGATAAACCCTCTTTATCTTCACTTGGAGTTTGTGCCTCCTCTTCGTCTTCCTAGATTTCTTCTGGAACCTCCTCCAATCCTTCAGAATTAGGTAACTCGACCTTTTCTGTGGTTGGATCGCAGCATCTCCAACCTTTTCTTGCATCATCATATCCAACAAAAATGCACCTAATTGCCTTCTTCTCAAACTTTCTACTTAGGTGATCAGGCACAAACACGTAGCAGACACACCCAAATACTTTGAGATGGCTTACCACTAGTTTCACCTTCCATAGCAACTCATGAGGAGACTTGAATCCCAGCTTTGGTTGAGGTAGCCTATTAATGATATAGGCTGTCATCCTCATACACTCAGCCCAAAATCTTCTAGGCACATCTTTGGCACGGAGCATACTTCGACAAGTTTCAGCAAGGTGACGATTCTTGCGCTCTGCTACTCCATTCTGCTGTGGAGTATTGGGGCATGTGGACTGCCTTCTTATCTTGTGCTCCTTGAGATAGATAGTGAACTCATTTGATAGATACTCCCTTCCATTGTCAGTGCAGAGGCATTGAATTTTTATGTTGAGTTCTCCTTCTATCTTCTCCTTGAACTCCTTAAACTTTGTGAAGGCTTCAGACTTCTCTTTTATAAAGTAAACCCAGACGTACCTTGAGAAGTCATCAATAAAGTCACCATGTACCTCATTCCTCCAATAGATATTTGTTTGACTGGTCCGAAGACATCTGAGTGTATGAGATCCAAAGGTGTCTTCAATGATGCTCTGACTCCTTGTATGGCAATTGATAAGTCTTGCCATACTGACAACCGGCACAAACTATGTCTTTCCGGATGTCTATTTGAGGAAGCCCTTTCACCACTTGTTTCTGCATCATCTCCTTCAATCGATTAGGCACGGCATCTTCCATCATTTCGGTTCACCAGGTCCAGGGCACCCTACCTACACTACCAGAAAACAAGCTTAAGGCACCGGTTGAAAGTGCCCTTTGGTACCGGTTTTTTGAACCGGTACTCCGAAAGCCGTACCTAAGGCTCGAGTCTTTGGTACCGGGTTGAATAACAAGTACCTAAGGCCTTCGAAATTCACGCAAAATATCCTTCGATTGGGAGTTGAACCCGCGACCTCTAGCCTTGCGCGTTGCTCCTTTACATCTCAGCTACACAGCGGTTTTGATTGAGAAGGAGATATTTTTCTTTTGAAATAACCCATGGATGAGCCTAAGGTACCGGTTGGTACCTAAGGCTCATCTATAGGTACCGGTTGGTGGTACCACCCGGTACTAATGTAAAAGTTACCACCCAGTACCTATGGAAAGCCTTAGGTACCGGTTGATAATACCAACCGGTACCTATGGAAAGCCTTAGGTACCGGTTGATAATACCAATCGGTACCTAAGGCTCATTCATAGATTCCATCCACCCCAAAAGTATCAGTATGGAGATGAACCGGTACCTATGCTATACTTTTGGAGTGGACCTAAGGCTTGTTTTCTAGTAGTGCTACCCGTCTACCCGCAACATCGATGGCATTCACGCCACCATACTGCATCGACGAGGAGGAGCTGATGTCGCTCAAGTCGCTGCTGGAGGAAGACGACGACGCCACCGCCGTGGATCGAGACATAGAGCAAATGAAGAGGAGATGCCTGTCCATGGCGGCGAAGCTGCAGGACGTGGAGGTCCTCCCTCCCGAGGCGGTGGCGTGGGCGATAGGTGTGGAGGCCACCGCCGCACAGATGGAGCAGACGATGGGAGCACTCGCGGAGGACATTCGGCGGGGCATGGCGGTGCTGGCCCTGCGGCCAGGCGAGGAGGCCAAAGTGGAGGCTGAAGCAGGCGGTGCTGGCGGAGGCACGATGTGCCGACGGCGAGAAGCTCCTAATCGCCACGTGCCGCTTGCAGGAGAACGACCTGCGGAGACTGGTGGTGGCGGAGCAGCTCGTCGACCTGGCTGGTGTGGAGGTGGTGAGGTGCATGGCCGAGGTCCTGGATTCAGATCTGGCAGACGGGATCGTCCCGACGCCGGAGAAGGTGGCCGCGGCGGCGGTGCTGAAGAGCGCGGTCGTGGACATCGGCATGCACGCGAGGATGGTCACCCTGGCCGGACGGTTCAGGCGCGGTGCGGCAGCGTTCGCGACGAGGCCAGGCGAGGAGGCGCTCGTCGGCGTGTTGGAGAGGTGGGCCGCCAAAGCGGACACGGACATGAACACCATGCGCCTTTACCAAGACGCCGGCAGCATGCAACCTGCGAAGGCAGAGGTGGAGAACGATGATGGATGCCAAGATGATCGATCCATCGATCTTGCTCTCCCTTAATTATTTGTTTGTGCTAGCAAGATCAAGCGGCTGTATCCGGGTTGTACACTTATACTAGAATGCCATAGCTTTTTTTTTCCCCAATTTTTACCGTGTCAATATTTCGTGAGTATAATAATACAAATGGCTTTATATATAGGAAAACTTCTTTTTTTTTGATCCATCTTGATATATGGATTTAATCCAACAGATATGATCCAAGGTCACTGAATTTTTCTTTTTAACTAGTGATTTCTATTTGTTTTTTTAATTCAACAATTTGAATGTGCCTGTTCAATATAATGTTTGAAATAGAAATGCGAACTTCGAAATATAATATTCAAAATTTTGATCTGGGTTTTGCAAAATATTGAATCTGGCATTTAAAATTGTTCAATGCAGTAGAAAAGCGGAAAAAAAAGATTGTAAGTTAATAAATATATAAGGAATTACTAAAAAATTTGAAAACAAAATGAAACAAGCATTCCGCAGACATGGTCATGGCCCCAGGTAATGAGTTGGCTTACTGACACTTTTTGGGTATCTACTGCATTAGAGCTTTCGATGTGGGAAATACCTCGACCTATCCACATGGGCGCGAAGAAATTGACTTGCAAACCCTTCTGTCTCTAGTAATGTGGTTAGAGGTGTAAATGAGTGTCTCTTAGGATATCCATTGTCTCTCTTTAGTTTGAAAAATTATACTAGTTTCTCAAAATGAGCTCTCACTTTGAAAAATAGTACAAACTTTTGAACTAAAGAGAGACGGTGAATATCCTTAAAGGCACCTATTTACACCCCTAAATGCGGTCACCATCCCCGGTTTGGGTTTAACATCGTCACCATATAAACAACAACAACAACAACAACAACAACAACAACAACAACAACATAGCCTTTTTTCCCAAGCAAGTTGGGGTAGGCTAGATATGAAACCCGAAAGAAATAAGTTCAAAGTTCAGGCACATTAATAGCTAGTCTCCAAGCGCTCCTATCCAAAGCTATCTCTTTAGAAATATTCCAATCCTTAAGGTCTCTCTTAACCGACTCATCCCATGTTAGTTTAGGTCTACCTCTACCCCTCTTTACATTATCGACTCGCTCAAGAACCTCATTACGCACCGGCGCCTCAGAAGGCCTTCGTTGGACATGTCCAAACCATCTCAACCGATGCTGGGTAAGTTTCTCCTCAATTGGTGCCACCCCGACCCTATCCCGAATAACTTCGTTCCGGACTCTATCCCTCCTTGTGTACCCGCAAAACCACCACAACATCCGCATCTCTGCTACACTCAGTTGTTGGACATGTCGTCTTTTTGTAGGCCAACATTCAGCACCGTATAACATCGCCGGACGAATTGTTGTTCTATAGAATTTGCCTTTTAGCTTTTGTGGCACCCTCTTGTCACAAAGGATGCCAGAAGCTTGCCGCCATTTCAACCAGCCAGCTGAAATCCTATGCCTAACATCTTCATCAATGTCGCCATACTTTTGTTGCACCGATCCTAAATACCGAAAAGTATCCTTCTGGACCACCACTTGTCCATCTAGACTAACGTCTCCCCCCTCATGCCTAGTCGCGCTAAAATCGCACATCATGTACTCGGTCTTGGTCCTACTAAGTCTGAACCCTTTCGACTCTAACGTGCGTCTCCACAGCTCTAACTTACTATTAACCCCTGCCCTACTCTCGTCAACTAGCACCACATCATCAGCAAAGAGCATACACCAAGGGATCTCACCATATAAATCCACAATATTTCATGTTGAGTTGCCACCACGACTAAATAAAATATAATGGCTCGAGCTGGCATGGTAGGAGTCGGTAAGCGAGATGAGGTGGTGTGGCGTCATGTGTCCATCAGGGGAAAAAAATCTAAATTACTCCCCTAATTATAGATAAAATTCTTATAACCCTTAAACTATCATTTGATTCATTTTAACTCTAAAACTATTCTCTTTGGTTCAATTTACCCCCTAATTTGATTTGTCCTCTTCATTTTTATGCATAGGTAGATTTTTAAGTTAAAATTTTACAAGATGATAACACATATCATAACACATGTTAGAAAAAATATATCATATTTTTTCATTATTTTGATAGGTTAGGATATTTAATAATACATTAATCATTGGAGTTCAAGATTATATGAAAATAATGATGAAAAATTGTAACAACATTTTTAAATATGCATTGTGATGTCCACTACTATCCTGCAAAATTTAAAATTAAAATTCAATTTGTGTATGGAGAAACAGAAAAAAAACAAATTGTATTATGGGGTAAAATGAACTGGCATAGTTTAGGGGGCAAATTGAATCAAGTTATTATTTAGGGAGTTATTCATATTTTGGTTATATTAGAAGGGAGTATATTGAACTTTTTCCATCAGGCAATGTGTAGAATCATGTAATGCTATCATGTGGAAATGCTGCACGTTAACATCCTGCTTTGCCGTGATTTATGAGCAGTATCAGAAATTTTAATCGACTGGCACCACAAGATTTATTACAGACGTCATTTTACATGAAAAACATGCATCCATATGCATGCCAGAACCCAGAAGCAACAGGAGCTGTGTTCACTACTTCACTTCCTCCTCGTCAGTGCACCGATTCGTTGAGCAGCACAGCAGAGCCCAATTGACCTGTGGAGGATGTTGGCGAGAGCCCACGCAGGCAGACACAGGACGGGCCACACGGGTAGGGCTGGAAACGAGCCGAGCCGAGCTATGTTGGCGAGAGCCCACGCAGGCAGACACAGGACGGGCCACACGGGTAGGGCTGGAAACGAGCCGAGCCGAGCTCAGCTCGGCTCGGCTCGGCAAGTGAACGAGTTGAGCTCGGCTCGCTATTTTTGCGAGCCAGAAAATCAGGCTCGGCTCGGTTCGGCTCGGTGGAGGCTCACGAGCCGGCTCGCGAGCCACACTAAACAATGTGAACTAAACTCAAAATAAATTAATTTATTTTTTTTGAATAATAACAATAATTACGTGGCATATATTTCTTATGTACATACAAATTGCTATGTTATATGTATAAATATTAATTTATACCATTAATGATGAAGAATTAATTCATCAATCATCGTGAAATTATTCTTAAACTGTATTGGGTCGAGCTCGCGAGCCGGCTCGCGAGCCTGAACGAGCCGGCTCGGCTCGGCTCGCTATTTTGCGAGCCAAAAAATCTGGCTCGGCTCGGCTCGTTTGAGGCTCGCGAGCTGCTCCGAGCCGAGCCGAGCTACAGCCACGAGCTATTTTTCCAGCGGGTGTGTCTGTCTCAGAAAGACGCGGGGGCTGTCTCGTCGCAACGGCTAACTCGTAACTAACTCTCCCCTGCCTCCGTCCCTTGTGCTCTGCTTCTTCTTCCCCCTTCCCTGCTTCGCTGCCTTGGCCTATAAAAGCAATCAACCAATCCACCTCTCCATCCGTTCGCGACCCGCGCCTCACGAACGCAAGAAAACGAGAGCCGTAGAAAGCAAGGAGAAGAGCAGAAACACGAGAGAGAGAGAGAGAGAGAGAGAGAGAGAGAGAGAGAGAGAGAGAGAGAGAGAGAGAGAGAGGCGACCATGGAGGTGCGGGCGGCCATGGAGATGGAGGGGTGGACATCGCGGCGAAAGCACCGGAACGGTGGCTTCTGGTTGAGAGCGGAGATCGAGGTGGACCGGGGTTCCTCCATTCCCAGGTTATCATCAACAGCGATCGGGTTCTTGCAGCACCGATCGTTCTTGATTCCTCTGGAGTCTGGATGCTTCTCTCTCTCTCGCCCCCCCCCCCCCCCCCCCCCCCCCCCGCTGCTCTGCGTTCGTCATTCTTCTGGATGCTTGTTCCGCTGATTGCCATTATTCTTTCTTGGCTCGGTCCACTGAATTCATTCGCCGTCTGAATTCGCTGTGTTTGGCTCGCCGCACTCTGCAGGGGCCCGGGGTTCGGCTTCGCCGCCGCCGTACGAGAGCCGCTGGTGAAGCTGCGGCGGCCCGTACACGACTTCGAGAGATGGGACTGGGACTACTTCGTCTGGCCCCATGACCGGCTCGACGGTAAGCACCACGTTCACAGGCTCTGCTGACTGAACCTTAGAGGTCAATGAATCTGGACGGGACTCTTCACCAGGTTAATCGAAACATTCCTTTTGGTTATTACTTACCTGATGAAATGAGAAACTGGTGCTGCGTCCGTCGGTTTTCGAACGAAACAAAAAGAAATGAAATTTCAGGAATAGATTAGTCGCCAACCATGTTCTAAATTTCTCGCGTTTCTCTTGATGTCTGCAAGAAATTGGGAGTGGTGAAAAAGGCTGCGGAATATGTGGTTGTTCAGGACTGCAGATAGGATAAGTCAATGAATCTGGACAGGAAAGTGGTCTAAGTTAATCTCTCGTTGAATTTGCTTTCAGAAGTAAACGGCAGATATACCAATGAACTTTCACGGTAAGAGTGTACAAAGCTTCAATAGTTTGCTCAGCCCATTTTCTTATGATATTCATCTAGTAGCACATTGTCTGATAATAACAAACTGAAAATGTGGTTGCATGCGGCAGCAGAATAGCATTATAGTGGTTATGTGCTTGTTAGTTGTTACAGGGTGTTGTAGACTATTTGCCACTTCTTTAAGTTTGCTGGAAACCACGGAACTCCATTCACTCATCGCTAACTCCTTTGTTGCTCTACAATGTCTGACAAGAAACTGAACTTCTGATTTTATGCAGCCAATCTTGAGATGAGGGACAGGGATCCAGAGGCGACACTTGAGGCAGACCGGAAGGCAAGCGAGAGTTTCCTGAACAAGAGTACACTACAGCTGGAGAGCTATGAGATGTACCAGCACCTGCTGCAGCAGCAAGCTTCAGCGTGGCCTTGCAACCCGCTCAACAGTAAGCATGCTCAAGCACTCAAGCTCCTAGTTGATTGTATGTCTTGATCTCTATGAAGTTTCATAGTATAGTGTATATATTTCCACAGCCCAAATCATGATGTGGTCGATTCATTGTTAGTACTTAAATCGCCAATGGCATATAAGGACAGGTTCTGATTAAATTTGTTAAGAAACACAATGCCTGACTAAAAACAGAAAATTTAATGGCTGATTCCGATAGTTCAATGAATCTTGACGGAAATGTTTGACTAGATGACCGAGCTTTCCTTTTTGGTGGTTTCCAGAAGGAGAAACTATGGCTGTATTATCTTTTGGTTTTTGAAAGAACCATGTAGAAATGAAACTTCCGTACTAGATTACAGATTAGTCGCCAAATCATATTCTGTGATGCTGTTAAATACAGAGTAGTTTTTTTATGACTTAACTACAGAGTAGTTTTTACAACAGGAAACTAAATTTCTCGCATGTCTAAGCGTTAGGAATATGTAGCTTTTCAGGACTGAAGATAGCAAAGTTTCAGAAGTCAGAACCAAGCGGCAGATATGCCAATGCACTTTCATAGTTAGAGCCTTCCAGAATCCAGAATTGGCACTATGGTTTGATTGCTTAATCGACACTTCTTGATTTTATTAACGCAATTTTAACACATTTTCTGATGAAATTCGTCTAGAAGCACATTGACTGATAAGAAACTGTAATTGTAGTTTTTCGTGCTGTAACAGCATAGCATGCACTACCTCCAGTCAAGTTTACTTGACGTTTCAGACAGAAAAACCAGCTTGTTTTTACTTGTTTTTCTTGTCTGAAACTTCAGGTTTACTTGACTGGAGGGAGTAGTAGTTATGAGCTGGTTTCGGGTGTTATCGGTTGTTTGTCATTTCTGTAAAGTTTGCTGGAAACCATGGAAATAGTTAGCCATTGATTCATGGCTAATTCCGATGTTGCTGCAGTACCATGTCTGAAAACAAACTGAAATTTTGATTCATGCAGCCAATCTAGAGATGAGGGACAGTAGCATAGAGGGATACCTGAACCAGGGTACACTGCAGCCGGAGAGCGAGATGTACCAGCACACTGCAGCCTTGCCTCGCGACCATCTCATAGGTAAGCATGCTCAAGCACTCAAGCTCCTAATTCATATGTCAATAAGTTTTGATATCTATGGGGTTACAGTGCATATACTTCTACAGTCCATATTTATGGGCTCTATTCATATTCAGCACTTAGTTTCAGTATTGGCAATTAAACACAGTTTCTGACTGATCAAGAAACAGTTCCGGACAAAACTTGACGGTTTCTGACTAAGAACTGAAAATGTGTTCTTCATATAATGATACGCAGCTCTTCTGCGTGTTCGAGAGAGAAAAAAAACAAACTAAAAATGTCGATAGAGTTACAGTAGTTATGCGTGGTGGTTCAGGTTGTTGTTTCTTCGTGTCATGATTGCTTCACTTTCAGTACCCATGCAATAGTTAGTACCTCCTTTGTTCTGACTTGTGTTCCTCTTTGATAAATCTGGCACTGGCAGGGATCCTGGCTAGGCTTTGAATGAGAACATGCTGTAATGGAATCATTTGTGACCAAGGAAAAAATAGAGTTTCTTGCGCATTATTGTTAATTTTGCCATAAAACTAACATGGCGATGAGTACAAGGAAGTTGCATCATCAGGTAGATTTTCATGGAAGTCCAGCAACTAGGATCTGGTCGATTCATCAGTAGCCCTTAAATTGAGTAAATCTTTTTCAGGAAACACGGTTTCTGATGGATAAGTCTTTGCTGTTGGTCTTTGTGGTCCCTTGTACCCCTGCAGCATCTTGTAGTCCTTAGCATCTTGGACTGCAGGCATCTCTTGTACACCTGCAGCATATTGGACTGCAAGACAGCAGTTAGTGTCCTCTCTAGGACAGCAGTTAGACTAGTGTTAGACTAGCATTATTGGATTCGTTTGCTGCCTAGCAGCCTGCTGTATATATATGTGGCCACCCCTCCCGTTGGAAGGCATGGCATTGTGAGTGTGAATGAAGAAAAATCGAGAAAACTTCCCCAACTTGAGTGTCATCCTCTCAGCTCAATGAGAGTGAAAATTGAGCTGCTAACATCTGTTATCAGAGCAGCAGTTAGCGCAGCAGCACCTGCAGCAGCCCCTCTTCCACCTTCCTCACCCGAGCAGCAGCTCGTCTGAGGCTGCGTCTTCTCCACGCAGCAGCCCCTTGGAGGCGCACCATGTCCGACGCACTGTCTCAGCGCTCGGTCACCTCGAGCGCACGGCATCAGCGAGATGCCGAGCTCGCCGCGGCAGAGGAGCGCAGGCGAGCGACGGCACAAGCCGCTGCAGCAGCGGCGAGGGCGGCCAGGCTGGCTGCAGCAGAGCTGGCGGCGGCCAGGGCGGAGGTGGAAGCAGTGGCGGCGGAGGATGCAGCGCGTGCGGCGGAGGTCGAGGTTGAGACCTTGCGCGGCAGCCTCAGCGGCTACATTGCCGGTGACACCACCGCCGACGGGGACCATGAGGAGTTGGAGAGGGAGAGAGCGCGGGAGCGGACCGCGCGGTGGGCAGCAGCCCACCCCGGCGGCGGCGGCCTGGAGGGCGGCGCGCCCGGCGACGGTCCAGGGGCCCGCGCGCCCGGCGGCGGCCTGGACGGCGGCGGCCTGGACAGCGGCGCGCCCGGCGACGGTCTAGGGGACCGCGCACCCGGCGGCGGAGGCCGCGCCCCTGGCGGCAGCGCTCCTGGCTGGGGTGCGCGCGGCGGCGCCCCCGGCTACCACGGCCTCCAGACGGTGGTCCGGGACGTCGGTCCCGGCGGTGGGTGGCCCACCCTCACCAAGACCAACTACGTCGAGTGGGCCGCAGTCATGGAGGTGAAGCTCCAGGTGCGGCATATGTGGGAGGCAGTCCGGTACGGCGACGTCGACTACGATGAGGATCGACGGGCGCTGGATGCTCTCATCGTAGCAGCCCCGCCCGAGATGCAGTTCACGCTTTCCAAGAAGTGAACTGCCAAGGAGGCCTGGGACTCCATCGTTGTGGCACGTATCGGCAGCGACCGCGCCCGCAAGACCACTCTCCAGGCACTTCGCAAGGAGTGGGAGAACCTGGCCTTCAAGCTAGGTGAGGATGTTGATGACTTCGCCCTCCGTCTCAACACTCTGCTGCAGAAGGTGGTGCAGTTCGGCGACGACAACTACGACGAGGAGAGAGCCGTCGAGAAGCTCTTCCGCTGCATCCCCGAGACGAACAGGCAGACCGCTCGCTCGATCGAGTCTCTGCTGGACCTCTCCACCATGACGATCGAGGAGGCGATAGGTCGCCTCAAGGTCGTCGACAGCGACGAGCCACTGCCTCCCTCGCGAGGCATCTCCATCGGTGGGAAGCTCCACCTTACTCAGGAGCAGTGGGAGGCCCGGCGCGGTGACAGGAGGAGGGGGGAGCCCTCTTCCTCGACTGGTGGCCGCAAGCGCGGCAAGCCATGAAAGGGGCGCGGAGGTGCCCAAGCCGGGGCACGAGGGCGCGCCGAGGGTGGCGCCCGCGGAGATGCTCAGAGCGGCGCCGCCGATAGGCCCAAGGCGGCACGAGACGACGCCTGCCACAACTGTGGCAGGCCCGGCCACTGGGCCAGGGACTGCCCGTAGCGGAGGCGTGGGGGCCAAGCCCATGTCGCGGAGGCCCAGCCGGATGACGATCTGGCTCTGTTCCTACTCCACGGGGACATGGAGCCGCACCCGGCGGCACCGCCTGCCACCGCTCTACTCCACCTCGACGAGCCGCGTGCCCGAGTCCTCCTCGGTAATGGCTCCGACGACGATAGGGTCGATGGCTGGTACCTCGACTCCGGCGCCACGCACCACATGAACGGGCGGCGGGAGTTCTTCTCCGACCTGGACGTCGACGTAGGTGGCTCCGTCAGGTTCGGGGACTCCTCCGCCATGGAGATCAAGGGCATGGGCTCCGTGATCTTCACCGCCAATTCCGGAGAGCACCGGATGCTCACCGGAGTCTACTACATTCCGGCGCTGCAGAACTCCATCATCAGCCTTGGGCAGCTCGATGAGTGCGGCTCCCACGTGGTGATCGACAGTGGGGTCCTCCGCATCTGGGACTACCGTCGCCAGCTTCTCGCCAGGGTGGTTCGAGGGAAGAACCGCCTCTACATCCTCCACGTCGGGGTGGCCCAGACTCTTTGTCTTGCAGCTCGCAGGGACGACGAGGCATGGCAGTGGCACGAGCGCTTTGGGCACCTCCACTTTGAGGCCCTGAAGCGGCTTGGCGCCAAGGAGATGGTGCGAGGCCTCCCATGCCTCGACCACGTGGAGCAGCTCTGCGATGTCTGTGTGCTGACGAAGCAGAAGCGGCACTCCTTCCCCCAGCAGGCGAGCTTTTGAGCCAAGGAGCGGCTCGAGCTCGTACACGGGGACGTGTGTGGCCCGATGACACCGGTCACACCAGGAGGACGACGCTACTTCTTTTTGCTCATCGACGACCTCTCCCGCTTCATGTGGGTGATGATCCTCGGCAGCAAGGGAGAGGCTGCGGACGCCGTCAGGCGTGCTCAGGCTGCTGCGGAGGCGGAGAGCGACCGCAAGTTGCGCGTGCTGCGCACCGACAACGGCGGCGAGTTCACGGCGTACTGCGCTGATGAGGGCATCCAGCGCCACTACTCCACGCCGTACAGCCCGCAGCAAAACGGCGTCGTCGAGCGGCCCAACCAGACGGTTGTGGGGATGGCCCGGGCCCTCCTTAAGCAGAGGGGGATGCCGGCTGTCTTCTGGGGAGAAGCGGTGGTGACGGCCGTCTACATCCTCAACCGCTCGCCCACCAAGGCACTCAACGGCATGACACCGTATGAGGCTTGGCATGGGCGTAAGCCTGCGGTCTCCCACCTGCGGGTCTTCGGCTGCCTCGCGTTCGCCAAGGAGCTTGGCCACATCGGCAAGCTCGACGACAGGAGCACTCCGGGAGTGTTCATCGGCTACGCGGAGGGTTCGAAGGCCTACCGCATTCTCGACCCGGAGACACAGCGTGTGCGCACGGCGCGCGACGTTGTGTTTGACGAAGGGCGAGGATGGGCATGGGACAAGGCGGTGGACGACGGCTCGGCTCCGACGTACGACGACTTCACCGTCGAGTACGTCCACTTCGAGGGAGCTGGGGGAGCAGGCAGCTCTTCTTCGCCGAGCGTGCCTACCCCGGTCCCCGAGCCTCCACCGACTCCGGCGCCCGCCACTCCGGCGGCACCACGCCCTTCAGCTACGACTCCGGCTGCGCCGAGTTCTTCGGCTGCACCACCACAGCCGGCGACGCCGCGCACTCTAGTATCGATAGCCACTCCTCCGGGCACGTCTACTTCGACACCTGCTCGTGCTGAGCACAGTCCGGTGGAGTTCGCTACTCCGCTCTCCCACGACGAGGAGCGCGTCGACGCGTACCACGACGGCGAGCCATTACGGTACCATACGATGGAGGACCTTCTCGGTGATCAGCCGGTGCCGGGACTGGTGCCTCACAACCTGGAGGCGCAGTTGCACCTCACGTGCGACGACGGCGAGCCTCGGTCTTTCGCAGAGGCCGAGGGACACGCGGCATGGCGTGCCGCGATGCAGTCGGACATGGACGCGGTTGAAAAGAACCGTACTTGGGAACTTGCTGACCTCCCTCGTGGTCACCGCGCGATCACCCTTAAGTGGGTGTTCAAGCTGAAGAGGGATGAAGCCAGCACCGTCGTCAAGCACAAGGCTCGCCTGGTGGCACGAGGTTTCGTGCAGCAGGAGGGGGTCGACTTCGACGATGCCTTCGCTCTCGTGGCACGGATGGAGTCCGTGCGACTTCTCCTTGCGCTGGTTGCCCAGGAGGGCTGGCGCGTCCATCACATGGACGTCAAGTCGGCGTTTCTCAACGGCGACTTGAGGGAGGAGGTCTACGTGCACCAGCCGCCGGGGTTTGCGATCCCCGGCAAGGAGGGCAAGGTGCTACGCCTGCGCAAGGCCCTCTATGGCTTGCAGCAGGCCCCGAGGGCGTGGAACGCCAAGCTGGACTCCACGCTCAAGGGGATGGGCTTCGAGCAAAGCCCGCACGAGGTGGCCATCTACCGGCGGGGCAATGGCAGAAATGCCCTGCTGGTGGGTGTCTACATCGACGACTTGGTGATCGACGGCACCAAGGATGCGGAGGTGGTGGTGTTCAAGGAGGATATGAAGGCCACCTTGCAGATGAGCGACCTGGGGCCTCTCTCCTTCTACTTGGGGATCGAGGTGCACCAGGACGACTCCGGGGTCACACTTCGACAGACCGCCTACGCCAAGCGCATCGTCGAGCTCGCTGGGCTCATCGACTGCAACCCAGCTCTCACTCCGATGGAGGAAAGGCTGAAGCTGAGCCGTGACAGCACGACAGAGGAGGTGGACGCTACTCAGTACCGGCGCCTTGTGGGGAGCCTCCGCTACCTCGCCCACACACGGCCGGACTTGGCGTTCTCCGTCGGCTACGTTAGTCGGTTCATGCAGCGACCGACGACGGAGCACCAGCAGACCGTGAAGAGGATCATCCGCTATGTTGCGGGGACTCTCGACCACGGTCTCCACTACCCGAGGTGCCCTGGAGCGGCACACTTCGTCGGGTACAGCGACAGCGACCACGCCGGCGACATCGACAACAGCAAGAGCACGAGCGGGATCCTCTTCTTCCTCGGCAAGTGCCTCGTTAGCTGGCAGTCGGTCAAGCAGTAGGTGGTGGCCTTGTCCAGCTGCGAGGCCGAGTACATAGCGGCCTCCACCGCGTCGACTCAGGCGCTCTGGCTCGCTCGACTGCTTGGTGATCTACTCGGCAGAGACACTGGAGCAGTGGAGCTCAGGGTGGACAGCAAGTCCGCTCTGGCCTTGGCGAAGAACCCCGTTTTCCATGAACGGATCAAGCACATCCGGGTGAGGTATCACTTCATCCGAGGCTGCTTGGAGGAAGGAAGCATCAAGGCGAGCTACATCAACACCAAGGATCAGCTTGCGGATCTGCTCACCAAGCCCCTTGGAAGGATCAATTTCCTTGAGCTTTGCTCCAGGACTGGGATTGTCCAATCTTCCCACAAGACGACGCACAAGACTTAGGGGGAGAATGATGGATAAGTCTTTGCTGTTGGTCTTTGTGGTCCCTTGTACCCCTGCAGCATCTTGTAGTCCTTAGCATCTTGGACTGCAGGCATCTCTTGTACCCCTGCAGCATCTTGGACTGCAGGACAGCAGTTAGACTAGTGTTAGACTAGCATTATTGGCTTCGTTTGCTGCCCAGCAGCCTGCTGTATATATATGTGGCCACCCCTTCCGTTGGAAGGCATGTCATTGTGAGTGTGAATGAAGAAAAACCCAGAAAACTTTCCCAACTTGAATGTCATCCTCTCAGCTCAATGAGAGTGAAAATTGAGCTGCTAACGGTTTCTGACGAGAAACCGAAAATATTGCTGTTCATTCTGCAACAACATAGCGTTACGGTAGTTGTGTGCAGGCTTCAGAGCATTGTCAGAAATTTGCCTCCTTTTGAAATCTAACTACTAACCTTAACAATGCTATCGCAGTACAATGTCTGACAATAGACTGAAGCTTTGATTCATGCAGCCAATCTGGAGGTGAGGAACACTGACGCGGAGGCGAAGCTTCAGACTGATCGGAAGGCAAAGGAGCGAAGCACGCGGCGGCTGAAGAGGTCCGAGATGGGTCGACGCGCACAGGAGCAGCACAAGGAGAAGGAGAACGAACAGACCGAGCTGTTCCGGACACCCACGCCGGTGAACAAGAAGGCCGTAGGACCCAGATCGGCACGGCGTCGCCGTGTTTTCGCAGAAGCTAACCTGAGCCCGGACGATGACAGGGCAAGGCAGAGGCAGGTTTCTTGGGCTTGTAGTCACACACGCACATGCACCATCTGGTTGCTCCCGATGGCTTGAGCTACATGCATTGCAAGTCTGATACGACACACCTTGAGATGTGGGATGATTTTCAGTTGGAGACTTGGAGCTCGTTAACTGTCAGGAGTGGACCCTGAATTTTTTAGCTCAGAACTAGTAGGAGAGAGCACGTTCGTGCGGTTGTACATAGTACAGTACAATACAGAGTAGAAGCATTCCACTGCATGGTTCAGAACTAGGCTGAATTCTTTTTTCGGTTCAGAACTGTGTGGAAACAGTTTTCCGTTGACAAGTAGGAACAGGTTCACGTCTTGTGAAGCTCAGTTTCAGTCAGTTGCCATTACTCATTTGTGTTGTGCGGTGGTGTCGTCTTCTTCTGTAATCCTGCACCTGCTTGTCAGTTAGATGTGTTAATTCGATTGTTATATCGTTCTCCCTGCCTTAGAGCATGCATTATGGCCGGCGCGGAGCGGGCGGAATCCGATGTGGGAGCAGGTGAGAGAAGGAAGCCGGCGACTCGTGATACGCTCGCTTGGGCCGGCGACGACGCGCTCCGCGAGCTGTTATTGGTTCAGCCGCCTGCAACGTATTAAATAGAAGCGGGTCCGTAACCTACGCGCTCAGCGTTACCGCCGGCTGCCGGCGAAATCTTAAGCCATGCTCTTAGTCTTAGCCGTTTGTTTGCTGGTTGCCTGGTTGTTTGTGGAAAACACCCACCACTCCGAAATTAACAATAACTCATGACTAGTGCGTCGTTCTGTCAAAAATCTTTACTTCTTCTATAAGTAATAAGCTTCTGATGAACTCCCTAGAATATATACTCAGAAATAGCAGAAGTGGAGTAACAAAATAGCGCAAGACCCGTTCTTGCTGCAGGCGTGCAGACACCGGATGAGCCAATGCCTGCGAGCAGAGAGTGGCAATGGCGATGGCGATGGCCTGAGCTGACACATGACGGTCACGTCGCTTCAGTGTCTCCCAGCTAGTGGTAACCGGCAGGTGCTGCTGCTGCTGCATGACCTCCAGCCACTCGAGATCCGGAAGGTGACCAGCATGTAGGGCACAGCCAGAACCAGAAGGACTTTTGAATATGCCTGAACTAAATCAAACTATTCTCGTTTGATCAAATTTGTAGAGAAGGGTATTAGTATCTACCGCATCAAAGAAGTAAACTGTAAAAATATGTCATAATAATCTAACTTTGGTCAAACCTAAAAAGTTCGACTTGGGACAAACTCAAACATATATTTGTATATGGTTTGGCTATGGATTTAAGTAACAATTTAGTTTCTTGTAGTTTGTACATCACTCACACATGAATTTCATTGTAAACTAAGTTACAGAAACAAAAGTGCAGAAAGTTAGTACTCGAACCTAACAAGGAAGAGAAATGCGAAGTTGCCACAATGACGAGTTTTTCCCTAGGTATCAAAGAGTTGCTCTTCTCGCCTAATCCTCATGGAACCCCCATGTAAAGGAGTCAAGATCCTTTCAGAACTAGAGGTGCACATTGCTAACATGGCAAAAGCAAATGTTCCTAGTGTTGAGGCTGACCCGCGAGCTTGTTGACATTTGACAGTTGGGGTAACCTGGTGGCAATGGCTACTTGAGGATTTCAGTGAGATGTTTGTTATTGAACTGATTCTTATTTCCTGACAGCACCAGTGTGATCAATAATATTTCCCGGGATCCAATTAAGCATGTTAGATATGTATACATTGTGTTTTTTTAGAGCAAATGTGTATACATTGTTCTATTTTGAAAGAAATTATACAGTGTATTATGTATTTATTTAGCCACTAGTTTAGTGTGTCTGCTCATTGTACATAATCGGTATTGAGCACAGCAATGGCTCTTGTGGTGCACCTTCTTAGCACTGAACTAATGTCCAAAGCAAAGCATGGCTTTCTGTGCCTCAACAACAGGTACCAAATGCAGCATTGTCAGAAGACCCAAGGCCTCTACAGCTAAGGGGGTGTCTAGTTCCCAAAAAAATTTCTACAGTAGCTGTCACATCAAATCTTTGGCCACATGCATGAGACATTAAATGCAGTTGAAAAAATAATTAATTACAGTCTAACTGATTACCACGAGATGAATCTTTTAAACCTAATTAGTTCATGATTGAGTATTATTTATTAAGTAACAACAAAATGACCAAAACCCAAACTTTTCCACCAACTAAACACACCCTAAATAGAGAGAGAGATTCCTGATCCAACTAAAACAAACATGCTGCTACTTTTATCACATAAATGGCAGAACTGGAAGCATCAAAGAGATGCAATGCAGCTGGGGAGTGTCCACTCCACTCCCCAGCTCCCCTGGTAAGTTATTTATGAGGGGGCATCTCGCCAACTACCCATCAGATTGCTCGTCAGGCACAGCATCTTCATGCATAGTACATAGGAATAAATAACCGCCACCACCACCAATAGCAGCTGATGCTTGCATTGCCTAGTGCAGCTCAAAAAACTGGCTGGCTAGCCTGGGCCTGGGCCTGGCCCTCCACACTCTACAGTAGCAGAGCGCCAGGACATCTATCTCAAGCAGGCCACGGGATCCAATGCAATGCAGTGGTGTGCAGCAGAAAGGCAGGGCATTCAAGTCCCTGCACTGCCTTCCACAGATTAGGTCGACACAAGAAACAAAAGGGCACCACATACATTCACTCCCATCCAACCACCACCTCGCAACCAGAGCAAGAACTGGGGCTGCAACACACAACAATCTACCAATGTAATGTAATCAAACGATTGGAGTAACACGAACAAGCAGGTTACAGATCGACAAAGGGCAGTGCCGAGAGGGAACAAGTCAATTCCCGAACCAAGACCCTTTCTCCCCTGATGGCCTGGGATCCAGTCCAAGGGTCACAACCAGTTTGGTTCGCTCTTGACTCCTCCTCTCACACTTTTCTCTTCTTTCCTACACAATAGTCTTCAATCTCTAACAGAGTTATACGACACATACAGCGAACCATTACGCGCAAACTATTAGGTAATCTCCCATCTTATTATTACAAAAATCAAAGAAGCATACCGGTCGAAGCTAACCTTCACAGTTCTGGTTGCTGAGCAAGGGAACAGACTGAGAGCAGCAGCAACAGCATGACCAAAATGCCGGATTTCTATCTCTGTGATTGATTCAGCCAGTGCAAGTGAGAGCGTGACAAGACCCTTTCTAGTAGTTGCAGATAGCACTAGCTTCCCAAAATGATCAAAATGCCCCCACACTGTTTGTTTGGTCGGGGGTATTTTTGTCATTTTGAGAGGCACATGGCGGGAAAAGAGAGGAGTTTTGAATTTTTCATGTGTTAGTATCGGGTTCTTGTCAAATCCTCCCTTGCACCGGCACTAATAGAAAACCTGGGTGTTAGCAAAAACAACCGGACTTGGCAGGCATTTTGGTCTGTGTCGATATGCTCCTCCTCCGTTCCCCACCCATTCATTCTTGCAACTAGTTGGAGCCACCCACAGATGCCGGCTCAGCCCTGCTCGCTCCAGCGCCCTTCAGCGCGGTTGTAATCTGATGGATGGCATTGCAGACATGGCTGTTGATAGCGGTGATGCTTGAGAGGTTCAGCTTGGCTGAGGGCACCGCACTGGCTAGCACCTGCATGCCGACGGTGAGGAGGCAGCCGCTGGCAGGCTCATCTGGGTTACCTGGGCTGCTTTCGCCGCCGTTGCCAGAGCTTGCGCTGGTTGCAGCAGGCGAAGGGTTGGTTGCTGGGAAGATGGCAAAACCCAGGGGGAGGAGAGGGATATAGGAAGGGTCCTCGCCGCTCATTGTCACTTGGATTGCTTCCACATCCACTGTTGCAAACACCACAAGACTCCCGCCATTAGGGTGGGTGCTGCTTTCCTGCAGCAGGAGCTCCACATTCTGTGACGAGTTGCTTGCAGCCTGTGGTTTTCAACAGTTGCAAAAATGACATCAGTTCTTCAAAACTCATGGCAAGACCTACTTAAATGTTAAAGTAAACAGTATTTCAGGTATTACATATAAATAAATGAACAAAACACAAGAAAGATTGAACCATCCTCAACAAACATTTATGTTATATATATGACTGTCATGAAACTCAAGTCAGTACGTCAGTATGTACTAAAATGTGAAATGAAATGTCAAGCCGGTACAGATTATAAATTCCTCAAATAAGCATATGATTTGCATGTGCAGATACCGTAAAGAGAGGACCTTTTAGACATATATAAGCTTTGCATCATGCAAAAAATATGAGACACTATTTCCTTTCTTTCCATGGTGAAATTTTAAGTTTTAAAGGCAAATGAAACTAAAACTTTGGTAGTAAAATTGCTGTGATGCATGTGCTAAGACTCAGTAGATTGATCAAATCTCATTTATTGTGGCATCTTGAGTACTGTACAGCTCGAGTAGCTGCTGTTAATTTCTTGTCCTTGGCATTGGTAGCAAATAGTAAAGTGCTTGTAGAACTATTAAAACGATCAACAGTTCTACACCAGAGTAGAGTTACTGCAGTAAGTCGGACAGTCAATACCATTGAGCAATTACAAATTTTCCTTTCCCCTTTGACAACTTTTATGTTTTTGACAAGAAAAATGCATAAATGTAAATTTGCACAATTCTTCCGAGGGGTATCCTAAAACTTAAGAATGTATACTTCTTAATTCTCACCCTTCAGAATAAATTACTAGGCCAAAATAATAGCTAGCTCATCGCTACAGTTTTCTTAAAACATTAAGAACTATGAACTGATAGGTTCCATAAAGGAGCCAAACTAATGTGATTATGCTCTTGCAGCAGGAATTAGCTACAAAAGATCTGATTATGCTCTTGCGGCAGGAATTAGCTACATAAGATCTGTATTTGTAAAACTCTTTATTATTCACACACGAGGAATACGAGTAATAAGCTCCAACAATCAGCAGAAGAAATGAGATACTCACATTAATTCGAAGAAGTGAAATACAATTTCTTGGGTGTGATCCATTTGCAATATGTGCCACTTCATGAAGTGAGCCTCCATTTGACAAAATCTCAAGCTGCAAAAGTAAAGCATCCATCAAGACACAACTAGATTAAGTTAAATAACAAAAGGACGAAACTAAAACCAAGAATGCAAAGAATAACCCAGCATGTTTGAAATCGTAAATATAGACGCTACCTGACAGCGTTGTTGTTCATCAGCAAGAAGCTCGAAGACCTGCTGATGGCTGAAAGGAAGCCAACTGGTGGAGACAGCAGTCAGTATGACACCGCTGGGCTGCCCTGAATCAGTGTTCTTCCGAGTGGTGACCCTGATCGTGTCCTCTGTAGACTCTGAGAGTGTCGTCCAAGATTGACTCCCAGAAGCACTGATATTGGAACAGAAAGTAGTGATCATCCGTTGCGACAGCTTCATCATATTTGTTCTTGCCTCTGGGCTGCGGATCACTGGGAATTACAAGGTAGGATAAAATGAAAAGAACATGATAGTTAGACTTTGTCATGATGGATGGATGTTGTAGATCAGAAACAACATAATAGCAGTAGCTATCATAGTAGAAAAATGTTCTAAATGTCACATATGCATAATATTTCCTTTCAGAACAGATGGCAATGATAAAAAGGACTGGCATTGTTGAAATGGGCAAATGAATTATCCTTATCCCTCTAAGGAAAAATGTTGACCTGTTAGGCAAGTTATTGTGGACAGGAACTACAAGATAAGAACCATACAACAGATGGCGTGTAGGATTTTGGACAAAGTAAAGCTTGGAGCTACAGGCCTCAACCAGGAAAGATGCAGTCTGAGGAAATATTGTGGTGCAATGTGCAATAGAAGCAGCAATCTAGTAGTATACTTGAAGCGACAGATAGTGGAGTATACCTCCGAGGTCAGCAATGTTCCGAGCGAGTTCACTGGCAAGGCGCTCACACTGGCGCTGAAGCAGGGAGACCCAGCGCGTGGCACCAAAGGCAGTGCCGTTGGTAACATAGTCTTTGAACACCTGGTGCAGCGGCTTCTCCTCCCCAACCATCTCCATGTGCTCCACCCACACCACCTGCATGGGTTCATGTTTCAACCCTCAGTGATGAGTAGGCATCACGCTCGCCATGGTTCATGTACAAGTTGCCATGCTTACCCTTGAGTAACCATTGGGCATGTCCTGGATGATGCAGCCAGAGGGGCGCCTCCGGCATTTGACCACTGATGATGTCTGCAGCGCCTCCAGCTGAAACCCCTCTGCAGGGAAGTCGACGACGGACCAGGTCCCCTCTTCAGGGTTATGCACACAATAGCGGAAGAACACCACCTCCCGCGCCGTCACCAAAGGAGACGGGAACTGCACCTCCGCTTGCATCTGTTCATTATTCATTCCATGCAATCAGATAAAATCCCACCCAATTTGATCCCTCACATTTTATATTAAAAAGGTGTAAAGTGATCATCAGGGAAACATGAGCTAGTTACCAAGACAAGAGCTCCACTGCCCAGATGGCCTGAAGCAGCTCCATGGTTTATGACCTGAATGGTTCTTGCCTTGGACACGATGGAAGGGAACAACTCCATCCACTTGTTCTGGCAAAACAGAATTTGGTTATTACAAAAGTTTATTCAAGAGATAAATGCACAAAAAGTATTTCATGAGTTGACTCAGCAAACAAGATAAAAGTTGTTGGTTATGATTTTTCTAAATATTAACCACAGTTTTTTTAAAAAAAATGGATTGGAAACTCACTGCGTCGAGGAAGGCGTCCACCAGCGTGATGCTGTTTATGATAACAACGGCGCTGTCCCTTGAACCCTCAGTCCTGGCGGCGGCAGCAGCCGCGGAGCCTCCGCCCTGCTTCCCGCCGTCGACCGGCCAGCTGAACATCCGCGCGTGCTCATCGGCCACCATGACCTCGGAGCTCGCGCCGCGGCAGCGCACCCAGAGCGGTTCGCCGGCGCGGCACATCTTGGCGAGGGTGTCGGCCGCCGTGGCGGCGAGGTCGAGAACCACCTGCCTGTCCTGCTCCGGGACAGGCGCCATGGAGCCCATGTACGACGACGCGTCGTGGTGCTCGGCGCCAGCGGTGATCTGCTGCGGCGGCGCGAGGACGGACTGGATGAGATCGCCGCAGCCCATTACCGAAGATTGGTCCGTGAAATGGCGAGAGTAGACGCTCATGTCGAGGTCGAGCGGCGGCATGAGCAGCGGCGGCGGCGCCGGTAAGCAGCCCAGCGCGGACGCCATGCTCGGCTGGCGGCCGCCGCCGTACCGTGTCGCCATGCACGCCAGGCGGTCGAGCTGCACGCCCAAAGCCCCAAATGAACAATGTTGGCCCGAAACGAAAATTAAAAAAAAAAAGAACTTGGCCCGTCCAGGATTCTTGCATGCAGTGCGGTGCTTAGGGTTTAAGCTGCAGCGAGCCGAGTAGAGAGGGCAGGGAGCGGCAGCAATGAGCAAAGCAAGGTCACCTCGTCCTTGAGCCTGGCGTTCTCGATGCGGAGCTGCTGCTCCTCGTAGGACATCTCGGCGAGGACGGCGGCGTGGCCGCAGTTGGGGCAGACGACGTTGCGGATGGCGGCCTGCAGGCGGTAGTTGTCGCTCTTGAGGCTCTCGTTCTCGGCGCGGAGGAGCACGTTGTCGGCGCGGTCCTGCTGCGCCTTCATCTGCGTGCGCCGGTTCTGGAACCAGAACTTGACCTGCCGAGGCTTGAGCCCCAGCTCCTGGCTCAGCTTCAGCCGCTGCTTGTCGTCCGGGTGCGGGCACTCCTTGAACAGCCTGCGGGCACCATGTCGTGCGCAATGCGTGCGTCAGAGCAGGATCGATTCGTCCGGGCCGGGGAAGAAGAAGAAGAAGAAGAAGGTTAGCAGGCATTCTTACGCTTCCATCTGCTGGATCTGGTGCGCGGTGTGGCGGTGGTACCGCTTCTTCTTGCCGCTGTTGGTGGCCAGCTGCTGGTTCCCGGCGGCGTCCGCCGTCTGGAGCTCGAGGCCGCCGTGCTGCGGCTTCTGCTCGGACCGGTCGTCGTCCACGTCCGCGAAGCTGAGTAGGCCGTCCAGGCGGCCGCTGCCGGAGCCGCCGCTGAGCTCCATGTCCATCTCCAGCTCCATGTCCTCGTCCTTGGCCGCCTGGACTAGCGCGCCCATGATGCCGCCGCCCTCCTCCTTCTGTAGAAAGAGAAAAAAACGCGTGCCATTTCACTTTCAGGGTCGAAGAAACAGGAAGATCGAGCAAGCAAGGGGATTGACGGAGTAATACTTACAGGTATTAGGGAGGTGGTGGTGGTGGAGAAGTGGTGGAACGGCATGGCGGCGGCGGAGGAGGACATGAAGCCGGCGAGCGCGCCCGGGTTGGGGATGAAGAGCGCGTCCGCAGATGAGGAGGCCCCCGCCATGGCGGCCATCGAGGACAGGACCTGGCAGTCCCCGAACATCCTCCCTTCCTCCTCGGCCGGCGGCAGGCGAACCGGCGGGGAGAGAAACGGGCTCGTCGTCGTCTGCTTCCTGGCGATTTTGCGTCCCGCACAGAAGCAAGTGATTAAAATCCCAGGCGAAGCATGGCAGGGCGAGGACGGCGGGAGAGGAAGAGGATTTAACGGGAGGTGCAGGAAAGGGAAAGCTTTGGGCGGGGAGGGAGGGAGGGAGGGAGAAGTGAGGGGGTCGGAGGGAGGGAATGGAGGGGGACGATGGGAGGGAAAGGGGGCGGGACAAGGGCGGGCGGAGTAAATGGCGGCAGTAAATACGCTGTCGGTTGTTCTGTGCCTCGGCGTACCCCCTGCCTCCTCCTCCCTCGCCCTCGCTCGCTTGTTCACCTACGCGCTGAAGGCGACGCGAGGTTGAAGACGACGGCGAGGTCGGACGGACGCCTTCTCCTTCTCCTGCCCTCTCGTCTTCCCCTCGCAGCAGCAGCAGGCGCAGCGAGAGACGACGACGACGGCAGGGAAAGCGAGGGCGCGGAGGAGACGGCGCGGTTACTTGTTTGTGTCGTGTCTGCTGCGTGTGTGAGCCTGACGCGACTCCCCTTCCGCTTTGACCTCCGATTCCGCCGTTTGCCTTCCGCGTGACGCGCCCTCGCTGACCCCGCGGCCCCCACCCGCGCGGGAGCCCCACGTGGCAGCGACGGTGCAGCGCGTGGACGGGCCCCGGGTGCCGGGCGGCCCAGGCCCGCGCGCGGGCCGGCCCCGCGTGTCACTCACCCGGTGAGACGAGAGAGAGGAGGAGGAGGAGGCGCAGCGCCCCTGCGGGCTGCGGCAGCAGAGCGTATCGTGTGGGCGGGTGGTACAAATAAATGCGGTAATTAGGGAGCGGATTACCGTGAGGTGAGACGGTGGGGGTGATGAAAGGCGCACGACAGGCGGTAATAAATGCGCGCGTTGCCGCGCCATAACTCGGCGCGCACAGTAACGGGCGCCACCGGCGCGTGCCCGTCGCCGGCGACCGGCTGTGGACTCGCCGTCCCGTTGCGTGCTTGAGACTAGCCAAGACCCTGCCTGCCTGCCTGACGAGAGGCGTCAACAAAAGTCAACACCCCTCCCTCTGGCTCTGGCGTCTGTCCGTCTGGGCTCCTCCTCCGGCATCGCGTCGTAGGACACGGGCGCGCGTCGCTGTCCGTCCGATCTGGGCCGGCGCGAGATCCGGCCCGTCGCCGAGGCGGCGAAACCGCGTTACGGGCGGGGGCGGCGGGCATGTGCGCGGTCTGCCGTGGCTGCTGGTGGCGGGGCGCTAGAGAGCTCGCTGTAGCTAGGGCCCCTGCCCGTGCCCCCCGGCGTACGAGCACGCATCCATGCGCGCGCCATCACGGCCACAGGGGGGCGCGTGCGAAGCGTACGTGTGCCACGCAGATTTGGCACAGTAATGGCGGCTGGGGAGGATCAGCCCGTACCGCGAGCCTGCGCCTAGGCAACCAATGCGCCGGATCACGCCAAATCTCCTCTTCTATTCGCCGACCGTCGCTGATAGAGGCGGCGGCCGGGCCGGGATCGCCGGCGATATCATACCGGTCGCCGTCGTCTCTTTATTCGTTCTCGTTTCTTTTCTGAATCTGAACAGAAAACGATATGGTTGTGTCTGTGTGCACTTGTGCATGTTGCTTGCCATGGGGATTGGGCCGGGGCGGGCCCATTGAGGTGTGGTTTCGGGCTAATATGGGTGAGAACTCTTAGGGCATCTCCAGTAGCGAGTCGAATTCTCGAGGAGAGAGAGCGCCACATATGCAAAAAGCAAAAATCCACTCCTGCGCCACAATAGTTATGGGCCCCACATAAAACAAAAAGAAATCATGAACTCTGCTTCCTCCGCCCATTCCTCACAAACTCATCCCCTCGCGAGCAGGCCATGGCTTCTATCGAGCAAGCCTTCGCCGCATCGGAGATGAGGAGGCTGGCGAGCGTGGTGATGCGCAGGCGGCGGCGGAGGCTCAGGCGAGCACGGCAACGAGGAGGCCGGCGAGCGTGGCGGCGGAGGCTCAAGCTAGCCCGGCGTCCAGCAAGGAGATGAGGAGGCCTGCGAGCGTGGTGATGGAGGCTTGGGCGAGCATAGCGACGAGAAGGCCGGCGAGCGGCGTCGGAGGCTCGAGCAAGCTCGACGACGAGGAGGTCGGCGAGCATTGCGCCGAGCGCGGCAAGCGGTGAGCTCAAGCTGCTGTGGAGCCGGCGAGAGCAGCGGCTCCGGTGAGAGCGGTGGCAGGCAAGTAGGTCTGCAGGTAGAAGCAGAGAGGCGTGGCGAGCGCAGATGAAGCGGAGGCCGGGCCGTGCGTGCAAGGCAATTCATTTTTTATTTTTCAAGAGTCGACTCTCAACTATGCATCGAATCTTCTCTCTCCTCCATGAGTCGGGTCCTCCAGTGGTGATGCATCGGTTTGGGCATGCCACATCGGCCCATGATTCGTCCACTGGAGAAGCTCTTAGCTTTATCTGATTCATCAAATTGGATCAGACAACGATGCCGTTGTGTGATCTGTTCCCCTACGTACATGGAGGCAGCAGGGGTCCGGTCGTTTGCACCGTGCTCGGTTCAAAGTTTCTAGAGTCTTGGGGGTGGCAGCTCGCTTCATGTCTAGTATAATGCCGCTGTTTCTTCTCGGAGGCATCCTTGCCGAGTCAGCCACATCTGCCTTTTCACGGTAGCAATGTCTAAGGAATGAGCGAGATTACGTAATTTTGCAAGCAATTTTTTTAACAGTCTTTGTTCCCACGCAACTTTTGATATTAGGTTTTGCTTTGTTCGATCAATATGGAGAGGAGGTTTTGCCAGTGCTCATTGGACATTTTCCCCTGTTCCTCTCCCTCCATTCAACTATTGAAGGTTTGATGGAGAATATAAAAGGTCACGAAACACTCGACGAAAACAATGTGGGGGCATAGCTCTAGAAGGCGTGCTGGTAGCTCATTTACTATATTTTATTTTTAACCTCGGATCATTCAAGAAGAAAGTTGCTAATCCTATATTAAGTAGCTAGGGCTAAGCACCCTAACACATGTCCAACTACCTAGCTGAACTATGCTGCCGTCTATTGTGGTTGAAGTTGCCTCAAACCAAACAAATCAAAACCCAAAGCCACGCAGGGGCGGATACAGGAGGGGGGCTCAAGCCCCCCTAGTTACACGTAAAACACTATAGCAAGATCTCCAAATCACCATTAAATCTTCACACAAATCAACATCTCTATTGTTTCAGCCCTCTCTTGCCTCCAATCCTGCATCCGCCACTGAAGCCACGTACCCATAAAAACGAATGTATGGATCACCTAGCTGAACTATGTCTCCAAGAACATGACGTACATACCGCCACCGTCCTTTATTCCATCAAATCGGAGTAGGTTTTTATCCGAAAAACCGTGTACCTTCAATTGCTAAGATATCTATCTATTATCTTATTCTTTGGCCAACAAATGGAGCCTCCACGTTCGCTCTTAAGGCCTAAAAATTTCCACGTTAATCGAAGAAAAATAGTAAAATAAAAATTACCCACTACTGTCATTATAATAAAAATTAGCCTAAAATATTCCTGTGAAATAAAAATTATCCACCACTGCTATTATAATAAAAATTAGCCTAAAATACCCCTGTGCCTAATTAAAAATCACCCACCAATGTCATCATGAAAAATTAAATATAAAATATCATTTAGCAATGTATCAGTTACAAACATATACTATTACTAAAAACTAAATCTAACAACAATCAATCAAAATAAAATGGAAATAAGTAATTATAAATGTATAAGTTACAAACATATATTATTAATAAAAACTAAAGCTAACAACAATCAATCAAAATAAAATAAAAATAAGAATAATTATATGCAAGTATTATTAAAGCTCAACAAATCAAATTATTATTATAGGTAGATCATATTTGAATTGTTTTAACCAACAATAAGACATAATTTACGATAATGAACATGGTGATGTATGGTAAAGAAAATAGTATAATCTCTAGGTAAGGATACAATGACAATGCAAATTTTTGAATTTTCAATATTAGTCGCGCAAATACGCAGGCTATACGCCTAATTATATTAAAATAAGGCAGACACAGAGGGAGTATGAAAGAGAACTAGCATGGAGCATGGTTTGTACGCAAAATTCCTTTATTTTCGCATGTCCATATCGTGAATACCGTAGATAGCATTTTTTTTCTTTTTTCAGTAGGAGGGCTGCAGAGGTGCCCCCGGTGCCAGCCCCCGTAGATAGCATTTTTAATTTGAAGTTGCTTAACTGCGTGGCGTGAACCGAGGGATGAGGCGTTCCTTCACGGGCATGATATACAACTTTGGCAATTGGCATTGGATAAATTAAGAAAAATGATATTCTCTCCGTTTCTAAATTATAGACAGTTTGTCTTTTCTAGCTACATAGTTTTTTTATGCATCAAGACATAGGGTATATCTATACTATGCATCTAGAAAACTTAAACTGATCTATAATTTGGAACGGAAGTGCTAAACTAATATCATCGCTAGCTTCCACATATATTTTCGATTTTTGAACTTTTCAGCAGCATGGAAAATTGCTACAGACTCCGTAATACACGGAGTATGAGCAAGCTGGTGGGTTTGCTCGCCGGCGGCGACGGCGGCGGAGCTTAGTTGCCGGGAGCGGCGGATGTCGAAGCTGCTTCAACGGCGAATAAAGTTCCTTCCCGACGACGGTGGCATATCATGCGTCGTCCTCGGTGAAGCTTTTGTGGGGTTTGTGTACCTCCCCTTTCCCCTGCGTTTCTTCGACAGCGGCGGCGACAGCCTCGGCGCTTCCTCCGGAGAAGGGCACGGGTGGATTTTGGTTCTCCTTCTTGTTGATGCGGCTCCTGGCGTCGTCGATGGGGTGGAGATTTTACTCCCCTGGGTAGAGATTTTACTCCTCTGCGGTGGATTTGGCGAGGTCTTCTCCGGCCACCGTGTGAGGTTCGTGATCTCTCTCTTTACTGCGAAAGGAGGGATGATCTGGGCTTCCCGTTGGGATGTTCCCTCCGGGCTATCGATCTCGGTGGCGCCGGCTCTGGGTTGGTGGGCGTTCGGGCCCGAGGAAGATGATGGTGTTCTTGGTGTTCTTCCGTTGTCGCCGGCGTGGGTGCTGCTGATGTGCCACAGCGAAGCTAGATGCGTCAGGGAAGGCGATACGTGGCGTTGGCTTATGCAGCGTGTCCAAGAGTTGGAGCTCCTTGACGGCGAGGCGGAGCTCCCCAAGCTCGGTGACGCCGGCGGTCGTCGGTGCTCGCTGAGGAAGAAGGCAGAGAAGATCTCTTTGGCCTGTGTTGTAATTTTCATTTCTTTGAGGGACTTCTTTGTAATTTGGGGTTGTACTGTGCTTCAATTAATACCATCCTTCCTTTCGAAAAAAAAAAAGCTGGTGGGTGGGTAAAGCTGTTATGGGGCCGGAACGTGCACACTGCTGATAGGATACCGATCCATCTCGAGCGTACTGAATGCCATTGCACGCAATGTTGAGGCACAGCGAGGCTACCTCTTCCAGCGTGCTGTCCAGCTCAAGTCGAGGCGCGCGCAACGCACGCAGCAGTCTGGCAGCGAGTCAAGGCTGTGATTAGTTCGGTAGGGTGTAAACGCAAAAAAATTTGCGTTTCGAATTTTCTTAATTTGAAGCACTAAATAAAGTTTATTTACAAAATTTTTTGCACTGATGAATTGTAAAGCGCGAGACGAATCTAATGATGCTAATTAATCCATGATTAATCAATAATTAGCAGATAGTTACTGTAGTATCACTGTTGCAAATCATGGATTAAGTAGGCTCATTAGATTCGCCTCGCGATTTACAGCCCATCCATACAAAAAATTTTATAAATAGACTTTATTTAGTATTTCAAATGAGTAAGATTCTTTTTTACTTTAATGTGTTTACGATTTTTTTGTGTTTACGAGGTGGAACTAAACACACCACAACAGCGATGCTGGTACGTGCGTGCGAGAGAGAGCGCGACGGCGACCCCTTCCTTTAACTCCAACTGCAAAACACATTTACTAAAGGCATGTGATTTTTGGTCATGGACTGCCGGCTCGTACGGCCACATTACCTGTGGTCCCCTTCCGCTCTAGCTAATACCTGGGGCCCGACCGGACCGACCTTCCTCCGCACAATTCGTTCGTGTCAATTTTTCCTTTTGAGCAAATCGTTCATGTCAATTATTATTATTATTATTATTATTATTAGTCAATTATACCCGTACGTTACAACGGACAGAGTTTGTACAAATAGTTGTTCGTTTGTCGAATATGTGGACTGATCCCACTTGCATACAGGGTAAATAAGACCCACCTATCAGTGATATTGTGACACAAGATGGATCAAACAAAAATTAGATAGAAACTTTATTTACTTTAGAAATAAATATTAAATATTTTAGAAATAAATATAAAATATAGATATAGATTATCATCATCATCTCTCACCACCTTGGAGAAGGCCCATTGGGCACTCAATTAGCCTGGGCCAAAACAGCAAGGATCTTTCCGTGGAGAGGGACCTGAGCCAGGCCCAATCAAACCCCAAATAATATCCCCCCATTGCCCCCGACAAAAACACGTGGCGTAGCGCCTCTCACTTCGCTTCGCGTCTTGTTTGTTGCAGGGACGGGCTCGCTCGACCCGGGGCCTGCCTTGTCGGAGCGGCTGCTGTATCTCTCCGCCTCCTCCCAGCTGAAATCGGCAGCCAGGCGAGCAAGCGAATGGCTCCCCTCTTCGCCGCCGCGTCCCACGCGTCCGCCCTCCCCCTCTTCTCCCCGGACCCCGCCGCCGCCCGCCGGGCTGGCGGCACCCTCAGGTCCCGCACCTCGGCCCTCCGCCTCCGCCGGCCCCCCGGGGCCGCCGGGCGCGGGCGCGGGAACGTCCCCGGCGAGTGGGGCGAGCGCTCCCCGCCGGGGGCCCCCGCGCAGCCCGACCCGCCCGTGGACGACGACGAGTGGGGCCGCGACGACGACGACGGCAACTCGCGCCCCATCGTCGCCGACGAGTGGGGCGAGCCGGGGGAGCCCGAGCCCGAGCCGCCCTCCGCCGCGGATCCGCCTAGCCCAGCCGCCGACGACGAGTGGGGGGAGGATCCCGCGGCGGCGCCGCCGCCGCCGCCCGCGGAGGAGGAGGTGGACGAGCAGGCGGAGAGGAGGGAGGAGCTCAAGCGGTGCCTGGTGGACACGGTGTACGGCTCCGAGTTCGGGTTCCGGGCGTCCACGGAGACCAGGGGGGAGGTCGTCGAGCTCGTCACGCAGCTCGAGGCTAACAACCCCACGCCCGCACCCGTCGAGGCGCCGGATCTCCTCGACGGCAACTGGATCCTCATGTGAGTTCATGCTTTGCCGAATGCGATAGTCATTCCTCTGTTCTATGCTTCCAGCAAGTTGATCGGTCCATGATTTGGGGGGGCAATAAGCTGTGTCGCTACTACTAGTAATAATAGATATCGTTCAAATGATTGGGGAGTCGACTGAAATATGTAATGATTGGGAATGAACTATTTGCTCGGAATGCACCTGCACAAATAGATTGTCCTCTGTACTCAAAACTGAGCAGCTTTGTTAGCCATATGACTTGTACAACGTCGAAGCATCACTGAGAGGCGGCACAACTGAAAATTAGGGCTTCTATTTGACCCTGGAAACCGTTACTTATGGGTCCACTAGAATTTTGTTTGCTGCTTGCCTATTTATTGGTTTGATCGAGATGCTTGCTACCATCAGATGGACCATTTTATCTAACCTTAAATGAAGTAGGGCTGTGTCCTCTTGTTCAAGGAGGTATCTAATGATGAATTATTGGATAATCATGTCGCTGTGTCCTGGTTGTAATCATTGAGTTTGCCGGTGCTTTACTTTGGTACCTTCTGGATACAATTAAGTTCTCTCAAGATAAAATGATTGTCTTATCGTGTTTCATCATTGACTTGCAGATATACAGCCTATTCTGAGCTGCTGCCTATTCTAGCTGCTGGGGCAACACCTTTTGTGAAAGTAAAGCAGATATCCCAAGAAATTGACTCTAAAAGCATGACGATTGTCAATGGTTCAACCCTTACGACTCCATTCGCATCGTTTTCATTCAGTGCAGCTGCCTCTTTTGAGGTTCAAAGTCCATCGAGGATAGAGGTACAGAATTGATAGCCATACCCTATTTGGATTCGTTGTTCATTTATTATAGAGAGAATTCAACACCAGTTGTTGATTCGCTTGCTTGCAATTAGAATTGCGATAGCATCCTATTGTTTTATGTACATCACTAACTATGTTGCTAATTTATACCCCCTAATTGTCTGGGAATGTGGAATGCTGCATTAGTAGTATGATTGCTACCACAGTTTAATTTTACTTCCAGTGATGGATTTATGCATCATCATATAGTGTCTCAGTTGATACTTTTGTGTACAGACACTATTGGCTAATATTTCCTCTAATTTTTTTTGAGGTTGCTGGCTTCATCCTTTTCCATTGAAGCTGTCATATGGTAATGTGCACAAAGTCCAATTTACATGCTAGTGATCAATTGAATTCAGGTCCAATTTAAGGAGGGGAGCTTTCAGCCACCTGCGATATCATCATCAGTGGATCTACCTGAACAGGTTGATATATTTGGGCAGAAGATCAGCCTGGGCCCAGTCCAGCAGGCACTGAATCCGTTGCAGCAAGCATTTGCTAGCATTGCTGGCTCCATTTCTGGGCAGCCACCCCTCAAGGTATCTATTCCTGGCAACGATAGAGGCCGGTCATGGCTGCTGACAACCTACCTGGACAAAGACTTCAGGATCTCAAGAGGCGATGGAGGCTTGTTCATTCTTGCAAAAGAGGGGAGCCCGTTGCTAGATCAATTGTAATTCTTTAATAGGTCACGTTGGAAAAGGAAAGGCATCATCATTAGAACTGCGCAAAACTTTATGGAATACGCTGTTACATTCTTTACCTATGCTTATCAAACAAGCTTATTTTATTGGCATCGAGGTATGAATTGCTATGAGATCTTAAAGAGTCTCATGGGAGTATTGAATCAGCTACCTTGTTACCCGAAGTCGACTGAACCAAGAATACTTTGATGTTACTTCTGATTGGTCTGGCAAACGTGCATCTACGTCGGCAACATGGCATGGACAATACTCATTTCACATGCTTGTTCGCTTGGAAATTCTCTCCAATTCAAAATATGGTGATGATGAGTTGTGCATAAGAATGAAAAAAGGTGGATTAACTAATATTATAATTTGTATCCATTGTAAGTTGTGATAGCATTTATTTAAGAGAAAATTCTCAATATGGCATAGGGTTTCAAATCTCGGCCGGGAACCGCCGATTTCCGGGTTTTTTCCCGGTCCGGGACGGTAAACCGGGTCTGGTTTTTTATATTTTATGCTTCTAAATCCAAAAATACAAAAGTAATTTTTTTGTGCTACTGTTCCGGTTTTGAACAGTGTCACTGGTTTTTGAAACCCTGATATGGCATCAGATAAAAAACTGGTTTCCTATGACACTAATTTCTTTTGCATCCCTTATTTGACACTAGGATTTATTTTTTATTCTTTTTTTGACACTTATGTTCCTTATTTAACACTGGGATACATTTTTCATTCCTTTCTTGACACTCGTCAAAGAGACACTTTTACCCTTATCTTATCTAGTGATATATATAGTGAATTTCATGTGGTTGCATCTAGTGCAAAAGTTCTTGTTATATATGGTAAAATATATAGAAACTGCAACAATAAAATTGAATAATTTGTTGTGAAGTATCCAAAGGACAATATAAAGCTGCACATTGTTTTTGCGAATTTTGACAACTTTAGTTAATTATTCAAATAAAAAATAGAGATTTGCCATATATCTGGAGTGTTTTGGTCCACATACTAAATATTTTATATATTCAGAATGAATTTGATGGAAGTTCCCAGTGGATATAACTGAAGTCTAGAGAAAGGAATGAAAGTTAAATCTCGGTGTCAAATACAAAAGATAAAATGTTATAGTGCTATGACGAACCGGATTTTTATTTAGTGTCATATAGGAAAATTTCTGCAATAAAGGAAGAAAAAATTTATAACAACTGGCTATAGGTTCTAGTATGATAAGTTTCTTGACGTGGAGAGAAGTTGGAAAGGGTTAGAATTCTATAGTAAAACAGGAAGACAGACGTATATATCAAAACAAACACAAGATACACTCTCCATCACAAAGTGCCTTCCGATTCAAATTCAGTGGCAAGACTTTAGTTTTCATTCGGCAAAAGTGTATTTTTCATCCTTTAAGTATTGCTAAAGTGTGACATTCATCCATCATGTTTCATTTGGTGCAAATCAATCCCTTAACTAGCTAAAATGGTGCATTTATCATCCCACTTTATTTTAACAATGGTTTAGTGTCATATAATATTGGTTTAGGTCATGCAATTATCTCACTAATCATGCCCTAGCAATATCTAACGTTAAGTCAATCGCTATAATAATTCGATGTGAATTGGTTAACTTAATTTTTTGGATAAAATTTTTACAGGGTACACAATTTAGAGAATTTACTGATTTTCTAGGCTTTATATCTTCAACTCAGCATATTACATTGCTAAGCGGAGATTAGTCAAATGACAGTGTGGCATAAACTGCCTTTAGATTGTACTAAACCATTGTTAAACTAAGATGGGGATGATAAATGCACCAGTTTAGTTAGTTAAGGGGTTGATTTGCACCAAATGAAATATGAGGGATGAATGCCACACTTTTGTAATACTTCAAGGATGAAAAATACACTTTTTTTCTTTTCATTTTATCAACTAGGGTTAACGGAAGGAATATCCGTGATTCATACATGTCTCAGAAGCGAGAGACCCGACAGTATGTTAACACGATATTTCAGCTTTTGTTTTAGCGACTAGCAAGATACTTCACGATGGATTTTGACGGGCATCAGACATAATTATTCCAGACAGAAAAAACGCTTCAACAAAAGTAAAGAACCAACTCAGAGATGGTTTATACTTTGTACACATCATCTAACTTGCTCTTTACACATCATGAGATACAGCTTGCTTGATATAATTACACAAGTATCCCAATCATAACACTATCCCGTTCTCTCCAGTTTCACTTGTGTCGTAATTTGTGAGATGATCCCTCCAAGGAGTTGCTGCTCCTTGCTCACAAAATTGTGGAGAACAGTGTCCATGATTTACAACACCTGTCAAGTGCGATTGCTTGATAGAAACAGATTGCGTTCTACACTGATTCCAGCGACCGAGCATAATGTCAATGACCAATTATGAAACCACAAAGATGTTCCCTGGTTAAGTTCATCATCATCAAAATTCCTGATGTTTGCAAGGGGAAAAAAATCAGGGGTAATCAAGGTTGGACCAGAGTTTTGTTAAAAGAAATTTATGCTAGCAATACACAAGATTAGCTAACAATATATATGCATTAGGAAGAAAGCACACCACTGCTACCTTAAAATTTTAAAAAAATGTAACAAATGACAGAAGTGAATAGTGAAAGACTTGTCATGTGTGTTCATTTTCATGTGTGTGCTTCTGACGTGTGAAGTACTGCTACATACAAAATCAGGGAAACAGGACTGATGCAGATACGAAAATGAGCCTAAGTATGTGGCAGGTTCAATAATTTTAAATGGCTTCTACAAAGATCTCCACATCATAAACTGTCTAACTATAATGATCTTTGGTTATTTGCTTCTGCTCATGCAAGTTTCTTCCATTTTCATTGCCTTATGGATAGAAACTACTATTTCGCAGAGGAGAGAGACTAAAGTTCACCATTTTCCAGTGGTTGCAAAATGCAACATGGGCGGACTGCCAGCAGTGATACAAAATCCCCTCAGCAAGGTTATATACAAAGGGAGGATCAGAATTCAGAAACCTGGAAACCAAAGTAGAATTTTTAAATAATTAAATATGGCAACAGTAATCCTCTTAGGGTAGCTTGGAAGGAGAGAACTGTGAACTTCACCTGATTTTCAGGTTAGAACCACATCCTGCATCCTTTTGAACACCTCATGAACAGATGACGGATCTACATCACATCTCACACCCTCGCCTCCGTACTGTACAAATAGGTATTCCCTTGAAGACATTGGTGCAGGCAAAAGATCAGATAGCTCTGGCACATCTTGGTTCGGCGGTAAAGATATATCCCTTTGGTTTAGTGAGTAATAAACATCCGCCAAGAGAAGCCAGACAAGGTCAGAATCCATACAGGCAAGGCCTGACAATGCCCTTACCGCAGCTTCTTGCAAACCTGTCAAACTACTGTAGGCGATACCTACAACAAGACCACAAACCTTCTTTAGTACACTTTCCAATGCAATAGCACTTCTCTTGTTGGAAGATATTGCAGCGATCATGTCCAGGACTGCAATCTGAATTTTTTGACTGGAGATCTCAGACATGGGTTCCTCTGAGGTAAGCGAGGTATCCCTATATGGTAAAATGATTGCTTTTTCATCCATCATTGACATTCTTTTTCTTCGGAATGGAGATAATGCCAGCAACCTCCAAACAATATGTCCATCCTTATGAAACCGGCGTACATAAAAATCGCCACCAGATATACCAATCGCTCTACTCAATACTTCAGTGCACTTTCTAACAACCGGCTGTAAAACAACAGTCTGGTAAGCACAGAAATCACAAAAAAGGAACATAATGTACACTCAGGCTGAAATTAGAGCAAAAGCAGGTACATAGAATAAAGCAACAAACAAAAGAAAGTTCAGAGTTCAGCAGTTGTAGAAAATAGAAATACTCTTGAATCTATTGTTTATAGACTAATGCGTCAAAACTTCATTAGATGTCCCAACTGACCATCACAATTTCCTGATACAATCTCAAGCATATAGATTATGTCTACCCAGGGCATAATTTGAGTACGACAAAGAATCTCATGTTTTGGTTAGCAGGAAGACACTTATTCCCTGACTACAAGAATACAAATGAACTGAACCTTCAAAAAAATATGATGGAAGATATGAAGAAAGGAGTTGAAGCTATAAAGTGAACACCATGTGTTGTACCAAATTCAGGTGTGTATCACTTATATACTGTGCGCCAACATAACGGGAAGCCCCACAAACTAAGGGAAAAGAGAAGGGAGAGGAGGTCCCTTCACCGCATGCAGATTAGTGGCTTATCAGTTGGACATGTAACATGTTCTGGTAGATGAAAAGCCCTATACCATCATGTTATGTGAGGGAGGCATTAGAATTTAACATTGATGGACGATCCCAATGTATGACAGCAGTAAAAATGGTCAGAGGCTAATATAAGAAATATTGTTTGTGCTTTGTTTATGATTGTTATTTTTCTCAAACATGCAGGAGAATTGTGTGTCGTTTCATTATCTATGATTGTTTATGGTGGAAATAAAGAAACAAGCAAGACAACTGAAAACAGACAACTTCCACAACGGAAAACTATCAGATGTGACAAAACATACCACTGAGACCTTGTTCCTTAGACAGATAATCAAGTAAGGCCATAGCTTGTTCATAGCTGGGAGTAATCGATTCTCATCAACATCTTCGGTGGCATCTGTACCATCAAGTTCATCAAATGACAGAAACTGGATAGCCTCAATAACTCCTTTGCTTCGATTTTCACACTTGTAAGCCTCTTCGACCTTCGCAATAGATATAATAGCATTCTGGAGACAGAAGATAGCATTATCATCATCATCATTATTATTATCGTCACAACTGCCAGGAATAATTTCACTGGGATGAAACATGAAAGTTGCAGGCATATGCTACCAGTGAATGTAACATTGCAGTAAAATTTTCACCAATGTTTAATAGAATGATAACAGAAGTTATGGTATGAGAACTGCGGCACCAGGTAGCAAGGTTGCAAAAACAGTTGGGTGATAAAATTACAGTGATATCCCATTGATGCAGCATACATAGTTATCCCATGGGTTACTGCATAAGCACACAGTTAAGCTAGACATTCCTTGACAGATAGAATACATAAACCAACTTAACAAAAGAGATATTTGGAATATCTTTACAAATGATGGCTGAAAAGAATAGCAAATAAAACAATGGAACCACAGGAAAACAAAAAAAAAAGACAATGTCCTAAAATTAAGGCGGTATTTGCCTTCCAAGTAGAAGACTGAAAATTTTCACACTTAGAACTTCATCAGTACTTTATTAACAAAAAGAAAAAAATACCTCCACAACATCAAGGGCCACGAGACAAGCTGTTTCCTTAGTTGAAGAGAGAAGTGGGGTGGAAGCTGACAAGCAAGAGCCTGTAAGTGATCCAACTATTCTCCTATATCTTTTCATCTCATTTAACTTGCAAAGTAAATCCTCCCAATATTCCAAGCTCATAAAATCAGGTTGAGCATCAACATTCATTCTTTCTGATGCAATAAAAAAAGGGAAGGCATTAGTGAGACTACAGCGCGAAGCCACCTTAAATAAAGCAAATCTGAAAAATTAAAATATAAAGTGCAAAAGGGATTCACAGAAAGACTGAAACACTTGTTTGCAGGGAGACAATGGTTGAGGCTGAGCCATAAAATATTGCATAGGAAAATAAGGAAACTGGCAGGAAGATATAGAAAAGTAACTAGAACATGCATAAACAGGATTGGAGTCGCAGGAAAAACCTAGCACAATGTTAGCAGAGTACCATACAGCAACAATAACAACAAAGCCTTTTATTTCCAAGCAAGTTGGTGTAGACTAGAGATGAAACTAACAAAAGCTACCTAAAAAGGGGTGACAGGGTAAAAAACCTTTAAAATGTTAACTGAGTACTATCATATTTATATATCTACACTAGAATATATATATATATATTTCAAAATTTCACAGGAAAACAAGTAAAAAAGGAATGAGTGAGAGCATAGCATTATACAGATGATGGATCATAATTTCAACAAGGAATTTGAAAAGAGTATTATACATTTATGATGGAATATTTGTCCACCATGTATTATCAAATATCAGCAGATATTTCAAAAGAAAATAGGAAACAAATTCCAATGATGACTGGTGGACCTATATGCTTATTGATCATTTGTCTAATACTTTGATGAACTATAATAGCTGCTGGACATGCTGAAAAATAAGAGTCCTGCCAAGCTATTACCAGAAGTTGCACGGGATTCCATTCTCTTCTCGGTCATATTTTTTACTTCTTGCCCTTTTGTACTAACCTTCACATAAAATGATTGTGCGTCATCTGGCAGGCTAGTAGACTCATGTCTGCATGCCTTGGCAATCTCAGAAACTGCCTAGATAAACCAAAAAGGAACACGGAAATAAATTACTAACTCAAATAAACATGAAGCATCAGCAATGCACAAGCACACTATGAAGAAAATAAAGAAGATGAAATCAAGTACATGTATAGTGCTAGAAATAGGATATTGCACATACCAATGAAGAACAATATTACCATCAATTAATGGGTATCTGCATTTGACTTTGCATCGAATTTCAATATAATGAAAAAATTGTGGAATTCACATATAATTATTTAACTAAGAGATAAATAACCATAACTGGTCATTTTGTTAAGAGTAGGAAGAAGTCAGTGTATTACTGTACTACCATGCCAACCTGTGGACTTTAACCAAATAACTACTATTACAAAAGCCTCCACAAAAATGCCATCCCAACTTTGAGAAGGTACCAAACTTGGTGGATTCATGTTAGAGCTAAATGCTAAGTAGGTACAAGCTGTAACCCCAGACAACAACCATGAACACATACATAACCTCAAATAATCCCCTTCTAGTCGACATAAAAACTGCAATACTGAGTATAAAATAATACCTTCAGAAATGGAACAGTTAGATGTGGGTGATCATGCCTGCCAAGTACCTCCAGCTCAGAAGAAACTGCTCGCATCTGTAAGAATTTACATGCATCGTGATAAAATCACAGGGATGAAACTTGCTTGCAAAACTAGGTTATTTTTTATTCAAGAAAAAAAATGCATAAATCCTCCCTATATGTCACTATTATTTATTTTGTTGCAAAGCCTACTTAGTGATTTGGAATGGTTTAGTTTTCCCACTTCATACTAGTGATGTACTTAACGAACTTAGTTTTCACTAACAGGGCATGGACGCATGGTTGGATTACTCATTACTTCTAGATAGGTCTTCCATGGTAATTGGATACAGATATGAGTCTAAAGGTCCAGAAAAAGGATGGAAAGACAATGACAAAAAAAAAATCAAGGGATGACTGGCAATTAAGAGCAGGGCCATCCATGCACACTGGACAGAGCTTAAAGTTACTATCAATCCAGTAGTGCTACGAAATAAAAAATGAGTCCAAATAAGCATATCACATAGGCGAAGGGGGTGAAATAGTGGCCGACTGGTCATCGACGTGCTGAGTTGGCTGATGTATTGCACTTTACAAATTGCGCAATTTTCTTACAGAGAAAGCACAGAAGCACCACCAAATATTTTTAAGAAAAATCATCGAACAAACATAGACTTTGACTCTTGAGATTTATAGACGCCCTACATCATACCGGTTCTTCCAAGAATGGTAAAATATCACGAGAAGCACCAATGTAACACAGCATGGAAGCAAGAACATCAGGGACATGAGGATTCATGTCCAAGTGACGCAGCTGTCTACAAAGGGAGTCAACAATGTAATCTGCATTCGCGACAACAAATTGGCCAACCTGTACAACCATGAAAACAAATCTTAAATAGAAAATATAATGATAATTAAACAAATTATGGAATGAGACAAGGCAATCTATTACCGAACAATGACCGCCAGCAGCAGCAAGTGCTCTTAAGACAGCATCTGATGCCATTCTTATCTGAGCACTTGAGCTGATAAGTTCACGGAGCAGAAGATAAAGGGAAGAGTGCATAAACCCACTACGTGCAAAATCTTGACCAAGAACAGCACCCAAGACTCCAATTCCTTCAAGCATCACCTGAAACCACAAAATAAAGACCTTGAGAAGACAATACTTTACAAATAGATATAATTCAGATAGAATAGCAAAACAAAATGAGTGAAACAATTCCAATTTATGAATTATGACTATTAACTATTACCCTGTGCAATGCAGTGGTATCACGGTAGAAGTGCAATGGAAAGTTCAGCTCTGTTAGGGGTAGCTCAACATCCTTCTCTGTTGGAAGATCCCACACTTCTGGAGATACATATTCATGCAGAATACTGCCAATGCAATGAATAATATTGTCTTTAGTATCCTTTTGTTCATTAAATCCCCAGACTTTTCTTTCATTATGTTCAACACAAGCAGTCAATTGATCATTCTGATGAGCTGTCCTTATCATTTGTGCTGATCTATTCTGGAACAGTTGTAAAAACATACCAAGGGATCTATCTGACAGACCATATATGAGCTCATTGAGCATGCAAACAGCTGAACTTGCCTGGCGTAGTGTATGTCCAGCCTCATTTTTCATGTACCACCTATCCAAACCATCTCTGTAAATATTTTTGGATCGCAGCTCAGTGCTCAACCTCCTGAAGTGATCGAGTAGAATATCAACAAAAGGAGACAAGGATGCAGCAGTTTCCTTCCCTAGCATCAAAAAGCAAATAAAAATGATCAGCCACAATTACAGCATAAAAATAGCATCATCATAAAAGGCGTCAAGTGGAACAGCCCGTAAATCATTAATTTGAGAAGTAGGGCACTACGTACCTGATACTGTTGACAGACCAACAAGTCTAATTATTCCAGCAAGAACCAAGTAAAGTTTCTGATTGCCAGCATGAACAAACCATGGAGGCACATGGGGCAACTCATATTCAACTGTACCAAGTACGGCATTTGACAAGCCATTATCATGGATAACAGATATTTTGGAGGCTGCAGATGTACATGTGGCATGCAGAGAACTATTAGTCGTATCTTTAGAATAGGTGCCGCTCTTCAACTCAGCAACAGAATAGAGATACCCAACAGACAGTGGCTTTGACACAATTAACTTGTCCATGGAACCAGAAAACTGGGAGCTATGACTTATGCATAAACCCAAACAATCAAAGAAACGAACAGCAGTAACCTGCCAGGGGAATCAATTTCAAAGTCAATAGAAGAATCATACATCCACATAAGGAACATCTGAACTGCCAGGATACCAGAGGGGGGTTTTGGGTCAGTGGGTGGGTGAGGGGGTGCTCACAGGAGAACGGTGAAGATGGTCTATCAGAAACTGAGGGCCTGCATAAAATGTCAGAGCCAAAAGCCTCCTAGCATGCGACAGAGCAGTTGTCTCCTCACTTCCAAGTACCACTTGTGGCAACCTTTCAACTAGCCTGCTTAACATGAAAAACAGTTACGACTATGCTCTCACAGGCCACCATCAACTGTGGTCATTTAAGAAAAGAAAATAGCACGAACCTGGTAAAAATATCAGAAATCTCATTTTCTGTAATAAAATTGTGACCGTGGTTGAAAAGATAAAGGAGAGCATCTTGTGCAGACTCAGACACAGCTGCAGCATCATCACATGCAAGAACACATAAGCATTCCTGCAATATTATATTTGTGAAGTTAAAAAAAACAAATACAGCTTTAAGTCAACAACTAGGAGAATGTTTTTTTCTCAAACACGCAACAAGTAGAAGAAAGCTAACAAAAGCAAAGATATGTTTTTCCACGAATACAAAGGCAAAGGTATGAATAACACAGTACGCAAGATCAAATACTTTCATGCTCTCACAGGTGACAAAAGTATTACAATTCACATACCACAAGTAGCATCTTGCTTCTCTTTAATGTAGAGCTACAGCTAGACAAAAGCCCCCTTACACCACTAACCACTGACCTCCTCACCTTCTCGGACGAATGAATAGAAAGCTGCAAAACATTGGCACAATATTAAGCCTACTTAAGGAAATTACATCTTATTTTCAACTATCAACTATATGTCTTCATACAATAACAAACGATGGAACACATACATGTGGGAATGTGGCAGAAAGCAACTTATCAACATTACTAGTTGTTTCCTCAAGCCATTTTTTGGTTCGCTTCACATGTAGTGCCTTTCTATCAGCAGAGGAATTATTGACATCGAAGGCAGAGTCCTCTGTAGTTTCATCATGGCCTATCTGTTCAGATAGAGTTTTCATTGGCAATTGGCGAAGCATCTGCAATACATGCTCAGTTGAACCGCCACCACCAGAAGAATGGGCCCAATCCTCCTTTGTAGCCATATCAAGTGCCCTGAAATTTTCCTTGTCATTTAAAACTATCATCAAAGCCTCAGTCAATCCAAGAATGGCTTGCTCAATGCTCAAAGAACTCCCAGCAGCACCGCTAATCATAGTCTTAGATGTGTAGAGAACCTTTCCAAGGCGACTGACAATTCCAGGAAGGAAAAAGGCAAGTGCATCAGCAGAACCTACCTAACAAGAAAACGAGTTAAATGAATTATATGCATGCTGGACAAGAAAAAGAACAGCCTCAGCAGAAGGAATTATGCTTGTAAAAGATTAAAAAAACATTGAGTAAAGTAGGATGTACCAAGCACAACTACGAGGTCGATTCTCTTACTAATGCAATAAGAGGAAAACTGCTATCGCATATATGAAACTAAGTATACATAACAATATATCTTATTCATTGATTTGCTTTTAAAAATGAGCGGAATATGCAAGATTGATTATTATGCCAATCATTTAATTTTTTGAACCTTCAGCCTTATTTCATACTTCTATGTTGTGTCAGGTTTTGTTGGGCAAGAAATACTAGAAGGCAAGTGGTAACGAATGATCTGCTTATGCTTCAGCATTTCTTCCTGCTGAATCACAAGAGCATCTATGGATCTTCTCACCTTGGCAATAAGAATGCGGAGAGCATGCAATGCTTCCTTTCTAACATCTGCACTTCCACGGTGCCCTCTTGACGCCTCAAGTTCTGATGCCTTCCGTATGAAAAGAAGGAAACAAAAACATAAATTAGAACTAAAGCTAAGTCATTTTTCCGAGAAGAAATGGATACACACTATACTCAGATGGATGCCATACCTGTAGAAGAAGTGAGAGCCAGTGTCCCACGGCAGCTGAAGCATTTTGAGACTGAAGGAATGCAAGCAGACACTCCTCTGGATGTGCATGGTGCTTTGAGCAAACTACACTCCCAGTCTCCAAGTTTGTATTGGTTGAGATCATAGGCCACACTGTTGCTTGCTTGCAAGAACAAGACCGCTCAGAGCATGGTTGTAACTGCAAAACCATGGCTCTGAAACATCTTATGATTCCACTGCGGAATTCCTCTGAAGCCTCCAAAGGTGAAAGCATAGCCCCAGAAGTCAACTTTTTCAACATCGTGACCATCTAGTGATGGAAAAAAATAGCAAGGGTTACAGATGTAACTAAGCAAATTCAACCCAGAAGAACATAATCCACATTGTGTGCCTAATTCATTTCATACGATACTCAATTGTCCAAAAGTCAACTGCTGAATCAAATGATGCTTAATTACACGCCACGATCCAGGTTTCAGTAAAGCAGCTAACTGGCAGTTTGTAGCTAAGGGGTCCACGAGATGAGCTAATCTAGAGCAGAGAATTAAGCGCCTGACCTGATTGACCGAGGTGAGGCGACACTTGGAGAGGAGCACTTCAAGGCAGGCCAGCCCAGTTTCAGCGACCGCATCGGTGATGACAATGTCCCCAGCACCCTGCCCCAGTGCATTGCCTTGCTTCCTGCACTGCACCGCCGCATCCAGGAGCAGCAGCAGTGGAAACACCGTATAACTGAAAGGGGAGAGGAACAAACACAAATTAGAAGGCCCAAATCCAAACCACGAGAATAGAAAATCGGGAGGTGGAGAAGAAGATTACTCGAAGCAGAGCTGCAGTGCGGGGGCGGGGGCGGAGCGGAGGAAGGCGGCCATTTCGCGGAGGGAGGAGGCGGAGCTGGAGGAGGCGCGGCGGCTGCGGAGGAGGTCCAGGAGAGCGACGGTGTGGGGCTTGAGCTGGGCGAAGACGGCTGCTAGGGTTTCGTCGGAGGCAGCCGCCGCCGCCGCCTCCATCTCCATCTAAAGCGGCCGCGACGGTGAGGACTGAGGAGGAGCCGAGCTGCGGGATCGCTTCGTGCGTGTGCGTGGCCTTGCCTGCTTCCAGTTGCCGGTGGTAAAGGGGCTAAGATTATGAAAATTTAAGAGTCGAATTCTAAAAAAATCGGGTTATAATTTTATATAATTTTAATCTAAATAATTTAAGAGTTTTATTGAGCTGTGAAGAAATCACTAAGCCATAATCCATTACCACCCCTAGTTGCCGCAGCCCGCGACTGCGAGTCGCGAGGGTTCAAGGTGTGTCGAGCGGAGAGGAGATGGTTTTGGGGGTTTTCTAAAAGCGCCAATCGACAAGGAAGTAAAGAAACAGGGGAAGAAGAAGGTGGCAACGCGGGGCCGGCGGTGCTCGCGGTCTCGCGAGCAGGGGAGTAACTCTGTTAGTAATTTGGATTGAAATGGGTTTAATGAACTGTGTTTTCATATGAATTGTGTTTGGGTGGATTCAAATAGATTGTATTAGTTAATGGGGTAGGTGGAGCGGGTTCTATATAAATATTGATTGAAGTGGATTGGGTAGGCTGAAATGGATTCTTTATGCAAAATAGTATGACTATATATTGTCGGTACCCTGTAGCAGGGATACCCGCTTCTACTAAAGCAAGTCAGGACTCGCGTAGTCATCTATGACTGCGTCTTAAGGGGCGGAGCAGCCGGGCCCCACGGGTCAGGCCCTTTCCTCACCGGGCCAACGGTCTCGGACCCGCTCCGCGCTCTGGGACGGGTCCGGTGACGCCACGTGTCCCTGAAGAGGGGAATCTCCGAGCCCACAACCGAGGGCTCGGACCCCCATGGGGTCTGGGACCTCCTGCGTCCATCCGTACCTCCCACGCGCGTAGGACCAACATATCGCCGGGGATCCGGAGGCGCCACGTGTCCCGCAGCCGCGGGCACGGGCGCGGGACTTTCGCTGGAAGACTCGCCCACCCAACGCATTTAATGCGGGTCGTTGAGGCGTGCTCCGCCGCCGCGGCACGCGGGGCAGTCTTTGTCAGGTCTCACTGTAGATCGCGTATTACCGAGGTACACAGTGGAGCCGCCTGCGCCGCATCCGCGCAGAGCCCGTCTGCCGCATTAATTGAATACGACGGCACGGAACTTTTCCATCATACCGCATACGCCGCAAGCTACACGGTCCGTTCAGCTATGCTGCAGGCAACGCCGCAAGCTATACCCTGGCGTCGTTTCGACAAGACGGGGCATGGATATGCTGGACGGAGAATCCCCACAGACGGGCAAGGAAATCCAGGAATGAGATCTCCTCCGCCTGCAACACCATAATGTATGAACAGTATGTTATTTTATACTACATCGTTTGGGTCCACCTGTCGGGGACCCAATGACCATGTACGTGCCTCCCTTGAGATATAAAAGGGAGGCGCTCGCTGTACACACCAAGCTCTCAAGCACACACAGGCTCACACTGGACTCAGCATCAAAGACGCCAAGGCTCTCTCGAGACTAAGGCAATACAACACACAGTGGACGTAGGGTATTACGCTCCAACGGCCCGAACCACTCTAAATCTGCTGTGTTCATCGTGTTCTTCCAGCGAGATCGAACTAGTCCTAGCTAACCCCCGAGTACTCACCCTCTGGGCTTAGGCGGGTGCATTCCGCCACCCGGCTGTGGTTTGCCACACCACGACATATGTAAAGATTGGTTTTGTAAGAGCCCGACTCTAGAAATAAAATCTCGCGTTCATATTATAAAAACTTTATCGAAATTGACTGAAATTTATTGAAGATTGCTCAGTATGACTAGCAGCTATTTTGTGCAAAACAGTGTGGCTAGAATTACGTGTGGGCTCCACGTCAAGAGCCGGACCCTAGAAATAAAATCTCGCGTTCACACTATAAAATTTTATCGAAATTGACTGAAATTTGTTGGAGATGACTCAGTATGACTAGAAACTACTCTGTGCAAAGCAGCATGGTTAGAATTACACGTGGGTCCTACGTCAAGAGCTGGACCCTAGAAACAAAACCTCGCGTTCACACTATAAAATTTTATCCAAATTGACTGAAATTTGTTGAAGATGATTCAGTATGATCAGGAGCTACTCTGTGCAAAGCAGCGTGGCTAGAATTACACGTGGGTCTCACGTCAAGAGTCGGACCCTAGAAATAAAATCTCGTGTTCACACTATAAAATTTTATCGAAATTAACTGAGATTTGTTGGAGATGACTTAGTATAACTGACAGTTACTCTGTGCAAAACGATGTGGCAAAATCTGCACTATAATTTTTTTGGGGGAAATAGATTCTTATTGGGTTGTAACCATAGTTTGGCTAATAGTTTATCACATCATGAACTGACTTATTTGGATTGGATTGGTTTGTGGTGACGGTGGTTTGGAGTGGTGTGGGTAATATTAATTTCTTTAATGAGAATGGATTGGTATGGATATAGCTTGGTTTCCAACTTATTTGCAGGGCTACAGGTAGGGATGAAAGTGGTAATCTGAACTGTTAAAATAAATTTAATATTTTAAAATAGATATGTATAAAATTTGATGGTGATCATTTCTTATATTATCAAGCATATTATTACAAATAAGAATAAAATTTTGCATAAATTATTTTATGTATTATTTGCTCCCTACAACAAAAAAAAGTGAAAAAAATACCGAATTTGTTTCCGAATCCATACCGAATTTTATATCTATCATTTGAGAAAATATAGGATGAATTTAAGGTTTACCTTTTATGAATCTTTACAAGCTCAATGCTCAAAACAAGAATACAAATTTGTATACAAGATTCTATATCCTATTTATTCGCAATCAAAGCAAAACAACAAAAAAACTGATTACCGAATAATTACCGTTTCCGACCGTTTTCATCCCTAGCTACAGGGTAGCGCATCGGGGGCGAGGCGGCGGAGTCGGCCGATGAAGATGGGGTATTTAACTTTTTACTATTATATCGGATGGTACTCCTCAGATAGTATCTTTAGAAATGTCACTACAAATTTAACATAAAAAAAAGAAAATCGATACAAATTTATCATATTTGCTCACGTGGCACGCCACGTTGCCGCTCCCGCGTGGATCGAGTCAGCATGAGAGGCAAATGACCTTCTATACCCTTCTTCTTCTTCTCCATCCCGCGTGGCCGGGAATCACACAGCCTGCAGCAGGCTCCCGGTGGGGGCGATAGCGCTCGTACTCTCCGTCGACTACCGCTCGCACCGGCCGCCGGCCACCATCGACGACGTGGGCACGGTCCTCTTCTACCCCACGCTGTCCGAACTCGCCGACCCGGGCAGGGTCTTCGTCGCGGGCGAGTCGGGGCGGCGTCCTCGCGCGCCACCTCAACTCCCGCTTCTCCGGTGCGCCAGGCGTGCGCGCTCCACCCGTGCGGCTCCGCCGGTTCGATTGCGCACATCTCGTGGCCCAGCGGGCGGCGGACGCACGACGTCAGCCACTGCTGCCTTGCGGAGCCGAAGCCCATCGATTAAAAATGAAAAGTGATGGCCGAAATTCGATGCCCAGCAAGATGAATCGATTGTTGCATGGTTTGAAATCGAAGCCTAATCAATCAATCGATGCCTCGTAGAGTGAATTGATAGATAGCAAGAACCCATGATCAGACGGCGGCGGCAATTGACGCCGAGGGTAGCGCTGGTCGCCGCCCCTGCCGCGAGCATGCGCCCACACTTGATCTGCAGCTTGCCGTCGCACTCGTCGCGCTCCTCCGACATATCCGAAAGCAGGTCCCAGCGGGCGGCAAAGGGCCCGCTCGAGAGGGCCGGCCTAGCGGGGCTCGCGGCGGCGGCCGTGTTAGCCGCCGCGCTGCTACTGCTGCTGCTGCTCTGCTCCGCCTCGCTCCGGAGGCTCTGGGCCGGCGGGTCTCCGTCGCGGCGGCGGGGAGTGAGGAGGAGGACTGCGACCTGTTCGACGGGGATTGGGTGCGGGCCGCGTGTCCTTCACACGCGTCGTCCTGCTCCTCGGCGTCGTCGCGCTCGGGGCTCTGGCTCCTAAGCTTGAGGTCAGTGGCGAGGGGAGGGGGGCCGCCGACCCCGTCGTTCGGGCCACGATGGCCGGGAGGAGGAGGACCCACGCCTAGGAGGCCGTCCGGTCGACGGATGCGTGGCGTACCCGCGAGTTGCGGCGGGAGGTGGACCGCGACACCGCCGTCTTCCGCAGGCACCTCGGCACCTCGCGGACGGCATGCTCGCCGCGTCCTCCGTCGCTGTCTATCTCGGCGGCGCCCAGGAAGTGATGGCGCTGCGGGAGCTCGACGTGGTCGGCGCCGTCGCGGTCGTCAGGAAGCGTCCACGCGCGGAGTGTAGAAGAAAGAGGGAGGCAGGGGCATCGGCGGCCATTTCACATATCCGGCTGACTCGCATCCACGCTGGAGCGGATCCATAGCGACGACCTGGCGTGACACGTAATCAAATGTGATAAATCTGTATCGATTTTCTCTCTCTTATACTAAATCCATAGCGACTTTTCTAAAAAAACTATCTGATGAGGTACATCCGATATAATGGTAAAAAATTAAATACCCCGATGGAGGCGGGGTAGGCGCCAGCGGGAAGGACCGAACGGTGCCCCACAGATGCCGACGAGAAATTTCGATAACTCTTCTAACATTAAATTCGCGAGTCTTTCAAAACACGATACGATTTTCTCCAAAATAGGAGATTTCGGCACTTTTCTCTTTTTCATTCGTTCTTTTTTCATTTTCATTACACAAGTCAAGTACACATACCAATTTGCCTCTGACCAAGATCTGTTTAGGTGCCTTCGTAAATATTTTGAAATGAAATTCTCCCACATTTGAAGTATTAAACATAGATTAATTATAAAACTAATTACAGAATTACGAGACAAATTTATTAAAACTAATTAATTCGTCATTAGCACATGTGTTATGTAGAAATTACTGTAGCAATTTAGTGTCTAATCATAGCCTAATTAGTCTCATTAAATTCATCTCGCAATTTACAAGTAAATTATACAATTTATTTTTTATTTCATCTACATTTAATACTCTATGCATGTATGATTCTTTTTTGATGTGATAGTTTTGAAGTTTTGAATTTTGCAACTAAATAAGGCCCAAATCCTTTGCACAGATTGAATCCAATCGAATCTTTCTCCCTCTCCTCTCCTGTCTACTCATTCGCTCAATCGCTCGCCTCTCTCTCCCCATCAAGAACAGAGCCCCATGCTGCCAGGGGGTCCAAGAGCCTCACGCACCTCGGCTTGGCGAGCAGAGGCGGAGCTGCGGGACAACGTTGCTGCTCGCCGCCGGCGGGTGCCTCCTCCTCCCGCGGCGCCACCGTGGCCGCGGCCAAGGGCAACCTCTGGGCCTGGTCAGCTCGCACTAGGACGGCAAGATCAGGGTGTGGCATCCCGCCTGGAGAAACGGGAGCTGCAGCCACCTCGCCCTGCACGCCGTCCTGCCGACCGCGCCAACTGCCTGCGCACATTCCTGTTCCCCGGCAGCTACGTGGAGGTTCGGCGGCACCGGAAGCAGGACCCGTCCTTGTGCTTGGCCTTGTGCTTCCGGTGCAGAAGCTTCATGGTTGTACCTCCCAATCAAAGTTGTACAAAACAGAAGCTTCATGCTATATGGTATATTCTTATCTGGCATTCCTGCTTGGTTTTCTTGCCTGTCTTCGGCAGACTTCTCTCTAATTAGAGATGTTCAAATATAGAGAAGACATGCCAAAATATGGACCATTGCAATGTGAAATAATTTGACCTATTTGTTCCAAGTGCTGTTCAATAACTTTGATTGATTTTCTTGATATGTTAAGCAGTTGTGGACGTCAATAATTCCCACTTCATTTCGTCATGTGTTAACACATCAACCTTGTGGTCCTCCTCGTCTTCTTCCTGAAGGTACTTCCCCGGCTTACATCTATTCTTCATTCCATTTGAAAAGGTGCAGCACCACCGTTGAAGTTAATTTTCCAATATTTCAACGAATATCATTGTATTTTTGTTCCTTGGCTACTAATTCGAATGCTTTTCTCTGACAGCATGTTTAGGCTTTCCTGTTAACCTGCAATGTCAGATGTTGCAGGCTGATGTTCAGAAACTTTTTCAGATTCTACTTCTGGTAGTTGTTAGGTTCCTTTCTTCCAAGTAACTCAAAGTACAACCTGCCAAAATTAGAACTGAATTGTTTCCCATTGCATATATAATGTATTGATATAACATATTGTCTTAATTGATGTATTCGCCAAAGGCTGTTAGCCCAGTTGGCTGTGGCACAACCGGCGGCACCCGCAGGTAGGGGGTTCAAACCCCCACTGGGGCAGATTTCCCTGCCTGCGGAAAAAAAAACCCCTCGCTGTGCTCCTGATGGCTTGGGCTGTGCGACCCGGCCTGGTGTTACGGTAGTACGCTTATTGCGGTCCCGGCCTAGGTAACAGGTCAGCTGACCCAAGGTCAGTAAAGAGCCGGGGTTCGGGGGGTTTTCTCGGTCGGTCTTTGGACGGATCTTCTTCTTAATATAACACCGTGGGGCGGTCTTACTCCACCAGCCGAGTTTTTTAATTGATGTATTCATCTTTTTTACCATGCATTCCTACCAAGTTGCTACTATTAATGAGGCATTGCTTTCAAAGAATACATGAGAAAGAATGGAATTGGAGATAGATGCTGAAATGACAAGTTGTGATTTTGATCTGGTGAGCTCCATGACTAGTGAGCTCAAATATGGCGCGCCAACGTCGCGCCCGGGGTTTTCTAGTGAGGCACATGAAACATGCTCCCCCTTTGGTGTCTTCACGCTAACATCCATCATCTGTATATTTCCATGGTCTTATTGTGCCTAAGTTACGTCCTGGGCATATTTCTGCATTTAGGATCGAGTAGTTTGCTCTTTGTGAACATGCTGGTTTTTGTTGAAATGTTTCAATCTGCCTCTATGCCTCGGTTAAAAAAAAACAGCCACTCTTCAGGCCTTACATTCAACTGATGTGGTGCCAAATAATTACAATAACCATATTAATGTGAGAGCTAAGAAGAGAGTTTTGTGGCATTTTCCTTGAAGAGCAGGATCAAAACATTGCGCTGCTTGCTCTTCCAAGCATATTTTAAAAAAATTTAGTCTTATACTTTAGTCCTCTGCCTTGCGGTCAACTGTTGTCAGCCTTGCCATGGTTGCTGTGCCATCACTTGATATTTAGTATGCTTCCATTCAACATCTTGCTGAACAAATGAGTATAGGACATATATCCTGATCTCAGAGGTAATATATAAATTTGGGAGACTATTTTGTCCCCTTGAATTTGTCAAATCTTTCCTGGCTTGCTTTGTAGTTGCATTAATCGTATATTTTCTACATGGATTGAAGTTGCTTGAACTTGCTGGTTGTATTGGACCCCAGACTCCCTAATGAACTTTTATGCACCAATATCATCCTTTTTTGTTCTCAGGATGTTGCTTCAAAATATTTTAAAGAGCGTACCCAGTGCCGTAGGCTTCCCGCACTGTGCGGGGTCTGGGGAAGGGTTGTTTTTAAGCCCCAAGCCTTACCCACACAAATGTGCAGAGGCTGGAGCTCGAACCCGGGACCTTCCGGTTATAGACGGTAGGCTCTACCGCTGCACTAGGCCCGCCCTTCAAAATTGTAGAAAATTGTACAAATGTGCTTCAAAATATTTTCCATGTAGAAAATTGTTCCACCATGTGTGATGGTTTGATTGCCCATCACACGTGTGATTCCTAATATTTGCCACGTGCATGTCCTGCAACAAGCCTTGGTGTGACGTGACGCTTTTTTTATGTTCTGTTTGTTTAATTTGAGAAAACTTTTATGTGACATAGCAACGCATGGGCATGAACCTAGTAAATTGAAAAAATTTCAACATTTTTCCCAATCTAAAAAACCTCAAATTTCTCTATACCTAAACAATGAAATAAGCTACACTAGCAATGGAAGGTGACAGGATGAAGTTTCTAACCTTTAAAACCATTAGGTGGATAGGGTAATAAAAATCTAAAAATCCTTCACAAATCATGGAGAATGTAGGCATGAACTCCTCTCATCCGAGCAAGAACAGGAAAAACACAATGGGGGGAATGCCTTGGGCAAGGTAAGGAAGAAGGGCTAAAATGGCCTGGGGAATGTAGTCCCGGTTGGTGGCATCAACAGGGACCAATAGGCTTAGGAGCCTTTAGGCCTGGTTGGAGCCACCAATGGGAACAAACAAATAACTTTGTGAGGGACTTTTGGTCCAATTGGTGGCTCCAACTCGAATAAAAAGTCCCTACCCCCATGGCCATCCAGGACTAAAACTCTCATTGGTCCCGGATCCAATGGTGACCGGGACAAATGTATAGTACTAAATAAAAACTTACTAGTGAGTCCAGACTCGCAAAACGGCAAAGAGATCTTGCTTCTTCGTCATCCTCTGAACGCCGGAAATTCTCCATCCATGGCTGGAAAAACTATTGGTAGCATAAGCATCCAAGATTTCCAGCTTCCCCATGAGGCCATGACCAAGGGCATTGTTTAGTTCGAGCCAAAATACCATCACGTCACCTTAACGCTCACCACTGGCAAGCTATAATTTGTTATGATAGTGCTGTGGCAAGCTAGAAGCCACATTTTTACAAGTGCCTGATACATAATCACATATATTGTGCGCTCACCTTAACGCTCACTCTTGCCAAGGGTTTCTCGACCATACTTTTGTGGCCAAAGTCAAACTTTTATCTTAATCTTCTTAGTTCAAAAAAATATGCATGCATTGCCGATAAAGAACAATGCAGAACAAGCTATTTTATGAACTTCAAAAGTCATTTGTAGTTTACATGAAGGCAGCAACAGGTGGTGATGTAACACAGATAAAACTACATATTGTAATTGGCCTGCACTGCGGAACAAAATGAGATTGTTGATAATTATTCATAGAAATAATCTTTTACATCCAAATGAAACAGCTGGAGAGATTTATATACCTTTAAATATTTTTCCAGTTGTGACCAGCATGCTGGCCAAACAGAATGAAGCACCAGCTGACATCTTTCTGACCAGATCAAAGATCATGCTTGGAGACTCTGCAAAATGTTTGAACTTTTCATTTGGAACTTCACTAAATTCAGGTTCTCGAGACTTTCTTCCGATTTGGATCTGACCATCCTGATGCATTGCCTGGTTGTCCAAAAGCTCATAAGAAACTCCGTCAGCAAAAGTTAGGACGAACGTGTCAATACCTTAAGTTCTCTCCTTAGAAAGTGTCAATGCCTCAATAACTTAATCCAAACACAAAAGGGTGATGATTGCCAGGCATAGACTCATCAATCATTCCAGAAGAAGATCCAGGACGACGAACAACACAAGCAAGGATGCACACACCAGCTGGACGATCATGCCATGCCAACATCTTCTCCTCCTTGCCTCCTTGGCCAGAGGAGAACTAATCTATGCCATTGCCATGCAAACATGCAAGGGCATGTCGTCCATGGCTGCAAGCAAACACTGACAGAAATAGATGAACACAATCAATCCTGCATGTAATTTGTCCCTAAATTGACTTTTTGGTCTGTTATTCACAAGAACACCACATCTCTATAGCTTCCTAAATTAATCTCCTCCCAGACAAAGAAGAACAAAGTGAAAACTGGCATGGTCAAGATACGAATCGGCAGGCATGCGGATCGTGGGAATCGGCCGGTCAGGAGAAGATGTTGTCGAACGCCGCGGCGGTGATGGCGCGCGAGAACTCCTGGAAGTTGATCCGGCCGTCGCCGTCGGTGTCGGCCTCCTTGATCATCCCCGTGAGCTCCTTGACGGTGAGCGCGTGGCCGAGCTTGGCCATGGAGTGCGCGAGCTCGGCCGCGGTGATGAAGCCGTTGCCGTCGCGGTCGAAGATGGAGAAGAGCTTCCGCAGCTGGTCCTCGGAGTATGGGGATCGGTCGGCGAGGAGGTCGGGGGCCACGAGCGCGACGAACTCGGAGAACTTGACGAGGCCGTTGGAGTTGGTGTCGGCGCGGGAGATGAGCGCGTCGAGCTGGTCGGTGCTGGGCGTGAGGCCCAGGGACCGGAGAAGGGAGCCCAGCTCCAGCTGCGTGAGGCTGCCGTCGGCGTTGCGGTCGAAGGAGCGGAAGATCTCCCGCAGCTCCTCCAGCTGGTCGTCGTCCAGCCGTGATTGCTGCTGCTGCGCCGCCGCCTGGCTGCCGCCCCGCCGGGTGACCGCCGTTGCCTCTGGCGACGGGGCGGCCGGTGGCTTTTGCGCGGCGGTGTGGTCTCCGGCTCCGGCGGGGGCCGTGGTGGCGTCGCTCATGTCGAGATCGGGAGGCGAGGAGGGAGGCAGGGAGGAGGACGAATTGGGTGGAGCGACCGGAGAAGGCGGATCTTGGAGGGGAGGTGGTGCCCCCCTGGAATGTCGGATCAAGTAGTGGAGAGGCACGTAGTATTATCGGGTTTGTTGACCCGTTCCTCCCCGACGCATGAGAGGATTTCGCACATAGTGCGGGTCATGCGAAGCACGCCACGTCGCTCGGACCGACTCTCCGCTCACAGTCGCACCTCCCCTGCATGCAGCATGGGCTGCAAGCTGTGCACTTCCCTCCCTCCCTGTCTCTGCAGTTGTTCAGTCATGAACTCAATACTCCGGTGGACTTGAATAGAAAGAATTCTGCTGCCTGATCGGTGGATTAGAGAACCCAGCGCTGTGGGTGAAAGAGGAAATATGTGCGTGCAAAAAAGTAAGAGGAGAAGCCGGTGGTGGATGTGATCGCGCGTGGGTAAGTGATGAGATTGATGTCTTTGGATTTCGTGTATTGTATATTTCAAAAATTTTTATCGAAACACACAGTAGAGCTACGCATCATTATATTAAGACGAAAAAAAAGAAATCCTAACCAACACAAAACACTCAAAACACACCCAACACACACGAACAGCAAGACTCAAGTTACAAACACACCCATATCTAAATAAAGACAACCCTACACTAAAACTAAAACTAGGAAACTACTGTGAAGTGGGGGCAGTCAACAGGGAAATTGTTTGAGCCCCTACCCGCGATCATAACTTTTGGTCTTCACTGGATATGATCAGAGCGCCGGCCATATCAGGAGCAGCTCCATCAAAAACACATCTATTTTGTTGAGTCCACAGCTTCTAGACCCCGAGGATTATGAGAGAGTTGAGTCCTTGCAATACGAGCCCACTAGCACCATTACTCACCCTTTCCCACCAGTCAAAGAAGGAGACTTCTGTGGACTGAGGTGAGAGGGACTGAAGGTCGACCTGTGAGAGAAATCGTTACCAATATTCTCTTGCAAAGATACAATGGACAAGGAGGTGATCAATGATTATTGTTGCTTGGTCGCACATAAGGCAGCGCGTGGGATGGGGGAGACCCGGCGAACTAGTCCAACATCTCTTATGGGCCACAAGCCACATAAAAAAGCAACATTTGGGTGGTGTCTTCCACACTTTTTCCCATGGGCCGAACCAAGTCAAACCAAGAAAGAACACCTCGTAGGCTGATTTAGCAGAGTATTGACCATCAGCTAAAAGTCTCCATATGTGCTTGGCTATCTGGATGTAGCTGAAAGTCAAATAAGATGTCCCATAAGCGGAGATATTCAATAAGAACCCCAACAGTAAGAGCCCCATGTATATCAGAAATCCACACCTGCTTGGTAAGGGCTTCTTGTACAGTTCTTTTCTTACGTCTTTTGACAAAAATAGTGGCAAAGAGATGAGGTGCTAAATCTGCAATGCTTCAAACTAAAAAATTTATATTTTGCATAACAATATTCAAATTAAATTTTGATTACACCATAACGATCTTTGCATTGAGATCTTCCAAACTACCCCCTCCGTCCTGAAATGCAGGCCATTCTAGAATTTTTTCAACAGATTATGAAGATAGAGAAAAGACACTCCTACTCCTAATTATTAAATATTGGGACTCTATTTGAGTAATTAAATATGTGCTAATTAAATTACCATGTAATCACTACAAGAAATCTGGCATTCTGTGACGAAAATCTCATGACGACCAAGGTATTCGTCATTAATGTACTCTAATTTATGACGTTTTCTAGGACCAACCATATTTTAGTGTTGAAAATAAGGTGTGTGTCACTCCAAGTGCAAAAAAAATCGTCATAAACCAATAGAATGGTGTATTGTGACGAATTTTGTGCTGTCATAATTTCGCACTAGCAATCGTCATAAGTTTATGGCAAAACAAGTTTGTCATAAACTTAATCTTTAAGGTTCACGTGTCAGGAACCACAAAACAAGTTTGTTATAAACTTAATTTACTTTTTTATAAAATGCTTTCTATCGATTCTTTAGAAAAAATCATTTGAATTTTTTATGGTGATCCTATGGATCTAAAATATGTTGTCATATCAGTTTGTAGAATTTTTAATCAAATTTATATTTATTACAATTATTATGATGTAGTTTTCAGATAGAAGATTGAATTATCCATTGCAATTTAGTTTTCTTAGTTTCTTTATGGTATTCTAAAAAAAATTACTTTAATCATACATCTTCCAAAACAAAATCTGGAGGTATATAACTTGAATACTATTTTTGTATGTAGGTTGTGAACACTACTGAAACAGCTTTTATTATGTCCCTCTCCTAGTGTAAATACTTAAAGATGCATATCTGCTTTTGATTCCAGCGGCTCCAGCTCAGAAGCAACAACGAGGATGAGGAGGAGAGGGAAGTGCGGGATTAACACCGATGAGGGGCTGGCGGGATAAGGAAATGGGAAGAGGATACAGTTTGTTCAATTTGGGATATATTCCATTTCTGTTTTGGAATTTGTGATACATAACCTTGCGTATAAAACTTTTAATCTACTTTCTGCTTTGTTCTTGTGGTTCAATTAACTATCAGAAGGGAACCCATTTGCTTTCTTCAGATCGGCAAAACTGATGTTAACTATGAGAAGGGAATCCATTGATTTTGTGATGTAGGAGTAGATAACTGTTCTGTAGGAGTAGATAATTTACTTGCAAGTTATTCCTGAATAGAATTGTGTTGATGTCTTAGTGATAGATCCATAATGTTTGGTTTCTGCTGTAATGGACATAATATTCATATTTGAATGCATATTTAGTTATGACACTTGTAGTTCTCATTTTTAGTTCTACAGTCATTCCAATTATATTGTCCTAGCATATTACACCAATTTTGTGAGGTTCATCTCCAAATTCTGTTTATTATTTTGTCTTGGGAAATCCTTAGTTTCTTCTTTTAAGTAACATCCTAACTAGTTTAATTAATAATTTTTTACTTTTAATTTATTTATTTTGTAACATAATTCCTAAGTACATGCTTGTTTGAATGCAGAATCTGTGTACTGAAAAATCTTTGCTCCTTATTTTGCAGTGCGGAGATGCAATTAAGCATGCTTTCTATCATTATCTAAACAAACAGCCATGTGTCTTCTTCATAGCAACCTAAAGAAATTTTAGTTACTATAGTGCTATTTATGCAGGAAGTTGTGCTTCATTAATTGAAAAGTACCACCTCCATATTCTTCAGAAGGTGTTGAGATCTGATGAAAGCGGCAATAAGGGTTCAGATCTTGTTGTTTTCTTGACAAATTGACTTGTGTATGAAAAATGTTGCTCTACATAGCTATTTTCTCCCAAGTGGATGCTAGAAAATTTGGTTTCAAAGATTCTATACATCTATTTGTATTATCAAGTTTGAAAGAGCATCTAGGCCCCTAGTGGGTTTTAGTGTATTGATTGACAACATGATTAAAGGACTAACTTGTTTGCGTGAGATTATGAGCATATATTTAATTTGTGAAATGATATAGCTCATGTATTGCAAGCAATTGTGTATGTCCCAATTGGTAATAATTGTATGTGACAAGCTAGAATGAGAAAGAAAAATGGAAGAGCAATGTATTCATGTATGATATGAATGCTCTAATATTGTGTTGAAACTTGTTAGTTTATGTGGGACTCAAAGTGGCAAGTATAGTTGTAAAAGAAAATTGAGAGCAAGATATTCATAGTTGACATGAAGGCTCCAATATCTATAAAAGGCTTGTTCAACTTGTGATCAGATTCATATGACAAGCAAATGTTATGTGAATGAGATATAATATGTTGTTGCATAGTCTCAAGCTGGGATGACTTGTCATAAGAGATGAATATTGTTGTCAAGGGAAGCAAGCAAGAGAAAAGTGAACGAGACATGAGTTGATGTGCATATGTTGTCTCAAATTGGAAAGCTTGCATATGAAATTAAATGGTGAATTTATTTTGATAAAGAAGATTTCATGCATGACACAAATCAATGTGAAGTTCAAAATAGACGGCTAGGATGAAGGTAGAGAGGACCGAAAGGCGTGTTTCAAGAGGCTACGCTAGCGTTGGCTTTGGGGAGGAAGGAAACCGATACGGGTCAAAATACCGGAGATCCTAGAGTCATGGAGAGCTCTATGTTGAAGAGTATCATTATTTGGTAAATGGATGTGACTTGTGAATCAAAGATGTATTTCATTCTTATATGAAGGAAGATTCAAAGTCACTAACTCAAGCAGGCATGCTCACTGAAATTGAGGATGTTGTCAACCTCAAGATATTGATTGAAGAAGTTCTGCTTGATCAAGACATGAAAGCTCAATTGTTGTGTATGTCATTTTATGTGAACTTGAGTTTAGTATGCCGTACAATCAAGGGGGATGCAACATCAGTGGTTTGACATTATCAAAAGTGCTCATAGCTATCCCATGTGAGAAAAATCAGAGAGAAACACTTGGGAGCAGAAAACCTATTGTGACCGGTCTGACCGGTCCAGCCGATCGGTCTGACCGGTCGGGTCCAACGGCTAGTTTATTTGAACCGACTGGTCTGACCGGTCTGGGGGACCGGTCTAATTGGTCTGACTCTGACAGAGCAACGACTAGTTTTTGAGAGAGGAGTATTTATACCCCACACCCTCACCCATTCGTGGGTGCTGATGCCATTACATTCCAGAGCCATCTCTGAGCCGTGAGAGCACTTGAGAAGTCCTCCCCAACCTCTTTTTGTGAGATTTGATTGAATCAAGACTAGATCCTTGAGTTGGGTTGAGTGAAACCTTTGCTAAGAGAGCAATTTGAGTAGTGAGAGCATAAGCCCTAGCTTGAGCACTTGTGGTTGCGTCGCCAACTCGATTGAAGCATTTGTTACTCTTGGAGGTGAAGCCTCCTAGACGGCTAGACGTCGCCGGCTAGCTCTCAAGCTTGTGGTGAGCAGCGGCAAGTTAGTTGCAGCAGCGATCATGTGTCAAGAGGGCACATGGTCATATAGTGAAAAGGACGAGATAGCTTGACCTTATGGTCGTCATAAGCTTCCTCAACGGAGAGTAGGATTCACACGTGGTGAACGTGGTGAATCCGAACTTCGGTGAAATAAATCTCTGTGTCTCATCTCCATTATCTTCATTTGGTTTGCCTCACACTTTGTACTCTAGTTTTATTTGTGCTTCCGCTTCGATCTACTTAGTCTTGTTGTTTCTGTGTGTGCAGGGTTAAGAAATATATTTGTAAGCACCTACAGAAGCACCACACCAAGTTGCATTTGTGCTAGAGCTCGTAAATGGGGAATTCACCTTGCTTGTGCAGGTTTTGCGTAGGACCGGTCTGACCAGTCTACTGAACCGTTCTGACCGGTCTGAGTATTGGCTTCCTGTTTTCAAGTCTAGGACCGGTCTGACCGGTTGGTGGCTGACACTTGTTTTAAGTGTTTTAATCTGCAGGGTTAGTTTTAATCGTCTATTCACCCCCCTCTAGGCGATATTACACGATTAAGGTCCTTTCAATTGGTATCAGAGCAACAGTCTCCGGATTGAAGCTTAACCGCTTGGAGAATCGCGATGTCGACACCACGTGAGGTACCGTTTGAGCCACTTCGCTACAATGACTCGAACTATCCTTCTTGGTCTGCTCATGTACTTAATGTTCTAAGGACCATGGGTCCTTCCTTTGAGCGTGTTGTCAAGGCTAGTGTCCTTCCCAAGGACGTTGATGATTTATCCAAATTGTCAACCGAGGAAAAGGAATGCTTGTCGTGCAACCGTCGTGTTATTGACCTCTTGTTTGAGTGTATGGACAAAGAACTTTCAGACTCCATACAAGAGAAGAAATTATTGAGAAAGACACGAAGTGAAGCACATCGTCTTTGGAAGTTCTTAGAGAAGATATATGAAGACGAGAGTGAAAGTGAAGATCAAGAAGAAGAAGAAGAGGAGTCACTAGAGGAGTATTCTACTGCAACAATAAATACTCATCCTCTTGTGACTTCTCACGATGATCAAGAAGCAAGAACTGCAATTTCTGCTGGTTCCCTGTTGGAACTGGTCAGACCGGTCGGCAATACCAGTCAGACCAGTCCTACCAGGGGGCAGTGCAAAGAAAGCATGAAATTCTCCCGTAGGCGATCAAGACAAGTTTCAGCTGGATCAACATCCTCAAGTGATGTTGATCACAAATGCTTGATGGCCAAAGGCAACAAAGAACATGTCCAAGAAGTCGAGCATGTAAAAGCTATAAGAAAGAAGCTTGAATGTCTCAAGCTCAACTATGACCTCTTGGTAAGCAAATCGGAAACCTTGTCTGCAAATTCTTTACATCGTATAGATTCATTGCAGATGGAGAATCAAGTGCTCAAGGCTAAATTGGAGAAGCTCTCAAGTGAGCATGTGATCCTACAAGAAACTCATATGGAACTTGAAAAGTCCTATGAGAAGCTTGTGGAATCACATGTGATGATTGAAATGGCTCATGAGATTATGGTTAACATGGTAAAATCCTATGAACCTCTCACACACACTTGCACATGCTCACATGTTCAAATTAATTTGACTTGCACTAAACCATGTTGTTCTCAAGCAAGCCAATCTAATATTGAGCAAGTGTTTGTAGAATCTTGTGATGACCTCATAGCACAAGAAAATGAAGATCTTATGTGTGAAGTAAAAAGGCTCAAAGAAGAAGTAACCAAGTTGAAGGGCAAGGGGCAAGTGAGACCATCTCAAGATAACCGTGATCCCGTGGTGAAGAAGCTTGAGACGGGTTCAAACTTCACTAGCTCAGCTTCACAACAAGGTAAAAAGAGCATCAAGCATAAGATTCCTAGAAAGAAAACTCTAGAACACATCAAGTGCTTCAAGTGTCTAGAGAAGGGGCACTATACAAGATTTTGTCAAATCAAGTCTGACGAGGAAGCTCAATTATCAAGAAATCAAAATAAGCTTCCAGAAAATAGAATGTGCCATGGATGCAAAAAATTGGGGCATATGGTTCACTGTTGTCCATAGCAGTTCAAGTCTGACCAGACCGATCAGACCGATCATACCCAACTGGTCAGACCGGTCAAAGCCAGCACAGCTGCAGGACCTCTCAAGAAGCCCACAAGAAGCACCCTTGCACCAAAAAGGGACATTGATATTAGAAAGCCCAAAATGCAAGTAAAGAGCACCTTGTCAAGATCAAACATCGAATTTGTTATACATGTCGGGCAAAAGGTCTTATGAGCAAGGATTGCCCAAATGGTAAAGTACTTAACTCAAAACTTATTCAATATGACTTTGCTAAACTTGGAAGGGACAAAATGAGTACTTATGCTACTAAGGTGATTCAATCACCGAATGCTAGCATAAGACCTATTTGGGTTCCCAAGTCAATTGTGACTAATGTGGTAGGGTCCAACAAGAGTTGGACACCAAAGAATGCTTGAAAAGCTTTCAGATACATGGAGATGCATTTGGGAGCTTGATGCATAAAAGGATATTTCAAGTTAATGACCAAGTCTATGGAATTATTACATATCTTCATCCAATGTCATCTCGATAACTCGTTTTCAATTCTATGTGTCTTAGTCACTTGGCTCTATATGAGAGCAAGTGTGTCACTTGTGAAACTCTAATAGTGACTAAGACATACTATTTTGAGTTACTCCCTATTTGCCGTGAGATACGTTTAATGGCTCTTGTGTAGAGCAATGTCTTGTTTTACTACAGGTATAAAAATACACATGAAGAATCATTTATTGAGACAAGACATGGAAGAATTGAAGCATTCTGTAGTCTGACTGGTGTGACCGGTCTGACCGGTCCACCAGACCGGACTGACCGGTCTGAACCAGCAAACTGCAGCTGGCAGACAAAAGAAGAAAGAAGAAGTGTAGAAGATCTTCTTATAAATATATGCTTCTAGTATTATCTCATGGGGCCCTAAGGTTGTTAGCCCAGTTGGTGCGAAGCAACCAGCGGCACTCCACAGGTGGGGGGTTCGAACCCCCACCGGGGCGGATTTACCCCACCTGTGGGAAAAAAAACCCCTCGCTATGCTTCCGTTGAGCTTGGCTGTGTGACACGGCTCTTGGGCGACGGAACCCGGCCCATGTGGCTACGGCCCGGCCCAGTGGGCGATGGAACCCGGCCCATGAAGGTTACGGACCGACCCAGGGCCAAGGTGCCGCCAGTCCAAGCCCGGATGCCGGCTTTCGGGGGTTTTCTCGGCCGGGGTCAACTGGCCTCTTCTTAATTGAAAGCCGTGGGGGCGGTCTTTCCCCAACCGGTCGAGTTTTTTAGTATTATCTCATGGGGTCATGTACTACAGGCAGTAAGAAATTCTTGCACAGTTTTCCTTTCATATCTTATTCATGTGCTTTGTGACAAAGATTGTGAAGTGACCTCTTTCAGTTCCTTAACATGGATAAAGTGCATCAAAAGAAATTCAAAACTCTTATGCACTTATTTAAGGAGAAATCACTTTACAATCTGCATCTTTGAGACTAACATTTTTTTGAGTGAACTTGTAGTCTCATACATGAAGAATATTGCTCCATATTAATCAAAGAATATATCTAAATCATCATAAAATCAAGTCAAATAGTCTGAAGATGATGAAGATCTGGATCTATACTAGTCGAAACTTCCGATACAAAGGTCGAAACTTCTGAAACTCATCGGAAGTTTCAAGTTTCTTCTGACAAGGGGTTCTCAGAAAACTATCTCTGGACAGACTGGTCTGACCGGTTTGACGGACCAGTCTGACCGGTCCAACACAGAGTAGTGCAACAAAAGCTTGGAAAATGAGAAAAAGGGCCCAATCAAATTTATATGAAAATAGTTTCTCACTCAAGGACCACAATTTGCGTACATCCAAAGTAACAAAATAGTGTTTGAGCTTAACTCGTAATATGCACAAGATTGTTGGCTAAGAGGCAAAGATATGTTTTCTAGAACACTTTATAATACCTTTGAGCATCTAGGCCACTTTATCTTGCTAGTGTGTGCATTTTCATTTCTTGTGTGACATAGGATAGTATGTTTCAAAATTCAACTAGCATGATAGGAAATGTGAGTGTATAGGATAGAATTTGTTTTTGGTTTTAGTGACCCAATGGATCTATTTGTGACTATTGTTATCCTTGATTGATTGTTGGCTAGTCACAAATGGTGAAATTACCTCAAGTCCGCAAAATCAAAATCTATCTCTCTTATTCTCTTGGAAGTATCAAGAAAAACTTGGAATAATGGAGATATGATCAATATCTATCTAGTTGCCTAGTCTATATCTCTCTTTCAAGAGAAACATCTTTTAGAATTCAACTCATAGCTACTAGGGTGCGACCGGTCTGACCGGTCTGACCTGGCAGTTACCTTTTTACCCCCTCCTCACGGGTAACACAGTAAACTTTTCTCTTTTGACTCTCCACCAACACTCCTTCACCGTGCCCTCTCTCCTCTCGCGCCCAAGGAGCCCCATAGGCGATTTCAAGTTTCAACCAAGGAAGAAGGTGTTCCTTTGGTGGATTTGGTGCACATCACCGGCCTGACCGCTTTACCAAACCGGTCCTTCGTTTTCTCCATCAAAATCTCGGTCTAAAGGTACACTATGACTTGTTTTCCATCGATCTATCTATCTAGGCCCTATATTTGAAATCCCTCGGGTAGAACAACTTCTGCTACATCCTAGAACCTGCCCCTAGAAGATGTATCTTTTTCGTTGGATATTTTGGAAGATTTCACAATCTAGGGTTGGACTGGATCGACCGGTCAGACCGGTCGATCCGACCGGTCTGACTAGTGAAACCCTAAGTCGTGATTTTGGACATTGTGTTCAACACATCCATGCTAGGTTTGATCTAGATCTCTAGAGAAATTACTCTTGATCAGACTCCTGCTGTAAGACTGGCATTGGAGCCATTGGCTCTGTTCTGGATGAGACCGGTCTGACCGGTTGCCGAGACCGGTCTAGCCAGAACAGACCCAATTGCCTCAATATTGTTCCTAATTCTTACACATCCAAAGCCAATCTGTTCATGTACCCGTATGCTTTTATTATACATCTTTTGGACCCAGGATCTGCAGCAAAATGGCAGGTGGTCATGAGAGGAGGACAAAGCGCAGATTTGATGGTGGCCGGGCAAATCAAGATGAGAGCGGTTTTAGTCGCACCAATGTGGTCAGTGGCAGAGAGTTGAGGCCAAGGGAAAGAAAAAGAGCAGCAGTAGCTGACATAGTGGAAGAAAGTGAGGGTGGATCCTCCAGTGATGATGAGGATGACTCCCCTTATAGGGTTGAGCAAAGGAGTGGGAAGGCTCCAATGCAGGAAAACAACAGCGAGGAAGAAGAAGTGACTGCTGATGATGATGAGGAAGAAGAGGAAAGTGAGGAAAGGGAAGAAAATCTCACCTATCATATTATACAGAGGCCTGTCAGACTTGGCTCCAAGAAATGTGTTGATTATTATGGAAAGGGGATGACAAGGGAGGTGAAAAGGTGGAGAAGCATTGATCCCTATCCAGATCCAAAGACCTCCACTGATCCCAGATTTCACACTTTGTATCAGCAGGACTTTTATGAGTCTGTGATTCTGAGGGATAGGAAGATTGCCATTGAGGCACAGTGTGTGGACTGGAGGAGTGTGGAAAAGTCCAATGATCCTTTGTTCTAGTAAATTATTGATGCATGTGAGAGCAAACATGTCAAGAATCTCATGGGATTTCAGAAGGATTGGAACAAAGAGCTCATTGCCTAGTTTTACGCCACTGTGCAGTTTGGATATTTAAAGGACGAAAGGGCTATATTCTGGATGACTGAGGGAAACTACTATAGAGCCACATTTGCTCAGTTCATTCGTGTGCTTGGACTTGATAGGCATGATGCAAACAGGCCCAAGATTCATAATCAGGTGGTTCTCCCGAATGAGGAAGTGAAATTCATGTATCCTAGGAGTGAGATAGGAAATGCGGGGAAAGCGACCAGGCTGTATACTTTTTACTCCATTCTAAACTGGTTGCTCAGAAACACCATATCTCAGAAAGGTGGAAATCCATCAGACATATCTCTCCATGCAAAAAATTTGCTGGCATGCTTTGGACCAAATGGAGGAGATTTCAGTGTGGCTGACTATATATGGGAGGAAATCAAGTATATCTCAGAGAACCCATTGAAGATCTGTGCCTATGCTCCTTATTTGATGGAATTGATTGAAAAGGCGACAAAGACTAAATATCAAACGAATGTAAAACATGAGTCTTTTCGTCCTAAGATGTCTAAGCATAGGAGGGAGCCATCACCACACAGATACTCAGAAGCTGAGGATGACATGAATATAGAAGAAGAAGAGGGAGAGCAGCACACACCACAGCAGTAGTAGCAGCCATCCCCTGCTGGACCTACTGGGACCGGTCTGACCGGTGCCCAGGACTGGTCTGACCTGTCCCGGTCTAAGCAGCACAGACACAGGCACGGCTCCACCTCTCCCATTAAGAAATTGTTTAACTTATTTGTGGGGATGTGCAAGAGCCAAAGAGATATTGAGGTAGAGCAGCAGAGGCAATGGAAGGCGAGCAAGAAAGAAAGGGATTTAGTGAAAGTGATGCACAATGCAATGAAACTTCAGCCACCTCGCTCACCTATCTCTCCTACACCACCAGAGCCAGTGATTCCTTCTCTGAAAGAAAGGATGCAGGGATATGCTGATTCCGGGTACTTTGAGCAGTATGGTCATATCTTCTATCCGGATGCTGGTGGCTCTTCGTATGATCCCCCGCCTCCGCCGCCGGATTCTTATGGACCAGGAGCATCATCAGCAGCTGCACCATTCTATGCTCCACCTCCTCCACCATTATTTGGCAGTAATAGCTTTGGATCAGCCTCCTCCTCGATGATGGCACCGTTGCACGGTACTCAGGCTGCGCCTCATGGTCTTTCTGCAGGAGAGTTAACCGCTGCATGTCTTTCTGATGCACTGTTTGCACCACATTTTGACACTCATGTTTGGAATGGACAATCTCCTTCGGGTGGCAATGGAAGTGGTGGCGGCAATGGACAGTAGAAGATGAGTTAGAACTTTTCTCCTAGACCCTTTATGGTGATAGATGACAAAGGGGGAGAAGAACAGGATTAAAGCTTGGAGCAGGAGACAAAGGGGGAGAAAAGAGAGTCTCAGTTCAGAGTGTTGATCTGTTTGTGACAGATTGGTCTGTAATAATTCTATATTTGTCATTTGTGGACTTGAGGACTTGTAATGTGTGCTACTGGGTGTAATGAACCTTATTTATATTATCTAGTAGAATTTATGATAGTGTGATGCAATTGATTGATGTATTGTGGTTTTTGGCTGGCTGTCTGGGGCAAGCCGGTCTGACCGGTCTGTGCGACCGGTCTGACCGGTCAGCACCAGACAGAGCCATTTTCTCTTCTTTGAGCTGAAGAGATTTATCTTGTCATATGCATCACATGTAGAATCTTTGTGTAGGCACACATACACTTTTTGCACCCCACGGATGCTGAGATTTAGGGGGAGTTTCATTTTTTCTTTGATTTGTGCAAATTGGCATGTGAGGCCAAATGTGTTGAATTCCATTCACTTGCACAAATTAAGGGGGAGCTCAAATTAAATCTGAGAATTCAAAAGCATTATTGAATATCCTTCGAAAGCTTTAATCGTTTGACATCAATCACCAAAAAAGGGGAGATTGAAAGAGCATCTAGGCCCCTAGTGTGTTTTGGTGTATTGATTGACAACACGATTAAAGGACTAACTTGTTTGTGTGAGATTATGAGCATATATTTAATTTGTGAAATGATATAGCTCATGTATTGCAAGCAATTGTGTATGTCCCAATTGGTAATCATTGTATGTGACAAGCTAGAATGAGAAAGAAAAATGGAAGAGCAAGGTATTCATGTATGATATGAAGGCTCTAATATTGTGTTGGAGCTTGTTAGTTTATGTGGGACTCAAAGTGGCAATCAAAGTTGTAAAAGAAAATTGAGAGCAAGGTATTCATAGTTGACATGAAGGCTCCAATATCTATAAAAGGCTTGTTCAACTTGTGATGAGATTCATATGACAAGCAAAGGTTATGTGAATGAGACATAATATGTTGTTGCATAGTTTTAAGTTGGGATGACTTGTCATATGAGATGAATATTGTTGTCAAGGGAAGCAAGCAAGAGAAAAATGAATGAGACATGAGTTGATGTGAATATATTGTCTCAAATTGGAAAGCTTGCATATGAAATTAAATGGTGAATTTATTTTAATAAAGAAGATTTCATGCATGACACAAATCAATGTGAAGTTCAAAATGGACGGCTTGGATGAAGGTAGAGAGGACCCGAAAGGCGTGTTTCAAGAGGCTACACAAGCGTTGGCTTGGGGGGAGCAAGGAAACCGATACGGGTCAAAATACCGGAGATCCTAGAGTCATGGAGAGCTCTATATTAAAGAGTGTCATTATTTGGTAAATGGATGTGACTTGTGAATCAAAGATGGATTTTATTCTTATATGAAGGAAGATTCAAAGTCACTAACTCAAGCAGGCATACTCACTGAAATTGAGGATGTTGTCAACCTCACGATATTGATTGAAGAAGTTCTGCTTGATCAAGACATGAAAGCTCAAGTGTTGTGTATGTCATTTTATGTGAACTTGAGTTTAGGATGCCGTACTATCAAGGGGTATGCAACTTCAGTGGTTTGATATTACCAAAAGTGCTCATAGCTATCTCATGTGAGAAAAATCAGAGAGAAACACTTGAGAGCAGAAAACCTACTGTGACCGGTCTGACCAGTCCAGCCGACCGGTCTGACCGGTCGGGTCCAACGGCTAGTGTCGGTGTCCTGACCCGGTGGTCCGGATCCCAACTAGTAAATGCTGCGTGTTTCCTCGTCCCAAATGTTGATGCAAGAGGCAACACAGTAACGCACGGGTTTATCCTGGTTCTGGCCGTAGGGCTGTACGTCCTGCAAGAGAGTGTGCGAGGGCACTGTATTATCTTGCACCCGGAGTGCTTGTAGCAGGGGGGTACAAGGGAGGCGAGAGAGGGAGGGAGGCTCCCAAGTCTCTGCTAGAAGAGGAGTTGAGCGTAGCGAGTAGCGATGTTGGGGATAGAAGCGAGTATGTGCTCTGCGTGCGGTGTAATGCCTAGAAAGCCGCCCGACCCCCTTAAGGGAAGCCTGCCTCCTCCTTTTATAGACACAAGGAGGGACGGGTACATGTACAGGGGATCACAGAAGTCGTCGTTTCTCCCCGAGCTGTGGGGATACAACAGTCGAGTACTGTGGGAAGTACACTGTGGGGTATGGCGTTGGGCGTGGCGGTCGTCCTGGGCATCGTCTTTGACCTCGCGGAGATCGCACCGGCATCCTGCCAACCCCAGCAGGCGGCGTGGTCGTTGCTGTAGGGTGTATAGTCCTCCAGATGTGGCGTGATGGCATTCCGTGGGCCCTGCAAGTCAGGGTCTTGCGTGCTCAAGCGGTAACAGGGCACGTGGCGATCCCGAACCCCCTGGACAAAGTGTTGGCGTGCGCACTAAGGAGGTCCGAGGGTCGTGTGGAGGTCCCGGACCCCTCGAGGGGGGGGGGAGGTCCGAGCCTCCGGCCGCTAGCTCTGGGCGCCCCTCTTCGGAGGGCTCGTGGCGACACCGGACCCCCTCCCGAGCAGGAGGCGGGCCCGGGGCCATACGCGCGGGTGAGGTGGAGTCCGGACAGCCGGAGTTGGCAGAATAGTGTTGGGAACTGTGCCGAGCGCGCTTCGTCCCGCGTCGTAGGTCCCACAGTATTGCCATAGCGCCGGGATGGCGGAGCAGTGACCGGAGTTGGCGGATGGGACTCCGGTCACAGCCACTGTTTGGAATGGCGGCCTGACGCCGTCTGTCCTGGGCACTGTGGAGGAGTGGTTGGCACTTAATGCCTCAGTACGACAGGCGGGTGAGCGGCAGGGCCGTTTGTTCCTTACGACGAGGGGTGGCCTCGAGCGAGGCAGAGATGAGTTGTCCGCTCGAGGGTAGGTCCGCTACCCTCGAGCGAGGCGGAGATGATTTGCCCGCTCGAGGGTAGATTCGCTACCCTCGAGCGAGGCGGAGATGCGGTGCGCAGTCGAGGGTCCCGATGGGAGCCCTCGAGCGAGGCGGAGATCGCCCCGCGGGTCCGAGGGGGGTGCGAATGGGCCGCAGGCTGGGCTTTTTTGAGTCCTTTCCTTTCTTCCAGATTGGAAGGAGGCTGTGGGCCTTCGTGGGCCCTATTGCCTTAACATGTGCTTTGTGTTTTTAGGGTTATCTTAGTACCCCGATTAGGGTGCCCTAATCGTGGTACCCGACAGTAGCCCCCGAGGCTTTGGTCGAGTCATGGGATTCGGCCAAAGGGTATTTCGGCGATTTTACCCCTTGACGTGATCGATCGGTGCTGTGCTTTCGCCAGGCGCACCTGGGTGCCAGCCCAGCGGATGTGACAACTCGTCGGTTGGGGTAGTGCGCCTGTGGGGAGAGTACCTCGAGGCGCGTGCCTTTTTTGGTTCGTTCCGGGGACAAGACGCATCCGCGTGTTGAGTGGGCCAGGGCGACGATGGCGCCTACTGCTCGGCAGCTGGCGCTTTCGTCGCGCTGTCCTGCGCTCAGGGCCTCGGCCCCGCCTTCCCTGGTCGCCTTGCGACGCGCCGTTCGAGGGCGGTCGGCCTGGGCCGATGCTGTGCCGCTTAACGTCCAGGGACTCGGCTTTATTTTGTTCGGTCGCGTCTCAGCGCGACAACCGAGGGTATCTTTTGCTCGTGGAGGGCCGCGCCGTCACGGGCGGTCCAAGCCTTCGCCTTTCGACAGACTTGAAGCTTGGTGCCCTTCGCAGCTATAAATAGGAGTTGTGGGACTCCTCTTTCTCTCCAACTTCCCTGCCTTTCTTCTAGCATTGCCTAAGTCTTGTAATGTTTTCCTTTGCCTTTCATGACCGGCCCCCAGATGGGGCGGCCTGGCTTTTTTAGGATCTGGTGCTAGAAGAATGCTTGCGAGCGGTGGGGGAAAGCCGGAGAGGGCGTGCGCATTATCCCTTAGCTTTAGTGGGATCAGCAGAAGAGCATTGGGCCCGTGGGGTCCTGCTTCTGTGATGTCCCCTAGCCTGAAGGGGGATGGAGACGCCTGACCATGGCGTTGGTGCCAGGTTTGGTGGCTGTTCTTCGCATCGTCCTCCCCGGCGACAAGGTTGCTCTCGGGGAGACGATGTGGAGGGTGCTGTCCGCCAGCTCGACCCCCCGCATGGTCTTCGGTGGAGGAGATGCTAGAAGAAAGCTTGCGAGGAGAGCATCCCGCTGGACCCGTGCAGTCTGGGGGCTGTTCCTCGCATCCCTAGCAGCCTGGCCGTCGTGCCAGCCAGGGGCTTGGTGCTTTTCTTCGTCGCTCGCTTCTACCCAAGACAGGGAAAATTGCCACGCAGGTGGCAACGTGTTTGTACCTTTCGACGGCTTCGCGCCTGTAACCCTTTGTAATCTTTATTTGGATCAAGTAATAAAGTCCCTTTCTCCTTCACGGGGAGGATGACCGAGGGTATAGGGGTATACAGAGGGTTTCAGCCCTCGAATATGTGTGAAGTTTCCTCCGTGGGGGCGCGTCAGCGCACCCGCGGGTGTAGCTCCCGAGGCCTTGGAGGAGAGTTTGTACTCGTCCAAGGGCTATAAACGTCCCCTCGCTGGGTTGCTTCACTGGGGTGGCCGTCTAGCATCTTTTTCAGCCGTCATCGGCACTCTTTCAGCCGCCCTCGGCATTCTCAGTGCTGGTACAGCAACCCAGCGTTCAGTTTAACTATCAGGCGGGCGCGCGTTAATAGTAGGGGATTTGGTTAGACACGCGGAGCTTCACAATTGACGGTCGTCGACTCATTCGAGGGTATGGCCCGAGCCGCGGTGTGTGAGGAGCCCCCGAGCCCAGGCTCTCGTGAAGGCAATCAGGGGAACCCTCGACTTTGATTACGACCCTCATCGCCCTTCCGCAGGGAGGAGGGGTGAAGCGCACCATGCTACCCATGCTCGGGCCGCGAGCTATGGCTGCTTCTGTGAGCTATTAGCGGGTAGTTCAAGCGGACGTCCGTGCCCCGTTCGATAAGGGTCGGCTCGTGGTCCATGGACACATCACATAAAGCACTTGCGAAGGTTTGCTAGGTGGGGTTCGGACCAGTTCGACAGGGTCCGAAGGCTCGATGCTCTCCCTCGATGGGATCCCCCTACTAGGCACCCTCACCTGGCCTTGAACACTGTGTAGGATGTCTCGAACTCCGCGTTCGAGGGTAGCTTGTACGGCACATCCATGCAGTCCCTGACTCTGGCGATCTGCGGCGCCTGTCGAACCATCGATGAGCCAGGCTTCGAACCCCTGATGAGTAAGGCCTCGAAATACGATTCCTTCGAGGGCAAAGAGCCCCCGAGAGGAATATTCCATCATACTTCGCGAACGGCGCGGAGTTGCGGGTCACGTGAGCGAGGTTTTTGCCGATCGTGGGTGACGTGGCCCGGTTCGTGCGGTGTGGTGCGGGCGCGCCTTTTCAGGCGTCTACCTCGGGCAAGCGAAGCGGCGTGGGTGGCGGCTGACGGATGGAACAGCGCAACAGTTGCGCCGCGCCCGTCGGTTACCGTGCCGTAATTATTGCCGAGTGCACGCGTGGGAGACTCCACGGTCGTGGGACCCGGCCGTCAGTGACAGCAAAATCTACTGCATTGAATGCGGCGGATTCTGGCCGTGGCTGTGGACCCGTCCGCTGCGATGAATAAAAGAGAGGGGAAAGGGGTTGTTTTGGCCTCACCTAGCCATTTGCCTTTGCCTCCCCTGCCCTCTTCGCCTCCCCTGCATTCTGAGCACGTAGCCGAGAGCGAGAGGAATTAGAGGAATGAAAGCGAGAGTGCACCTTAGCCATCGCAGAGCTTGCCTTCCCGCATCCCCCCTTGGTCTGAAGCAATGGCGGATATCCAGGAGCCGTTGTCGTGGGAGAGATCCACCGCCACCGAGGCGGTTTTGGAGCGGCTAGTCGAGGACAGGCTGCTCCCGCTGAACTTCGACTCAGAGGCGCCGGTGTGGATCTTCCCGCGGCCGGAGGAGACAGAGCCGAATCCCCCCGTGGGCTATGTCATGAGCCTCGTGAGGCTCCATGAGCGGGGATTCGGCGTTCCCGTGGGGCGATTCATGCGGGCGTTGTGCGACCACTATGGAGCGGAGCTGCACAACTTCAGCCCCAACTCCATCTCGCAGGTGGCGGTCTTCGTCGTCGTCTGCGAGGGATATTTAGGGATCGAGGCGCACTGGGATCTGTGGATCTACCTCTTCCACGGCGAGCTCTTCGTCGAGCACGTGCGGAACCAAGCAAAGAGGTACGCGCGCGCAGCCAGCCTGACGCTCCACTTGCGCCCATGCCGGAAGAATTTATACATCTCCAACAAGATGACAACAAACAACGCCGGGTGGAGCCGAGGGTGGTTCTACCTGCGCAACTTCAGCAGCAAGCTCCCGGCGTTCACCAACAGGGTGCTCCGGGAGAGGCCCGAGAAGTGGGACTGGGGGGTATCAAGCCAAGCTCAAGGTCCTCACCGACGTGCTGGAGCGCCTGGATCGAAGAGGGTTGACGGCGGCTGCCGTCATCGCGAATTTCCACCGGCAGAGGGTGATCCCTCTCATGGAGAGGGTCCTGCCGATCTTCAAGCTCACCCCTGGGGCCCGGGTCTCGGGCTCGAGGACAGCGGTCGAGCTGCTCCCGCGAGACATCGCTGCCCGGAGGGCGAGGAGCGCAGTGGCGGAGTTCCCCAATGACCCCAAAGATCTTTGGAGGATCAAGACTCGTTGTTGTCTTGTGCTGTTCCTTTCCCCGCCTCCTGACTTCGACTTGGTTGTGTTTTGCAGGGGTTGAAGTGCCACCCCTCGAGGCCTCCGGTCCCGGAAGAACGCCAAATCAACCGCCTGCACGCAGAGGCATTGAAGAAGCGGAAAGACGCGGCGGAGGCGACGGCCGAGAGGAAGAGGAAGAGAAAAGAGAGGCATGATAAGGCGTGCAAGATTGCACGTGCGGAGGGGAAACCGCGGCCCGCCATGCCCAAATCCACGGATGACGAGGAGGAGGCCTCGGATGCCGAGCCTCACCCCCCGGCGACGACGAGGCGGCGGCGGCGGCGGACGCGAGTTTCCCGCCGGTCTATCAGGGGGATGGCGACGAGGCGCCAGCGACGGCGGAGCGGAGATCACCCATGCCGGTGGCGGGTCGAGGGTCGTCTGCGCCCGCGACAGAGCAGAGGTCACCCCAGCCAGCGACGGGAGAGGGGGTCCCCGCGCCCACGATGTCGATGGGCAGCGATGGGTCCGCGGCGAGCGCGGAGGCGTCCGCGCAGATGGCCTCGATTCCTCAGCCTGCTCCAAGGGTGACACCCTCGGATCAGGCGTCGAGGGGCGTCGGTGTGCTGCGGGCCGAAGGAGCGGCACGGGCAAGCACAGCATGAGTGCCTGGTAAGTGTCTCTGGTTTTATTTGTTGTGTTTATTTGATCGCTCCCCCAATCCTGCTAACCTCAACCTTCCTTCCCCGATTTCCAGCTCCGGGGCCGCTGCCAAGGACGCAGCCCCGCTCGCGCCGGTCAAAGCCCTCAAGACCGGGGCTCGCGCCACGCCGCACACGGCGCTGCAACCTCTGCCCGTTGTAGATATCGTGGCGGAGGCCGCGAAGCTGCGGGCGGCGATGGCTCGAGGGACTCAAGCGGTGCAACAGGCTCTAGCACCGGGGAACGGGGACGACACTGGCCAGAGCAGAGCCGAAGCAACCGCTCTGGTCGATGCCGCGGGGGAGGCCGGCCAGGGCGGCGCAGACGGCGCCGCCCGGCTGGACATCGAAGCTGAGGTCGGTCGGAGCGGCGCGGATAGCGCCGCTCGTCTAGTCGTAGAGGAAGGATTTGGTGGGGGTGCGCGGGAGCGCCCCGTCAACCAGACGGAGGTGGAGACCCTCGTCCCCGAGCCCCCGAGGGCTGGGATCGAGGGATTCATAGAGGAGTTGGCGCAGAGGGCACCGATGGTGGAGGAAACCCGTGTCGTGGTGCCCGGAGAGGCCCAGGACGTGGGTGTCGTTGCGGTAATGATGGTGCCGATGGTGTTGGCGCAGGCGGCGACGGACATCGCGATCCCGGTGGTGCAGCTGCCGGACAACAGCGGGGAATACGGGGATTCGAGAGACATCGACCCCACTGCTGCGTCGAGCGCCGCCGACAAGATCGCCGAGTTCACGTCGGCCTGCGCAGAGATGCTCGATGAGGGGACATCCAGGGGGCCCCAGCATGGGGCAATCATCCAGTCCGTAGTCCCCCCGGAGCTTCTCCGCAATGAGTGAGAGGAGGAGGCCGTCTGGCAGGCGCAGTTCGAGGCAGGTTCTCAGATTCAGAACCACCTCGAACGTGCCCTGGAGCTTCATCGGACGACGGATTACCAGATCAGCCAGGTAAGCGCCTTTCCTTTTGCAGCGGCTTAAGGATATCTCACGCAGAAAGAGCGTCGAGATAATCCGGCTGCACTCCCAGATAGGCTGGCTCGGGCAGCACAATGCTGAGTTGGTGCTCAAGAATATCGAGGCCAACACCAGGATGACGGATCTGGGGGCACGTCAGCAGGCGCTGGAGGAGGAGTTAGCGCGGGTTACCGGCGAGCGTGACGTCCAGAGGGCCACAGCAGAGCAGAAGGCTCGGGAAGCCGAGGAGCAGACTGTCGAGTAGCAACGCCTTAGGACGGCGCTTGAGTAGAATGAGACTGAGCTTCTCCAGAAAGAGGTGACCATCGTCACGCTCTCCGGGACCCTCTAGGAAAAGGGCAAAGCCCTCGAGGAGAAGGAGGTGGCTATCCAGAATGTGGAGGCCGCCCTCAGGGAGAAGGAAAACTCCTTGTCCTCGCTCGAGGAGGCCGCCCGAGTCCAGAGGGAGGAGGCGCAGAAGAGCATCGTGGGTAAGTACTCAAAATTTCGCAGTAGTTGGATTTTACTTTTTCGCAGCTGATCTTGATTCCTTTGATCAGAGATGAGGCAGAGGGTGGCGGATGAGCCCGCGGCGAAAGAGGCGGTAGGCACCGCGCTCGTGGTGGCTCAAACGGAGTACGCTGACCTCGAGCGGACCGCCGTGAGTGTGTGCCAGGAGTTCGAGGGGGAGGGCGCTGTATCTGGTAGCTCGGTGATCAGCCGCCTGCGAGCGCTAGGTGGCCGGATTGCTGAGCACGCCAAGAGCACCTTCCGCCTCGGTGTCCTTCGCGCCTTCGCCGTGGCCTCGACACACTACCTCATGGATCTGCAGAGAGTGTCGTCGGGGTACGTGGTTCCAGACGACGCCGATGCGGATGCCGCTTCAGCCATCATGGACGACGCCGATGCAGCCGCCGAGGATTTCGCCATGGTGCTCGCCGAAAAGCTCGAAGCCGACATCCCCCTGATAGCTGAATTCGACGCTGTCGCAGATCCACAGAGGGGGATGACAACCTGTAGATAGGCTGGGCCTCAAAGCCCATGTAATAGATTAGTGATCCTTGTAATCGCACTTTATATTTATAAATATAAGAAATTCGTTATCGTTGAAATTGACAGTGTGGCCCATCGAGGCCTTGTGCATTCGAGCCTTCATTTTCTTTACTTTATTTCCTTGTTCTCGTATGCGACATAGATAGACTTCTGCAAGGAATTTCGCATTCATAAGCGACATAGGCGTGGGGTGGTGAGGGGGAGTGCCGTATCCCGGAGGCGTAGGCGGCCCCACAACTCGGCCGGCCCCGTACCGTAGTTTCTTACGCCTCGCGTCCGTTTTTTCCAAGTATACGAGAAGCTTAGAGACGAGACGGAAATATTTCGAAAAAACATTGGCGATTTTTGGGGACGTTCGGGGGTTCCCCCCGTAGTAGCCCCCGAGGGAGGCTTGGCTTTGCCGAGGGTAAAGCCAAGCGTACCTCAGTGTTCGTGCGCGTCCGAGCCCTCGAGGGTCCGGAAGGTTCCCAAAAATAAACAAGTAAAACGAGTACAAACGATGTATAAATAGCTCGGAATTCTAAGGATAGAAGCGACGTAGCTGCTGTATGTTCCAACCGTTGGTGAGGACTTCGCCTTTGTCATTCGCCAGCTTGTACGTGCCGGGTTTGAGCACCTCGACGATTATGTACGGGCCCTCCCATGGCGATGAGAGCTTGTGGCGGCCCCTGTTGCCCTGTCGAAGCCTCAGCAACAAGTCCCCTTTGTTTGAGGTCTGTTGGCACTCCTTAAGTATCCATTTTATCCCCTGTTTAACTTTGATAATGTCATGATTTTAATATCAGAATCACTAACCATCCTAACCTCGGCCCAATTATTGGTTGTTTTCGCGTCTGCACATATATTTTGGAGGTACTTCGTTTTTGCAGGTTTTTGACCAATTTTGGAGCATTAAATGGCGAGGCCCACGATCACGCGATGACACAAAGAAAGACGAAGGCCAAAGCCCGAACAAAGGATCGAAGGCCATGATGATTAGAGGCCCGTTCATGCACATCCACCCTCCAATGAAGCCCAAGGGACAAAGCCCACAAGATAAGATCAAGATATTTCGGGGCTAAGCAAAGCAAAGAGATATTTAAGGAAGGACTTTCCATCCTATCCTTTTCCTCGAAGAAATCTCGAAGATAACGACGTCTAATGGGGTGCAATCGTGAAAGACATAAACTCTAGGAGATTCCAGGAGACTTGGGGAGAAAGATGAACACAAGACGGCGAAGGAAAGAGACCCTAGGCCATGGGCCGGCCTAGGCCCATTGGCCGGCCGGCCTAGGCCCATTGGGCCGGACGGCCCAGCCCTTTTTTAGGTCAGTTTGACCTCCCCTTTGACCTAGGGTTCCCTGAGGCTATTTAAAGACCCCTCCCCAAGGTTCACGCAGAGATCAATTCAGGAGATGACGCCAAGGAGCAGAGAAGATAGAGGGACACCTCTCGGAGAGCCGAGCGTCGTGCTAGTTGTCTAGGGGATTCCCTAGCCGACGTGGGAACCTTGCAAGGAAGACCACGTCGGAGTTCTGGAGCTAGGATCATCAAGATCAAGGTAGGGCCCCGGTTGTGATCTTGTGATGTACAATCATTCATGGTGAAGTTATTTGTGATTCTGAATGTTTAGCGACCATGTTCTCTCTTTCGATTTCGTTCTTTTCTTTGGGTTTGCTTCATCCTAGATCTATTATCGAGATAGATCGCTTAGCATGATCTTGTAGTCATGGTGGCTAGAGGTTCATGGCGGAACTACCAAAGGTGGTTCGACTTGCTTCAGGGTACTTTTGTCGAAAGGAGTGGCGTCATGACAGGCCGTTGCCACTAAGTAGGTGGGGTATCGAGGGATCGGATTGGAGATTTTGAGTTTAAAGATGGTTTTCATTGAGATTCACATCTATCTTACTTCACTACATCTAGCTGGAACTACAACATATGCATGATCTAGGTGATCTAGATTGGTTATCTCTAACTTTCTCTTGCTACCTTCGGTGTTTGTCATCTTTAGTAGATTAGATTCATTTTTTACCACATCAACACAAAGGAATCTCTATGCTAGTAGATTGTTTCTTGTCTCTTTGGTTCCGTGGATTGATAAACCTTGGGGTAATACTCTAAGGGAAAAGCTACACGAAACCGTGCGCTTGCGGTATATAAATCGGGGGCGCTAAGGAGCGTCAACAAGGTCTCGGCGCCGGACCCTCTGCGCTTGATATCTTCGTAAAGACTGCTCGTAGCGCGCAGAGTGTAGGAGTGCCACATCATGAGCCTCGTCCACTTGATCCAGTGAGTCTTCGCGAGCTCGCTGGTTTTGCTGCTCTTGGTATGCCTTGAGCCATGGCGACCCGTACTCCAAGTCCGTGGGGATTATGGCCGCGGCGCCATAGATGAGGAAGAACGGGGTAAAGCCCGTGGCTTTGCTTGGGGTCGTCCTCAGGCTCCAAATGACCGAGGGTAGCTCCATGAGCCATCTTCGGCCAAATTTGTTCAGCTTGTTGAAGATCCTTGGCTTCAGTCCTTGGAGGATCATGCCATTAGCACGCTCCACTTGACCGTTCATCTGTGGGTGTGCCACAGCCGACCAATCCACACGTATGCGGTAGCTGTCGCAGAACGCCAAGAACTTCTTGCTTGTGAACTGAGTGCCGTTATTGGTGATGATTGAATTCGGGACCCCGAACTTGAAGACGATGTCGGTGAAGAATAGAACCGCTTGCTCGGATTTGATCCTGCCGATGGGTCGAGCCTCGATCCATTTGGAGAATTTGTCGACCGCCACCAGCAAGTGGGTGAAGCCCCCGGGCGCCTTCTGCAGCGGACCGACGAGGTCTAGTCCCCACACAGCGAATGGCCATGTGATGGGGATAGTCTGCAGAACGTGCGCGGGGAGGTGCGTTTTTTCGAGTGTAAAATTGGCAACCCTCGCAGGTCCGCACGACGTCGGTGGCGTCGGCAATTGCGGTGGGCCAGTAAAAACCTTGCCGAAACGCGTTACCCACGAGGGTACATGGCGCGGCATGGTGACCGCAGACGCCAGCGTGGATGTCGCGGATCAGCTCCTTGCCCTCGGGGATGGGGATGCATCGCTGCAAGACTCCCGAGGGACTGCGCTTGTATAGCTCATTGTCGATAAGGTCGAAAGACTTGGCCTGCCTAACGAGGCGCCGCGCCTGAGCGTGGTTCGAGGGTGTTGTCGGTCGAAACCCACCGGCGAGCAGCGACAGGCAACACGAAGAGCCGGGAGGTCGCCGGGGCGCTAGCAGGCACTGCTCCCTCGTCGACGGCCCGCAATTCCGTCACGCGCCCGGAGAATGTATGGAAAGCCGGGCGTGCCACCTGACCTATACCCGATCAGGAGGGTGCGAACGTGCTCCAAACAGTTTCCTGCATACAAAGACACGTGTAAATGTAAGTCCGAGCCGTGGTCGGCTCCCCGGGATGACTCTTGCATCGGTTTTAAAGAGCCGATCGAGTCCCGGTGTCAGAAAGGATCTCTGTCTATCCGGATATTGATGAATAAAGCAAATAACTATAAAAACTGCTTCAATTAAATCTAATTAATTTAATCCATGATGGTAACAGCTTCACTGCTAGATCGGAACATCCTACACGTGACTAGGCCTAATGAACATAACAGACAACTAAACCAGAACCTAAAACAGAGACCTAAGAACTTGCAAGAGCCGATTCCCGGAACAATCCCTATCAAGGCTAAGATAAAGCATCTATTACACCACCGGATCATCCAATCCGTTTGCAAAGCCTAACCTAGCAGATATTACGCCAACTCTTAAGATAAGAGCAAATCATAACAGATCAGATCTACTAGACATAAAAGAAGCAGGGTGTTGCCTCTGTGCAACTAATTCTATGCGACAAGAACTAGCACGAGATTGAAACGTGACTGCACAGAGACAACATGATATTCGTAGATGATAAGCAACGAAGCACGACAGATCTACTAAAAGCCATGCTACGAACATCAGGATAACTAGTACTACTCGCCATCAAAAACGCTTCTGTACGAGTAATACCAAGATAAAAGCAAGAACAATACTGCCTTGATCGCAAGAAGCGATCAGGGCAGCATGGCACTTACTTGGATGGAACCCTAGGATTAGGGGTGGCGATGCGCCGAAAGTTGTTGTTTGCGAGACGTGATGACGCTCTCCTTTACGAATAACAAAGGATACATATTTATAGTCCAGAGACTTGGGAAACAATCTAAACTAATCTTGTCCCGATCGGACTCTATCTCTAATCTTAAACTAAATCTAAGGATACATGGCCCATGTGGCCCAGATGCTCACGCAGGAGCCGATTTACAAGTCTTTTTAGTCTTCTGCTTTAAGCCCATCTTGCTTTCGGCCCATAAATTAATCCTGTTAATTTATGGCGATAACACACGCCCCCTGGTTTTGGCAATGATAGTTCCAAAACCAATCCGTCGCTTCATCTTCCCGTTAATGCTCATTAAACACACTGCAACCACCAAGGAAGACGCAACGTCTCTGCAACTAGCTCCTCGTAGAACGTGAAACTGCCGATCCGTCTTCTATCTTTTCACTATTTAATCTGACCCCGAATCGGCTCTTCTTCACAGCGAACTTCTTCTTCCTCCTAGAGCCAGTAGCGCAGTAACCCCAATCCTTCACTAGCCATGGCCATCTCTTCTTCCTCCGGCTCCAACTCCTTTGGAGATTCCTCTTCTTCCTCTTCTCCCTCTTCCTCTTCTTCCCTTTCCGCCTCCTCCATTGATCCTATCTCAGAGAGCCGAGAGCCGACCCCTGAATGGGACCCAACAGCAGCCTACGAGGCGCTGGCTCCTCTGCACTGGGATGCAGAGGAGTTCGACTTCGGGGTCGCCTCCGAGGAGGACGAACCCACGACTGAAGGAGAGGAAGACCTCCAGTTCCTATTCCAAGAGGAACTGGAGAGCAGCGAAGATGACGCCTTCTCCTGGGAAGGAGCCGACTCCTCCGAAGAGATCGGCTCCTCTTCCAACGACGACACGGCGGCAGGAGGAAACCGCCACCAATTCCTCCAAGCCCCCATGGAGGAAAGCGAAGAAGAAAGCAGCGGCAGCAGCGGGCGAAGCAGCAGCAGTGCCGAGGATGACGGCAGCAGTAGCAGCGATAACGGCGATGATGACGACGACGATGAAGACGCACCGTCGCGAAGCCCGAAGCACCGTAGGCATTCAGACACCTACGACTAGTAGATGTAGGTAGCATCGTAGGGGTAGGATCATAAAGCCGAAGGATTAATTCCTTTGTAACAATCGGCTTTCCTTGTAATGAACTTTCCATTAATGAAATCGACTTCCCTAAACTATGTGTGTCTGATATTTACTTTCCAAAAAGCCGATGGCAACTCATCAGGCTTCTATAAATATCCAAGAGCCGACGAAATTCAAACTAGAAGCAACCCGCATAGGACTAGAATATCACTTCCACCTTGACCCGAACTCTTGAATCCGAGCAAAATTCGAAAACCAAACTCCATAAACTCGAGCAAGAACTCTCCAAGCAGTCGAAATTCGAATTAGAACCCACAGCAATCAAACCCTAAGACAACGGATCTGAACCATGGCAGATTCTGCAACTCAGACGACAAGCTCAGCAACCGACGATGCGGCAATCTGCGGCCTGAAGGTAATATTCGGCCCAATCCTTTAGTTTTCTTCAGCTTACCAAGCTTCTGAAACTAAAACTTTAAACTTGACACCATACGCATACTTCTGAACTTCTGAACTTCAGGTGTCAGACATCCTTCTGCCGCATCCTTCTAACCCAAAATCTTTCTGTCTTGGCCCACGAACCCATGAAAATCCCACATATTTGATCTCTTGTGAAGCAAATAGTATCCCTTTTGTGAGTCAAAACATCGATCTGAAACTCTGGGCCGACTGCTTAAGAGTCTGGCCTAATCCCCCTGAGAGTTGGATTACATGGTACATCAGAGTAGCAAAAGCTCACATACCCCTATGGCAGGATTTGAACATAGCCGATGCACTTAGCTTATCACTATCACCCCTTGACAAAGATGAAAATCTTCTGAAAACCATTGGCTACTTCTGGTATGATGTCCTGAATTGTTTCCTCTTTGGTCATGGACCCATGACCATTACTCTACTAGATGTTGTCATGATCACTGGCTTAGACATTAGTTCTCCTAATCCTACTGCTCACAAAATGGCAGAAGTCCACTTCAAGCTTTCTTCCAAAGTTAACTGCACAAACTGGGGCACTTATATGAATCAGCACATGAAAACAAAATGTCCAGTGACTTCATCTTCTGTGGTCCTTTAGCTCCAACCAACAATTATCTTCCCTTGGCCTATCACCTGGCCCATGGCAATCGCACTGGCCTAGGTAAACTTTTTCTCGGAGAAACCTACAGATATCTCCATTTGATGACATCTAACTTGCTTAACCAAAAGAAACTGAGAACTGGAGGCTCTTGGTGGTTTATTCAGTTGTGGGCACAACTGTACTTTCAGCACCATATCCCAAACTTCCAAGGCCTGACCAAGAACTCTTTCCCTAATGAGAGTGGCAAACCAACTAGATGTACTAGCTACGGCCAAGCTTTGTTCAGCCTTTCTGGCAGTAAATTAAACTCAACAGATGCAGCAAATTGGTTCAGAGTCTTCTACAAAGGACTAGATAATCCTCTCTACTTCCCATTTACTGAATCTGAATCCTTTGAGAACCCAACTGCCTTCAGATTAGATAATTTTGCCGAAGACGACAGCACTCGGCATCTATATTCTTTGATGATTCGACATGGCTTCCTCCCAGTTGGCATCAACACCTCTAATAGAATTATCAAGCCAGGTTATGAATCTTACCAGCCAGTCATAGCAGCTCGGCAATTTGGCCTAGGACAGGTCCCTCCCCACTTCCATATTCACCACTTGGTGGAGAGCAGAGCCGATCTGCCTGACGGTCTCACCAGTTCAAGATGCTACAGCATGTTTGATGACCTCCACATCCCAATACCAGCCGATCTGTCCTTCACCTCTTCATCAATCGGCTTTGATACTTGGTGGAACATGTGGAAAACTCATGTCTTCAGAAAAGCTGTAGGTCCTCGACTACAGCAAATCGACCTTGAATATGTAATCCCCGAGGAAGAGGTACTGACTTTATGCACTTTATTCTTTCTAAGTCCTCTATCCCTTTCTCTTGGCTAATCCTGCTCACCCTGTTAGCAGCAACAAGATGGTCCAGAACCTATGACCAGCAACGGGGAGCCATTCCACTTCCTTCAAACTGCCCCTGATGTACTCTTCTGCAAAGAATCACCACCAATGAAGAAAGTGATAATGTCTGTTCAGCTAGACTTACTTCAGTCGGCTTCCAAGCGAAGACAAACTTCTGCAAGCGTTGCCCCCCCGAGTCTTGACCAAGAAAAGGAAGATGACCACGAGACGAGTGATCAAGAAACCAGCACCAGCTTCTTCGAGTCCATCAGAGTCCAATACCAACCAGGTAACTCATTTCTCTGAAACTTCTTCTTTATCTCATACATGTGTACTCCGGTTGACTGTAATTCTATTTTCAGGACGCAGCTGAAGAAATCCCCAATGCAGAAAACCTGGATCAACATGAGATGGCTGCAACTCCTGATGCACTGATGGATGCAAACGAAGAATAAACCGATACGGTTGATGTTCTTGATGTCAACACAAGCTCTAACAGGATGATTGCTCCTGAATCGCCCAACACTTCTTCAGAACAGGTAACATTACAAAACCAATTCTGAATCAGCCGATAGCTTTATAAATGCATCTTGCTCTAACTCCAGATATGTCCATAGGGCTTTGACATTTCAGGTTTGCTTTCCTTTGACCCAGCATCAATGGGTCTGACCGTCCCTGGAGCAGAGACATCATCTTTGCAGCAATCGGCTAACTTGGCACATCAGCTTCAACTCATCAAGGATCTACTATCTGCTCCGATCACTGCTCTGGTTGATGATTCCAGCAAGATAAAGAACATCTTCGAGCAAATAGAAACCCAACTTCCAGAGCCATTGCAAATCAAGCTCTGCCCAGCCAGCAACCTTCCATTCTTTCGGATAGAAGTGAATAAAGCACAACAACGGATGGAAGCACGTCGCTCTCAAACTTCTCTGAAAGCTGACATTACCCAAAAGTGCAAGGCCCTCAACCAGAAGAAGGCAACTCTAGATACCAAAGCTGACGTGTCTGCCAATAAGAAGCGACTCAACCTCCTGAAGAAAGAACTGGCAGAACTCGGAGAAAAGGTTCGTACCACCAAGAAGCTCATCCAGGCCGAAGAAACTTCCATTGCAAACTCCGAAAAAGAGACCCAGGAAATAACTGAGCAGATACAAGCAGAGTTTGCAGATATAAGCACCTTGAGTCGGCAGATAGTAACAGGCGATAACAAGGATGATGAAGCAATCATAGCACGAGCAGACGCCGTCCGTATAGAAGCCATCCATGTCATAGAAGAATTCCTGAACCAATAGATAGGCTCAAGATACAATTAGTACTGCCTGTTAACCTGAAACTTGTAACTGTTTTAAAAACATCTTAAGTCGATGGTTAAACACCGGCTGTTACTTTCTCCTTTTTTTTACCGGCCAACTCAACGTGTTGGCCTATCTCTTTTCTTTTCTTTTCTCTTTTTTTTTTACTGGCCAACTCAGCGTGTTGGCCTGTCATGATTTTTTTTTACTGGCCAACTCAGCGTGTTGGCCTGTCATGATTTTTTTTCGCGGCCAACTCAGCGTGTTGGCCTATTATACTGCAGCCAGATGGATCTCATCGGCTTTTGTTACTCGCCTTCCCACATGCTTGGGAAATACTTCTTGAGATGTTGGCCATTGACAGCAACAGGAAACTTGACACCGTCCAATTCCTTGAGTATGTATGCATTCCCAGGTAAGACCTGATCGATCTTGTATGGCCCATGCCAAGTTGGAGACCATTTACCAAACTTTTTATCTTTAGTTCCCAATGGCAATACTGCCTCCCAAACCAAGTCTCCAACCTGGAAATCCTTAGGCCTGACCTTCTTGTTGTACGCACGAGCAACTTTAGCCTTATTTTCTTTGATCTTCTCCAGCGACCAAAGCCTTAGTTCTGTCAGGTCCTCCACATTATCGTTCATCAAGGTTGCATACTGTTCAGCGGATAGATCATTCTGAAACTCGACACGCCTTGATCCGGCCGTGATCTCCCATGGTAACACAGCGTCTTGGCCGTAGACTAGATGGTACGGCGACGTCTTGGTGGACCCATGTCATGAAATACGATATGCCCACAAAGCTTCTGATAACACCTCATGCCAGCGCCTAGGATATTCATCGATCTTTCTCTTTATGAGCTTGATGAGGCTCTGGTTGGATGCTTCAGCCTGTCCATTAGCTTGGGTATAATATGGAGATGATCTGATCAGCTTAATTCCCATGTCATCGGCAAACTTCCTGAATTCCTCTGATATAAAGACCGATCCTCCATCGGTCATAATAGTTTGAGGAATTCCAAATCTATGGATGATGTGCTCTTTGACAAAGCTGATCACATCTCTTGATGCTACTGACCTCATGAGTACTGCCTCCACCCACTTTGTGAAATAATCTGTGGCAGCTAAGACCCATTGGTGACCCTTGCTAGACGATGGGTTGATCTGACCAATCATGTCCATGGCCCAACCTCTGAATGGCCACGGCTTGATGATAGGATTCATTACTGATGCTGGCACTATCTGAATTTTGCCAAACCTCTGACATGCCTGACATCCTTTATAATATTTGAAACAATCTTCAAGCATGGTAGGCCAATAATATCCCGATCGCCTAATCAACCACTTCATCTTATGAGCCGATTGGTGAGTACCGCAAGCTCCTTCATGAACCTCATGTAAGAGCCGATTTGACTCTGAAGGTCCCAGACATTTAAGTAGTAGTCCTTCCAAGGTCTTGTAGAACATGTCATCCCCTATCAGAACATACTTCATAGCCTTGAGTCTTATCCTTCTGGGTGCCCCCCGAGCCAAATCCTTCAAGTAATTGAAGATATCGGCTCTCCAGTCTCCGGGTTCCAGAAACTGAACCTCCACGTCAACTCCATCGGCTGCTTTCTTGTACCTGGAAGCCATCTGTGCCAAATCATTGGCTTCGTTGTTCAGAGTTCTGCGTATCCAGTGGAAATTGATGTACCTGAATTGCGACATCAACTCACGGCACTTCATCCATATTGGGAAAAAAGCCTCGCTCTCGCATCTATATTCTTCCGTGAGCTGAGAGATCACCAGCTTTGAATCTCCAAAAATTTCCACCGCTTCTGCACCAGCTTCGAGGAGCAGTTCCATCCCCTTGCGAACGGCTTCATATTCCACCAAATTATTAGTGCACGGGGCAGTCATCCTGATGGAAAAGGAGTAAGTCGCCCCTCGAGGCGACACCAACAGAATTCCCACACCGCATCCATCATCACAAGCCGATCTGTCGAAGAACATAGCCCAAGCACGAACAAATAGTGCAGCAATATCCGTGTTGATTCTGTCTGCAACAAGATCCGCCAGTGCCTGTCCTTTGACTGCTTTTGCAGGATGATACCGAATATAGAACTCTGACAATGCAAACATCCATTTTCCCAGCCGGCCTTTCAGGACAGGAGCCGACAGCATGTGCATTATGACATCCGATTTGCATATGACAATTGTTTCCACCGAGAGCAAAATATGACGAAGCTTTGTACATGTAAAGAATAAGCAAAGGCAAAGCTTCTCAATTTTAGGGTACCTGGTCTCGGCGTCTAACATGCGCCTGCTGAGGTAGAAAACCACCCTCTCCTGGCCGTCGTGCTTCTGAACTAACACCGAAGCAATAGAAGTGTCACCCACGGATAGGTACACGTAGAACGGCCTATCTTGCTGAGGAGGAACCAACACTGGAGGCTTGGACAAATATTCTTTAATTTCATCGAAAGCTTGCTGCTGTTCTGCCCCCCAGCGAAACTCATCATCGGATTTAATCTTTACTAAACCCATGAATGGCTCAATGCGTCCAGATAGATTAGAAATAAATCGTCTGATAAAGTTAATTTTACCGATAAGCCTCTGTAACTCTTTCTTTGTAGTAGGTGGCTTCATCGTCTTCACAGCTTCTTGACTCTTCAGGCCGATCTCAATTCCCCGTTCATGCACCAGGAATCCCAAAAATTGACCGGCCGATACTCCAAAGGCGCATTTCTTTGGGTTCATTTTGAGCTCAAACCTTCGAGTCCGTTCCAGAACTTGACGTAGATCTTCTAGATGCCCCCCAGCAGTTTTGGACTTGACCACAACATCATCAATATAAATCTCTACCAATTTGCCGATGAGATCATGAAAAATGTAATTCATGGCACGTTGGTACGTTGCACAGGCATTTTTCAGTCCAAAGGTCATCACCAAATATTCGAACAAGCCGACCGCGCCTGGTACTCTGAACGCGGTCTTGTTCACGTCTTCTGGGGCCATGAAGATCTGGTTGTAACCGGCATTATCGTCCATAAAACTCATCATCTTGTGGCCGGCAGCTGCGTTGATCAATGTCTCTGCAACAGACATCGGGTATTCGTCTTTTGGCGTCGCTCTATTGAGATCTCTAAAATCGACGCAGACACGCCATCGGCCATCCTTCTTTTGTACTGGTACCACGCTAGATATCCATTCTGCATACCGACACGGCCTGATGAACCCAGCATCCAACATCTTCTCCACCTCTTTCTTGACTTCCTCTAGGACTTCGGCCTTCATCTGACGTGCTCGTTGCTGAAATGGCCGAAACCCTTTCTTAAGAGGGAGCCGATGCTCGACGATGCTTCTATCCAGACCGGACATCTCAGTGTAGTCCCATGCAAAACAGTCCCGGTACTCTTTCAGTAGTGCTATCATCTCCTCTCGCAAGGCCGGATCCAACTTCTTGCTGATAAATGTTGGCCGTGGCTTATCCCCAGGACCGACATCAACCTCTTCCAAGTCATCAGCTGACGTGAACCCGTATCCGAGTTTGCCGTCGTCTGAAAAATCAGCTGCGAACGCAAGCGAGTCTTAGTTATCCACAAGATCAGCGGCAAACACAGGGAGATGACAGGAAAAATTATTTGGCCAACCGCACGGGCTGGCCGCCTCTATAATTCCATCATCATTCGAAACCAAATAGTCCATGAGTGGCCAACTGCCAGAGCAGGCCATCGTGTGTACATGATGTAACAATTCCGAACCCACACAGGGTTTTTCTATTTTTTGGGGCCGATCGCTGGGACCGGCCTCTCTATTTCTATTACATCCCGTAGCATGCCAGGATGCGTCTACTCTATGAGGCCAGTGGATAAGACCAGCCTCAGTCCGTTTTTTGTTGCCTCGATCCAATCACAGTCTTCCAGGGCGATCCCTGAGATCGGCTCTTGTCGATCTGCGTCCCAGGCATTCATATCTGCAAGCGAGACTTCGCTGGAATCGTCTGCATGGACCACTTCTACTTCATCGCCATCCCATTGGACCAGATTCTGATGCATTGTGGAAGGGATATAGCAGTTGGCATGAATCCAGTCCCTCCCAAGCAGTACTGTGTATGTACTCTTGCTGTTGACGATGAAGAACGATGTTGGCACAGTCTTGCGACCCACTTTCAGCTCCACATTTAGGACCCCCATCGCCTCTGATGGCTATCCATTGAAGTCATTAAGCATCACATTGGTCTTGATCAGATCGGCAGAAGAACGACCCAATCGGCGCAGCACAGAGTATGGCATCAGGTTGACTGCGGCACCAGTGTCGACCAACATCCTGTTCACAGGCTTGCCATTGATGAAGCCCTTGAGATACAATCCCTTTAGGTGCTTGTAGTTCTTCTCCTTGGGCTTCTCGAAGATGATCGGCCGTGGGCCCAGATCCAGCTGTGCGATGGCCGATTCTTCCAGTTGGGGTGCCCGAAACTCCGACGGGAGCACGAACACCATGTTTACATCAGCCGATGGCTTCTCATCGGCTTTTGTCTGCTTGGGCGCCACTCTTTTCTGGGAGGGCGCATTTCCTCTCTTCGTGGTCGCCTGACTTGCTCCGCGAGATCTGGACGCGCCTTCCTTAGCACGTCGAGGTACTTTGCTTCTGCCTCTTCCAGATTACGCAAGCGCTGCGCTCTGCGCTTCTGCGACCGATTAAGCCCGTCAGGACACCACCGTGGGTGATGATACCTGTCTTCTTCTTCTTCTTGCTCGGAATCGCCCCTGGTCAGCCTCTTCATACGATCATCATGACGTGTTCCGGGCCCTAAGCACCGGAACACTGATGTCTTGTCCTGCTGGTGTCCTCGAGGCCTGCACTCCAAGCAATCATCTATAGTAGGCAATCGGCTCATGCCGGAATTCCAACAGTACTTGAAGAACGGGCAATGCCAGTGGTCGCGTATAGCCTGGCGTCTCCCCAATGTCCTTCCTGAGCGGTGCTCATACTCGTCTTCTTCCGATTCATATCGTCGCCGCAACTTGTACTGGTACTGGTATTTTTCCAAAAGCCGATTAGAAGCTGGAAGCTGATTGCGGATGTGCCGCACCTGCTCTTCAGTCACATGCCGCTGTTCCAGCTCACGATCATCCTGCGGCCGTTTGCCAGAAGCAGCCTCTTCCCTCTGCTTGCCATGGCGGCGCATGGGTCCCACCATGTTGACCTGGAACGCCAAATCCTGGCCCTTGAATCCGAAATCTGACAGCTCCACCACGTTGGCTTGCAGGAAGGGCTTGGTGTCAACCTTCATCGTGTGTTGAGCTAGGATTAATCGGCCTTGCTTGATAGCCGATTGAATCTGACGACGCTCCTTGCATTCACCCGTGGAATGAGTGAACGAGTGGTGCCATTTGCAGTACGGTCTTCCCTGCAGCTCTTGTGCCGTTGGCAACCTGTGATTCTCTGGGAGCTTCAGCTATTTTTCTTTGAGGAGCAGATCAAATATCTGCTCCGCCTTGGTCACATCGAAGTCGAAGCCCTTCACAAGTCCCTGCTGTTTGACCCACTTGCACGGGACAGGGTTTGCCCCCCGGGTCCACTCTGCCACGGCTACTTCTTGCTCCTCGCTAGAGTCATCAGATTCTTCCGCCTGTGCCATGTTCACATGGCACTTGAACTTGTCCTGGTATAGCTCAGGATGGTAATGTTCGTATGCTGTAAGCTTTTGCACCAGGTGCGCCAAAGATGTGAACTCCAACTGAAAAGCCGCATCCTTGATCGGCTTAGCGAGTCCCAGGACAGCCAGATCGGCTGCCTCCTTTTCTGTGATGCGCGATGAGTAGCATCGGTTCTTGACTTCCCTGAAGCGCTGTATGTATTCCGACACATTCTCTCCTCGCTTCTGCATGATTTGGGCGAGGTCGGCGATTCCAGCTTCAGCAGCCTCCGAGTGGTACTGGGTATGAAATTGATCTTCAAGCTGCCTCCAAGTTCGAAATTGAATCCAGAGCCAGCGATGCATACCATCCAAAAGCTGGGCCTGTAAGGGATTGGCCGAAGAACCGGACCCTCAACGGATCCGACACTGAGATCATCCCAAGCTGCGTTAAGTATTGGCTCACATGCTCCATGGAGCTGGCTCCTTCTGACCCGTTGAACTTGGTGAACTCAGGAAGCCGATACTTGGGTGGCAGTGGGATCAAGTCATAGTCACTTGGATACGACTTGGAATAGCCGATCGCTTTCCTCTTGGGCAGGATGCCGAACTGGTCTCTCAGTATTGCACTGACCTGCTCCACACTAAGAACTCCTGGGGCCGATGGCTCAGCACTCGGCCCAGTAGCATACTTTGCCAGCCACGCTTGTTTCTTCGCGTCTGCTCCAGAAGCTCCTGGGTTTACCATCTGCACCGAGCATGCTGGACTGACGCTGTTAGGGATGTAGGCGCATGTATAGCCGTGCGGGATCTCCTTGGGTGGCTCGGTGAGGAACTGGCCTTCTCCGGGATCACCGCTGATCTTGTGGACGACGTAGATCGGCGAGCTCTGTGGTCTTGGAGCCGCAAATGAGAATGGCAATTGCGGCATAGAATGCAGTGCAGCTTCCTCTGTGTGACTCCCCAGGGTTGGCCCCGATGGAGAGTACTGGTTTTTTATTATCTCCTGGATGACGCGATGCGCCATGCGCTCGGGTTCGTTCATCAGGCTCTGAGAGTGCCGATGAAGCGCATGGGCCACCATGTAGTTCATCTCCTGACACAGGGCTTTGGTGCGCTCTTCAGATGGTACAGACAGATCTACATTGTCAAGAGCGCCTTCTGGTGAGAACCCCTTCCACCTGATGCCATGGTTGCGAGTCTTCTCAAAAGAGCTAATGAGATCGGCTTCCAGCAGAGCTTTGATCTCATCATACTTCTTCTTGTGTTCAGGAGGAAGCTCTTCATACGTGACGGCTTGGTTGCGGGTTCTTGATCTTGAGCTCCAGTCATCGTTGCAGTGGACGTTGTTGCCAAGAAGTGTCCCACCAGGCGTGCCAGAATGTGTTGTCGGTCGAAACCCACCAGCGAGCAGCGACAGGCAACACGAAGAGCCGGGAGGTCGTCGGGGCGCTGGCAGGCACTGCTCCCTCGTCGACGGCCCGCAATTCCGTCACGCGCCCGGAGAATGTATGGAAAGCCGGGCGTGCCACCTGACCTATACCCGATCAGGAGGGTGCGAACGTGCTCCAAACAGTTTCCTGCATACAAAGACACGTGTAAATGTAAATCCGAGCCGTGGTCGGCTCCCCAGGGACGACTCTTGCATCGGCTTTAAAGAGCCGATCGAGTCCCGGTGTCAGATTGGATCTGTGTCTATCCGGATATTGATGAATAAAGAAAATAACTATAAAAACTGCTTCAATTAAATCTAATTAATCTAATCCACGATGGTAACAGCTTCACTGCTAGATCGGAACATCCTACACGTGACTAGGCCTAATGAACATAACAGACAACTAAACCAGAACCTAAAACAGAGACCTAAGAACTAGCAAGAGCCGATTCCCGGAACAATCCCTATCAAGGCTAAGATAAATCATCTATTACACCACCGGATCATCCAATCCATTTGCAAGGCCTAACCTAGCAGATATTACGCCAACTCTTAAGATAAGAGCAAATCATAACAGATCAGATCTACTAGACATAAAAGAAGCAGGGTGTTGCCCCTGTGCAACTAATTCTATGCGACAAGAACTAGCATGAGATTGAAACGAGACTGCACAGAGACAACATGATATTCGTAGATGATAAGCAACGAAGCACGACAGATCTACTAAAAGTCATGCTACGAACATCAGGATAACTAGTACTACTCGCCATAAAAAACACTTCAGTACGAGTAATACCAAGGTAAAAAACAAGAACAATACTGCCCTGATCGCAAGAAGCGATCAGGGCAGCATGGCACTTACTTGGATGGAACCCTAGGATTAGGGGTGGCGATGCGCCGAAAGTTGTTGTTTGCGAGACGTGATGACGCTCTCCTTTACGAATAACAAAGGATACATATTTATAGTCCGGAGACTTGGGAAACAATCTAAACTAATCTTGTCCCGATCGGACTCTATCTCTAATCTTAAACTAAATCTAAGGATACATGGCCTATGTGGCCTAGATGCTCACGCAGGAGCCGATTTACAAGTCTTCTTAGTCTTCTGCTTTAAGCCCATCTTGCTTTCGGCCCATAAATTAATCCTGTTAATTTATGGCGATAACAGAGGGTAGGACCCCTCGAATCATCCAGTCAAGGTATTGGGCGCGCCAATCTTGCGAAGTGGGGGCCTCGTCGATCTCCATTGCTTCGGCCTCGTCCGCGGAGGAGGTCCCGAAGTCAATGTCCATGGGCTCGACCTCGTCCGCCGGGGGGTTCCCGCCGGAGGGCCCGGTGGACGAGGGGGCCTGGCTCCGTCGGATCCTTGAATTCGACGGAGGGCTTGGTGATGTCGCGAGCGAAGATGTTCGGGGGGACGGTGGTCCGCCCCGACGCGATCTTGGCTAGTTCGTCGGCGTCCTCGTTGTACTTGCGCGGGACATGATTGAGTTCTAGGTCATCGAATTTGTCTTCGAGGCGGCGCACTGCTTTGCAGTATGCCTCCATCTTCGGTTCGTGGCAGCTAGACTCCTTCATCACTTGGTCGATGACGAGTTGAGAGTCACCACGCATATCGAGGCGTTTGAAGCTGAGCTCGATGGCGATACGGAGGCCACTGAGGAGGGCCTCGTACTCCGCCATATTGTTAGACGCAGGGAAGTGCAAGCGTATCACGTACCGCATATGGTCTCCGAGGAGTGAGATGAAAAGGAAGCCGGCACCGGCGCCGGTTTTCATCACCGACCCGTCGAAGAACATGGTCCAGCATTCGGCCTAGATTTGTGGTGGGGGTAGCTGAATGTCCGTCCACTCAGCCACGAAGTTGGCCAAGATTTGGGACTTGATCGCTTTGCGGGGGACTTAGGTGAGAGTTTCTCCCATTAGCTCCATAGACCATTTGGCAATTCTACCCTCGGCTTCCCTGTTGCGGATTATCTCTCCCAAAGGGAAAGACGAGACCACGGTGACAGGATGGGCCTCGAAGTAGTGGCGCAGCTTGCGCCGAGCCAAAACCACTACGTAGAGCAACTTCTGAATCTACGGATAGTGTGTCTTAGTTTCAGACAACACCTAACTGATGTAGTATACCGGCCGTTGGACGGGCAGAGCATGGCCCTCCTCTTATCTCTCGACAACGACCACCGCGCTAACCACTTGGGTCGTCGCAGCTACGTACAGATAGAGGGGCTCGCCGTCCGTGGGTGGTGTGGGAATGGGGGTGTGAGTGAGCGATGCCTTCAGCCTGTCGAGGGCTTCCTGAGCCTCGGGGGTCCACGTGAAGCGCTCAGTTTTCCTCAAGAGTCGATACATGGGTAAGCCTTTCTCGCCGAGATGCGAGATGAACCGGCTGAGGGACGCTAGGCATCCCATGACCCTCTGTACCCCCTTTAGGTCTCGGATCGGTCCCATCCGAGCGATGGCCGAGACTTTCTCAGGGTTCGGTTCGATGCCCCGCTAGGAGACAATGAAGCCCAAGAGCATGCCTCGAGGCACCCCGAACACGCACTTCTCGGGGTTGAGTTTTACCCCTTTGGCCCGTAGGCAATCGAATGCGATCCTGAGATCGATACCAGGTCGTCCGCCCTCCTGGATTTTACAACGATATCGTCGACATATGCCTCTACGTTCCGCTCGAGATGGTCTCCGAAAACATGGAGAATACACCGCTGATATGTAGCTCCGGCGTTTCTGAGGCCAAAGGGCATCGTAACGTAGCAGTACATGCCGAATGGTGTGATAAAAGAGGTTGTGAGCTGGTCAGATTCTTTCATCTTGATTTGGTGATAGCCGGAATAAGCATCAAGAAAGGATAAAAGTTCACATCCCGCAGTTGAATCTACAATCTGATCAATTCGTGGCAAAGGAAAGGGAACCTTCGGACATGCTTTATTTAAGCTAGTGTAATCTACACACATCCTCCAGTTTCTGTTCTTTTTCTTCACTAATACAGGATTAGCTAGCCACTCGAGATGGGATACCTCCTTGATGAATCCGGCTGCCAGAAGTTTCTGCAACTCCTCGCCGATCGACCGGCGCTTGAGCTCGTCGAAGCGTCGCAGACGCTGCTTCACCAGTTTGGAGTTGGGTTGGATATCGAGGGAGTGCTCGGCGACCTCCCTCGGTATGCCAGGCATATCCGAGGGGCTCCACGCGAAAATATATGCGTTGGCACGGAGAAAGTCGACGAGCACCACTTCCTATTTGCTGTCGAGGGTGGCGCTGATCTGCAACGCCTTGTCGTCGAGGTGGCTCGGGTCGAGGGGCACCTTCTTGATACCCTCGGTGGGTTCGAAACTCCCCGCGTGTCGGTGCGTGGAGTCGAGGGCCTCGCTTGCCATCTTGTCGAGGGTGGCTGTGAGGGCCTCGTCCTCCGCTTGAGATTCTGCATGCTCAACGCACTCGATGTCGCACTCGTAGGCGTGCTCGAATGAATAGCCGACGGTGATGACACCCTTCGGACCCGGCATGTTCAGCTTGAGGTAGGTGTAGTTGGGGATGGCCATGAACTTGGTGTAGCAGGGACGACAAAGAATGGCATGATAGGATCCCCGAAACCCCACCACCTCAAAGGTGAGTACTTCCTTGTAGAAGTTGGCTGCCGTACCGAAGCAGACATGCAGATCGATCTGGCCGAGGGGTTGGACGCGCTTCCCTGGCGCAACGCCATGAAATGGCGACTTGCTGGGGCGAAGCTTGTTCAATCCAATCCCCATGAGCTCCAAGGTGTGGGTGTACATGATGTTTAGGCTGCTGCCTCCGTCCATGAGCACCTTGGAGAAGCGGGTGTTGCCGATGATGGGGTCGACAACGAGCGGATACCGTCTCGGGTGCGGGACGTAGTCGGGGTGGTCCTCGCAGCCAAAGGAAATGGTGTCCTTCGACCAATCGAGGTAAGATGGCGTGGCCTTGGTGACGGAGAAAACTTCCCGGCGCTCACGCTTGCGCTGCCGAGGGGTCATGTTCGTCGTTGGTCCTCCAAAGATGAAGAAGGTGTTCTCCACCGGGGGGAACTCGTCATCTCTACCTCTGTCGCCAGCATCCTTTTTCTTATCCTTGTCGCGTAATACTTCTTGAGCATCTCGCACTGCTCGAGGGTATGATTGACCGAGCCCTTGTGGTAAGGACACGGCTTCCTGAGCATGTCATCAAACAGGCCGCTACCGCCTCGAGGGGGGCCTCGAGGTCCTTTGCGGTCCGGGGCGGCAGCGAAGGCCTCCTCGGAGTCCTCTGCCCGCCCCGATTCGTGCTGGTTCGGCGGGACCGGCTTCTTTCCCTTCCTCCCACGCTTCTGTTTCTTGGCGGGGGCGATAGGCTTGGTGTTGCTGCCCTCCGCGGGCGCATCTTCCTTGCGCTTGTTTGGCTTATCATCGAAAATGGCACCAACAGCCTCCTCGCCGGCGGCGTAGTTGGTGGCGTCGTCGAACAACTCGTTGGTGTTGGCGAGCCGGCTTCTCGCAAGCTCGTGCACCAGGTTCCTGCACGTCATACCTTCGAGGAAGGCATTAATGACCTCGATGTGGGTGACGCTAGGGAGCTCGGTGCATTGCTTGGAGAAGCACCGCACGTAGTCGCGCAGGGACTCATTGGGCTTCTGGTGACACCCTTTGAGGTCCCATGAGTTCCCAGGGCGCACGTATGTGCCCTGGAAGTTGCCCACGAAGATCTTGACTAAGTCGGCCCAGTTGTGAATCTGGTCCGCGGGCAAGTGCTCGAGCCACGTTCATGTGGCGTCAGCAAGATGAAGGGGGAGGTTGCGGATGATGACCGCGTCTTCCGTCGCACCGCCCAGCTGGCACGCTAGGCGGTAGTCATTGAGCCAGACTGCAGCATCGGTCTCGCCCGAGTACTTGACGAGGGTGGTGGGGTGTCGAAAGCGCGGGGGAAAAGAAGCAGTTCGAATCTCTCGGCTGAACACCCGGGTGCCCGGAGGCTCCGGTGACTCAACCCTGTCGTGCTCGGGGTCAAAGCGTCCACCCCGCCGAGGGGTGTACTTCCTGCCGTTGATGATGTAGCGGGCGTCGCCGTCGTCGGCGTGCCCGCACGTGTCATGGAGTCGATCCCTCGCGGGAGCCTTTCCGATGCAGTCGTGCACCGAGGGTGCCTTCGCACCGGTCGATACAGCTGCCTTACCCTTCCCTGCTGGTGGAGTGTGCATCGAAGCCTCGTGGTCCTGACGTGCAGTCCCACCGGGCTGCTCCGGGGCTTTCGAGCGCATACGAGACGCAGAGCTCTCGGCCTGCTGTACGGCAGCTTGCTCGATGAGCGCCTGTGCCTCGCGGCGCAGGTTGCGACCCGAAGTCGTCGATGGCTCGGGCATGGCTTGGAGTAGGTAGGCCGCAGCGACAAGTTTTTTGCCGGCCGTCTTCAGTTCCGGAGGTTTGTCGACGTTGTCGTCGGCCAGGATGCGCTCCCGGGCAACGCGCGCCACCGCCTGGGCATGTGCACCACGCGCGGTGCGCTACTGCTCGAGTGCGGTGCGCAGCTCCTGTGTCTACCGGCGTTGCTCGTCGAGCTTGGCTTGAAGCTCTTTGAGCTGTGCCAGCTGTGCTTGCCGCGCTACCGAGCTTGACGAAGAAGGGGCCACAGGCGGCACCACTGGTTGGTTCGCCTGTGCGTCCTCCCCACCGTCCCCGTCATCGCCCAGGGCGTTGTCATTTTGCTCGTCCGCAAGATCGGCCATGAAGCACTCCCGAGTGGGATTGTACTCCCCCTCACTAGAGTCCTCAGAGCAGGTGAGGCAATAAGCCGTCGCGAGCTGGAACGAGCGGAAAGCGTCAGGGTCGCGGACCCCGGAGTAGTCCTCGGCCTCCTCGGTCATGAAGTTGTCCATGAAGAAGTTGACGTCGTCGGTGATCGAGCTCGCCATTTTGGGGTAGGATTCGTCAGGAGACGACTCGATGAGGTTACGGATCGACAGAAGATGATGACCCGGCAAATCCTCATACTCGGCGAAGTTGGTGCTGGACGAAGAAGCGTAGGACGCAGCGTTGCGCATCCCGATGGGGAAGGGCGACACCGCAGTCGCGCCCCCCTGGGAGGCACTGCGCTGCAGTCGGTGATGGTGCCGGCGCACACGACACCGAGGCATGTGATGATGAAGCGGTGGCCCCATTGGCCGCGATGCTGAGTTGCGACATGGCAGCCTCAACCCATGTGGTTGAGCTGTGGCGTGCCGCACAGCGCCGCTCTGTGCGCGCTTGTCGCGAATGCTGGCCCGAGCGCCTGTTGCGCCGGGCTGGTGAAGTCGGTGTGATGAGGTTGCGTCTGGGCGAGAGGAGCTCCATGAGGTAACCATTGCCGATTGCTCTGAACTCGAGACTCCCGAACCAGATCACGTATCCCGCTGGGAGCGGATCCGAGACGCCCATGGGGAATGGGTTGGATCTGCTCGCCATCCCTGGAGATCAAATGGGAACAAAAGAGAAAATGTCACGCAGCAAGCCCCTACCAGGCGCGCCAACTGTCGGTGTCCAGACCTGGGGGTCCGGATCCCAACTAGTAAAAGCTGCGTGTTTCCTCGTCCCAAATGTTGATGCAAGAGGCAACACAGTAATGCACGGGTTTATCCTGGTTCCGGCCGCAGGGTCGTACGTCCAGCAAGAGAGTGTGCGAGGGCACTGTATTATCTTGCACCCGGAGTGCTTGTAGTAGGGGGTACAAACGAGGCGAGAGAGGGAGGGAGGCTCCCAAGTCTCTGCTAGAAGAGGAGTTGAGCATAGCGAGTAGCGATGTTGGGGATAGAAGCGAGTATGTGCTCTGCGTGCGGTGTAATGCCTAGAAAGCCGCCCGACCCCCTTAAGGGAAGCCTGCCTCCTCCTTTTATAGACACAAGGAGGGACGGGTACATGTACAGGGGATCACAGAAGTCATCGTTTCTCCCCGAGCTGTGGGGATACAACAGTCGAGTACTATGGGAAGTACACTGTGGGGTATGGCGTTGGGCGTAGCGGTCGTCCTGGGCATCGTCTTAGACCTCGCGGAGATCGCGCCGGCGTTCTGCCAACCCCAGTAGGCGGCGTGGTCATTGCTGTAGGGTATACAGTCCTCCAGATGTGGCGTGATGGCGTTTCGTGGGCCTTGCAGGTCAGGGTCTTGCGTGCTCTAGCGATAACGGGGCACGTGGCGATCCCGAACCCCCCTGGACAAAGTGTTGGCGTGCGCACTAAGGAGGTCCGAGGGTCGCGTGGAGGTCCCGGACCCCTCGAGGGGGGGAGGTCCGAGCCTCCGGCCGCTAGCGCTGGGCGCCCCTCTTCGAGGGGCTCGTGGCGACACCGGACCCCCTCCCGAGCAGGAGGCGGGCCTGGGGCCATACGCGCGGGTGAGGTGGAGTCCAAACAGCCGGAGTTGGCAGAATAGTGATGGGAACTGTGCCGAGCGCGCTTCGTCCCGCGTCGCAGGTCCCACAGTATTGCCACAGTGCCCGGGATGGCGGAGTAGTGACCGGAGTTGGCAGATGGGACTCCGGTCACAGTCACTGTGGGGAATGGCAGCCTGACGCCGTCTGTCCTGGGCACTGTGGAGGAGTGGTTGGCACTTAATGCCTCCGTACGACGGGCGGGTGAGCGGCAGGGCCGTTTGTCCCTTACGACGAGGGGTGGCCTCGAGCGAGGCAGAGATGAGTTGTCTGCTCGAGGGTAGGTCTGCTACCCTCGGGCGAGGCGGAGATGATTTGCCCACTCGAGGGTAGATTCGCTACCCTCGAGCGAGGTGGAGATGCGGGGCATAGTCGAGGGTCCCGATGGGAGCCCTCGAGCGAGGCGGAGATCGCCCCGCGGGTCCGAGGGGGGTGCGAATGGGCCGCAGGCTGGGCTTTTTTGAGTCCTTTCCTTTCTTCCAGATTGGAAGGAGGCCGTGGGCCTTCGTGGGCCCTGTAGCCTTAACATGTGCTTTGCGTTTTTAGGGTGATCTTAGTACCCCGATTAGGGTGTCCCTAATCGTGGTACCCGACAGCTAGTTTATTTGAACCGACCGGTCTGACTCTGACAGAGCAACACCTAGTTTTTGAGAGAGGGATATTTATACCCCACACCCTCACCCATTTGTGGGTGCTGATGCCATTACATTCCAGAGCCATCTCTGAGCCGTGAGAGCACTTAAGAAGTCCTCCCCAACCTCTCTTTGTGAGATTTGATTGAATCAAGACTAGATCCTTGAGTTGGGTTGAGTGAAACCTTTGCTAAGAGAGCAATTTGAGCAGTGAGAGCATAAGCCCTAGCTTGAGCACTTGCGGTTGCGTCGCCAACTCGATTGAAGCATTTGTTACTCTTGGAGGTGAAGCCTCCTAGATGGCTAGGCGTCACCGGCTAGCTCCCAAGCTTGTGGTGAGCAGCGGCAAGTTTGTTGTAGCAGCGATCGTGTGTCAAGAGGGCACATGGTCATATAGTGAAAAGGAGGAGATAGCTTGACCTTGTGGTCGTCATAAGCTTCCTCAACGGAGAGTAGGATTCACACATGGTGAACGTGGTGAATCCGAACTTCGGTGAAACAAATCTCTGTGTCTCATCTGCATTATCTTCATTTGGTTTGCCTCACACTTTGTACTCTAATTTTATTTGTGCTTCCGCTTCGATCTACTTGGTCTTGTTGTTTCTGTGTATGCAGGGTTAAGAAATATATTTGTAAGCACCTACAGAAGCACCACACCAAGTTGCATTTGTGCTAGAGCTCGTAAAGGGGGAATTAACCTTGCTTGTGCAGGTTTTGCGTAGGACCGGTCTGACCAGTCTACTCAACCGGTCTGACCGGTCTGAGTATTGGCTTCCTGTTTCCAAGTCTAGGACCGGTCTGACCGGTTGGTGGTTGACACTTGTTTTAAGTGTTTTAATCTGCAGGGTTAGTTTTAATCGCCTATTCACCCCCCCTCTAGGCGACATTACGCGACTAAGGTCCTTTCAAAGTTTAAATGTGTGAATGATTCTTATTATAATTGCTAATATATTGTAATAAGAGTTATTACATGGAAGTAATGTGTATTACTTTGTGACAATCTAATTGCTATTAACCCACCATATGGGCCTGCTAGGTCACTAAATATTTGGTTACGAATCAAATCGTCACGAAAATGCTGCCACATCAGATCCAAATCGTCACGAAAGTGTTGCCATGTCAGGGGTGAATCAAGGGAGCTCGACTGGGAAATGCACCGCCAATCACCTGGAACCGCCTTGTACATCCAATGGAGAGCTGACACATGGAAGACGGAGCCAAGACAAAGCTTCCTACAATCGGCCGACCTAGGTGGTCGACCGACCGGTGGGACCTGTGGCAGAACCGCCTAAATTATCCCGGCTTAAGTGCGCAGGCCATCACCATAAAGGCAACATTAGCTTAAACGCACTTCAAACGGAACAATTTTTTGTCTGTCGGGTAACGTCCCGATACAACCACCGATTCTCGGATCGAACAAGCATACCCCGCACGAAGGCGAGTCCAGAGATATTACAACCACAATTTTTACAACACAGGCATAGTAATGATTACAAACCAGTTGAAAACATTATTACAAAGCCAACTTAAATAAAACAGTTATACAAGTTATGATTATAAGTTCAGAGTCTAAACAGCGGAAGATGAAACACGATGACTACAACACGTCGCAAAAGTATACCAAGCTAGCCCAAGCATGGTATCACTCGTCATAGTCATTGCCGGCCGAAGACGTATCCCACTCTACGGACCAGCCAGGAGGCAACGAGCAAGGATAGGTCAAGCTAGCGATCTGATCCTCAAAACTCATACCTGAAAAAGGGTTTCAACAGCAAGGCTGAGTATTCTAATACTCAGCAAGACTTAACCGTCAACGGGTATAAGTAGCCCACTTTAACTAGACTATGCAAGGTTTTGTGAGGCTATGGTTTTCCTTTTGCTGAAAAGCAATAAGAGTATGTCCTTACTTTCAAGTTTTAGCTTCAAGATTCTAGTTGATTAACCATTCTATGTAAGCAGCTACTATCCAATCATGGTGGAACTTCTAAGCAAACATCAAGATTAATAAGAATATTGTTGCTCTTATTACTCTGTGTGGCAGATCAATTAAGCAGTCTCATTTCATCGTGAGAGGCGGACGATTCTGAATCGAAATTCAACCTTGCAAGGACAACCTAACACACACGTCTGGAACACCGTCGGGTCATTCCCAAACAACCGTTGACCTTTCTTTCCGGCTTGTGGATAGTGTCACTCTCCCCGACTACAGGGCTCCAAGGCCGAACCTTGTCCCTTGAAGTCGTAGTGTTGCGCAACATAAAATAAAACCTATCCCTACTGAGAGAGTGAAAGGTATATCCACTCCCCGGTCCAATCGGCTACTAGGCTTGCCGCGTACCATATTTACGGCATGTGGCTAGTACTTTCAAAAACTTAACCGGCACTACCACACACCGCGACCTTAGCAAGTTCATCAACACAGACGGGGTATCACATAAGGTCATGATATCGAACACAACCCCGTCCGTCGTCCTTATATTGATGACAGAAAGTAAACAGGCAATTCCTATAAAGCTCGCGAGTGACAGGCAATCACTCGACTTTTACCGGTCCTATAAGCTTAGCAATTATTCGAACTCAAGTCTAGTGTTCAGTACATAGGTTCCTAGGATCATGCATCTAGGGTTTCAATTCAACTCCTATGAACTGTAAATGCACAAGTAAAATAATACAGTAAATAATATTAATTTGAAGTATAGGTTATGTCCGGGGCTTGCCTTCTCGGTAGTTGCTAACTATTTTAGCCCTAGGCTCTTCCGAACTTTGGTCCGGGGCTTCAGTTAGTTCCGCAGTGTTCGCTTGAGCTTCGAGATCACCTCCGTCAGATTCCGGGATCAACTCGTACGTCCCGTCCGATAAGGCAGTCGTGTCTATATGTAATGCAAGAACAACATTATAAGCACATATGGGCAATCGTTTATAGAGTAGTTAAATAACACATTTAACTACACAAGGCATCATGATCAACAGCACAAAAGAAGTTAACTAACTTCATAAAATGAGTGGTGGTGATTTCCTATACAACTAAGTCATGGTTTGTAAATAAATCAACAAATCAGAGTACAAATAGTAATAAATTCTACCAAAATTACAATAAACAGAACATGAACAAAGTAATCTACCCTGTAAAAATCATGCCAAAACATTTAACCATGTAATCACAATAAATCATTTATGCAGGCAACACCTAGTACAAGCTTGAATTATACCGATCAAATTAAACCAGATCAGAAGCTCAAAATTTAACATGAGATCTACACAGGTATTATCTAGCAACTGCGAATTTTTCATGAGTTTATCTACACAGAATTTATTCTGAGAAAATAAACAAAACAGACATCAGTTTAGCAAGATTCAATTTTAACTCCTGTTTTAGACATGAACTGAAGCTCAAACTTCCTGGACAAGCTAAGCTACTCAAAAAGAACATGCAGAAATAAAATCATGATTTATTACAAACAGAAACTATTTACCATAAATAAAGTGTACTAAACAAAGTTTAAATCAAAGAAAAAGCTACACAAGAGAACTGATCATGAAATTTTTATAGCAAAGCTAGTGTAACATGAGTAAACTACCACAAAAATTTCAGAGCAAGACCAGCTTTCAAGCATTAGATAAGAAAAAGACTAAACATCTAGTATTTATTTACCTAGTGACACAAAACCATTTATACAGCAAAAACTTGCAACTAAAGCCTAACATATTATGGTTCTACTGCATAGATCGCTTCAAGAGGTTTCCAAAACATCTAGATTTGATATTTTACGAATTTTCTACGAATTGATATTGAATTTCAAAGATCACAGCAAACTATTTCAAACAAGCCCCTATAGCACTATTCCCCTGAGTCACTGACATCGCAGACAGCCCCCTGGGGTTTTTCAAATTCAAACTCGGGGTCCTCGGGTCGGGTCAGAGGGGGAGCGCGGGTTTTGACCGGCGATTTCCCGGCGAGGGGCTCACCGGCGGCGAGGGTGGAGGGGTGCGTGAGCCTCACGGGTTCAGGGCGCACCTCTGGGTGCTTGGAATCGAGGCTAGGGCGGTCGGAGGTGGGGTGTCGACGGCGAGCGGCGGCTTGCGGGCTCGGAGCACGGCGGCGGGGTGGCTCCGGTGAGGTTTGGGCGAGGGGAAAAGGCCTGGGAGCTGCACAAGGTCGAGGCGGTGCTAAATGTGGGGGCTGTAGGGGTGGAGCGGGTCTGGGTTGGCGGCTCCGCGGCGGGGTGGAGCTCGCCGGGGTTCAAGCAGGGCGGCGGCGGCGTTCTGCGGCGTGGGAGCGATGAGAGAGCGAAGGGACGAGCGAAATCGACCACTGGGGTTTAAGTAGTGCTTAAGCGCTCGCTAGAAGAGGGCGGCGTGCTCTGCAGCAGCCGTTCCACGGCGGCGTCGCGGTGGCGGCCGACGGGGTGGTTCTGGAAGCGGCGGGGCGCGTGGCAAGGGAAGAAGAGGGCCAGCGCGAGGCAACAGGAGGGGGAGGTGGTCGTCCGCGACGCGTGGGCGCCAGCGCACGGCGGAGTAATGGCCGGAATGGCCGGGAAGGCGTCGGCAGCGGCGCTGTCGGTGGCGTCGGCGGCGAGAAGCAGAGCAGGGGGGTGGAGATGGTCATAAGGGTCGATTTGTAATTACCAAAAATTCCAGGGACCTCTCTGTAAATAAGCAATAACTTTTAAACTAAAGCTCAAATGAAAAAGTGCCCAACATGAAAGTTGTTCAACTTTTCAAGATCTACAACTTTGATGTTGTGCAAAAATTTATTTGACCAAAGATTCAAGAGCTAAAATTAAAATCATTGAAGAGATTTTGAATTCTAGGAAATTTGTCTTTTTCAAAGCAAATTCACTTCAACTCTAGACTCAAAAGCAAAAATGGCTGCCATGCATTAAATGCACTGAAATTTTGCAAAAACACCCTCCACTAAAGCTATAATTACACAACCTATTCAACACAACTGCAGAAAGGACCTTGCATAAAATCATAATTACACATATAACCTTTCATAATTACAAAAAGATCCTTTTTACGTAATTCAAGCACATAATGCATAGCAAACCTACACAATTACTGTGCAGACACCTAATTAAATTACTGTGCAAACACCCGGGGTGTTACAGGACCAGCCTTTGGCCACGATTTTTGTTCTGGAAGCTACTACGAAGGTCCCAAGATCGGTTATGGGTGAGTGGGACCTTCTTAAGATGGTTTGCTAGATCTAATGGGCCCATGGATCCTTATGAATGCACCTGATTCGTCGAGAAGATACCACCTTGGATTGATGATGTGTTGATGCTCATAGGCTGTGTTTCCTTCTCATGTATGGCTACCAAGTGGGTTCTTTTTGCTTGTGATTGTCCGGGAACTCATGCCTTGGATCACACTTGCTAGTTTCTTGTATTTTTGGCCCAAATGCACCTACACATATTTTTAGACTAGCATATGTGGAATTTGTCAGTAATCATCCTATGCTAACATTAATTCTCTTTGATGCTCATAATTTGCACGAAAGTTGACGGTCAAAATGGATCGAAATAGACCGTCAACAGTGGGGCAACCAACTAGGGGCCACGCTGGGAGGGGAGCAACCAATACATACATATGAGCCTGGTACGCAAATGAAGGCTGATCAACTCATATAGCCTGGCTGGCAGAAACCGTTAGGACGAAAATTTGTCCTGGCCTTTTCTCCGCAGGTTGCAGCATCTACAACATGGATCCCCCTCTGCCCCTCCCTCATTACCTCAACTCAGCAGGAAACTTGAAGTCCAAAATATTTCACCACCGCAATCCACCATTTCGCAAGTCAGCCTCTGCCTCATCCTCGTTTGTCCACCACTCGACGGACGATGGCATGTGGTGGTCTTGGCTCGTGCATGTCTTGCCCTTGTAGGCATAGTTGTCGAAGTTGATCATTGGGTGCTAGGTTTGAAGGTGCAGGTGTGCAGAAATATTGCTACCCGGCAAATTTCAGGTGATCACTTCTAGTTGCTTAAGAGCCCACCCGTTGGGGAGCTTTGATGCCCTAGTGCCGTGAATCCCCCCCCCCCCCCTCAATCCATTGCTTACTTTCTTAGCTTGTTAGATCAATAGATTTCTAGGGCTTGAAACTTACAATTATGAGTATTTACCTTCCTTGGTAGTTTAGGTGTTTAATGTTGCTAAAAAGCATTTGTCAAGTGTTGTGAGAGGGGGGGTGGACGAGAGGATCAGTTTGTTAGTTGCATGATTTTGCAAAAAAAAAGATCTCTAGATATATTTCCATACACATATAAATATTTCTCATATAGCGTTGAGAGCCCATGTAATCTACTACGTTCTAGGGCCCTCAAAAAGATAGAGTCGACCCATAGGAAGAACCACAATGGCTCCAATGGCCCCGATTCACATGTTGTCCTCATCAGGGGATGAAGTTCTTTGGACAAGACCCATTTTACATTATTTAGGGGGTGGTCACAGACTCGCAGTGCCACTATTGTGGCACTCAGTGAGGTGGCAAGAGGCATGTAGGTGTTATTGGTCCTCCAGCACCATCTACAAATAGTTTTTGCCCATCTATACCTCAAGGCATGACACAACATTGGGTTCAAATTGCTCTTCTTGATTCACGCTCACGCCGCCTCCATCCAAGACATTCTGTACAACTTGCTCAAGAACCACCTTCACGCATGACCTTGTGAGGTGTCGTCGTCGATAAACTAGTGAACAACTACATCTTCAAGGTGGCAGTGGTCGTGGACAAGCTCGAAATCTCTAAGGAGCCTGTCGTGGGATTTCTAGGGTACCCACAGCCGGGTGGCGGAACGCACCCGCCTATTCCCAGAGAGGGTGTGCTCGAGGAGGTACTAGGCGATTGGGCTGATCTAGCTCTGAGATAAGCACACAAGAACACTCGATCTAGAGTGGTTCGGGCCGCCGGAGCGTAATACCCTACGTCCACTGGGAGAAGTTTTGATCTCTGTTGTGTATGAGTCTATCCTCTGCCGGGCCTTGGCTCTCACCCAGCCTGAGTTTCCTTCTAGCGGGCGCCCCCTTTTATAGACCAAGGGGGCGGATACATAGGACGTTGGGCCCCCGACAAGTGGGCCCAACGTGACTGGGCAGCATACTACGCAGAGTATTTAGATGGGTACAGTGGTTACGAATCTTCCCCCGATACGCTCCCACGCCCTGCTATCGCTACAGTGGTCTTCTCTTGTCCCGTCACCAAGGTGTCCGTTGGGGGAGCGTAGCTTGCGGCGTAGCCTGTGGAGGCTATTATGTAGACGTCATAATGGGTGAAGCCGAGCCGTCGTGTCCATCTGTTATGGCAGACTGGCAGGTGCGGCGTGGGCGGCGCCAACAGCTCCACTATCTTGGTAATACGCGATCAATAGTGTCCCATGGTCAAGATATCGCCTCGGCTTCTGCTATATTAATGCGGACGTTCCCCTGCTGTAATGAATGCAGTGGTGGGTGAGGCTTAGTATGGAGACCAAGCGGCCTTGTACATGTGTCCGTGCCTGTAGACACGTGTCGGCTCCGGACCACCCCGAGGCATGGCGCCGACTTCTTCCCTTAGCGAGGGGTCCGGTTACCATACTGGGGGTCCGGGACCCCATGAGGGGTCCGGGACTTCCGCGGGGGTCCGGACCCCTCGGGAGGTCCGGAGCCCCGGCTGTTCGGGTCTGCCCGCCTCTTCCGGGACACGCGTCGTTCCCGGATCTTTCCCAGTCGTGAGGCAGGTCCGGAACCGTTGCCGAGAGATCAGGACTCCGGACCACAGGGGTCCGGCTGTTTGGTCGTAGTCATAGATAACTACAAGGCCCTTGCCTAGATACAGCAAGAAGGGGTACCCCAGTCCTGGGGTACCGACAGAGCCTCTAGTGCTGCTTGACCCTAATTTAAGGAATGAAGGCTCATTTATTTGGTACCAAGGTGATGTTGCACCCCTTTAAAGCTCAAACTCATCTCTAGTAGATCTTGCACATGATTTTGCTACTTCTCGGTTGGATGTCCCTATGTATTTTGCCTTGAAGGGACTCAAGGACTCCATAGAGGCCCTTTGTTAGGAGTAGCCTTCAATGAGCAGCACTATATAGCTAGACAATCTCTTGATGAGTTGACGCTACCTAACATCTCATCCCAGAGATTGCCTAGGTGGGCGGCCTCACTGGTATCATCTGCTATGGAGACCTAGGTTGCACAAATGAGTGGCTTGGACCGTGGAAAAGTGGTGTTGCATGATCTCTCTCCAACCACCCTGGGGCTTGATGTGTTTTTCACCATGCCACCAAGATCCATCATGCTGGTTGGAGCTTGAAGTGCTATGTAAGTGAAGACACAATATCGTCACTAGGCATATGACATGTCCAAGGTGCCCTATAGCACAAGGCTAACCAAGAACCCGATGATCTTACCAACGGTGAAATAGGCGCAAATCACTACAGCTTCACCGAGCACTACCATTCACTGCTCTAGAAGGTGATGGAGGACTACATCGCTATGTAGAATGACCCACTCCAACGTCATGTCATTGTGGCAATCACCGCCCCTTCGACATCATAATGAATGTGCTGAGATTAGATAACGAGGTTTGGTGATAGAATCTTAAAGCGGGAATGGCACCGTCGATGCACCCGCGAGTGTATCGGCTTGCCTGCCCATCAACGTTATTAGGGCCGAGCCTGCCCATCAACGCTGTTAGGCCTACGAATGCGGGCTGGACTCAGGCTCAGATCTGATCAGCAACTATTTTTAGATGAAAAAAGTAAATGAATTAAGTATTTCAGATCATAAATTCAGTGCCACATCTCATCCTACATCTTTGTTTTGCTAAGGTAATGAAATATGTGGAAACTTTTTTAAACAATAAACATCCACTTAACCAACCGAGGGAGCGAGGTACTCCCTCCGTCCCAAAATACTAGTCATCCTGGCATTCAAATTTTGTCCCAAAAAACATATCATTCTACTCTATTTAGAAAGTGCATGTACATGCAAGAATAAATTAGTGTCAAATATGGATAATAAATAGGGGCAAACATTGTCATTTTATCTTTTTATTAATTTGTCCTAAAATTCCTAAGATGACTTGTAATTTGGGACGGAGGGAGTACTAGCAGAGGATGGAGGTAGAAGGTGGACGGTGTGGCACGGGGGTGAATCCACTTTGTCACGCTTGAATTGTTTTGTATCTGTCGTCACTGTAGTTATTTTTGCAAAGGTTTTTTATGACATTTTTTGCGAATGTTCACTTGTTAATGCTACCAACACCCCTACATCATACACACAATGCCATATGTCTTCCGTGAAGGTGACGACTGACAAGAATGCAAAAGAGATTTATCCCCACTACCTGCAAATCCGAACTGTACCACACTAGTGCAAAAGACAAAATTCCACTCCTGGGCACCAAGTTGGACTACGGTGCGGACAATTCCTGTAAAAAAATGTTGCAAAATTCTTCAAATAAGATGTGGCATAAATACAATTCGGAAGCACTAGCTGTATCACCCAAGCTGATAACGTCAACAACCTTCGTGCCAACAAGATTTTGATAGCTAGTAATTGAAAGATCACCACGGTGAGGTTAGACTTGCACGGTTGCACTTGCACCTCGGCTTTCCTCCTGAAGAGATCCGTGACGGTGCTCCTGAACACAAGAGCAAATCCCATACTATACCAGAGAGGACGACTATGAGCATACGTAATCACGCGTGCAAATATTTACAGCTTCCAGGATTTTACATTTCCAGCTGGCACGTGCGCCAGCTGACCAGCAGCATATGGATGGGAATGGGATGGGTCCGTCCTCTCGGGCCACGCAAAACGGGACAGACATGCTGGCAATTCTTTCTTTCTTTTTTTTGAAGGCCCTATACTAGAGTACAAGAGGAGCGAGATAAATGCACACGCTCCCCTCCGTTAAACCCCCGCACCACCTCCTATCTGGCAGGCACGGCTATCCCTCTCCCCTTCCGCGTCGCACCAACAGAAAGGGGGAGAGGGGGGCAGAAAAAGGAAAAAAACTCGCCGCCGCCGCCGCCGCCGCCGCAATGCAGCGCCTCTCCCTGGGCTCGCCGGCCGGAAGGCCCTCCCGCGTGAGCGCGGCAGGCGAGGAGGAGGCGGGGCCGGCGGACGAGAAGGCGGCGAAGGCGGTGGCTAGGGGCCCGGCGGCGCCGGACCGGGCCATCCACCTGGTCCCCGTCCTCACGCTGCTCTGCTTCCTCGTCCTCTTCCTCCTCTCCCACGACCCCTCCGCCGCCGCCCTCACCGGTACGTCTCCGTCGTTCCGTCGCCGCGCGAGCCCGCTGCGCTAGCGCTCCCGCCTCCCGCTAATAATCGGCTCGCGGTGGATATTTGAGCGTGCAGATTCGACCGTGCTGGCCGCGGCCGCCACCGCCACCGCACGCTCCCTCGACGCCGCCACCGCAGGAGCAGGTAGGTGCCCTAGGATTTCCTCATACGCCGACGGCGCTGCCAGCCACGCGAGGGTTTCGTGGCGTTTGCTTGTCAGCTTCTCACGCTTATTTTCCCTCTCTCTGCTTGGCTTCTCGGCGTTGCAGCCGACGCGACGACGGCGTCCAGTGGCGTGTACCGGCGGCTGAAGCAGTCCCGCGTGCGGAGGCTGGGGATGGCGCGGCGGAGGCTGTGACGCCAGCGCAGGAGACGCGAAGCTAGCCGTTGGGCGCCGATGACGCAGCGGAGGAGGAGCTTCTTTTGCCTTTTTGTGCCACTCATTTTTCTTTTCTTGTCTGGTTCGCTTTTTCCGGCGGCACTGAAAAGTGAGAATGGTAGCGCAGGCTTCGTCGTCCCGTGGGGTTCTAGGGATTCAAGCCCGAGAGGGGGGAAAAAAAGAGAAATGGTTTGCACAAATCATCGCCAGAATCATATGTTCATACTACGCCTTTGTTTTTTGTTTTTCTTTTGAAAGGTTCCTCTGGTGCTGCCGATTCTTTTTTTCTCTCTCTCTTTGGGCCAGGAAGTGCTGCTGATCTGATCACTCGGCCCTCTGGATAGGGATTGGGACGGAAATAGATTTGAGTCGAGCCGTCCAATTACTATCAGAGAACGTCATTTTCCATCCATAATGCATCGCACTTCCTGTGGAATACGGCTGCATCTTTTCCCTTTTTGAGTGAGACGCGAGTAAGCTGGGCTGGTTCCAGGGCAGCACATGTGTGCGCGTGCCTGGACAGTCTCCACCCTCAGTCCAGTGGTCCTACACTCCTACCCCAGCAGCGTGGACAGTAGTCACCGTTCCCCAAGCGCAAGCGCAAGCACACAAGTGTTCAGCCAGGAGTCAGCACTCAGCACGCAGCAGAGCAACTTGAAAAGGCCCGAGAGGCCGAGACAGTGCCAAGTTCACTTCTTCAAAAAAGAAAAGGAAAAAGAAGAGGACTCCGCCAAGTTCAAGTGGCCATGCAGAGCAACTCGTACAATCATTCTCGCGTCCAATAGCAGATACTTGGGCTTTGTTTGGCAATGCTAGTTTTCTAGCACGCACACTTCCCGAAAAAAAAATCTTGCATGCATGAAGCACTAAATGAAGTCAAATTGTAAATTTTTTTAGGGATGGGTGTAACTTTTTGTGACGAATCTAATGACGGTAATTAATCGATAATTTGCTACAGTGATGCTACAGTAACTATCCTCTAATCGCGCGGTCAAAAACCTCATTAGATTCTTCAGAGTCACTAGCGCGGGGTTCTGAAGTTGGTTTTATAAACTGATTTTGTTTGACACTATAATTAACGTTCAAAGTTGTTTACTGTTCATTGGTGCTAGATTTCTAGCACCAACCAAACAAGGCCTCGGTAGCGGGGTCTGACCAAGACCGACCCTAGCCCCAGTAGACAAACTCCGAAACCATTTTTGCGTGCTCGCATAATGTTTTTTTCAGCAATCCCAGGCCCAGCTCCTTAACCATGATGGCAGGGAGGTCTTGCGCTTTTCCGCTTTGCGCTAGCGATTGATTTCACTTCAGCATACGTCTCGGCGTCTCCCATGCGGCCATGCGTTCACACTTCACAGCCACAGGCGCCCGAACCAGGGTTTAACACAGCCAGGACGGCAGCAGCAAGACTGGCCCCATGCGGCCATGCCCGTTGGACCCCGATTGCAACATGATGCTGCGACCACCTGTTGGACAACAAACAAACTTTTTTTTTGAACGAACAACACTCGACGAGTGCGTTTCTATTGATATAGCAGAAAAAAATATAAGGTTATGTCTCTGGGAAACCATAACTAGGCAACAAAATAAAAGAAAAAAGGAAAGCCACAAAAACAACACCGGCGGATTGGATTGGGACATCAACGCGCGCCGAACTCAACTCTACTCAACAACTCAGGCCGGTCGGATTGGGACATCGACACAGCCGCACAACTCAACTCCAACGCAAGTCTGCTCGGTCAGAAAATACTCCACTCAGCAATAGCAACATAACCGAAGCCCGTGGCACCCACCCAATCAACCACACTCGTGTAGTAATCGTGAACCTCCAAGCATCACCCTGCGTCGATAGGGAACTGAAAGATGCAGACCGCACCGCACCGGGAAGACCACCGTATTGCGGGACCCACCGCCGCCGTGCCGCTGCAACACCACCTTCCACCTGATGGAGTGAAACCACCGAAACCGGATCTCTCATAGGCTGCCACACAGTCGCCACCGTGAAACACAACGCGCGGGGGCCTCGCCACTTTCGCCGTTGGACCTCACTCTCGTCGCCTCGAATAATCACCACGCGCGGGGGTCTCCCCACACCCGCCACAGTACTCCACGCCACGATTTCGTCTCCTTAATCGCCGTCGAGGTGGTGAGCAATGTTCCCCACGTCCCTAGATCTCCATCAATGTCGAGCCACCGCCGCAGGCCGACCTCACCTACTTGCTTCACCCACGCACATGACCTCCGCCGCCGTGCCAGCAACCGAAGAAGACGCTTGTGCCATCTTCCGACGATGTACTGCACCGAGAAGCCCAGCCAAGCTGAGCAACCCGCCGCGGTCCGTTGCAAGCCAAGTCGTCCCAGAATGCTGGTACCGCAAGCGCCGTCTTTCGACGCAGTCCCATGCCGCACTGACAGTTGCCAAGCAACGCCAGCCGCCGCGGTCCGCTGCAAGCAGCCACAACCGACAAACATGCGACAACCTCCGACCGCCGCCACAGCTGCGAACGCCACCACGAGAGCTCGGCAACACCCGTTCAGCTTGCCACACGGCGGAAGCCACACCATCCGAGGCCGCCCATGACCAATGGACCAGGAATACCATAAGCCAAGCTGGGTCTCAAGAGACGACGCCTCCAAGGAGGACACGACGCCAAAAAGGCGCCACCATCGCTCGTCCAGACTGGACAGGGTTTTCACCCAGAGAACCCCGTGCGGGTTGTAGCTCCAAGATGACGCCCCCAACAGGGAAAACGACGCCCTAGAGCGCCACCGTCATCTCAACCAGCATGATGCCAGCAATGGCTTTCGCCAGGAGCATTCCAACTCCACGCAACACCCTCACGGCTTGGCACTCCCGGACCACAGCCACAGCAGCCCATCCGGGGCGGTTCCACCGCCGCGCTTCCATGCACCATGCCGCAGACCTCCACCTCCGCTGCGCTCGCCGTCTGGAAGCGCTCACCACACCTGAGCTCCACACCAGCGGCGACCTCCGCACCGCAGCCATCTCTGCGCGCGCCGCCGCCACAACCTCGCCCAGCCTAAACTGCAGGGCGGCGCAGCTCACGCCGTGGCCCTCCATGACCAGCACCAGTGCTCCAACCAGGTGCCGCCCCCAAGGACTTGTCTCTCCACATCGGCTACTGCCGCGACGCTCGTCGCCGGACCGCCGGTCTCTACTCCCTTTCCTCGTGAGCGTCACGTTGGGGGTCCAGCTTCCGCCAGCCCCCATCACATGCCGCGACGCGGCCACGCGGCCACCTCCGGAAACCGCAACAGACGCGCCGCCCCCTGCCTTCACGCGCAGCCCCACGCGGCGCACCCGAGCCGACACCGCCGCCACCCGCCGCCACCGCAACCTCAGCCGCGAATGGCCGCCGACATGGCGTCTGGTGGCAGATCCGGCCCCGAGGCCGCCGGATCCGGCCGCGGAGGCCTCAGATCCGGCAACACCGACGCCGCGCCGTGCGCTCGGCAGCGAGCCCCTCCATCGCCTGCCGCGGCCGCATCCGCCCGGCGAAGGAGCAGGAGAAGGGTTGCCCCGCCACCGCCGTCCTCGCGGGCCGCGCAGACTTCCGGCGGCCGGCTCTGGCGGCGGCGCAGCGAAGGGGAGAGGGGTGGCGGCGGCGGCTGGTGACGGAGAGCCGCCCGAGTCGCCCTACGCGGGGACGACGCGGGGGCAGAGTCGTGCAAAGACTAGTTTCCCCGGCGTTGGACAACAAACTACACATGCTGACGAAAATTAAAAGAAGGCAGTTTTAAATGGCAGCATCGGTGTCGGCGCCAAGCATGGCAATAACCACAGGCACCTCCCAGTGGCAATGGTCTTGCAGCAGAGCAAGCTTCACGAGATACAGTCATATAAAGAGAGCATAAAAGATCCACTCATGTTACTTACTGACCACTATTCCAGATTATCCACCGACACCCAGCATATAACGCAAAAAAAGCCTCATATCCTGATGTCATTTCCATTAGAAGGTACAGATAGATATAGCAACAGTGGTAACTCAACAAGGTACATATAGCAGGAAGTCAAGTAAACACACCTCAGCAGCTATAGAACATAACTAGCAACGAAGGGGGGCTCAAGACAGAAAGCAGCTACAGATAGGTCTGCCGACATGCAAATGCTGAATATCAGCATATCAGCTAATATCAAGACATGCAAATCTTGAGGCATTAGTTTGATACTTTCCGTAACATAGCTTTAAAATAAGTAACATTGTGATGCTAAAGACGATGTGATGTGACACAAGCATATAGTATAGCTTGCATAAACAAATTGAGAGAATCAAAACAACCATTGGGCAATGCACGTGCGAGACTAAAAATTGGATATACAATTCGCAATAATGTTACAGATACAATCTGAAAGATAATGCCTGACTAAAACCAGTCAATAGCTCAAATAAGAAAAAAATAGTAAAGATGCCTTTAGGCAAAAAATACAATTGATCCGTGTCTTTGTTAGTTCGGGACACAAGCAAAAGTATCAGTACATCTATAAGTAAAATTTATTATGCCCTACTTCATAGCAAACTATACTGGAAGTAGCATCATGCAACTTATTAGAACATTATAGGCTACTATCTTATACAAAAAAACCATTTAAGAAAAGAAGAAATAAGCGTTCCAGTTTCTTCCATTTTGTTCACTGCAATATGATCATGATGACAATTGGCAAATACACTGACAAAGTCACACAACTTATTGCATCATCTTATATGAACATGGCCACTGAGAATGGGCATCACCTCAGGAAGAAATGACTGGTACACAACCTACTTCTTTTGTACACACTAGAAAAAAAATTCCTTGCAAAAGTCTCAAAGCATGGTAGATAGGAAAGCTTATAGTGTGTACCGTACTGCATATATCATTCCCATCAATCTGAAGCACTGCCATTTCTAAGTTCTGGGACATCGCATTGTACTACTACAGTTTTCCCCAGTTTTATTTTTCATAAGCATTACCTGTGCCCAACATGGTATAGAGAATCAAATGATTTATAAAACAAATGGTACATAGCCCTAATAAAAAGGCAGTACACTGCACATTCATTGTGACATCCAACACAGTATGTTGGGGTAAGAAAAATGTCTGTTAACTAGATTATAAGTTCATAACAAGCACCCAATATATCAGCATTCAGAATCAGCCATACTAAAAAGATGATCAAATTAGAATGACAAATCTAAGTTTTAATGTAGTCATGACGAGATATGAATTTTTATCTTGCAAGCTTTCAACACAACAACTGAGTGAGGACCACAAAGCAAAACTTAGTGTTCAATGAGTTTTTCAACTTTTTGTTGTCTCCTATACCCATGGTGGACAATCCATTCACAAAGTCAACTTCAAGACGAAGCATCATTCTTCAGTGAACATGGCTACTGACAATAGGCACTACCCCTGGAGAAAATGACAGGTGCAAAGCCAACTTCCTTTGTAGGACCTAGTAAAAAGTCCTTTCTGAAGGCCTCAAAGGCTCAAAGCCTGACCACTATAGTACATCATTCACACTAATCTGAATCTCTAGGATTCGAAAAGTCTGGAGTCTGGACCATGGTATCAAGCTACTGATACAGTTACAATTTTCCTTATTCATTTGCATTGTTCCACATGGCATATAAGTGCATTACTGCATTCATTCACATTCGAAAGAAAGAAAAGAAGTGAAAATAATAGAAAACCCAAGAATCGCCATACAGGCTAATCTAACTGTCAAGTGCCTCACTGCCTTGCTTTCAGCAACAGTATAGAACACCCTGACACTGTCAATTAAGCAAAACAACTTTCAAAACCACTGGTACATGGCCTAATATAACATCAAAACAATGCACATTTATTGTCAAGTTCAATTTGGTATGTTGGAGTAACAGAAAGTTTGGGAAATGAATTTCTGTCTATGGCCTTTCATTGCTGTTTGATAAGTTAGGTATAATCAAGGAGTATTAGAATAACCAATTAGGATCACTAAATAATATGAGTACAATCAGGTGATGGTGAGGACTAAAGGGAGCAAAACTTAGTGTTCAGTGGATGTGTTTATCAATGTATTTGATGTCTTTTTTCATCCTATTTAAAAAAATCAGAGAGATGAATCATGATGATGAATGTGAGAAAAACAAGGCAACCTGAGTATGCAGAAGATAAGAAAGGCACACGTCATGAACACTGCCTGAAACTGAATTATCAGGAAGCAACTAAATGGTTTTAAACTGGACCCAATCATCCTCAATACTACAGAACATAAGTGGATTCTCAGCCTGCATTAATCATCATGTAGTAGGCTTCTTGCAAGTTGCAACCACCAACGCCTATGCCCTAGAAATTTCTTGTTTTCTTATATGCTTGGCCCAGTTCCGCGAGTTTCCCTTGCTGCTTGGGCAGGTAAGCACCTGATAGATACATGCCCCCATCGGGGAACAAATAAAAACTGTAAGTCAAAACCCCAACCATCACCTAGCAGCAGCACAATCAATCAGTCAATTGAATCCATAACATACAATGCACGCTGACCAAAAACACTAAAACCGTGCTACACTCAATTAGACCATAGACAGATTAAGTAATAAACAACAACAGATCATAAAACTATGTACATACTGCAACCAATTCGAGGAGAAATGCCTTGAAACTTTACCGACTTACCGGGTCTCGACACGAGGTTGATGCGTGACCGCGGCGCGGCGAACATCCAGATGTCGTCGTCGAGCGACCTCACCTCCTTTTGTAGCGCCTCCATCACCTCCGACTTGAGCTCTGCGCGGCGCAGCCGACCCCAATCGGTCAGTCGCTAGAGGCATAGGGTTTGCACGAGGAAGGGAGGCGTCTTACCAGCCACGGCCTCGTCCTTGCGGTAGAGCGCGTCGATGGAGTCCGCGACGTCTTCGGCGGCGGAGACGGCGCCTCCGCTCGCCGCCGATACGGTCGACCGCGCCGGGGAGCTCATCGACGCCCACTCCCGCCTGCTCCGACTGGGCGGAACCAGCGGCCCGCCTCTGAGCTCGGCCGCGCCGACGGGGAGCCAACGGGTTGGACGGGGAAGCGTCGGATCGTCGCTGCCTTGGCCGCCTGGTGGTGGTGGTGGGAGCGAGCGAGGGGAGAGGGGGCCGGGGGGGGGAGCGTGCGCGTCCGGCGAAAACGAACAAAGGGAGGGGATCAGTTGGACTCGCCGGCGGGTGCGGGAGGATCAGGACGGTGGACGCCGGCACCAAGGCGGAGGCGGAATCTGTGCAGAAACAGAGCGGTGTGAGCCCAACATACACTTCGCTCTGCTGGGCCTTGGCCCACTTATACTTCTCTACTGGGCCTGGGCCGGATCGAACCAGTGTCAGACTGTCAGCCACAGGCCTGGTTCGGCAAAATGGACTGCTCATCGACCCATTCAGCTTCGTCTCCCCTCCGATCGAGACGACCCCACCCAAGCGGAGCGAGCGAGCGAGCGGCGGCGGCGGGCGGAGAAGATGGTGCGGAAGGCGAAGGTTGAGTTCGACGAGCAGCCGCCGGACAACTTCGACCCGAAGAACCCGTATGGGGACCCGGTGGCGATGCTTGAGTACCGGGAGCACCTGGTGCGGGAGAAGTGGATCCAGATCGAGACCGCCAAGATCATCCGGGAGCGCCTCCGCTGGTGCTACCGGATCGAGGGCGTCAACCACCACCAGAAGTGCCGCCACCTCGTCGACCAGTACCTCGAGGCCACCCGCGGCGTTGGCTGGGGCAAGGACGCCCGCCCGCCCGAGCTCCATGGTCTGGATCCCTTCATGCTTCGTCTTGTCCGTTCGTTTACTCTGTTGAGTTTGATCGATTGGTTGATTCGGTCGTTCCTTCTCTGGCGCGCAGAGCCCAAGAAGGTCGTCGAGGCGGAGTAGCGGCTCTGCTGCTGCGGCTTCGTGTGCTGCTGTTCCTGGATTGGAGAGGTGAGGCCTGCTGAAACGAAACGCGGCTTCAAATGAAATGGTTTCCTGTCTGTAAATGTTATGCAGTAATCTGTGTGGTGGAAAGGAAATGGATTCCAAAGTTATTTGTGATGCTGGAAATACATTGCAATCACTCTCCGTGCGTACATTTTTTGAGGGGCAGTAGTAACCTGAAACGGATAACCAGAAATAAAATGGAGTATAATATAATAGAATTAATTCTAAATGGACAAGGATAAGTGCAGGAAGATTTCAATTGTTTGTATGTTTGAACTGCCTTGTGCATTTAAGCCTTTGAAAGCATGATTTCTTCATGTCCTCTAGCAAATCATTTGTGCAATCGTGGTATTGCACTACACTTGAATTGGGAAGGGAACTGGATACTTGTGGGCAGAAGTATTACCCTGTTAGGGGTTGCATGCCTGGACCTAAGATGTGTATCACACAGCTGAGATATAACTATATGTCTAAATTTCTTGATTGTACCCATATACAGTGATTATCTGTAAACTATTAATTCTATCAATGTTACAACCTTAGGTTATTTTCTGTGTGTTTTCACTAGAATTTTCCATGTGTGTTACAACCTTAGTATTTATGCTGATTTTAATCATATATCTTCTCTCTGGTGCAACATAATTCGTCAATTTTGAGCTATACTGATTGTTGATTGTGATAGGTGGGGAAACTTGGTATACCATATCCCACATATTTAGGCCTATGGTATACCCTATATTCCAATATTCGTCAATAATATAGGGACATTATGTATCCTAGTTATATCCCTGCTATACTGATTGTTGACTGTAATAGGTGGGGAACTGGTCTAGTGTGGTACTGAGATAGTGTAGGACAATGGTTACATGAAAGACTCTGGGGGCTTCAGAGTGGTGTTGTACGGAGAGTATCTAAAGATTTTTTTAGACTAATGCCAACACTGATGATCATAGCTAAGGACAAACTGAATAGCTGAAAATACTCATCAGTACTTGTGAACAGCTTAAATGACTAGAAATATAGCTGCAAAGTCTGTGCATGCTGTGTAGATATCAGTTTTTCTCAAGAACATCTTTGTATCTCTTTGTCTTTACCTGATTCTTAGGTTTCATAGAATAGTATCAATAAAAATTTATACGGATATCATCCTGTATCAATCGATCTTCTTTAATATTCTCCTGGCATGAAAAGAAAGAAGATATTACTATTCTGGGCAATTATTGCAGAATATTTGAGGTAGCTTTATTGTCTTATTTTCTAGAAATATAATTTATTGGTGCCAGAGTGCAATCTCTCGTTCGAACAATCTCTTGTTTGTTTATGACTTCAGGTTGTTGCACATTTCATGCGAACCCGTAGTCATTCTTCTCACAATGTCAGTTGCTCTGTTCCATCTATCATGACAATACTTGGTGTATTTATCTCCATCCATCATGAAAATCCTTGTCTATCTGTAGAATGTAATGATGGGATAGACAAGCAAAGGTAAATAATTGTCGTGTGTTGAACTACATGAATAACTACATCAGTCTTCTCCCATCCTTATGCAGGTGATCTGATCCTTCCGTCGAATTGAAACGAGTAACGTGGAACTGCTGCAGTTCTTTTACGTCTGAAGCTGCTGATAGACTTCAAATAATGTTGTCAAAGAAAACATTCTTGTGCCTGTACCTTTTCCTGGCCTGTTATGGAATTGAGCAAATCGTTGCTTGAACCGCCGTGCCTTGTTCTTCAATTCCTAATGTTAAGTTTATACGAAGAGTGCATTCTTTTGGTTTTACTTTCCACTTTTCATTGCATCATTGATCTGCAACGATTGGAAAGGCAGCTGTTGACTACCAGTATTTTTATTGATCGATGGTGAACTTGAAACTTTGGCTCGTCTGAACCTTTATCATGGACGCGAAGAAAACAATTACGCGAAGAAAACAATTGTTATGTCTATTATGTATGTACGTTAGCTTTGCAAAGATTGTCAAAGCTCAACATACAGGGCATCCTACATCTCATGAATTCGTGGAAGGGTTCGTGGAATATCCGTGCACTACAGAGCACTTAACCCCTCGTTTGGTCCGGAATCATCAGGTAGCAGCGAGACTTGCGCCTTGTTCAGTTCCCTTCAAAATTTTATAAGATTTCACATCATATCGAATCTTTGACCGCATATATGAAGTATTAAATATAGCTAAATAAAATAACTAATTACACAGTTTGTCTATAATTTGCGAGACGGATCTTTTGAGTCTAGTTAACCCATGGCGGGACAATAATTACCAAATACAAATAAAAATGCTACAGTGCTTTATAGATTCATTTTATTATGCATCTAAACAAGGCCTTGTGCTTGTGCAGCAGCAGCGGGGGGTACTGCTTGATCTTGTCACCTCCAGGGCGAATAGGGCAATACGGCAATAGGCGCGGCCACCGAGCAGGTCTCGTAAAATATCCAAACCTATTAAAAATCCATATGACTGGTTTAGAATTTTGCGTGTGGATATACACTTTACTAATTTTTATCATAATCAACAAGTTTAATATAATATGCCTCAAATTTGTAACATATAGAAACGCATGATGAGGAAGAAGTTCATTGTTCACTAAAAATTACTAGAGCAAATAAAAATAAAAAGTTCTATATTCAAATGATCATAATACCATGCAAAACCACAAATCTATCGTATGCATATATAAATACTACAACTGCAAAGTAGCAACACTCTACCCGCCACCAAACCATTTAAGATTCACCAAAATAAGAAGTGAGGTCGAATGAATGTTAGTTTATTCTATTCACAAAATAAAGTAAATAGATTGAATGGGGTTCAAAAAAATCAATGAGTTTCCATGTTCGGATATTGTGGAACAAACCCGTGCCTATAAATCCAACGGATAGTATTTTGAACCCATTAATAAATCTACGAATCCAAAAGTTGGCCCAAATCTGTAGCCCAATGGTGTCTCGCCCGACTCTTTCTTTCTCCCGAACTCTCTGGTCTCTGTTTGAGAGCGGCGAAAGCAAGGACGTCGGTCCCCGCCTGACAGGGCCGGCGATCTTCCTCACCTCCGATGGCCCTTTGGGCTTCGCGAGGTGGTGGAGACCGCTGTGCTCCTCCCGGTTGGGGGTGGTACTCCAAGTAGTTCTAGGGTTAGGGTTATGTTTCCGGCGGCGGCGTCAAGGAATAAGGTCCTCTCGAGCTCTCCCTCGCCTCGTCGGTGCTTCACTCCGGTGCCGGCGGCGAGCTCGTGGAGGAGGATCTCCCTGCGTGGAGTCCCTGTACAGGAGTCTATTGGCGGCGGCTCGTTGTCCTCGAGGGGCGATGGGGGCGCCGGCTTTCTACTTCATAGGTACGGAGGTGACTGCTGGTTTTGCGGAAGACAGGTGGTTGGATTGAGCTCGAGGTTCCCGCGGTGGCAGTCGTCATCGTCGTCGTGGTTCGATCCAGATCGAGGGTGCTCGGGGTGCGGCCCCGACCGACGGGCTTCAGCCTCATCTCGTTCCTAGGAACGAGTGTCTACTGTGGCTTCTATCAAAGCGTTTGCGCAATGGTGCTCCCTCTGATCTGGGCGGCGGTGGCCGGAGCTGGCGATCCCTGTTGGTGGGGATTTCTGGAGCATTCGGTGCACATGGGGTCTGGGGACTTGATTGCAATTTCTATTTTGTTGAGGCCCTTTGTGTTAATTGGGTGGTACAGCTATCTCATGTATCTTTGTACGGTGTACCTGTTGTACTGGTCTTTGTATGTTTTCCTTAACGTTTAATACAGATATGCTTTGATCAAAAAATAATAATAAATCTGTAGCCCAATGGAGTAAAATTCATGAGTTTCGGACCTTTGCGCTGGACCATGGGACGCTGAACCTGCCGCCTCCATGATCCCTCCAAGATAGGCCACGAGAGGCCACCACCTCCATTCCTGACAACGCGGATCGAGCTTGATTCCATCGTTTCTTATTTGGGCGGTATTTAACTATTTGCTATCCTTACGAATTGCACCTGCTCGTTTGCCATCCTTCCAAATAACACTAATATTTTGCCATCGTTCTGTTGCCGAAACTAATATTTTACCAATTTCACCCATGTGGCACGCCAGATCGAGCCATGTCACCTTGGCCGCGTAAGACGTGTGAAATGACCCGTGTGCCCCTGATTTAACTCAGTATCAAGTGCTCTCTCTCCTCCAACTTCTATGACCAGTGGGACCCACAGTTCTTCTTCCACCTCGTCGTCGTCTTCTTCTTCCTCTACGCACCCCTTTCCTCCGACGAACCACAAGCCTCAGCGTGTTCCGCCGCATCCGTGCACCTGCGCCCCCGGCCCCGGCTCTCCCCTGGTGGAGCTCGATGAACGGCCCCACGTCTCTTGTTGCCCATCTGCAGCACGGTTCCTTGCAGATCTCGTCCTCGTGGAGATCTGGCAGCAAGCCCGCAGCCCTTGCTTGTGCACTCGGCATGCCCCTTGCTTGCACTGTTGAGTAAATCAAGAGGCTCCTCCACGCGCCCCAGCTCCGCAACACAACTAATGATTTCATTGTAAACATTCCGTTCCGGACATCTGATTTCATTGTAAACAATCCCGCACTTGGACATCTGATCATTGTGATCAAGAACTCTCATTGCACGGTCGACCAATCCGTTCTGGCATAAGGAGTGGACCATCATACCAAACGTGAGATCATTTCGGGGGCATCCGCTCCGGATCATCTCTGCGACGAGCTCATCGGCATCGTTCCACTCCTTGGGAGCAGGGTGCTGCTGGTGTACGAGTTGGGGGCCAGCGGCATGCCGTCGGACGCCGCGTGGTAGGACAGCATCCGCTCCGCGTCGGCGAGCCAGCCCAAGCGCGGCAGTACCCCGCGCCGACGGTGTTGCGCGCGACAGCGTCGGCGGTGCCCGTGCGCTCGGATGCCCCGAGCACGCGTCCGGCGTCGTCGAGGCGGCCCGCGGCGCAGAGCTTCTTGATAAGGATGCAGGGGACCACGGCGGGGCGGTCGGTGTCCCGCATGGACTCCACGAGGAGTAGCGCGGCATCGAGGTCTCCGAGGCGGATAAGGTGATGCACGCGCGAGGCGGTGCACGGACAAGGCGGAGCGCGCTGAGGCTTGTGGTTCGACGGAGGGAAGGGGTGTGACGAGGAAGAAGATGACAGGGGCACATGGGTCATTTAACATGAGTCTTACACGCTGGCAAGGTGATATGGCCACGTCAACGAAATTGGCAAAATATTAACTTCGGCAACAGAAAGCAACAGGAAGCTGGCAAACAAATAATGTCATTTAGTTGAAAGGATAGGAAACGAACCGGTACAATCTGTAAGGATGACAAATAGTTAAATATCCACAAATTCGGGGATGCTATAGATAGGATGTTCGCGTCGGATGCCCTTCTCAGCAGCGCCTGCTCCCGCCTCCGCGCGGCCCCACCAGCCTGCTCCACCGGCTGCGGCTCGCCCACCCCTGCTCGATTGCGGCCGCGGCGGTGCGGCGGGGGCAACGGAGCTCAAGGCTCGCACGGTGGAGCTCGCGTGGCCGGGCGCAGACGCGGGGGAGAGCTCACCTAGCCAGCGGCGCAACCCGCGCTGGAGCTCGAGCTCGCCCTGCCGGCGGCGTGACCCCGCAATAAAGCTCTGGGGAGGCGGCGCATGAGGCCACACGAGCTCCCCCGATGGTGTGACCTCCCCGGCGGCAAGCTTCCCTAACGACGCGACCTCCCCGACAGCGAGCTCCCCGCTCGCCATCATCCTCTATTTGTTGTTAGGGTTTGTTGCATGTTGCAAGAGTAATTTCACATATTTCAAATATTTTATAGATGTTGCAAGTATTTCAGGTGGATGTTGTAAAAATAGATCTGGATGTTGCGATGATGTATGTGTTTCATATGTATGTTGCAAGTGTTTTAACTGGATGTTGAATCGAGAGATTTATAATATTCCATGCAACATAAAACAGATGTTGCGGCTTTTTTTCTCTCATCACTGATGGATGGATAATAAAAAAATTTGATATACTTTTGATGTTGCAAAAACTGATTTTCGATGTTGCATATGTTAAATTTCTATGTTGCTAATACTAACTTTGGGTGTTGCATGGACCGTGTGATAGGAGATTATCTTCTCGGATGTCGGGGCGCTAATACGGCCGTCTCAGCTTGTTGCCAGACCACGTGGCCGAGCAGCTCTGCAGATCAACCATAACTTTATGGGTCTATATCACCTCGCGGTTTCTCGCACCAGAGAAATATCCTTCTGCTCTCTCTCTCTCGCCGCTAGCACGCCAATATTATGAATCACAAGCTCAAACAACAAGAACTAGACAAGATGCTCATAAAACACATGAGAAATGAACCTAGCCATGGGGAAAAGTTTCAGGTTGAGAAATTGATGTTATGTCATTCACACTCATCAAAATATTATGAATTGAAGATTGAGTTCGAAATACAAATGGACATACGCTTGTAGAAAGGCTATATATAATATAGCGTTCGCAATATATATGACCGAAATGTAAGTCCCTATCCTCATGTTAGTGTTATATTGTGACTAGATATTATGAACGCGGTGATACTAGTAGATTTCCCGGGAATAGGATATTGGAGGCAAACAATGCACTCTAGATAATATGAACCGTGGAGCTCAAAGTGGTGGAAAAGATGAGTAATTCTAATGGATTCCGGCAGGCAACCTCAAAGAGGAAGGCTGCATGCTACATACATACCAAAGACTTGAGGATTAGTGGCAGAGCCAGGGGTGGCCAACAAGGGCCATGACCCCTCCCAACTCTGCAGATTTGCAGCATGTAGCAATATTCAGTGAAGGGGAAAAGAAAATTAGTGTAGGTCTAACTACTCACTACGTCCTCATGATCTCAGTTCATGGGTTGTAACCTCTTAGTCCCACAACCTTTCATTTTGCATCCATCAAGTCAAGTGTAGTGCTAGCCCGCTAGCCCTTTTTCTTGGTTAGAGGATTGTTGACGTTTTCAAGCGTCACTACTAGGTTTGTTAGTTCCCGGCAACGGCATTAGAAAGTTTGTTGACACTTCTTAGCATCACGAATAAAATTCGCAAGCGCACGAAATCGTCGGAGATTTCACCCAAGAGTATTTCTGGGTATCGTATCCACAGGGAGCATGAGTATATTATCTAAGACATGAATTCGTCTAAGGACACCACACTACAGAAGAGATAAGGGGTTGAGAGGACTTCTAAGGTTCAGAAAAGGTAAGATAGAGCAACTAGTTATTTACTTCGGGCGCCATCTTCGTCTGCTCAGACTAGAAGTTCTGGCATAGGCTACTTTCACACAAGCGAACATAGACGGTTACTGGGCTCTAAACAGGGCTGTCACCACCTGCAGACTACTTCTACAAATCGTGGGAGGTGCAACAATCAACAGGTAGAATTTAGTCTCAACACCACGTCTACACTATCCTCTACTAACTCTAGAGCTGATCAGGAACATCCTTCTCTATCCTGAGTTCTACTATAGAGGCATCCACTAAACTAGCAGACTATTAATCCCCTAAACAACTAGTGGTTTCGACAGTAATTCTTAGTACTACTCCTTAGCACTACTTACCCGAGCTCTACTTAATTTAGAAAATAAAGCAAAGAAAAGGTCACGAACACTTACTATGATTGATAAGCATCCGTCGAGGTACAAACTGGAGAAGAGCGCCGGGGGCCAACCGACACCGACCCCGACTCCCCCTCACTCTCGTAGAGATACAAGATGGAGAAGAGAGCCGACATTCCGGCGCCCCTCCGGCATACCTCTACCCCAAGATTCTAAACTCTAAAAGAGAGAAGAGAGTGGAAGTGTGAGATGCTCCTATTCTTACCCGCTCCCCTCATATTTATAGGGGTGAACAAGACGTAGTGAATTAGCAGGGAGGCATTTGGAACCGCCTTACGAAAACACCCAGGAAGCTGCACGCCAAAGGAGAGAGTCGGTGGCGCCACGTCATGGTCGGACGAGCATGGTGCTCGACCGATCGCCACGTGTCCCCGTTTGCCTCCGTCTTTCCCTGGGAGACTGGTAGGTGGGCCCCATGGTCAGTTGTGCCTGCCCCGGCTGTTCTTATGTCGGTTTAGGTGTTCTGGTGGGCCCGTGGATCCTTGTAATCGCGCCTGATTGGTCGAGAAGATATTCCCATTGATTGATGGTGTGTCACCTTGTTTATGGTTGTGTTTCTTCTCATGTGTGGCTGTCAAGTGGGCTCTTTTAATCCTTGTGCTTGGTCGAGCATTTATACTTTGGATCATTCTTCCTAGTTTTCTATATTTTTAGCTCAAATTCAACTACACACATTTTCAGACCGGCATCTGTGGAATTTATTAATAAATCATTCTATGCTAGCATTTATTCCCTTTTATGCTCTTATTTTGCGCTATAGTTGACGGTCAAAATAAGTCGAAATAGACTTCTTTCAACAAGTGCAAAAGATCTTTGTTTAGAATGAAATGCATGGTGCAGATAGCAATAATGAGCATGGCACTAGAAAAGCATTATCATCAACGTTGCTTGCTCATATATAGCAATGGCGATGAGATGCATGATGCTAGAATGCGATGGATAATGCTAGTGTTTTAGAATGAGATGGAGTCTGGAAGATGCGGCGTGAGTAAAATCAGCACTACAATAATGGTGATTAGAAGTAGGGGAGGCTCAATCTTCAGCCCTTTCGGATGGGTGATTTTTTCTGGCTGGTACTGTAGCAGCTGATTTTTTGAGAGGACAGGCACTGTAGCAGCTGATTTTTTTGTGAGAGGGCAGGACCAGCCAGCCAGCCCATTCAGGGCATCCGAACGGGGCGCTTATTGCCATCTTTGTTTTTCATTTGCTTTGCTGTAAAGTAATGTTTATTCTAAGTTGCTGCCTCGAGTGACGAGGACCAAATACTATAGCGCGAAGAGGGCCGCCTCGAGGAGCCCTCCGCCGCCACAAGGAGGGCCGCCGCCGCGAGGAGGGGTGTGCCGGCGGGGGAGGAGGAGGGACGAATCACCATGGCCCCGTGCGGAACTTGCCGCAGCCACCATGGACCCACCACCTTCGTTGCCACAATGGCCACACGTGGGCCTCCGCCTTCTCCGCCGCCATGGCCCCATGTGGATCCGGTGAGGGAGGGGGTGGGAGGAGGGCTGGCACGGTGGGGGAGCGGGATGGAGGAGGGCCGGCGCGACGAGGGACGAGGGCCGCACGCATCCGGCCACCGCCATGGACTCGTGCAGATCCGGCGAGGGAGGGAAGGAACGAGGAGGGAGGAGGGCTGGCACGGTGAGGGAGGAGGGAGGATGTGCGTAGAGGTGCAAATTGGAGACCCTCAGGTGCACCTATTCAGTTTAAAATTTTATTCTAACTCTTCAAAATGAGATCTCAATTTGAAAAACTAGTACAAAATTTTAAACTAAAGAGGGTTGGAGGGACACATAAAGGTCACCAATTGACACCTCTAGATGTGCACAGTGTGGCCGGTGGGGACTGGGGGATGGGGTGAGTGGAGAAGAGAGGAGGAGGAAGAAAAAGAATAAAAAATCTGATGCGTGGGTCCCAGCAGCAGTAGTTGGTATAGAGGATGTGATATAGAGTATAATGGGTACGGAAGAACTGGGTATAGAGAAAAGAATTTTGATGATCAAAATTGAATATATTTTTAAGGATAAAAATAAAGTACGACGGGTGCGGATCACAAAGCGAAAAAGTGGGCATCCCACTTTATTAATGAGAGTGAGGTTGCGGACCCAACATGCTTTGAACAATGTAATATAAGATAAATTAATGAAGAGGTAATCTTTTTGCTATCTCTTATATGAGGTGGATAATCCTAGAGTAGTGTACCGTACTACATTGCTGATGGATTTTGTGCTCCTTTAAATTCGAGCTAGTCAAAGGCAACTTCACGCCACATGTCCCCTGCAAAAGTGGATCGTGAATGGTTTAGGTTCCCAAAAGTTATCCTACAATATCAATCACATCGAATATTTGAACACATACATGGAGCATCAAATATAGTTGAAAAAATAATTAATTACATAATTTAACTATAAACGATGAAACAGATCTTTTAAACCTAATTAATTTATTATTAGACATTAATTGTCAAATAACAACGACAGTGCTACAGTGCTAAAATTCAAAAAAAATCGCAGACTAAACAAGATCTTAGTACTTGCTGCTGTCCACTCATACATGCATCGCGATGTTGCGACTGTCAGGGGAAATGGATGATCAATTGGTGTGTTTATAGCTGTAAAAAGCATGAAGCTGTAGAACAAATCATGCATACAAGGTTTGGAAACAGAAATGGTTGCAGGGCGGATGTCTCTGCTACGCCCATTTCCATGGCCGCAGTAGTTATCAGTGTGATATAAACTTTAAACTTTCGTGATGTTGTGGCACGCATGATTGCAAACATGAAGCAATCATAGGTTTTTCCACAAGTTTAGATGGGATATTGGAGCAAAACAAAGTGCTTTTATCATCTGGTGCCGAAGGCCACAACATTTGGCACAATTACTACAGTCACTTCCTCGATGGAAGTACAGACACGATATCATGTTCGAGGTGTTGCCACCGTTCCCGCCTCGCCTGCTACTTGAAGAAAAGATCTGGAGGTGCAAATTACCTATTTTTTTTTATGAAAAACCGTCTGAAAAAACTCACATTTTACCACACTTAAATGTAGCAGCTGTGACAAAGAGTGACAAAGAATTTAATCGACACACTTTTTCTTACCTAAGGAAATTTTACCACACTTTTTCTCGCCTATGGCATATAAAGCCTAAAAGAATCTTGCTTAACCTTGATTACCAACCAAACACCTACCAACTTAATCAAACTTACCTAAGGTTAGAAGTGGCATAGTGTGGCTAGGAATCAAACACCCCTGATCTATGCTGGAAACCTGATTTGTAGTAAAACTATGCTCGACCTATTGTTTTTTGAGCTTGCAAAAAGCTTCTGAATGAATGAATTTGGTGGGATCCACCCCGTTCTCTAAAATCGTTCTAAATCTTAAACTTCCACCCAAATTACACAAACGAGTCCGGCACAAAACTGGACAAGCCAATCGTGCATAGGGGTGGTGAAGGATGTTAAAATTTAGCTTAGATAATTTAAGAATCAGGCTCCAATCTTATATAATTTTAAGTTAAAAATATATAAAAATTAAGTTAGATTATGAAGAGATCACTAAGAATTGTGAAGAGATCAGTAGAGCTGGATCATCTTAATAGAGCTGTATCATCTGAATCCTCGGTACATGCACGGCAAAAAGCAACTTCTCCGTCTCTTGGGCTCGACGACGGCTCGTCAGGCGAGCTGTCTCCCGTGCGCTTCCGCACCCACCACACAAGGAAAATGCAATCACTTGGTTTATCATGAATAAATGGTTGCATTTGGAAGAAGATCAGGAGGTTGCATATTGGTTGATACTTGCTACTAGGCACCCACGCATGCATCGCGCGATGTAGTGACTTTGAAAGGGGAAATGCATGACGATCTATCTGGTGTGATTATTTTGGGAAACGGAGAAGTGGTATAATGTGTGCCGGTGAGCCCGTTCATATGAACCCGAACACAAGCGCCCGGCGCTATTTCTTTCTTTTACTGCCTTCTCTAAAGATTTGTGCAACAATGATCTAGATCAGATCAGTCATTGTACATTTCCAAAGTTGTTTGAGAATGACTGCAGCAGCAGGGGCCCTCAAAAATCCATAAAACAAGTTACAGGGGAGCACTATTATTGGTAGTCCGTTAGAAATGCTCTAGGCATCACAAAGAGCATTATCCTCTGATCTGGGTGGAAAAGGAAAGGCAGCTAGGTCGCAGAGATATCGAGCTCCGCGGGCAAGGGAGGCAAACCTTTTCATAAATTCAGGATGCTCAGAATTTCATGGAAACCTGTCTGCAGCGCACTGCTCGCGGCAAGCTGAGAGCCTGGGGCGCTAGCAAACCGCTCTAGAGTACGAAACAAACTGAGAAAAGAAATGCCCATAGCCGCCAACAGAAAGCGAACTATGCACCGAAAGCAACAGAGAGAGCGAACTATGCACCGAGAGCAGTCGAGAGATGCCCATAGCCGCCAAACCAATTAAACGTAATAAGGCATATGCATATCAATCCAGCGACATTGCTATTTACTACTGGCAAGACAACCAACAGGGGTAAAACAGAAAAGAAATGTTTTTTAGTGTTAAAGTACTTTCCATTAACGTAACGACGCAGCGAGATCGCTGGCCACCATCATCTCCACACCTGGCGGCGTACTGTCCCGTGCCGTGGGCACATTTGAAGCACAGTTACAGAAATGAAAAAGCATCTTCAGTTCGTAGATCAAGCCTCCCGTTGCTGCCAGGCGGAAGTCATCCGATTGAAGAGCTTGTTTCAACATCATCGAGTCTGTCTCGATCACCGCATTCCCCATCCCACATTCTGCTGCCACCCTGACTCCTTCACAGCATGCTGTTACTTCCGCATGAAAAGCATCAAGAAGGCATGAACTCCTCCATGCACCTGCTCGAGCCACTTCACCAGCATCATCCCCCAACCTCCGTCACCCGACGTAGGATGATATGCCCCATCACACATCACAGTTGATCTTCAGCTGATCCCCTATCGGCCGGTCAGCACCAATGTTCCTTCTCCCTCGCACCTCCCACCTTTACGGATGAAAGTGGGACGGCCCCGTACCAACCGACACTGTATTTGATTTTGTTAGTTTCATAAATATAGGAAAATTACATACTGACCATCAGCATTTTCCGTATTATGATACCAATTCCGACCGTTTTCATCCCTACCCACCTCCTGTGCTGAAATGTTTAGGTATTCATGAGCATTTTGGCTACTGATAAACGCCAAGTCATCTGCCAGTCTCGTTCTTTCTCCCTCCCGTACCCTGTTTCTTTCCAACCACCACTGCCACAAGAGGAGGCTGACGACCGATATCGGTTTGTTACAGATGTATTCGGATCTCAGGTCACCACCTGAAACCACCTATATCTAGGACAACTCATCGGCCTAGACTCAATTTCTCACATTCGAAACTCAGCTGAAAATGGAACTCCAGAAAGCACCAACTTCCACAGAGGTATTGCTTTCTGTTCTGTAAATTAAGACATGTTGATACGCAGTACTGTGCATAATAAAAAAAATCCAAAAACTTTATAGAGAAGTAGTAACACATCAGCAATGGAGGATCCATCCCAATGTCAGCAAAGACCATTGATCTGAGACAGGTACTGACTAAACATAATCTGCATATTACCATATCCAAAGCAGAACTGAGACAGCCAGGCGGCTAAACTGCTGGAAACAGAGAAGTAACTGATATTCAGCCATCCAGGGGAACAAGGCTCGTGAAATTGCATCCTAGAGTATACTGTATAATGTGAGTTAACTGGTGCCAAGTTTGACACAACTAAATCCAGATGCATTCTCCTCACCAACATATAGGGATCCAGTTTTATGGCAGGGGCACTAGCATGATAAATTGCCGAGTTTGCAAGTAATTTGTTTGGACCATTCGCAGCAACATACAAGCAAGGCCATTTCCTAATGTTTTTCCCCATTGCTTAGAACTGGAAAGAGTGACTACTGTCACTGTGCAATCCAATTCATGGCTCTGAAAATGGAATGTAAAAATTCACCCTACGATTTTTTATTCAACTAGCAGGAATGGACTTAGGTCCAGAAATAAGATAGAAAGATGAGGTGATAAGGAACACAAGAAGATTACAAACTAGAGATGGTAAACTGTAGTTCACAAGGATGGTAAACTAGATGTTAGCTTGTTAATATCATATTTGATGACAGTCCCCTAAATGAAGCTCATATGTTCGGAGTCCAAAATCCTAATAACTCCAGGAATGTTAATATTGCAGCCCTCCAGTAAAAAATAGGATTCTCAAGGCCTATTATTAATTTCTACATTACAATACACTTAGAATGCAAAACGAACAAAAAGTCGCAGTACCATTTAGGCAGTCTAGAATTTTTTATTTTGCTCACTACTACTGCTGCAATTGATTCAAGGAACTAACAGAAGATATCAATGACGTAATGTGGCTGCTAAATCCTTCCCAACTATTAATCCTTGCAAAAATACTATTTTTCAACTCCAACCACACCCCATAAAGAAAATATGAACATGAAACTTGCCAGAATATTAAGGAATGATGTGTGCATCAATCAGCTTATGTCGACAAAATACGGATAAGAAAAATAGGAACACATACCAACTTGAAACAATCTGTATTATGAAGGACTAAAAAGGCACGGATTGTTGCTATACAACTTTTTGCACCATAACGAGTAATACCCCATGCTGATAGGCCAAGATTTCAAAAGAGGTAAACACTCAAACAACTGGCGCAAGTGCACTCTGTTAATTCTTGTGAATTGATATACTATTTTTCTCTGGTCTATGACCAAATCTATCAACAAAAAATCAACAAGTGGCACAGGTAATTCTTTTGCCACACATTCAACCTTGTGGGCATATAACAATAGCTGTTGATGAACCGGTGCCATAACAAAGAGTTTCTACCGTGATTCCACATGCAAATAAGACGGTAGCATCAAAAGGACAAACAGATGCATGGTGATCCACTATATAATGAGAAATAATCACCACACGCCACTGCAGTACCACTAGGATTGGGATAGGCACAACATGGGTTGGCATTTGATCGTGAATGATACTGATGCATTCTCTAGATTCTTGCTTTTAACTAACAAAAGTAGTTTCAAATTTCCAGTTAGGCACAGAAAGCACAAGGCAATTGGGTTTGATTAAAGAAGCTACCCCTGCATTTTTTGAGCTGCAGGAATGGATACTGACATTGGATTGCTATTCATCCATTGCTCAAGAACAGAAGGCTTGCATATGGAGAGCACATTTCTCATTAGAATTCCGGATTGAGTTATGTCCCTCTCTTTTGTTCTGACAGACTAAACTAGATGAACAGACTTCCCAAGAAAAAACAGCAAGATACCTAAACAACTGGTATGGAAAGAGTTAGGAGAAAGGATTTACACAGCACGGCGCAGGTCCTCCACATGCTGCCGGTTGAAACCCAACTAAATCCCCTCATCAAATTCTGCATCCAGAACCAGCAGCATTCCCAAGACACTTGCAGTTTTGCAATCAAACCATCGTCTTATTTCACCGAGACATGGTTTCTCCCCTTCTCCTCCTGGACCACATCATCCTCCTTACATACCATCTCCCAGAAAAAATCAGTAAGGACAGTCTCATATCCCGGCATCTTGGCGTAGCCCGGGAAGTAGTTGATGTCAATGACGAGATAGTGGTCACCGGTGGCGCGGACGTCCCGGATCATGTCGAAGTTGAAGAGTTGTAGGCCAAGCGCGCGGCGGAGGCCACCCGCGATCTGGTTGACGAATGCGGCGGGCGGCACGACGGCGTCCTCGAGGCTCTTTTCGCCGTAGTACTCCTCCGCGGTGCGCTCGTTGGGGAGGTTGGAGACCTGAGAGAAGGAGACGGATCCCTCGGCGGACGCGTCGTCCCCGGGGGACACGTCTGGCAGGCTGCGGCGCTTGACGCAGGTGACGTGGCCGCCGACGACGTAGACCTTGAAGATGACGCCGCCGTGGTTGACGAACTCCTGGAGCACGAGCGGCGGGCGGAGCTTGGCGAGCCCCTCGCGGTGGTAGACGAGGGACATCTTGTGGGACTTGGCGGTGCCGTCGGCGACGAGGGGCTTGGCGATGAGCGGGAAGCGGAGCGCGGCCAGGAGGCCGGAGTCGGCGAGCGCGGCGGCGTCGTAGACGACGACCTGGCTGGGGATGCCGAAGGTGCGGTCCTTGTCGGCGGCGTGGTCGAGCTCGGAGACGACCTGGAGCATGGAGATGCGGTTGTGGAGGCGGTCGATGGCGTGGGGCGGGTCGACGACGGGCACGGCCGGGTGGCGCGCGGCGAAGGCCTCGAGCTGGGCGCGCCAGCCGTCGCCGTAGAGCTTGTGGATGAGGAGGTGGAAGGGGCCCTGCTCCGCCAGGGGCCGCGCCGCATCCACGGGGACGAGGTCCATGCCCCGCGCCGCCGCGCGGGCCACCAGCGACGGCTGGATGAAGCTCTGCTGCTTCTTCGGCGCGAGCGCGTACCCGATGGCGTAGCGCGGGGGACGCTGGGTGTCGCCGGAGGAGGGCTCGGCGGCGGCGGCGTCGGAGGCCATGGGGGTCGGGTTCGGGAGGGATCGATCGATCGATGGAGATCGAAATTTGTTGGAATTAGGTGGCGGTGGATAAAGGGGCAGGATTAAAGCGAGCAAAGCTGCGGCACGGATGTGATGCCTTGGCTTTTATAAGCAATCCCCACGCCTTTCTGTTTTCGCTCGGTGGACCGGGTTCTCTATGGACTGGGTTCACCTACTACTCGCCCAGTCCTCCGGTGAACATCGAACATAGTACTGTGCTAAACTGCTGGCCTCCTTGGACCACACCATACTGGTGTTGAGAAATCGATAGCCATGAAGATGGTGTTAATCATATACAGTTGCACACGTGGGGTTTTCCAAACTTGCAATAATTAGCTTGTAAATATTTCCTATTCAAATATTATATTTTTTTTGTTAAGTTACAATATTTTAGTTATTAGAGCTTCATTGTGACAAGAGTATTCTAGTTAAGAACTTTAGATAGTGTAATGAGAACTTGGTAATATGTTTCCATATTCAACCTCTAGCCAAATACATAGAGGATACATAACATGTTACATGTTTATAGGTGGCTCTATCCAGTGGCGGAGCCAGGGGGTGCTGGGGGTGCTCTAGCCCCCCTACTCCCATAGAACTCATGGAGCTCCCAACATTTTTCAAGCATGAGTGAAAAAGAGGAAGAAGAAAGGAGGAGGAAGAAGAAGAAAAAGGAAAGAGGGAGGAAGAAGAAAGGAAAATGAGCCCCCCTCAATTTAAATCCCAGCTCCGCCACTGGCTCTATCCTTCTTCCGCCTCTTACTCCACATTCACATCATTTTTGTTTTTTTCTTATTCCATATATACACCCCTTCTCTCTCCTCTTCCAGTGGAGTTCCTCGACTATATGGGAGCTAGAGGTCCTGCAGTGATCTAGGCACCTATTTGGATTTTGGATGACTCCTAATATATAATTTCGAAAGTCATAAATTATGTATCACTTTCTTAGGAAAAAAAACATGCTATTGCGAGATGGTTTGATAAGGCTTATGGGAACAATATGCTAGCAATAAACGAATTTTTTTCCACCGAACAGCTAGAAAAATTATGCAGACTCATGGATCATTATTATTCCCTCCATTCCAAAATGTAGGTCGTTTTGGCTTTTCTAGATTCATAGTGTTTGCTATGCATCTAAATATAACATATGTCTAGGTACATAGCAAAATATATGAATCTAGAAAAGTCAAAACAATCTACATTTTGGAACGGAGGGAGTATTAAACACTTAGTGTAATGGAAACAAAGGTATGATCCAACATAATTTTATCTCATTGTTATCAGTACGTGTAATATGTATATATATGCTCAGCAAACCTTGTAACAATATCAATAGTGCTTCAACAGTTCAACTGTGTGTACACGTAGAGAGGGGTGGAACATTTTATGACATGTGTTAGCACCTTGTATATTTATGACTGACTGATGGAGGCGGTGGCAGCAACGGTTTTCACTGCAACCCTTGTACGAAGAGAAACACAAGGCGGCAAAGAAGACCCAACGCCTGATCGCCGCAATCTTTTAGAAGCTCGTGAAAACGTAGTGGCTTTCGAGTTTCGACGAGACAATTCTCATCCGTATTCTAACCTATAGATGGCGGTGGTGCCAAACGACAATGAAATATCCTCCACCCTTCCTTTTATACAGACGTTACTTGCCGTTTCCCTAATAAACCAAAACTATTCAAATCCATTAGAGGAACTCGTCTAGCTAGCTAGTTGGGCTCTTGCCTATGAAATCACCCATTTCCCGCAAACAAAAAGATATGGCGCGGATGACTATGCTGCTGTGAAACTAGACATGAGCAAGGATTATGACCGAGTAGAGTGGTCTTTTTTGGAGAAAATGATGATGAAAATGGGCTTCGCAAGGAGATGGGTGGATATTATAATGAAATGTGTTACCACAGTCTCTTATCGTATCAAGGTAAATGGTGAACTTACCCAGGAGATTTTACCAGGCCGTGGTTTGCGACAAGGAGACCCACTCTCTCCTTATCTGTTCCTGGTTTGTGCTGAGGGTTTTTCTGCCTTACTGAATGCAGCTGAAGCAAATGGGTCTTTATCAGGCGTCAAAATCTGTCAATAGGCACCGAGCATCAACCACCTTTTGTTTGCGGATGACTCACTGCTACTTCTAAAAATTGATGATCGAAGTGCAAATCATCTGCAAAATATTCTAACATTGTATGAGGACTGCTCGGGGCAGACAATCAATAAAGACAAATCATCAATAATGTTTAGGAAGAATACTAAGGCAGCAAACAAACATCATTTGATGGCTGGTCTGGACATCACAACAGAGGCAAGAAATGATAAGTACTTGGGTCTACCTGTGTATATGGGAAAATCAAAAGCAAAAACCTTCATGTACTTGAAAGAAAGGGTTTGGAAAAGAGTTCAGGGCTGGAAGGAGAAGTTGCTTTCCAAAGCTGGAAAGGAGATACTGATAAAGGCCATAGCGCAAGCAATTCCTACTTTCGCAATGTCTTGTTTTGATCTCACCAAAACTTTATGTGATGATATCAGCAGGATTGTTTGTAGGTACTGGTGGTCACAACAAGAAAAAGAGAATAAGATGCATTGGCTGTCATGGGATCTGTTAAGCCAAAGAAAGAAGAAAGGGGGTCTCGGCTTTAGGGATCTCCACCTTTTTAATTTGGCTATGCTAGCAAGGCAAGGATGGCATCTACTGCAAAATCCAGAATCCCTTTGCGCTCAGGTCCTAAGAGCAAAGTATTATCATAACTGCCATTTATTAGATGCGACTGAAGGCCCGGGTATTTCATACTCTTGGAGAAGCATTGTTCGCGGTCTACAAGCTTTAAAGGAGGGTTTAATTTGGAGAGTTGGCGACGGATCACAGATAAATATTTGGTCAAATCCTTGGGTACCTAATGTTGTCACTAGAAGGCCAATCACACCTCGAGGTCACACTGTCTTGACAAAGGTTTCAGAACTAATTGACCCAATAACAGGGGATTGGGACAGAGGACTAGTACAAGATGTCTTCTGGGAAGAAGATGTGAAGCATATTTTGGGAATCCCAGTGAACTGTAACATGGATGACTCTCTAGCTTGGCACTATGACACAAAAGGGCTCTTCTTAGTTAAATCCATGTATCACTCCTTGGAGGACAACCGAGAGAGAAGAACAACTAAACACAACGGTGAATCATCGGCACCATCGACAATTGCAAAACAAGAGGTTTGGGGAAATTTATGGAAATTAGAATGCCCTCCAAAGATTAAGCAGTTCCTTTGGCGCCTTACACATAATAGTTTGCCTCTTCGGATGAACATTAGACGAAAAGGAATAGACACGGAAACTCGATGCCCAGTGTGTTTCAGGATGGATGAAGATGGTGGTCATTGCTTTTTTAAATGCAAATTCGTTCGTAAATGTTGGCAGCTAATGAACCTCGAAAGCATTAGACTGAAGCTGGTCGATCTCAAAACTGCAAGGGAGGTAACAGATTATATCCTCTCTATGGAGGAGAATAGAAAATATGAGACCATCATCCTGATGTGGTCCTGGTGGGATGCAAGAAATAAAGTTAATGCTGGTGAAAAAAGAAGAACAGCAGAAGATGTGGTGCATCAAGCACGGAGCATGGTCTGGGAGGTAAGTGCTAAGCAAAAGAAACCAAATGTGAAGAACCACCAGAAAGTAAAGAAATGGAATCCACCTCCGCCTGATACTCTCAAAGTTAATATTGATGGTGCTTTTTTATGGAGAATAAAATAGGTGGATGGGGTTTTATTGTAAGAGACACAAATGGGTTTGCAGTAATGGCTGGTGCAGGGAAATTAGAATCAGTTCATGATGCTTTTTGTGCTGAAGCTCAAGCTTGCCTGGCAGCTTTAACAGCAATGTCGAACCAAGGGATGACAAGAATCCAGCTGGAAAGCGACTCGTATAACTTAGTCTCTGCCCTGAAATCAAGTGCTTTTTATCAGTTGCCGGCTGGTGTTTTGCTTAAGGAGGCAAGGCATCTGATTCCAAGAAAAAATTGCAATATTAGGACTGCAAACACTGACCACTCGTGAATTTGCCACTCCCAGTGAATGACACGGTGGGACCATCTGTGTCTATGAAATATGGGGCTAATGGCAAAACTGCAAAGACCAATGTTTGCGGTCCTATTTTTGCAAATTTCTCTCCCAATTAGACTTTGTTGATGTTGAGGTTTTATTTACCCCCGATCTTGTAATTTATGTGCTCATGGGTTAGCTCACATGAGTTTGAGTTGGGACTTGGATCAACCATGTGTTTGGCTTGATCCCCTCCCAGAGTTTGTAACCTCCTTAACAGCTTGTGACTACTCTGAATCCCAATCTGGGAATGAATAAAGCGAGCACCTTAATTCAAAACAAAAGTTGGGCTCTTGGCATATAGTATCCCCGAAATATTCCCTAGCAGTGAAAGAGACTTATTGCGCACAAGTGGCGGATATTGCTATCATGAACCTGGGGCCTTCCGACTATCAGGAAAGGCATCGATCAGTAGCGAAGAGTTTTTGTTAGTGCACACACATGTGTGTGTGGACCTGGTCCACCTTGGCTTTTCTCGACTTGTCGTGGTCCCGGTTCAGGTGGACGGAGTTGGCTGCCTGCGGCCGCTGCGGCGACTCCGAGACGCGGGACGCGCTCGTCGGCTCCGGCGCACGTGGCGCCCCCCGCCGCCTGCCCGTCGCCGCGCTGCCGCTGCCCTCTCCGGAGCCCGGACGGCCGGACGGGTGCTCTGCGCGGCCGCGCGGAACGCGCCATCGAGCCAGCAGCCGCGTCCGTCCCGTTCCGCGCGCCTCCCTGCCCCTGGCCACGTCTCTCTCTCTCTCGTGTCGCGGCCCGCGCATGGCGTCACCCCACCGCCGTCCGCGTCCAGATGGTGGTGGAGGAACGGGCGCCGCCCGCCACGCGCGCGAGTGCTACGAGATCCACGTGCGCCACGCGCATCGGCCACGCCAGCCTGGCGCTGCCCGCCGGGGCCCATGGAATCTCCAGCGTCTACCTGGATCGCTCAGTCACACGGGGCCAGAGCAAAGAATCTCCTCGGCTCGTTTCTTTATTCAGAGAGGAATCTTCTCAGAAACAAAAGACGACGGAGGAGAGGAAAAGGCATCGTCTGGTGAAGGCACGACTGGTGATGGATGCTTCTTATGGATCCTGATGACCTCCTGTGGTAAACAAAAATGTGCCTCCCTTTCTTTCTTCAAAAAAACAGAAAGCATTCCTTTCAAAGAAAAAGAAAAGAAAAGTGCAGGCAGCTCTGGGAGGAAGACTGGGAATCTAGAGCAAGTTGATCAATGGAGGCGGCCGGAATCTTCATTCTTCGCGGCTGCAAGTGCTTGTGCTCCCCAATTGGCTTGGCTCCTTTAATTGTGATGCTATTATTCCAGCTTACTTGCATGCAGGCCGCTGGTGATCGATGCGTTTCCTTCCTTTTTTTTTTACCTATTTGCGATGGAATGACACTGACGGGCAGCACATATTCCTTTGCAATCTAGTCAGCTTACACATGCTGACTTGCACTTGCTGATTGAGTTGCTTTTGCAGTTTGCTCGTCAGAGGCCGGAAAGAGGATGGCTATAGGAAATGGAGTAACGGACCGTCCATGTCGCACAAGGGCTATCTTCACATATATGGGCCATTGGGCGGAGCACTAGCGGAATAGTTGAGGATGTTCTAAGCCCATGGGCTCTTTTGGAGAAAGAAGCCCATGGACGAGAGAGAGGGCCAAATCATCTTCAATTACTACTTTATCTCTACATCGACTTCCTCAAACGAGCTGCTGGCAGTTTACTGGCAACTCGGCTGCTTGAAAAGATTCTTCAGGCAAGTGGGCCGGAGCCTAGGATGCCGGCTACCTCGCCGCGACGCCTCCTCAATCTGCCATCGTCCTCGGGTTTCCCTGCCACCTCTAACCTCCTTCTATGTCTCGCGCCGAATTCCGCACCGCACACCCCCCCCCCCCCCCCCCAAACCTCACCTGCTAATAGTTTGGGATGAAATAGGTTTAATTGATTGGGTTATGATATGGATTGGGTTTGGTGAATTTAAATGGGTTATATTATCTAATAAAGTGGGGTGGGGTGAGTTCTATGTAAATATAGATTGGAATGGATTGGAGTGGGTTGAAATGGATTCTTTATGCAAAACAGCATAATTATATATAAATCTCGGTCCTGTAAGAACCGGACCTTAAAAATAAAACCTCGCGTTCACATTATAAAATTTTATCAAAATTGGCTGAAATTTGTTGGAGATAGCTCAGTATGACTAGCAGCTACTTTATGTAAAGCAGTGTGACTAGAATTACACGTGGATCTCACGTCAAGAGTCAGACTCTAGAAATAAAACCTCACATTCACACTATAAAAATTTATCGAAATTGACTGAAATTTGTTGGGGATGACTTGGTATAACTGACAGCTACTCTTTGCAAAACAGTGTGGCAAAATCTACATTATAATTTGTTTATCGAGAAATGGGTTCTTATTGGATTGTAACTATAGTTTGGCTAATAGTTTATTATATTATGAACTGAAATGTTTGAGTTGGATTGGTTTGTGGTGGTGGTGGTTTAGAGTGGTGTGGATAATATTAATTTTCCTAATGAGAACGGATTGGTGTGGGTATAGTTTGGTTTCCAACTCATTTGCAGGTGACCGGCAGCCTCATTTTCCGAACCCGGTTGATGTCGCGAGGAGGAAGACGAACCGTGGTGTGGACGGACGGCCTTTTCCAACGAGTTCGTGGACACCCGCGCGCGCACGACTTCTAATATTCGCGCGCAATATGGCTCACCTTTGCAAGGCCCATTTTTTCGAGCTACCACTGAACTGATTTTGGCAACCACAGCGGATATTAATATATTGTCCTGTGAGTGCAGAACTCTGCAAAATACTCTATGTACAAGAATATTTTTTTTCAGCAAAATAATCAATTCATATAGTGACGCGCACACCCCCTCACTTCTCGGATCCCCACCTCCAACCTCTTAGCTCAGCCTGTCTCAGTTCACACCATTCATGGATGCTGCCACACAGGCATGATATTATTACCCCAGTTGTTGTCCTTGGGGGCGGAGCTTAGGTAGGCCACTGCTGGTGGTCGGCAAGATAGCCGATGGGTAGAGGGGCTTGGTCGGCGGCCATGATATAATTTGTCCTTTTGCTCGAGCATCATCAAGTCTCAGTGCATCGGCCAAAATATCCAACCCATGACATAGGCACGAGTACTAGCTAGCATCGAGACGGTAATCAGTGCTCCCAGCGCATCTACATGCACCATGAAGGACACTAGTACATGTTCATTGAGGAAGCTGAAGCTCTCTCCTCGATCAGCTCGATCGAAGCAGAAAGCATGAGATCTCACCTAACATCATCTGAAATGGCACAGTAACTACCGGCTAGATAGTCATCAGTAAGTTGTGTTATTCATCAAGCTAGATTAGTAAGTACAAGGCCGCTCTATACACATGTCGATCAGTACTAGTAATTGATGAAGGGAAACGAAGCTCTCGTCGACGCCTCTGACTGAAGCGATGGCCGCGCCAGCCAGCTCCGGACAGCCGTGTCGGCGTGTCGCTGCTGCCACCGTCTATCTCATTTGCCATCGCGCCGTCGACTCGGAACAACCCCCGCACCGGATCACTACTGCCCCCCCCCCCCCCCCCCCCCCCCCGGCTAGGCTCCTCGTTATTTCTGGCCGGATTGGACGGCGATCCGTCGGCGGCGGCTGGGCGGTGCCAGCTGATCCACGCTACCGAGCACGGGAGCTCCATCCGCCGCCGTCCGATCCGGGCCGCGTCCTCCTATGGTACAGTAATACTGTAGCAACCCGTAGATCGATCAAGCGAAGAACCGGCCGGTCCACCGGCGAATGCGCTCAGCACGCGGGCACCAACGCCGGGGAGTCGCACGGCGCCGCAGGTGCCGCGACAGCCGCTGGGGTGGTGGCTGCCGGCGCCGCCTCGTCGTCGTCCTCCTCGGCGTCCCACAGGAAGCTCGCGTACGATCCCAGCACGTAGCTGCACAATCATCATCATTCCATCCAATTAGTAATGGATCGATCGAAGGATGGATGAGGGGCAGGGGGACGACGCACTGCGCGCGGCGGATTAATGATCAATCAAGGCGCGCAACTCACCAGTCGTCCGGCGCGGCCTGCACGGCGCGCTCGAAGTAGGCCTCGGCGCGGTCCTTCTCCTGGCGCGCCTCCCAGATGACGCGGCCGCAGAGGCTGAGCAGGTCGGCGTCGCCGGGGCACGCCAGCAGCGCCCGCGCGTAGCAGCCCTCGGCGCCGGCCAGGTCGCCCTCCACCTCGTGGAGGTACTTGCCGTAGTTGCGCAGCAGCAGCGGGTTCGCGGGGTCCAGCAGCAGCACGCGGCGGTAGTACTCGCCCATGTCGCAGCCGCTGCCCTGCCCGCCGCCCCCTCCGTCGCCAGCGCCGCCGCCGCCGCCTCCTTGTCCGCCGTCGGCGCCGTTCCTGCCGGCGCCGGCGCCGTCGAGCAGGCGGCCGAGGCCCGCGGGGGACCTGCGGCCATCATCTTCCTCGTCGGCCTCGAGGATGGCCGTGGCCGGGATCGGGGCGTGGCGGAGGAGGACGGCGGATCTGGCGAAGGACGCGAGGTCGGCGTCGGACCTGGCGCGGCGGAGCGGGAGGAGGGCGCGCGGCGACGGTGCGGCGGAGAGCGGGTAGAGCTGCGGCGACGGCGGGAACCTGGCGGCGCGGGAGCCGCGGAGGCGGGCGGCGGAGAGGGAGGCGGAGCGGGTCAGGCGGGGGGAGGAGGTGGCCGCGGCGGCTTCCATCGCTCGTCGGATGCTCAGGCGGGGGGCGATTGGTTGATTGGCTGGCTCTCTGCCGGTGGCTTCTCCCTCTTCCGCTCTGGTGTTTTATAGCAGGGGGGGGGGTGTGGAGGGAGCGTGAGGTTCAAGGCTGGGAGCGCGAGATTGACGGCGCGACTCACGAGACAGAAGGGGAGGAGAATGATGTTTCTTCCTCCCCTTTCCTTCTCGGCGCGGCCGACGTGCGGTGCGGTGCGGTGCGGCCGTGCGGGGCATCATGCCAAGCAAGCGGACAGACCAGCTGCTGCTGGCTGCAGATCAGCAGATGGTATTGCCGTATTGGGCTGGGCCGCCGCGGGTTTCCCTCTATCGAGACGCCGGTTTCGAACGCAAAACGGCAAAACCCCAGGGTAGTAGACAGGTCTGCATCAATTTCTTTTGGGAGAGGAGTTTTTTTTCTTCTTTCTATCGTAAATAAATCGTGGAACGCAGGAAAACCTACGGCTGTGCGCGCACGGCGCACCACTAGTTAGCTGGGTACGGGGTATGTGCGTGCACGTACGGCTCATTTGCTTCCCTACTATCTGTACGTGTATGTGCACCTAGCTGTTGCAAGCGGGGCGGCACACGCACAGGCACAGCACGGGCACGCCCATGCATCAGACAAAGAGTCGTGTCCACGGGGGGTAAAATATAATAAATAAAAACACAAGATGGTTCGCATTCTAGGGGTATAAAATTCTAAAAAAGAGCCTCGATGTAATAATGCAAATATGTTTTCCATCGAAATATAATAATGCAAATATGTGTGGAGGGGACGACGGACGGCCCCGAGCGCTCGCATTTGCGGCGCGCGCGCGTCCAACCCGGCAGGAATAATAATGGCTACGGGATGTGCGCTGCAGCACAGCACGTGTTCAAATCGACAGATGGGTCCGAGCCGGCCGCATGGTGACGCCACGGGCCCTGTTCACCGAACCCAGCCAGCAGTCGATCGATGATGGAGACGCCTGGGTGGCTGCGTACAGTGTGCGTGCCCACATCGGGTAGGTAGGTTGCATTGGCTACTACTCTACTAGAAGATGCATGTGTGCATCGCTATCTGTCGATCCTGGCGGCAAGCTGCCAAAGCACTTGTTCTTCTTCGTGCCCATTGGCCCGGGCGAGGATACGAGATCGATCCACTGGGTCCAGCCGTTGTCCATCCATGTACAAATGGCGGCGATGCTTGTATGGGCATAGCCGCCGCATATGGCAACGCCTAGCACTGTGCACACTGACACCGAGCTTACGATCGACTCTGCTGCTCGACTGTAGTAAACTAACTAGTAAGTGGTGCACGGTAGAGTTCTATGCATGGCTATCTCCTTTCGGGCAATGGCGCTGGTGGCTAAATCCGCTGAGAAGTGATAACACGAGAAAAGGGAAAAGAAAAATGATGGACCGGCCCCGTTTAGTTTCAAAAAGAATTTGCACAGTACTCGTTCTATCGAATCTTCGGACACATATATGGAGCATTAAATGCAATTAAAAAAATAATTAAAAATCTAACTGATTAGTACGAGCTGAATCTTTTAAATTTAATTAGTTCGTAATTAGAAATTATTTGTCAAGTAACAACGAAATGTATTATAATACTAAAACCCAAACTTTTCCATCACCTAACACACACCATATTGCATTGGACAAGCAAAGCAAAGCTAGAGTCTAGGGACCAACACTCCAGCGGCAACTAGTACAACGTCAGTCTGCCGCGCTCCATGCCGTTAATCACCCTGTTCTGCTCCAGCACCAGCACCAGCCAACAGTGTTTTTCTCTCACACCACTCCAGCAGCAGCCTCCAGCCAGCCAGCAGTGTTTTTCTCTCACACCACTCCAGCAGCAACATCCAGCACCAGCACAGCGAACAAGGTGAGTAGTGGTTGCAGCTGTGCAAGCCCCTTTCTTAGCTAGGACTGGACTGGGAGATGTGCATGCGGGACACGCGTGTATGACGTGGTGGCACTTATCTCTGGGATCAAATGGAGTATGTATCTGGCGGGGCTTTTTCATCACCTAAGACTAACTTCAACAACGGAAGGCAAAGCCAAAAATGTGTCGCTACAGTGCTTTTTGGGAAGGCAAAGGGTCTCCAACAGAACACGCATAAAGGATAGGCATTTTGCCTCGGACGCCAGCCGCGACGCAAAAATGCTCCTCCTCTCTCCTCCGACGCAAATCCTGGCAGACGCGGGGTGGCTCCTCTCTCTTCATTCTCTCTGCCCCGGCCGGCGACGCGGGGTGGCTCCGGCGGCAGCGCACGGGTGGCCTGGCGGCAGAGCCGCGGCAGTGCGTGGGAGGCCCGGCAGCAGCTCCGCGCGCCGGCGGATCTCGACCAGGGCCGCCGCGGCGAGGAGGAGGGACCGGCGCGGGGATGCGCGGCCAGGGCCTCCGCGGAGAGGACGGCCGAGGCAGGGCCGCTGCGCGGTGAGGACGGTCGGAGCGAGGACGCACGGCCAGGGCCGCCACGGCGAGGACGGCCGAGGCGGGGCTGCTGCGCAGTGAGGATGGCCGTGGTGAGGACCCTGACCCCCATCGATCCACCGCCACCTAACTCCAACAAATTTCGATCTCCATCGATCGATCGATCCCTCCCGAACCCGACCTGACCCCCATGGCCTCCGACGCCGCCACTGCCGCTGCCGCCGTGCCCTCCTCCGGCGACACCCAGCGTCCCCCGCGCTACGCCATCGGGTATGCGCTCGCGCCGAAGAAGCAGCAGAGCTTCATCCAGCCGTCGCTGGTGGCCCGCGCGGCGGCGCGTGGTATGGACCTCGTCCCCGTGGATGCGGCGCGGCCCCTGGCGAAGCAGGGCCCCTTCCACCTCCTGATCAACAAGCTCTATGGCGACGGCTGGCGCGCCCAACTCTAGGCCTTCGCCGCACGCCACCCAGCCGTTCCCGTCGTCGACCCGCCCCACGCCATCGACCGCCTCCACAACTGCATCTCTATGCTCCAGGTCGTCTCCGAGCTCGACCACGCCGCCGACAAGGACCGCACGTTCGGCATCCTCAGCCAGGTCGTCGTCTACGATGCTGCCGCGCTCGCCGACTCCGGCCTCCTCGACACGCTCAGCTTCCCACTCATCGCCAAGCCCCTCGTCGCCGACGGCACCGCCAAGTCCCACAAGATGCTCCTCGTCTACCACCGCGAGGGGCTCGCCAAGCTCCGCCCGCCGCTCGTGCTCCAGGAGTTCGTCAACCACGGCAGACCGACGAACGGAGGCGGCCGGAAGGGAGGAGTCGCCGCGCCCCGCGCGTATCCGGCCACCGCCGTCGTGGCCCGCGCGGCCTCCACGCAGGAGCACCGGGGAGGGAGCCGTCAGGGAGGGAGAAGGCGGCTCGCGGACGGAGGATGTGGCCGGCGGCGCCGGAGCTCGAGCGGGCGGGCTTCGCCCTCTCGCCGCGAGCTCGCTGGATCTTGGGCGCAGCGGAAGGGGCTGGATTTTGCGTCGCCTCTGTTGGAGACCGGATTTTGCCCTGCATTTTGCGTCGCCACTGTAGACGAGGCAAACGGCCAAATGCATTCCCATTTTGCGCTCCATTGTTGGAGTCAGTCTAACACACACCATATTGCATTGGACAAGCAAAGCAAAGCTAGAGTCTAGGGACCAGCACTCCAGCGGCAACCAGTACAACGTCAGTTTACCGCGCTCCATGCCGTTAGTCACCTGTTCTGTTGTTCTGCTCTAGCACCAGCCAACAGTGTTTTTCTCTCACACCACTCCAACAGCAGCCTCCAGCCACCAGCCAGCCAGTAGTGTTTTTCTCTCACACCACTCCAGCAACAACTTCCAGCACCAACACAGCGAATAGGGTGAGTAATGGCTACAGCTGTGCAAGCCCCTTTCTTATCTAGGACTGGACTTGGAGATGTGCATGCGGGACACGTACGTTTATGACGTGGTGGCACTTATCTCTGGGATCAAATGGAGTATGTAGCTGGCGGGGCTTTTTCATCACCTAACACACACCATATTGCATTGGACAAGCAAAGCAAAGCTAGAGTTTAGGGACCAGCACTCCGGCAACCAGTACAACGTCAGCCTGCCGCGCTCCATGCCGTTAGTCACCCTATTCTGCTCTAGCACCATCCAACAGTGTTTTTTTCTCACACTACTCCAACAGCAGCCTCCAGCCACCAGCCAGCCAGTAGTGTTTTTCTCTCACACCACTCCAGCAACAACTTCCAGCACCAACACAGCGAACAGGGTGAGTAGTGGCTACAGCTGTGCAAGCCCCTTTCTTATCTAGGACTGGACTTGGAGATGTGCATGCGGGACACGTACGTTTATGACGTGGTGGCACTTATCTCTGGGATCAAATGGAGTATGCAGGTGGCGGGGCTTTTTCATCACCTAACACACACCATATTGCATTGGACAAGCCAAGCAAAACTAGAGTCTAGGGACCAGCACTCCAGCGGCAACCAGTACAACGTGACTCTGCCGCGCTCCATGCCGTTAGTCACCCTCTGCTGTTTTGCTCCAGCACCAACCAAAAGTGTTTTTTTCTCACATCACTCTAGCATCACTGTAGCAAATTATGAATTAATTAGGCTCATTAGATTCGTCTCGCGAAAAAGCACTCAGCTGTCAAAAACATTTATAAACATATTTTATTTAATAATATAAAATAGTAAGATTTTTTTTGATGTGACAGGGACTTCTAAAAAAATAATAAGAGGAGATGATAATCCCCCGTACGGTCATGATACGCGCCGTGCGTTCCTGCAGCGGCCAGCGGTGGCAGAGGAAAAGTCAGAAATTCTTTTTCTTTTTTGCGTCGTGTCTCAACTCAGACTATCGTGTCTCATTGTTGGTCTCTTGCATTGCGGGCTTGATAACCATGCGAAGTTAATTAGCTATAATTAATACCAGCGCTAACACCTCAAGTTTAGTCAAGCGCTGACCTCCGCCCACGTGCACCGCCAAGATTAAATTAGCAGTTAAAGCGTGCGTTGCATGGAAGTATGCAGCCGGCCCGGCCTTGCCTTTGTGTGTTCGCGTACGTAGTACAAGGCGCGGGTCAGCGGGTGGCAGCACCTGAACGAGATCCCGGCCGTCCAGCCGTAGACCACAAGGCCGAAGCTACATGGATGCATGCTCGTCTTGCTCATGCATGCAGCTAGCCCGGCTCCGTCTTAATTACGAGGAAATCTTGACCCGTGAACCTGGACACATACTGCTACTTCTACTCCCTCCATTTTAAATTATTAATTTTTTTTTCTAGATTCATATACTTTGCTATACATCTAGACATAATATATATGTAGATGTATAGCAAAATCTATAAATTTGAAAACTCAAAATAATTAACAATTTAGAATTGAGGAAGTACTTTTTAAATACATCTACATCTCGATCACATCGTATGCAATCTTGACTTAGAAGGTATTTTGATTCTGCGACTAATTCTAGTCCAGATCACATTGGATGTTAATTGGATGCCAATTAAAGGGTTAAATATGAGCTAAATATATATACTAATTGCATAAGCCGGAACTAATTCACGAGACAGTCTATTACACCTAATTAATTCATCATAAGTACACATTTACTGTAGCACAATATGATCAAATCATGAACTAATTAGATTTGTTGAATTTGTCTCACGAATTAGCCTCCATTTATGCATTTGATTTTACAATTAACATATATTTATTACTCTTAATTGGTGTCCAAAGATCACATCACAGAACTAAAATTTACTCTGGCGAAACAAACACCCCAATACTACCTCCTCCTAATTAATAAAATATAAATATATGAGGTCCTAGCATTTTCACAGCAAAATACGGAGATGAGAAAATAACACATTTACCTCTATTTAATGCCTTGTTCGATTGTTATTTTGCTAATTTCACGGTGTACTATATGTACACTTACAAAAATAAATTATGGTCTTGTTTAGATGCACCCAAAATTCCAAAAAAAAATTGAAACTGGATCACTTTTTGGAATTTCGGAACTAAACAAGCCTTTGTAAAGTTTCGGATGTAAAGATTTGGTTCCAGGGGTGTCAAGGTTTTGAAGTATACGAACACACATTTAAAGTATTAAATGTAGACCAATAACAAAATTGTCGGGTACCATGATTAGGGGTACCCTAATCAGGGGACTAAAATCACGCTAAAAACGCAAACACGTGTTCGGCAACCGGGCCTACGAAGGCCAACAACCTCCTTCCAATCTGGAAGAAAGGAAATGACTCAAAGGAGCCCAACACGTGGCCCACGTACACAGTGCGGCCCACCGCACCCCCCGGACCCTCGGGGTGATCTCCGCCTCACTCGAGGGCTCCCCGCCAAAGCCCTCGACCGCGCCCCGCACCTCCGCCTCGCTCGAGGGTAGCGAGCCACCCTCGGGAAGGCGGATCGTGTCCGCCTCGCTCGAGGGTAGCGAGCCTGCCCTCGAGAAAGCAGAACGTCTCCGCCTCGGTCGAGGCCACCCCTTGACGGAAAGGACAAACGGCCCTTCCGCTCACCCGCCCGCCGTACGGAGGCATTAAATGCCAACCACTCCTCCACAACGCCCGGACCAGACGGCGCCAGGCTGCCATTCAACACAGTGGCTGTGACTGGAGTCTTGTCCGCCAACTCCGGTCACTGCTCCGCCATCCCGGACGCTGTGACGACACTGTGGGAACCTGCGACGCAGTGCAAGACATGCTCGGCACTGCTCCAGCTACTATACTGCCAACTCCCCATACCTCCTTCGTACTTTTCCTTCCGCGGAGCCCTCGAACGGCATGGGCATGACCCTCGGAAGCGGCTCCGGCCTTGACCAGGACAAGACCCTGGCCTGTAGGACCCTCGGAACGCCGCCACGCCACGCCTGGAGGACGGTACCCCCCACAGCAACGACCACGCCGCTCGGGGGAGCCGCCAGGACACCGGCACGATCTCCAAAAATGATGACCAGGATGACTGCCACGCCCAGCGCCATACCCCACAGTGTACTTCCCATAGTGCTCGACCACTGCACCCCCGCGATTTGGGGAGAAGGCGACGACTTTCATGATCCCCTGTGCATGTACACCGTCCCTCCTTGTGTCTATGAAAGGAGGAGGCGGGCTTTCCCTTAAGGGGGTCGGCCCATTAGGTAGAACACAACGCTCTGCACTACACACAGAGCACATACGCTCTTCTGAGCCCCGATATTGGCACTCGCCTCAATCAACTCCCCCTCTAGCAGAGACTTGGGAGCTTCCCTCCCTCTCTCGCCTCGCTTGTACCCCCTACAACAGACACCCCCGGTGCAAGACAGTACAGTGCTCTCGCACACCCCTTTGCTGGACGTATGGCCCCACGGCCGGAACCAGGATAAACCCGTGCATTACTGTGTTGCCTCTTGCATCAACATCTGGGACGAGGAACACGCAGCATCATCACTGGTTGGGTCCGGACCGCCGATTCAGGACACCGACAGTTGGCGCGCCAGGTAGGGGCCACTGCGTGACATTTCTCTTTTGTTCTCATTTGATCTCCAGGGATGGCGAGCAGATCCAACCCATTCCCCATGGGCGCCTCGGATCCGCTCCCAGCGGGATACGTGATTTGGTTCGGGAGTCTTGAGTTCAGAGCAACCAGCAATGGTTACCTCATGGAGCTCCTCTCGCCCAGACGCAACCCTGACACTCCGACTTCACCAGCCCGGCGCAACAGGCGCTCGGGCCAACACTCACGACAAGCGCGCATGGAGCGGCGCCGGGCGGCACGCCTCAGCTCCCCCACGTGGGTTGAGGTTGCCATGTCGCAGCTCAGTGTCGCGGCCGATGGGGCCACCGCTTTGTCATCACGTGCCGCGGCGTCATCTACGCCGGCACCATCATCGACTGCAGCCCCAGTGCCTCCTAGGGGGGGCGCGACTGCGCCGTCGTCCTTTCCCTTCGGGATGAGCAACGCTGCCACCTACGCCTCTTCGTCCAGCACCAACTTTGTAGGGTACGAGGATCTACCGGGTCATCACCTCCTATCGATCCGCAACCTCATCGCATCATCTCCTGACGACTCCTACTCCGAGACGGCGAGCTCGATCGCCGACGACATCAGCTTCTTCAGGGACAACTTCACGGCCGAGTAGGCCGAGGACTACTCCGGGGTACACGACCCCGACGCTTTCCGCTCGTTCCAGCCCACGGCGGCTTACTGCCTCACCTGCTCCGAGGACTCCAGCGAGGGGGATTACGATCCCACTCAGGAGTGCTTCATGGCCGAGCTCGCGGACGAGCAAAACGACAACGCTCCGGGCAATAACGGGAACGACGGGGCAGACGCACAGGCAAACCAACCAGTGGTGCCGGTCGCGACCCCTTCTTCTTCGTCAAGCTCGGTGGCGCGGTAGGCACAGCTGGCGCAGCTCAAGGAGCTTCAAGCCAAGCTCGACGAGCAGCGTCGGCAGACACATGAGCTGTGCACCACACTCGAGCAGCAGCGCACCACGCTTGGCGCACATGCCCAGGCGGCGGCACGCGTTCCCCGGGAGCGGATCCTAGCTGATGACAACGTCGACAAACCTCCGGAACTGAAAACAGCCGGCGAAAAACTTATCGCTGCGGCTTACCTACTCCAAGCAATGCCCGAGCCGTCGATGACATCGGGTCGCAACCTGCGCCGCGAGGCACATGCGCTCATCGAGCAAGCTGCTGTGCAACAGGCCGAGAGCTCTGCGGCTCGCATGCGCTCGATAGTCCCGAAGCAGCCCGGTGGGACTGCACGGCAGGACCACGAGGTTTCGGTGCACACTCCACTAGAGGAAAGGGAAAGGCAGCCGCAGCGCACGGTGCGAAGGCACCCTCGGTGCACGACCGCATCGGAAAGACTCCCGCAAGGGAGCGACTCCACGACACGCGCGAACATGCCAGCGATGGCGACGCCCGCAACATCATCAATGGCATGAAGTACACCCCTCGACGGGGTGGACGTTTCGACCCCGAACATGACAGGGGCGAGTCACCGGAGCCTCCGGGCACCCGTGTGTTCAGCCGGGAGATTCGTACCGCTTCTTTTCCCCCACGCTTTCGACAGCCCACCACCCTCGTCAAGTAGTCGGGTGAGACCGATCCCGCAGTCTGGCTCAACGATTACCGCCTAGCATGCCAGCTGGGCGGTGCGACGGACGATGCGGTCATCATCCGCAACCTTCCCCTTCACCTTGCTGACGCCACACGAATGTGGCTCGAGTTCTTGCCCGTGGACCAGATCCACAACTGGGCCGACTTAGTCCAGATCTTCGTGGGCAACTTCCAGGGCACGTACGTGTGCCCTGGGAACTCCTGGGACCTCAAAGGGTGCCGGCAGAAGCCCAATGAGTCCCTGCGCGACTACGTGCGGCACTTCTCCAAGCAATGCACCGAGCTCCCCAGCGTCACCCACGTCGAGGTCATCAACGCCTTCCTCGAGGGCACGACGTGCAGGAACCTGGTGCACAAGCTTGCGCGAAGCCGTCCCGCCAACACCAACGAGTTGTTCGACGCTGCCACCAACTACACCGCCGGCGAGGAGGCCGTCAGCACTAAGGATCTTCAACAAGCTGAACAAGTTTGGCCGGAGGTGGCTCACAGAGCTACCCTCGGTTATTTGGAGCCTGAGGACAACCCCAAGCAGAGCCACGAGCTTTACCTCGTTCTTCCTCGTCTATGGCGCCGAGGCCATGCTCCCTACGGACCTGGAGTACGGGTCACCGAGGCTCAAGGCCTATCAAGAGCAGCAGAACCGGCAAGTCCGCGAGGACTCGCTGGATCAAGTGGACGAGGCTTGAGACGTGGCGCTCCTACTCTCGGCGCGTTATCAGCAGTCCCTGCGAAGATATCAAGTGCAGAGAGTTCGGCGCCGAGACCTCAACAAAAGGGACTTGGTGCTGAGGCTTCGACAGGACAACAGGGCCGCCACAAGCTCTCACCACCGTGGGAAGGCCCATTCATCATCGCCGAGGTGCTCAAGCCCGGCACGTACAAGCTGGCGAACGAAAATGGCGAAGTCCTCACCAATGCTTGGAACATACAGCAGCTCCGTCGCTTCTATCCTTAGAGTTCCAAGCTGTTTATACATCATTTGTACACACATTTACGATTTCCCGAAATAATAAAGGAGTATGATTTACTTGTTTATTTTTTGGGAACTTTCCGGACCCTCGGGGGCTCGGAGGCGCACGAACACTGATGTACGCCTGGCTTTACCCTCGGCAAAGCCAAGCCTCCATCGGGGGCTTCTATGGGGGGAACCCCCGAACGTCCCCAAAAAACCGCCAATGTTTTTTCGAAAAATTTCCGTATCTAAATTTCTCGTATACTTGGAAAAAACGGAAGCGAGGCATGAGCAACTACGGTACGGGGCCGGTTGAGCCGTGGGGCCGCCTACGCCTCCGGGATACGGCACCCCCCTCACCACCTCACGCCTAAGTCGCTTAGGAACGCAAAATTACTCGCAGAAGTTTACCAAAGTTGCATACGAGAACACGGAAATAGAGTAAAGAAAACGAGGGCTCGAACGTATAAGGCCTCGATGGGCCCCACTGTCGATTTATAATTACCAATTTCTTACATCCACAAGTACTATTACGATAAAGTACTAACTTATTACATGGGCTCCGAGGCCCAGACTACCTACAGGTTACCATCCTCCCCTTGCGGGTCTTCTACACATCGAATTCGGCTATGGGGGGATGTCGGCTTCCAACTTCGCGGCCAGGACGGTGGCGAACCCCTCGACGGTGGCGTCGTCATCGTCCATGATGGCCAACGCAGTGTCCGGGCTGGCATCGTTAGGGACCACGTACCCCGACGACACTCTCTGGAGGTCCATAATGTAGTGCGTCGAGGCCACGGCGAGGGCTCGCAGGACACCAAGGCGGAAGGTGCTCTTGGCGTGCTTGGTGATCCGGCCACCTAGCGCTCGCAGGCGGCTGATCACCGAGCTACCAGACACGGCGCCCTCCCCCTCGAGCTCCTGGCACACGCTCACAGCAGTCCGCTCCAGGTCAGTGTACTCAGCCTGCGCCACCATGAGCGCAGCGTTGACCGCCTCCTTCGCCGCAGTCTCGTCTGCCACTCTCTGCCTCAGCTCTGATCAAAGGAACCAAGATAAGCCGCGATAAATTAGAATCCAACAACAGTGAAATGTCGAGCACTCACCCGCGATATTTTTCTGCGCTTCCTCCTGCTGGACTCGGGCGGCCTCCTCGAGCGAGGACAAGGAGTCCTCCTTCTCCTTGAGGGCGGCCTCTGCGTTCCGGATGACCACCTCCTTTTCCTCGAGGGTTTTGCCCTTTTCCTCGAGGGTCCCGGAGAGCGTGGCGACGGTCGCCTCCTTGTGCTGGAGCTCGGCCTCCTTCTGCTCGAGCGCCGTCCTAAAACGCTGCAGCTCGGCAGTCTGCGCCTCGGCCTCCTGAGCCTTCTGCTCCGCCGCGGCCCTCTGGACATCGCGCTCGCCGGCGGTCTGCGCCAGCTCTTCCTCTAGTGCCTGCTGACGCACCCCCAGATCTATCATCTTGGTGTTGGCGTCGATGTTCTGGAGCACCAAGTCGGCATTGTGCTGCCCAAACCAGCGCATTTGGGAGTACAGCCGGGTCAGCTCGTCGGTCTTTTTGCGCGAAATATCCCTCAGCCGCTGCAAGTGGAAGAGCGTGAATGAAATGAACAAAATCAAGGCCAAATACAAATGATTCCGGGGAGGGAGCCACCTACCTGGCTGATCTGGAAATCAATCGTTCTATGGAGCTCCAAGGCGCGGTCGAGGTGGCCCAGAATCAGAGAGCCGGCCTCGAACAGCTCCTTCCAGATGGCTTCCTCCTCCTGCTCGTTGCGGAGAAACTCCAAGGGGACCCCGGACTGGATGATCACCCCGTGACGGGGCCCCTCGGACGTCCCCGTGTTGAGTACCTCCTCGGAGGCCGACGTGAACTCGGCAATCCGGTCGGCGGCGCTAGCCGCAGCAGCAGGGTCGATGTCCCTCGAGTCCCCGAACTCCTCGCTGCTCTCCGGCAGCTGCACCACCAGCACCACATTCTCCGGCGCCATTTGCGCCATCACCGCTGCAACAACACCGTCGTCTCGAGCCCCCGCAGGCTCCGGGACGCAGGTTTCCTCCACTGCCGGTGCCCTTGGCACCGACTCTTCCTCCGTGGCGCCTTCGACCCCAGCCCTCGGGGGCTCGAGGATGAGGGTCACCACCTCTGTTTGGCTGGCGAGGCGCTCCTGTGCGTCCCCACCAATTTCTCCTTCTCCTGCGACCGGCCGGGCGGCGCTATCCGCGTCGCCTCGACCGGCCTCAACGTCGACGTCCGGCCGGGTGGCGTCATTTGCACCACGCCGGTCGACCTCCCCCTCGGCGTCAGTCTGAGCGGCCGTTACAGCGCCGCCCTAGCCGGCGTCGCCCCTGCTCTCCGGTACTCGAGCCTGTTGGGCCTTCTGGGCCCCTCAAGCCATCGCCTCCTGGAGCCTCGCGGTCTCCGCCACAATGTCCACGACGGGCAGGGCTGCGGTGCCGTGTGCAGCGTGGCGCGCGCCCCGGTCTTTAGGGCCTTGGTCGGTGCAAGCTGGGCTGCATCCCTAGCAATGGCCCCAGGGCTGATAATCGGGGAAGAAGCACTGAAGTCAGCAGGATTGGGGGGTCGATTAAACGAACGCGAAGAATAAAATCAAAATCACTTACCCTGACTGGGCGCTCATGCTGCGCTTGCCCGAGCCGCTCCTTTGGGCCAGCGGCACACTGACACCTCTCGACGACTGACCCGAGGGCATCGTCCTCGGATTGGCCTGGAGCCTCGAAGCTGTCTGCGCGGGCGTCTCCGCACTCGCTGCGGACCCGCCGCCACCCGTCGACACCGCGGGCGCGGTTGTACTCCTACCCGTCGCCGGTGGAGACGACCTCTGTCCTGTCATGGGCGTAGACGATCTCTCGCCCGCTGCCGGTGTGGGCGACCTTCATCCCGCCGCTGGCGTGGGCGACCTCCACCCCGCCCCTACGAGGGGCAGATCCACCAATGCCCCCGACGTGAGCCTCACCTCACCCAGCGTCACGGGCACATTCTCGTCGCCAACCCCTCGATAGACCGGCGGGGAACCCGCGCCAGTCGCCGGCTCATCGTCGTTCGAGAAGTTGATCTCGGCATCCGAGGAGCCCTCCTCCTCCTCTTTGGACTCGCGCGTGGCGGGCCGCGGCTTTCCCTCCGCGTGTGCAATTTTGCACGCCTTATCGTGCATTTCCTTCTCTTCCTCTTCCTGGCAGCGGCCGCCTCCACAGCGTCCTTCTGCTTTTTCACCACCTCTACGTGCAGGCGGTTGACTTCGTGTTCCTCCTAGACCGGAGGCCTCGAGGTGTAGCCCTTGCGGCTCATCCCCTGCGAAACGCAACTAAGTCAGAATCAGGGAGTCGGGAGAGGAGTAGCACAAATCGGCAACGAATTGAAACTGGAACTTACCACAGAAAGGTACCCCGTCTCGGGGCGCATCTTGATCTCCCAGAGATCGTTCGGGTTGTCAGGGAACTCCGCCACCGCGTTCTTCGCCCTCCGAGCAGCGACATCACGAGGGAGCAGCACGAGCGACGTCCTCGAGCCCGAGCCCGGGTCCTCGGGGGTGAGGTCAAAAATTGGCAGGCTCCTCTCCGTGAGAGGAATCACCCTCTACCGGTGAAAGTTCGCGATGACGGCTGCCGCCGTCAACCCCCTCCTCACCATATGCCGCATCGCGTCGGTGAGCACCTCGAGCCTGGCCTGATGCGGTGGGGGCGATACCCCCCAGTCCCACTTCTCCGGCCTCTCCCGGAGCACCTTGTTGGTGAACGCCGGGAGCCGGTTGCCGAAGTTGCGCTGGTAAAACCACACTCGGGTCCACCCGGCGTTGTTCGTCGTCATCCTGTTGGGGATGTACAAATTCCTCCGGGTTGGGCGCAAGTGAAGCATTAGACCGCCGGCGCGGGCGGTCTAATGCTTCGGCTGGCCCCGCACGTTCTCGATGAAGAGCTCGCCGCGGAACAAATGGATCCATAGATCCCTGTGCACCTCGGTCCCCAGATACCCCTCGCAGACAGCGACGAAGACCGCCGCCTGCGAGATGGAGTTGGGGCCGAAGTTGTGCAGCTCCACCCCGTAGTACTCGCACCGTGCCTGCATGAATCTGCCGACGGGGATGCCGAATCCCCGCTCGTGGAGTCGCACGAGGTTCACTATGTAGCCCTTGGGGGGATTCATTTCGGTCTCCTCCAGCCGCGGGGGAATCCACGCCAGCCGCTCCGAGTTGATGTTCACCGGTAGCAGCCTGTCGGCGACCAGCTGCTCCAAAACCGCCGTGGTGGCAGTGGACTTCCCCCACGACAACGGCTCCTGGACATCCGACATCGCTTCGAACCGCTGAGGGATGTGGGAAGGCAAGCTCTACGGTGGCTAAGGTGCGCTCTCGCTCTCTCCTTCTTCCTCCTCTCGCTCTCGGCTATGGGCTCAGGATGCAGGGGAGGCGGAGAAGACAGGGAAGACGAAGGCAAAGTGGCCATGTGAGCCCAAACAATCCCTCCTTCCCTGCTTTTATCCATCAAGACGGGCGGAATTGCCGCCACAGCCCGAATCCACCGCATTGAATGTGGTAGATTTTGCTGTCGCTGACGGCTGGGCCCCATGACCACGGAGTCCCCCACGCGCGCACTTGGCAATAATTACGGCGCGGTAACCAACGGGCGCGGCGCAACTGTAGCACTGTTCCATCCATCAGCCGCAGCCCACGTCGCTTCGTCTACCCGAGGTAGCTGCCTGAAAAGGCGCGCCCGCACTGCACCGCACGTACCGGGCCACGTCGCCCACGACCAGCGGAAGACCCGCTCGCACAACCAGCGGAAGACCCGTGACGGAATATTCCTTTCGAGGGCTCTTCACCCTCGAAGGAACCTTATTCCGAGGCCTTACTGATCAGGGGTTTGAAGCCTGGCCCGTCGAGGGTTCGACAGGTGCCCCAGATCGCCAGAGTCAGGGACTGCATGGATGTGCCGTACAAGCTACCCTCGAACGCGGAGTTCGAGACGTCCTACGCAGTGTTCAAGGCCAGTCGAGGGTGCCTAGCTGGGGGATCCCATCGAGGGAGCGCATCGAGCCCTCGGACCCTATCGAACGGGTCCGAGCCCCGCCTAGCGAACCTTTGCGAGCGCTTTATGTGACGTGTCCACGGACCACGAGCCGACCCTTATCGAATGGGGCACGGACATCCACTTGAACCACCCGCTAGCAGCTCACTAAAGCAGCCATAGCTCGCGGCCCGGGCATGGGTAGTATGGTGCGCTTCACCCCTCCTCCCTGCGGAAGGGCGACGAGGGTCGTAATAAAAGTCGAGGGTCCCCTGAATGCCTTCACGCAGGCCGGGGCTCGGGGGCTCCTCGCACACCGCGGCTCAGGCCGCACCCTCGAATGAATCGACAACCGTCGATTATGAAGTTCCACGTGTTTAACAAAAACCCCCACTCTTAACGCGCGCCTGCCAGATGGTTCAGCAGGACTCTGAGTCACTGTGCCAGCATGAAAAACGCCGAGGCCAACTGAAAGGAATGCCGATGCCGGCTGAAAAAGACCCTGGACGGCCACCCCAGTAAAGCAACCAAGCAGGGCGACGTATATAGCCCTTGGACGAGTGCAAACACTCCTCCAAGACCTCGGGGGCTACACCCGCGGGTGCGCTGGCATGCCCCCACGGAGGAAACTTCACACATTCGAGGACCAAAATCCTCTGCAGGCTTGCTCGAACGCCCTCAACAGCACGACGTCGACATGCCCAGCGGCGGCACCATGGTACTCGAGACAACTATGATCTGCATAGGCAACTTGGAGTGGCCACCTCACTGCTTCTCCAGCGACAAATCCCGACTCTGGATCAAACTCCTCCAACAATGCTCCCCAGAGCACCGTTGTGCCCTCGCAGGGCAAACTAAGGCCACCGCAGTCAGTACTCGAGCCACACCCTCGAAGAGTTAAGCCTCTGCGGGGCTGATGCACACCTTTACACCCTCGGTCATCCTCTCCGCGAAGGAGAAGGAGACTTCATTGCTCTTTACAAACAAAGATTACAAAGGGTTACCGGCACGAAGCCGTCGAAAAGTACAAACACATTGCCACTTGCGTGGCAATTTTCCCTGTCTTGGGGAGGAGCGAGCGCCGATGAAGAACACCGAGTCCTTGGCTGACATCACGACCAAGCTGCTTGGGATTGTGAGGAGCAGCCCCCAGACCGCACGGGTCCGGTGGGATGCCCTCCTCGCAAGCTTTCTTCTAGTGTCTCCTCCACCAAAGACCTTGCGGGGGGTCAAGCTGGCGGACAGCACCCTCTGCACCATCTCCCCGAGAGCGACATTGTCGCCAAGAGGGACGATGCGAAGAACAGCCACCAAACCTGGCGCCAACGCCATGGTCAGGCATCTCAATGCCCCTTCAAGCTGAGGGACATCGCAGAGGCAGGGTCCTATTGGCCCAATGTTCTTCTGCTAATCCCACTGAAGCCGAGGGACGGTGAGCACGCACTCTCCAGCTTTCCCCCGCCGCTCGCAAGCATTCTTCTAGCATCAAAGCCTAAAGAAGCCAGGCCACCCCGTCCGGGGGACGACCGTGAAAGGCAAAGGGAAACATTACTAGACTTAGGCGATGCTAGAAGTAAGAGCAGAGAAGTTGGAGAGGAAAAGGAGTCCCACGACCCCTATTTATAGCTGTGTCGGGCGCCAAGCTTTAAGCCTATCGCAAGGGGAAGGCTTGGACCGCCCGAGACGGTGTGGAACCCACGAGCGAAAGATGCCCTCGATTTCTGTGCCGAGATGTGACTGGACAGGGCAAAGCCGAGCCCCTGGACGCTGAGCAGCGCAGCATCGGCGCTGGCCGACTGCCCTCGAACGGCGCGCCGCAAGGCAACCAGGGAACGCAGGGTTGAGACCCTGAACGCGGGACAGCACAGCAATAGCACCGGCTACAGAGCCGCAGGTGCCATCATTACCCTGACCTGCTCAGCGCGCTGACGCGTCTCGTCACCAAAACAAGACAAGAAGGGACGCGCGCCTCGGATCACTTTTTCTGCAGACGCACTACCCCGACCGACGAGTTGTCACGTCCACCAGGCAAGCACCCGGATGCGCCTGGCGGGAGCGCAACGCCGATCGATCACATCAAGGGGTAAAATTGCCAAAATACCCTCTGGCCGAATCCCTTAACTCGACCAAAGGCTCGGGGGCTACTGTCGGGTACCATGATTAGGGGCACCCTAATCAGGGGACTAAAATCGCCCTAAAAATGTAAACACGTGTTCGGCAACCGGGCCCACGAAGGCCTGCAGCCTCCTTCCAATCTGGAAGAAAAGAAAGGACTCAAAGAAGCCCAACACGCGGCCCACGTACGCAGTGCGGCCCATCCGCACCCCCCGGACCCGCGGGGTGATCTCCGCCTCGCTCGAGGGCTCCCCGGCAAAGCCCTCGACCGCGCCCCGCGCCTCCTTCTCGCTCGAGGCCACCCCTCGACGGAAAGGACAAACGGCCCTTCCGCTCACCCGCTCGCCGTACGGAGGCATTAAATGCCAACCACTCCTCCACAGCGCCCGGGCCAGACGGCGCCAGACCGCCATTCCCCACAGTGGCTGTGACCGGAGTCTCGTCCGCCAACTCCGGTCACTGCTCCGCCATCCCGGACGCTGTGACGATACTGTGGGAACCTGCGACGCAGTGCAAGACGTGCTCGGCATTGCTCCAGCTACTATACTGCCAACTCCCCATACCCCCTTCGTATTTTCCTTTCCGCGGAGCCCTCGAACGGCATGGGCACGACCCTCCGAAGCGGCTCCGGCCTTGACCAGTACAAGACCCTAGCCTGTAGGACCCTCGGAACGCCGCCACGCCACGCCACGTCTGGAGGACGGTACCCCCACAGCATCGACCACGCCGCCCGCTGGAGCCGCCAGGACGCCAGCGCGATCTCAAAAAACGATGCCCAGGACGACTGCCACGCCCAGCGCCATACCCCACAGTATAATTCCCACAGTGCTCGACCACTGCACCCCCGCGATTCGGGGAGAAGACGACGACTTCCATGATCCCCTGTGCATGTACACCGTCCCTCCTTGTGTCTATAAAAGGAGGAGGCGGGCTTTCCCTTAAGAGGGTCGGCCCATTCGGTAGAACACAACGCTCAGCACTACTGACAGAGCACATACGCTCTTCTGAGCCCCGATATTGGCACTCGTCTCAATCAACTTCCCCTCTAGCAGAGACTTGGGAGCTTCCCTCCCTCTCTCGCCTCGCTTGTACCCCCTACTACAGACACCCCCGGTGCAAGACAGTACAGTGCTCTCGCACACCCCTTTGCTGGACGTACGACCCCACGGCCGGAACCAGGATAAACCCGTGCGTTACTGTGTTTCCTCTTGCATTAACATCTGGGACGAGGAACACGCAGCATCATCACTGGTTGTGTCCGGACCGCCGGGTTAGGACACCGACAAAAATAATTTCAGATTCCGTCTGTATGCGAGATAAATTTATTAAGCCTAATTAATCTTTCATTAGCAAATGTTTACTGTAGCACCACAATATCAAATCATGTCGCAATTAGACTCAAAAGATTCATCTCGCAGTTTACATGAAAACTGTGCAATTGGTTTTTTAATTTTGTCCACATTTAATACTCCATGCATGTATCCAAACATTTGATATATAGTTTACAACCATTTGGAATGCAAAGTTTTGGAATGTAAAGTTTACAGCCATTCCACTTTACAGCCATTTGGAATGTAAAATTTTGAAATGTACCGTTTTTGCATCTAAACAGGATATATCTGCATGCTATTTATTCTCACTTACCCAACGGAAAATAATTAGTTCTAAAACATCCTAGGATGTCGTATTTAGATACAATTTTTGAACTTTTCAGCTCCATCAGTTCAGAACTGAGGGAGTATTTTAGTTACATACAGACCGTCGATCTACGAATGTCTTCTCCTCGTTCATCGGTTTCGCCTTTTCGAACGTACGCTATCGAGTGTTTGCGCCCTTTCGCCGGCCACAGTGTCTGGCAACGGGAGAGCCCGGCTGCACTGGAGCCCAAAACGAATTTGGCGAGCTCTTCGATCTGGGCCATGATGCCCAACCCACTACAAGTTCAGCCCAATACCTGGGCCACGAAGCCCAACCTACTGAGTGAGCCCGCCGCTCTCGCCGTGCTCTTTTTTTTTTGGCTGCTCTAGCATGCGGCATGCCATATGGATCAATTTAATCTTATTATTTACCACAATTTTGTTTTGCCGCTGATCAATCGACAATACCGCTCTCTCTATCTCCAAAAAACCCACGCCTGCCTTCGGCAGCAGCATCAATCCCTCGCTCCTGCCTCCTGCCACACGCCGCCGAGCCCGGTCGATCAGCCGGTTCGCTCCCCAGAACAGTAGAACCCTCTCGACCGCCCCAGTGCCGCGGCCGACTCCGCCGAGCATCGCAAGCCGCCGCCGTCGCCGACTCAAATTCCGGTTCGACCCGCCGGCTCCGCTGACAGGTAAGGTAAAATTCCGATTCTTGTTTCTCTTTTATTGTTAGCATGGAGGTCGGCAGGTGGATAGCATTGCGGTACGATGTTGCCATTGCCTGTCCTCCGAGAGAGAGATCGCTGGGGTTTTGTGGCGATGACGGGAGATGCAACTGAATAATGTTATGCGTGGATTGATGCTCTGGATAAGGGGAGGGGGTTCTTTTCTTAGTTTAGCTTCTGGTTTTCCATTGCCATGGATGATCATGTATCATGGGTGTGTATCAGATCAGTCTTAAGTGCCATATTGATATACTGTACTACAGTGCTGTTGACCATTCTAACTATCGGCCATAAAGTTCGAGACTCTGCATCTGTACCTAAACCGGAGTATGGGATGAGATCAATATGATTGTTGTATGGCTGCAGTTGGTTCAAGGTTCCGATCAATGTAACCACTAAATTAAATAAATGGACTGCTAATCTTTTTTCTTCCTTAATTCGACCTTGGCACAACGTCTTAACTTAGATTAAAGCAAGTATACGAATCCTCGAATTTTGGATGAAGTTATGCTACTTGTAAGCAACATTCTTATGTATTCTCTGTTAACTTCTGCTTTGGATACCGATCTTGCATTTGTCTATTGCAGCAGTACGACTTCTAGTCTACAGTCGAGGGCAGTTTGGATGGGTCCAGTGAAAGTTTCTCGAAAAATTAACAAGATCAGAATAAAAGGATATGAGGATCTACAGCAGCATGGGGATGTACCTAGTTCAACCAAGGTATAAACTAAAAGCAAATATACATATATTTTTTTGGAAGTTTCATGAAGATTATCAATTGATACGTTGTAGATGGTGGCCTGCAACTGTAGTACCATATTCTCTAGAATGCCATTTCACTCTGCAATAATGTGCCATTCAGCTGCTCTCGTCTTAAAATAAATGTTTCCGTATTGTAGAAGAGGAAAATCTCAGATTTAGGTGCCACATGGTCCAACGATGAGCTCATGTGCTTCTATAAAGCCTACCATCGACATGAAAAAGACTGGAAAAAGGTATGTGCTGTCCATTTCCCTTTGATTTTCCTTATTTTTTAAGTATCTCTTGACTCTTGAGGCATAATGGTAAAGCTATTTGTTGAGTGCATAAATGCTGTTTGGTGAATATGAATACACAGATCAGTGCAGCGGTTGGTCATAAATCACCAGATGTGGTAAAAGCTCTCTATACTTCGCATCGGGTGAGTCTGTATGACTGTATTCTATTGTTATTGTATTCGTGTTCTTTTGCAAACTTTACCTTTTTCCTTTTTGCATGTACTACCATTTACTGGGTTCATCAAAACTAAAGACGATATTTTGATAATAAAAAGTATATTCTATCTGAACAACTGTTCTTACCTGGACTTCATGTTTTAATATGTGTTCATAATTTGTAGTTCAGCTTGGAGTCATGTTTGAAACCACAATTTATTGTACATTGTCATATTTTATATCGGCAGACTTTCTTATCTCTTCCATAGCATCAAGCTACTTCCATGGAATTTATTGCATTAGTGACTGGTCATTGCAATGGGTAAGCTCGAGTTAGGATTTACTGCTTGTAGACATTCGCGTTACTCTTTACTTCTCTACTAAGTATGCTAAATTGTCAGTAATTTCCTTGTGCAAACATGAATACCCTATGAAGTCACTGTGCATAGTTTATTGTAATGAATATGAGCACTGCTGGAGTCCTGATTGTTCTGCTTCTTATGAGCCCAGCTATACTGCTGTGTATTAGTTTCACCACATTAAGTTAGCTTCATTAAATAAGATAAGTGTGCAATGGTGATGCGTTTCCTAACCCTAAAAGCAACATTCTGAAGTGGCTTGGGGTATTGCATCCTAGTTTGTTCTTCTTAGGCCTAGTGTAGTTATCCAATTGGAATACGAGGTCGCTTTTTGGTGACAGGAGGAACTAGCGATCTTGATGTGTACACACGTAAAATTGGCTTCCTCTGAAGCCAACTTCCTTGTCAGATCCATATCACACTATCTTGTTCCCTTTGGTTTCGATTTTTTTGTTAATCTATTTACGCAAAATCTGTATATAGATCACATCGACTCGAGAATTTTCATTGTCTTGTTATGGCTGAAATTATAGGAATTACCCCCAAGTCATAGAGGAAATGGACAAACAATTAGAGCACCTGGGAAGGCGAAAAAACATGGAGAAGCTACTCAGCATAAAGGACATGGAGTACCTCACCCTCATGACTCCTATCATGCATGGACAATTCCTGGATTTTCAACTTCCTTTAAGAAAAGATATTATGGAGGCAAGTATTTGTATGGAAAATTGTCATCATTTTTATATTTTCCTTATTGATCTTTTGGGCTGTTTCTTGAGGGAAAATTGTCAAATAAGAAGACTTAGCTGAACAAAAAGTTGAGAAGCATTTACATTGAACAATTCTGTTGCCTAAGTAGTTGAGTGTTTTTTTCAGAACTGGCTAGGAACAGTCAAAGTCATTCTGCTGGGTATCGTACCCCTCGGATACCAGTTATAGTTCCTACAGACAGGAATGCTATTGATGACAGCACACCAGAACTTAAAAATGCAATCAGTTCAACAAAAAGTAATAATGACAAGATTGATAATGATAGTGCTGATTTTTCGATGAATGAGTGCTCTCATGATGGAAGATCCAGAATCATGGAAGCAATCAAAGGTGTTGAATGCCAGACTTTCTTGGAGTCCAAAGGAACTGGAGGCACTGAGATATGTCAGAATCAGCAACCTTTGAGAAAAAGAAGAATGAACCAAACTATGAACCGAGGCCGGACCAGTAAAGTTGGGCATGAAACCATGGTGGCGGTTAAAGAAGGGAATAAACCTCTTGGATTACTCAAAGAACAGCATATGTTCAGTGAGTTTATTTCTGCAGGTAGTTTTCTGCAATGATCCTGTTCCTTTCCACAATTATTGTCATAACAAATTTCAATAATCCCTTAGCTTACAGTTCCATTTTCTGTTTATGATACTTATATACGCTATTGTCATCATAGATAGTTCCATTAGAGTATAGTCTCTTTCTCTGATCAGACCATTTATCTGGGGCCTTTGCATTAAGGCAAATTTTTTGGGTCTTATAGTTCATGCAAACAGTCTAAACCCCACTTTATGCTTCTAGGTGCTTTTATCTAACAAGTATGCCCTCAGTATACCAATATTTCATTCAGGGATTAGAACCAAGGATGGACTTATGTGAGTATTAATAGCGTTTCTAATACAGAATCGTTGTTATAAAAAATGAACTGATTTTTGTGACTATTTAATCCAAGATAAAGCAGGAAGTTTAATCCAGCCTACCCTTGAATAAGATTGGAACTCGACCTAGAAAAAAAGGATGGAATTCTAGCACCAAGTCGTTATAGAGCAATTAGGTAGTCAACAAAATACAACCTTAGAACACGTCCATTATGGAGACTTTATTCCTCTATTGATCAGTTATCAAGTTCATTTCTTCTGCTACTTGATTGTTGTTCAGTGGATCTTCACCGTCATATGATTCCTGCTCTATGAATATATGATTGTTGAAAGGCTTCGATTACTTGTTTGTTTTACTTTTACCTGGTATTGGTACTGTTAAGATTGACAAGCAGTGTAAATATTTGACTACGGCTATTCTATTATGTTTGCAGATGATATGGTCATCTTAGACGTGCTGGAGAGTCTGGTGAATGCGCCTGATAAGATGTCAAAACTCAAGATCAATATTCCTTCAGGTTGTCTTCCCTTACAGCTCCTACTTCGTTTTGTTTTTCACATTGTATATTATCTCATTCATGTTACTCACTGCCTACACTTCTGTTTCTCTTTTGTACTGATCCAGGTGCACTTAGTGAAAGTGACTTTACATTATCGGAGAGCAAGGATGAAGGACATTCGCCTTTTGATCTATCTAAACAAGGGAAGTCAGTTGAAGAATGCGGTGCATCCAAGACCAAGCAGAAAACGCATACCGAGTTATTAAATGCAGTGGTAAAATTTTTTATACGGAGCTGTATTCTGTGCCAAATCATGCTGATGTTGTCAGCATTTGCACTTCCACTACTGTTCTTCAATTAGATGTTATTATTTTGCATTTTTTATCTTTATCTGTGTTGATTGTGCCCTACTAAGTTCATAAAATCTTGGGTGATGTCCATTGGAACTGGGAAGTCATTGCTTATTATTACTGATCTGGCAATATATGCCTAGTGTCCAGTGCTTACACGTTTATCATTTGATTTGAAGCCATCTTAACTATTGGTTAATTTTGATTCGCTCTCCTTTGTTACAATATTAATATCTTTGGATATTGTTATGATAATTCTCATCTGCATTATCTTTCTTTATGGCAGGTGCCTGCTGAAAAAGTAAATGTTGTTGATGCTATTGATATCACTGAGGGTTCCTCAAATTCTGACTCTGTAAAAATAGGATATTTACCGTAATCAACTGCAAATATTTCCGGTGAAGTGTACCCCAATGTGCCAAGGGAAATAAACCCTGAAATAAGTATGTCAAGAACAAGAAAAATGAAAAACACAATGCATAGCAAAAAAATGTATGTATCATGCAATGAAGGTTCAGATAATTTACAGGTACAATGTATGCCATAATTCATCAATGTTGCAGATTTATATTTAGTCCTCGCATAGAGTCCTAAATCTGACTGTTTGCAGGCAAGAAAATTGCTGCATTGTTTGTCATCTGAATTGCTTCGCAGATGGTGTACATATGAGTGGTTCTACAGCGCTGTTGACTTTCCTTGGTTTATGGATAATGATTTGGCAAAGTACTTAAATCATCCATATTTGAGGCATATTTCAAGGCTGGCTAGATCTGAGTGGAGCATAGTACGAAGGTATTAGCTAGCTAACCTTGGAACAACATTTGTTCTCATATCCTCAGTTTGTTATTTTTTATTGTTTAAGTCCTACAGTGAATGAACTTTCTCCTGCAGCTATCGTGGCAAGCCCCGGCGCTTTTCTGATAATTTTCTGAAGGTGGAAAGACAACAGCTTGAGGATTATCGCAATGGAGTTAGGACATACTATGCTCAACTAAGTGATGGTTCACTAGATTCTCTACCAGCAGACGTAGCTCAGCCATTTTCAATTGGCCAGGTGGTCATCGTCCGTCACCCATGTTCTAGGGAACTTTGTGATGGTAAAGTGATGGCGGTGGAGCAGGATTGTTGCAAGGTCCAGTTTGATAACCCTGAACTTGGTGTTGATCTAGTAAAGGTACAATTCTGCTAGTTTCATTGTTTTCAGTAATCAACAATTTGCTTCTTACATTCTGCAAAAAAAATCGAAAGTTAATTATATTATAAGTGCTCAATCATCAGTGTACACAAGAGGCGATAATCACCTCTTGCGAACCATGAGTGGCAAGCCTTTGCCTTGTACATGTGCGGACCATGAGTGTCAGCTATTGTAGTTTTGGTGTCCAGCTATGCTGTCGTAATGTTCAAGGATCATGTTATTCCTTCCATCTGAGAAAACAGGACATATGCGTTTTTAGCAATACAAAGGAAAAACCAGATATTTGAAAGGAGTATATAGGGGATAGCACAATTATTTTGCTTTGGGAATATGCCCAGTATTTAAGCCAGTTACAAAAATACACCATTTTATTTTTGAATGGAGGGAATATATAACAATAGTTAGTATACAATTTGGTTTGTGATGACTTATCTACTTTTGGCCAGATGATTGACGCCATGGAAATGAAAGTCATGACTTGGGATCATGTTTCTACTTTTGACTTGGAAAACTACTTTAAATTTACAAATTTTTGCATCAATGTTGTTGAGAATCTCAGTATGATGGTCAACATTAGGACGTGCATAACTGAATGTATTTATTTTCAGGACATTGATTGTATGCCTGCAAATTGGCTAGATAATCTTCCTGATAATGTCAGGAGCACTTTGGATTCACATGATGTGCACAACATACTGAAGATGGAGCACATTTCCGAGCTTACACCAAGTGGTAACAGAGGTCATACCATTAATGAAGTTTCTATACCCGACCTGCCCATTAGTCTGGACATTACATCAGATCAACAAGTTGAGGTTCTATTCAGTCATACTTCATTTTCTTAGGTTAAAAAAAACAGAGCTTACACAGGCTAAATTAACTTCGTATTTACATATAACACCGCTCCTTGTCTGTTCTGTAAAATGCAATACGCCTGATCTTTGGCATCTCAGAGCCAATTCTTTACTGTTGTTTTTACTTGCAGGCTGAATACTCAGTAGATAGTGAAAGGACACAAAAAGAGAGTACTTCTGATGGGGTTGTACAATCTATAGATTTCCTAAACCATGATGATCATTATGGTCAACTAGAGTCGTACTGTTCTGCATTCGTCCAAAGCTTGCAATCACAAGCCAGGGAAATGGTAGACGAAGTTATGCAGGTTGGTCAATGACTGCCCTGCAATTACTGACTTCCGTGCAATTAAATTTCTTGTAGTCTCACCCAACAATTGATCATCATGTCGGACAGGTAACATCTGGAGGTAACGATTCTCAAGATGATGAGGCAGGCAGAGGGAATCAAGCAACTAATTGTATAAGCCCTGATTTTGGGTCTGCTACTCATGATGCCCAGCTTCCATCAAAACTGATTACGAACTGCACTGCCACTGTTCTTGCAGTGAAGGTAAAACATTTAAGCATTTTGCCCCTCAAAAGCATTTACACATTCATTGTCATTTGTCGACGAGAACCTAAAAGCTACTATTCTTTCCGTCTGACTTTAATTTCCTTGTGCAATTCCATTCCTTGCAGTGCCTTGCCGACTCACGGCATCCACCTGCAAACATAGCAGGCATCCTGGAGCGTTTATTGGTGATGCTACGCCCTAGTTGTTCAGAGAACCTCACGATCTACAGAGACATAGAGAAACATATCTCGCTCATAACGAGCCAGACAGTGGCACTTGTGCCCAGAACATTGTAACTGGGCATTGTAACAGCCTGACTACCTCTGCCTACCATGACCATTCGGGCCCACCAGTCAGAGGGCTACTTCCTCGTCTGTCAGTTGAAAACCAAACACAAAGGATGGAAATGGATCGGATATATATGGAAACGGATTCGGATATCTCATGTATCCATCTTTCTGTTTCCTTTTCCTAGGATGGAAATAGATCGGATACGCATGGAAATGGATTTAGATATCTCGGATATTCATTTTCCTGTTTCCTTACTGTTTCCATCGCTCAGACTGCGGTTTACTCAATTTTATTTATGGACGGGTGGACCCAGGTGGGTCTAGGTGTGCTCTAGTGCCCCCATGGATGAAGGAGAGGAAGAAGAAAAGAGAGAGTAGATAGAGTAAAGAGGAAGAAGAGGAGAAATGATGAGGTGCATGAACAGATTTTAGTTTCTCATATTCGGTGAATATATAGGTTCAGACATAGTTCATAGTTGACATCCACACTGAATCATATAGTGTCAATGAAAATGAAAATGGAGCAGCAGTACTATAGTCACTAGCGGAATGGCTTCTGTAGTACAAGTCCATTGTCAATTTTCAATTCCATATAGTTTTGGCCCCGGATCCTGATCAAAGTGGATATCATGGCTGGATTTTAATTTAACTAAGGAAAAACATTTAATAAATAAGAGGGAAGATAATAAGCAGCTTCCAAAATTCAGAAAAAAACCATAAAGAGATATTTTGAGGCGTAAGGAATCCCACAGAAATAACTAGAGCTCAAACAAAATCTACATGAAACAAGTGCTCCACTTCTGTATAGCTACTCTGATTATTGTGGTTTCTAACCATGTAATGCAAATGCATGGAGATATAGAGTTGGCACAGCAGTCCAAGCTTCATACATCTTCTGATCTTCATTGTCGACTTTGGGTCCTGGGGAGGCTGTTGTAGCACAAGCTAGAAGCTACTGTAGTAAATTTTGACCTTTAATTATGGGTATTAAATAAATGTTGTTTATAAAACTAACTTCACAATCCCTACGCTATTTCGCGAGACAAATCTAATGAGGCATTTGACCGCATGATTAGAGGATAGTTATGGTAGCATTACTGTAGCCAATCATTGATTAATCACCGTTATTAGATTCATCGCGAAAAGTTACACCCATCCGTAAAGAGGTTTTGTAAATAAAATTTATTTAGTACTGCATGCATACATGATTCCCTCGTAGCGCTAGTTGTTCTAGGAGTAACCAAACGGGCCGTTCACTCTCATCTTGAAGTCGTTTGTTTGTGGTGCGGTGTATGCTTGTCATGGCTCTCTACTAAGGTGAAGCCTGTGCTTCGCTTGCATTGTCTATACAGCTCTCCCTCACTTTTTGAGCTCTGTGCATTGGTGTTAATCAATATTGATAATCAGCTCTCCCTCACTTTTTGAGCTCTGTGCTTTGGTGTTAATCAATATTGATAATCTTCTAGGCCGTAGCTTCAGTTTATTGGATGGAAGGCTCCCTTGCATCTTAGCACGTCGTTGTACGTGTTTAAAACTTATCTCAGCATCATGTGGGTGGCCTTCTAATCCTCCATTACCTTCATTTCATAATGTTTCTATAGGGTGCTAAGCTATGTAAATTTTGATGAAACATGATAGTTGTTAGCCTCATTGGATGGATATACTATTGATCTATCCAACGAGTACAAATTTCACATAATTCTATTCAATATTATTCAAACATCATGCTGCCTAGATATGCAGATTGGACAAACATTATGAAACAGAGGGGGTAGTGTGTTAGATCATCTGTGTTTGTGACACTTAACTCCTTTTTAGTGAAGGACATGCACGGTCATGGAAAACAAACACTTCAACTACGTTTACTCAACAATGATATGTTACTCAAACATATCAGCCTCTTACATGTAGTTTTTACATTTACATATATGCTGACGCAGCACAGGAGCATGCTCTTTAATAATCGGCAAGCCAGTCACTGGGCGAGGTACAAACTCCTGGATAACTAAAAACAATGAAATCATATCCCCCTGTCCTCTTCTTCTTGATACAAACTCAAACTGGATATCAACTAAATTGCGTCTTTTGAACTCAAACAAATGCTCCATAAGCTTCAAAAGGTAAGGCCTATCATCATTTCCCCACCACCAACTGATGAGGGCACTTCAAGTGCCTACTGAACTTTCTTTGATATTGGAACAGAAGACGCCAACTCTTTACTTGATGATCTGATGATGAAAAGGATGGTCTCCACCAACATTCCACCGACTAATCCTAAGATACCTCCAGCAGCATTCTGAAAGAAGAAACACCACAAGGTTCACTTCATGAGGTATGATCTTAGCAGGATAAGACAGACACGTTTACAGCTACAGAAGAAACAAAGCTAGCTGTTTGGCCTATTCAGCCCAATGTATACAAGAAATTACATTGCTATATCTACAAGGTAACCTCCCCAATCAATGAGTTGTGACAAGAACTACAAATCTTTCAGCCGAATAAGAGAATGAGGAATAAAAATCCATAATGCGCAGCCTTACAGTCTACATTAGATAGCATCTGTCTCCAAAAAACAAGAGGCATGCTGCAGTATTACATGCCTTAGTACCAGATGCAGTGTTCTAATGGACTTACCAGTACAGGGCTATTGTTGAACAGAGCTCTGAACATGGCAAATCCGACCAAATAACCTGTAAACATTATAACAACAACATGCAGACCTGAAAAAAAGGAGATGTTCAGACAATGAAAACCATACAAGAAATTCCTAGCCGGAGCTCAAGACTGTACAGCATACTACAAGGACAAATGCACTGATTTTTTTTAAAAAAAGAATGATGATGACTTTGCACACAGATACACTAAGTTCGGCTCAATTTTAGGAAATATGAATTCATAATTCTTGATGCACTGGGTTGCTACAGACAAACCAAAGAATTGTGCTTCAAAATATTGCAGAGAAGTAGAACATAATTTTCCTGTTCCTTTTAGTGAAAAGTGGTTGATGCCTATGATGCACTAAGGGCGTACCCAGTGCGAGTGCTCCCACGTTATGTGGGGTCTGGGGAAGGGCCACGGGTGTTATCTAGCAGTCTTACCCTTGCAGTGCAAGGAGGCTGGTTCGAACCCAGGCTGCCAGGCCACAAGTGGAAAGCTCTACCACTGCGCCAGGCACGCCCTTCATGCCTATGATGCACTATCAAGAGTAATTCTAGAAATGCAAAGCAAGTTCTAATTCTTTAGGTGAAATGACTAATTTAAAGTAGCCAACAACATCCATCAGTTGATCGTGCACTGTTGGTTTGCATATACATTTTAGTCAAGAATACATTTGTGTGATTTCAATACAATTGGCATGCATAATTGTTCAAATGAAGTAGGCTTTTGTTTATCACCAGTATATTAAGTTTTCATGAAAACTTGATTATAAGTTTCACCTGCACTTGTTTAAATTTTAAAGGTCCTTTTTTTTCCATAATGGACATAGATGGATACCATTAGTGAGATAAAGGAATCACATTTCCCACAAGAACCAACGACAAACAGAAAATAAAAGAAGAAAGTAGAGTAGGTCCAACAAAATGCAGCAGTTCAGCCTTAGCTTATTAAATGTTCAAATAGTTGCACCAAAAACAAATTCAAATCAAAATCCTGCATATGTGTCTTTATATGTTCTCGATTAATTTGCTGAAAACCCATAAGCCCCCATTTTCACGTATTTACAACAACTTAATCCATTTTCACTACTTCCTCCAATCACAAGTATAGGTCCACCTAGTTTGTTTTCAGTCAAACTGTTTAAACTTTGACCATCATATACATTATTCATTCATTATTCAAAATAATTTCAAACAATTTATAATTCTTTTATTAGGATAATATATTTTTGGACACATTGTTAGTCAAAGTTACAAAAGTGTTTGTTGTGGTTACAAATAATTAGTTATACAAAAAGAGGCATTTATTGCAGAACACTGATATGCAAACCAAGAACTCCACTAAACCTGGACTCTGAAGTCCGAATTTGAAAATGTATTGCATTATCGCAATCATGCTTGATTGTGCACCACGGGTTTATTTAGCGGTGCATTCTACTAGTGAAGAATGGATTTAAATGATTTCACTACTATTGCGTGCAGGAAAAGAAACCATGTGGAAATTAAAGTAGCGGAGTAGCCCCATGAAACTTCTGCCTCTAGTCATTTTGCAGATAACCAAAATGATTTTGCATCAAAGCTACCATGCAGTTTCTAATTTGGAAAACAAAAGTTCGTGCATTGCGATCATGCTTATAGATTAGTGCCACAGCTAGTTTTTCAGACCCACAGACTCAGACCAATAAAGCTCATATTCTGGTGAACAAAACAAAGGGAGTTCATCATCCCATTCCTTCAATGGAATAACTGTACTCGGTTGAATAAGCAATCCGAAGGTTGCAGCTATGCAAAGAGGAATGTGGCTAGAAAAATAAACTGAATAAGTCAGCAAAGAAAAATGTGAAAATAGGACAGTTGGTAGGTACCGAATCCGATCTGATCCTTGTAGGATGAGAAGGGCTCAGGGCTGTCCTCCCTGCTGGGCGGCGCAACGTCCCTGACTAGCTCGGCGTACTCCTTTCTCTCCTGCATCTCCCGGAGCTTCTCCAGCCTCGCCTTGAGCTCATCGCTCTGCAACCCAACCGCGCGGCAAACCCAGGCGAATCAGAACAAAGCCAGCATCACGAAGGATGAAGAGAACGAGAGAGAACCTTCTCGCGAGGCTTGGGGCTAGGAAGCACGAAGTCGGCGCCCCGGAGGAGGCCACGGAGGGGCGGGCGGGCGTCTGGCGGGGCGGCGCACCAGATGGCGCGGAGGGAGCGGTAGGGGACGTCAGGCTCCGACGAGAGCGCGGACGCGAGCTCCCGGAGGTCGGCGTCGAGGTCGCCCGAGGCGGCGGAGGAGGAGAGGAAGGAGCGGATGGGATCGGTTGCGGCGACGGCGAGGCCCGGCGCGGCGGTGGTCGTCGCCATGGCTGCTGCAGCTGGGAGCTAGGGATGTATTGAATACCAGATTTGCTCCTTGTCAACCGATGGATATTTTGTTTTTCCGTCAATCAACGTTCTCTGTCGTCGGATCGGCAACGGATGTGCGCTGAGCGCCCGCCGCCTTGCGTAGTTATTATCGGGTCCGCAACGTGTGAGCAACCCGTTTGGACTGTGGAGCTGTGGGGGATTCAACTGTCTATTCCATTTCCACCCTAATCTTTGTTGTCACCCTCAGTCGAGGGGAATGCGAACGAATTGACGAGTGTCCTCGTTGGAATCGGCGGCGGAGGCGGGAGAATCTGCTAGCTCGTGGACGGCGGAACACCTTGTGGCACCAGGCCGAGGACGCCGGGAAGAAAGCGAGCCTGACTGGAGCTGCTACCGGCGGCTAGCTTGCCGCCCCTGCAAATCCAAAGCAGGGACGCCTTGTCCTCTCCGCCAGTTCGTCTAAGGTACGGCACTGTTAGCCCCTTCCTTTTGGATATTTTGTGCTCAATACAGCATTAGTTGTCGACTTGTCATATCATTTACCCTTCCTTTTCCCCGATGCAGATCACCTGATGAGGTGAGGCAGTGGGAGGGGAACCTTGTTCCTGGACTTACGTTGGCCATGGTGGATGGATTAGGCGTACGTGGGATCATGTGAGGGGGTTGATAGGCTGATATGTGTTGATTAATTTCGTTCTATACTGATCTAGGAGTAATAGGATTTTGTGCCATTCTAGGATTTCCTCTTGTTTTACCTACGAATTTCAGGGTCAGCATGTGCTCTGTTACTTGGTTATGATGGCTTGCTTGGTAACCATGGGGGTTGTCATATCTGTGTCTATGCTTATTCATTCATGAGCGCCGTAGTGTGCTGATTTTCTAGAGATCAGCTTAATATCAACATCTCATCAATTTCTGCTGCTTTTCCTTTGTCAACAGTTACTGTATTGTCACATCTTTATTATTTTGTAACTGTTTGTTGAATTCACTTGCACTCTGCCCTCTTATAACATTTTTAGTTCATCAGAAAATCAAATTAATGTGTATCTGCCCTCGTAGCTGTATTGTTAGCATAGCAATACTCCATTTAATTTGTATATGGCATCTGGTCCTTTTTTTCAATTAGATTCCAATTCAATCATATTAATGTTTGAGATTTTTACATTTGATATATTTTGCACCTCTAGTGTTGAACTGAAGTGTGCAGAGTTATCCAATTGACGTGTGGTAATGTTTGTTTAGGTAAAAAGAAACATTCAATTGATTTTAGTTGCCGTTTTTTTTCAAATGAATTTCAGATGACACTTTTAACATTGAAATGACAGAAGACCGCTATGGTATTTATTAACTATTATTAAAAGAAATACAACTTCATCTCTTCAGCTTTGTGATTTGAATAAATAATTATTTTTTAATTATGATCTGCATACCCTGCTTTGGCTACTTCGATTGTATGTGTAGTACGTTGCATAAACTGTTTATTGATATATAAGGGAGGCTAGGCAAATATGTGGATTTTTGCTTGGTTGCTTTTCCGTAGGATGTGAAATCTGTAAATTCCTTATGTGCATCTTATACTCTGATTACAGTTTTTTTTCTATATAGGGGTTCATTTTATCAAGATGTCATATGTGCTCCGGAGTTGATATGTTGAGCCACCTCTCCACATTCAGCAACCCCATGGCCGCTTCCTCCTCCTTTAAAGAGTTTTCCTTTCCCATGGAGGTAATCGCTCGCAATTTGTCGAATTATTGATCCAGTTCTTATTTCCCATTTCTGGGTTATTCATACTTTTTGCCAATGATGACCTGTTGGACTTCTTCATGTTTGAGAAAGACCAAAAATTAAGATTTATCAGAAACTCAACTAACCTCTGAAATTCATATTAAGCGATGCATCAGTGACCTCTCAACTAACCCATGCATTCAGTTTGGTGCCTCTGCACTTGTGTAGTTGTGTTTTATGTATGTTCTGTCCCTTTGGGATGTTTCTGTCTCTTTCAGTTTGTTGCCTCTGAAATTCATGTTGTTTGCCAAATTTCCATAGCTATGCTATTTAAAGTTACTTTGCAACGCTCCTTCCGACGCCTTAATGCAAGTTCCTGCATTTGCCTTTTGATGCAAACTTCCTGATGTTTTGCCGTTGGCTTATATGTGATGTGTTTCATACTAATTCTAAATTTTTTGTTTCCCTGATTCTTTGTGTGCATGATGATGAAATAATGGCATGTGTTCTAAATAAGTGGTCACTGATAATTTATTTGGATATATAATAGTCCCTTGTCTAGCCAGTACCACTTATGCAACATATTTGACTATTTAGTCTGCAGTCTGCGCATCACATGGAAGGATCTCAACTAGATGTCTGAATATGTGTGTGCGCGTGTGCGCAATATGGAGGGATTGAAGTTATCTATTCACATATTCTGTTCGGTTTGTGTTATACTAGGTTCCAATTTTAGATTGTTAACCAGATGTTCTATTAAGTTCCATTTGTAGACTCTTAACCAGATTCTACTAATTTCCTGTGATTTGTGATTTGTTTCATTTATGGTTGATTAAGGCAATATTTTTCTTAGCTGTATAAATCTTATTATTACTATGTTGTGTAGCAAGTAAAAACGATTTTTCGTCTATCATTGTTTGGGGCTTTCAAAAATCTAGGGAAATATTATGGTGTTGGTTAATATAAGACTTTGTCTAACCTATGTAAATTAGATTATTTGTCTGGCATTGTTTGGGACTTTAAAAAAGCTAGGGAAATATTATGGTGTTAGTTAATATAAGACTTTGTCTAATCTATGTAAGTTAGATTATTACTATATTATGTACAAGTAAAAAATAAACTCTTTGCTTTTTGTTTAATTTATATATAGTGCTATATGTTTATTATTCTTTTGATTGATGATATCAATTGTGTCCTAGGACTCTATCTCAAGGGTGATGGTCCTGCCAGTGAGGGTCTTTTAATGAAGATTGCATGGTGCATTTAGCAGGTTCTATGGTAAACTTGCATGGTCGTTGTATTAAATTTATAGGCAAAGTTTGTGTAATTTCCATATTACTCCTACGTAATTTTATAGCATAGTAGATTATATGTCTCTGAATTATTTGTTCCAGTAAAGTTATATAGTAGTACTATTAGCTTGTATTGTTTATGAAGACCAAGTAGTTAAATATAATTTCCATATTATTGTGTTTAGGCTTGTCATGCTTTCATCTCATCATATCTGTGTTTGTTTTTATCTGACATGTCCTTTGTGCTTCCAGATCTATTGACCATTGGTTTTCAATCTCAATTCTTTTCTTCTTAGCCTGCTTGAAAGATCACTCATGTAAATATATACATACTATTAGGACCAATTGAAAACTTAACGATAATGTATATAAATCACACATCTAGGACTTACGTAATTTCAGGTAATTTTTTTTAAAACATAGCTAACAAGTGTCGAGCTTTATGTCTGCTGTTTAATTTAGCTTGGCTATATTTTTTCAGCATCTCTTATTTTTTTATAGATAGGCTCATTTTTCTTTCTTTTTAATACATATATCATGTGTCTTTATTGGACAATTCACTAGAAGTTCAGTGGTTGCCACTTGAAAACCTCACTTGTAGTTGTAGCGTCTATGAAAGTAAAACTACTTGCAAATTCTGTAATTTAATTCTTTTTATTGTTTTTTGCTAGCAAATTATAACAAATAAGAGTGTTTATACTTGCTTATTCTGTTAGGTTCTACCATTATCCACATGTGTTTGACTCTGTCAATTGTTATATAACTTCTGGAATTGGATGCATGATGCAAAATTTGAAAAAGAATCCGTGAGCTATCTTTGAAGTAATAAAGCTCCTATTATCTCTTGTTACCGTTGCTCTATATACTTTGTCGGTGGTGATCTTTTAGTACATCAGGATCCGATTCTGAAAATGAGACATGAATTTGTGAAACTCTTTTACTTGTAGGTATGTTCTTGTCTTGTTCGGCTCTATCTAGATCATGTTCTGCTTACCCGTGTTTTGCATATACTAAAATGGCCTGTCAGCAGGGTTAAATTTTTCTTATGTAATAGTGTCTTCTGTAATTCTTACCTCCCTTAAGCCTGAATGCCTTGCATGAGTCGACCCTAGCTATGTGAATGTGGAGAAGGGATTCTTGAAACTGGACACACTATGTCGAGTAATTTTACATCATGTATACTTGGATATTCATTTTGCTTGCTGTCAATTTCTGTTATGAAGAAACACAGGTTAGCAGCAGCAGGAGAAGAGGGAACATATGAGATCTATTATATAGAAAGTTACATGTGTGTAATTTGAGTTGCATCACTCTAAGCCCATATGTGATTTGAGTCTTATTTTATAGAACTTGCAGCGATTTGAGCCATTGTGATTCTTGTAATAAAATTTTACTTGTAAATTTTTGTTTGTCCAAAAATTTTGAATGTGACCTTTTGTTTCGTTGTTATTTTAGGTATTTTGTCTTGTATCATTTAGCTGAATAAAAAAGAACCTCAAACAAAAAGGTAGCTACTGGACTGAATTTCAAAAACAAGGCCCAAAAACAAACAGGCCTCCAATAGAACAAAAGCATTACCAGTCCACGGATTGAAAACTTCCCAATATTTTGCTTTACTACACAAACAGGCGTGCACCGGCATGCTGCGGGCCAAATAACATTCGGGAAAGGGTTGTAGCCATGTAGGCGAGGGTGATTGACGGATAAACTATTTTTCAATCGATTGATACAGAGACGCACTCATTTAATACTCGGATACGGACAGATAAAAACTCTTCCAAATCAGATCGAATTCGAATACAGCCGGAAAATATCCGTACAATTTGTATCTCTACTGAGAGCTGCTTCGCTTGTTGGTCTGGGCTTCCGTGGACTCGCGAGCTAAAGGGCGGCATAGGGCCTTTTTTTCTTTTTTTATATTTTAAAAAATACAAAAATTCAAAATTATATGGCGGTTTCAAGAAATTTTAAAAATGGACCCCTGTCGCCCATTGGGGGGGGGGGGGTGACAGGCCCCCTGTCGCCCAGGCAACGGGCGACAGGGACCTTTCTGTAATTTTTTTTCTTCGAACATGTCTCTGGCGGGGGACGTGGTGCAGGGGGGCCGGTCGCCCCCCCCACCGGGCGACAGGGCAGGGCTGCCCTATTTAAACCCCCCTCCCCTCTCACCCCTCATTCTATTATCTAAAATTCCATAAAAAATAGAAAAAAGAAGAGAGGGGTGAGAAGAAGGAAAGCGGCGAAGCCCTGCCAAAGTGCGCATCTATGATTTGCAGGTATTAACGTTTGACCTTTCATTGTGATTTTCTTATGAATCAGAGTAGAAGTAATCTTTATATATTGAAATATTGGATCGTAATCTTAGAATAATAGTAGCTATTGTTATTTTAGCATTTCGCCATGGCTGCCTCCAATTTTGGAGGTTTTTTCTGGACTGAAGAGAAATCTACTATAATACTTGATATCGTGAAAGATCTTGTGCTTAGAAAGAAGTTGGATCCACTTGCGGATGGTACGATAGAGATGGTTATGGCCAAAGTATTAGGGTTTCAAGTTTGCACACTGTTTCATGGTATTACAACGCAAGATCTAAAGGGACACCTGCTAGAACGCCGTAAGGTATACATGCGTATATGTGAACTTGCGAATCATCCTAATGCTATTGGATTCTTAGAAAGTACTGCTAAGATATGGATACGGCTAGAGGTGTATGAGATACACATTAAAGTAACTTTCATTCAGATCTAATATTTAAATGTATTTTTAATTCATATTTTTGAAACTATAATATTATTCTGTATTTATATGCAAGGATTTTCCTGAGAACACGGAGTTGATTAACAAATCAATACCCAATTTCCGTAAATTGGTATTAATCTTCGGTGGCCCTATGTCTCAAACTAGACGAAGGAGGTGCCGAAGATCATCGGGTAATACAACTTTGCGTCCGCATGAACAGAGATCAGGAAGTTCATCAAGTCATACTGCACCACCTGCATCACGAACTTCTGTTAACCTCGACGACGACCAAGATGACTTCATGCCAACCAAACCATGGCCTCCAAGACCTGATCAGCGAACCGGAGGTTCGTCCAGTCGTACTCGACCACCTGCAGCACTATCTTGTGTTACCTGGGACGACGATGATGATTTCATGCCCCCCAAACCTTGGCCTCCAAGACCTGATCAGGGAACCAGAGGTTCGTCCAGTCGTAACGCACCACATTCAGCACCATCTTGTGTTAACTGGGATGACGACGATGATGATTTTATGCCCCCCAAACCTTGGCCTCCAAGATAGGATCAGAGAACCGGAGAATCGTCCAAGTCTTCAAACTCTCGTGCAGCACCACCCTATGAGAACTCGGATGACGATGTAGATGATTTCATGACAGATCTATGATATGTGTTGTACTGAACATGGAAGTTTGCATTTGTTGTGTATAAATAAATGTTAGTTTACGGTTTCAATGTCTATAATTCGTACGTAATGGAAAATGCGTGAGAGAACAGAGGCGTATGCATGGAAAGTAGTTAATAACAATGAGAAGACAACATCGTTGGTACCATAAGACATAAATGTTCGGCCACTATGTCATTACAAAGAAACATACGAGATACAAACATAAGTCATATCTAGCCACCCCGACGGTGTCGGACCCTCTTCGCCCTCTGCTAGGCATGGACATGGCCCTGCGAGTAGGTGTGACGATCCGGAGACCTCATTTGTCGTTAAGGACGCAAAGAAGGCTGCGGTGTCTGCTGCTGAGAGTAACCAAGTGGTGCTCCTCCTAGCTGTGAAGAGCCCAAGACATCGGGGTCACCTTGCTCCGCGGGTGAGAGGGAAGTGAAGTTGTCGAGATCTTCTAAGTTGAAGCCACCGCTATCTGGAACGAACGTGTCTGAGACGAACCCTGCGTAATATGTAAATGTGAACCAACATATGTTGCGTCTTAACTTTGTGAAAAAATTGAGAGTGTTATGTACCAGGTTGTGCTGAGGAAGAAGGTCCTACGCCCGCATCTGGATAGAATCCTACGCATAAAAAACTTGCACGTCAGCGTACACTATTGTAGTTCATAGTAACATGTAGAAAATGACATATGAATCATAAGCTAACCTGGGTAGGCTGGTGTCGATGGCGGCGGTCCCATCCCTGGGTACGGTCCCCCAACTGGCGCTGTCCCTCCAAACATTCCCATCCCCTGCTGTGGGACGAAGTGGGATCCTTGTTGGCCCCAATGGCCAGTATGGCCGAAGGAAGAAGAGGGACCGAATCCTGTTTGTGTCGATTAGTAAAAGTATAGCAAGAACTGATATTATTTAAATTCAGTATCCACGTTACCTGCAGTAGTGTTCCACTGGCGTCCCTGATCTGGCTGAGAGGTTGGCTCGTGCGTCGTCGCCGGACACGGGAACGACGTCGAGGCCTGGGACGATCCTTGGCTCTCTTCATAGTCCACACGGCTACCAAAATCGTGCAGTACTGTACGCAAGTGGTCACGGTGCCTGGACCATGCCTCTCTCTGCTCAACCTGAGTCATAGGGGAACCGTGATCCACCCTCGTGAGGTAAGCGGAGCAGTCCGCCTCCATCATGTTGCAAAGTCGAAACTGCATTCATTTTAGTAATGGAAAATTTACTTGCATACTGAATAATATTATGAATTTGAATCCATTCGCAAACACTATGAAGAGACTCACCGCGCCAGCTAGTGCTTCCACGTGGTGCTTGGCATAGCCATCCCGAAGACTCGCCTAGTGTGGCTGTGGGTTCGTGTCAGGAAAGACCAAACGAGCCCGAGTCCGAGGCAAGTACCAGGTGAGGTAAGCCCTGAAAGAGCTATCTGTGTGTGGTCCTGTCGGCTCGACCACATTCTCATCTGCATCGTCCCATTGCTCCAACCACGGCTGCATCGTGGTGAGCCAAACGGCTGAGCACGGCATGCCACTCCTCGACAACCTACAAACGTGGTAGACAAAAAATCGTTAGATTCGATACGATTGAATAATACAAGTGCATTCATAATTACCTATGGTTGTGCCGTTCGACTCGGTCCAAAGCCGTGGCCACCGGAAACTCCTGTCGCTGTCCAAACTGTCTCATGACCCTGTGCGGGCAATGCACCTCAACCGCGATGTCGTAAACAAGGACGGCTGTAGTAAGCCACATGCCCGCATTCGCAGAGCAGTGTGGAGACAGGCCTAAAGGTGCACGTCTCGCCACCGCCTCTGGGGTGTATGGCTCCCAGATAACGTCCTCGGGCGTCAGCATATCCAGCTCCGACACGAACTCAGGATATGCGTGCCTAACCTGGGCATGCGCCCAAGATCTCTGCACATCGAAACATATGAAATTAATAATGAGCTTCATGTATCGAGTAACTAATCAAGACAAAAGTAGAGTTTCCGCGAATGTACCTGACGCCAGTTCCAGAGGGTGCCCATCGTGGTATGGCTCCTGGCTCACGATAGGGCAACCAACCGCTATCCTCTCGTACGACCAAAGCTGAAGCAGGAGTGGGCACCCCGAGAAAATAGCCTCACCATCGGTCTTGCTGCACCCGTTGCAGAGTCCACGGTAGGTGGCCGCCAATACCGCCGAACCCCAGCTGTAGGGCGGTAAGTCATCCTCTGCATCCGCAATCTCTCGTGCGTACGGAAGTAGGATCCTGTCGACGGAGTTGCCATGGGTGTTGTTGAACATGATGTAACCAAACAACCATAGCAGGTACGCCTCCAGCGATCTGGTTACACTATACTCGTCCGCATCCGCATCCAACTGGGTAGGCTGCATACACAAATATAATGTACGATTTAAACTCACAATGAAACATATGAATTTTAAAAACATAGTGTAAAGATGAATCGAAATACGTACTGTAAACTGTAGCAACCAGGTCTTCGAAGGACCTGCGGCTCGCGGGTGCGGGTTGATCGGTCCTGCTACTGCCACGCACTGTACCGGAGCAAAGCGCTCCTCCAGGTCATCCTTCCACGAAGCCGGCACCACACGCGGACCTACGACATCATCGACGATAGGGAGACCCAGTAGGTAGGTCATGTCCTGCAGCGTCGGAGTCCTCTCCCCACATGGGAGGTGGAACGTGTGAGTCTCCGGCCTCCATCTATCCACTAGCGCCGTCAGGAGGGATCGGTCGAGCTTCACAATCCCACCCTTCACAAGACGGCCCAGAGTCAGTAGACCGCACTCACGTAACCTGAAACAATGGAACAAATGAAGAAAAGTGAGTACAAATATTATAAAATAAACAATAGAACTAACATATAAAATTTAAATACATACCTTTTGACCCAATCTTGGTGTATAGAGATGACCTCTCCTGGTGGACGCGGTCGTAGCACTCCAAGGGCTCGGCGCTGAACTGCTGCGGCGAAAGACCGGTGGCTCGCGTCGATAACAGGGTCTAGCAACGAGCCCATACCTGCATTAAAATATTCAAATAGGGTTGCACGATTAGTACAAAGTTAAACATACGTATAGAAACACATTCAACAATATAACACCTTATATGTTTTGGATTGTGCCACCAAGCAACAGCACCGAGTCGATAGAATGAACTTACAATGACTTAAATCACGACACTGAGTGCCTTCCACGAGCAATTCTCAGCAATGGTGGTCTGAACGTAGGAGGTGCTCCATCTGTTGGATTTCCAGAAGGACCAGCGTCTGCATCACCGTGAATTGCATTCTGAGGACACCTTTTGTAGTTGTGACCCAATGCTTCACATTGGCTGCAACACTTTTGTGCCTTGCTTGCCTCGGACTCGTCCATACCATTTCTTATACGACGCGTCTGATGACGGCCTTTGCCTTTCTTAGCGGCTGGATCAGGAACATAAGTCTTAACCTCCCGGTCCGTAATAAAGTGTCCAACTATGCCAATCCCGTATATTTCATGTCCCCAGGTGGATGTAGCTGCCTCCTTACTGAAATAGGGTGACACAAATACTCCGGGCTGCAACCCAGATTCTGCACAAGCGGCAATGACGTGCGAACAGGGCAAATGCAATAACTTTGGCTTCATGTAGGTGCAGCGGGCAGTGCCATCTGCTCTAATTAAACTCTCTTACACCACCCTATCTCTACGGATGCCACTAGTTCTATCCTTACATAGAACCTCAAATCTATGCTCCCTTGTACCCGTCGATATGACGCGGTGCTGTCTGGCCTTTGCTATCTTGTCTTGCATATATTGTGTCACTCTTGTGCAAAACTGAATTTGGGGGTTGCTCATGTTTATGGTTGCAGCCATGTATCGCTCTCTGAAATACTTCATGCATCCATACATGATGAACTCAACAATTCCCACGAGAGGAAAGCCACGACAACATCGCATCACCATATTGAAACACTCTACGCGGTTTGTTGTCTGGATACCGTACCACATTCCATTTGTATCATAAAAGAATGACCATTTCTCCTTCGGTGCACCTCGAATCCAGTGCAAAAATGGCTTCTCCAAAGAAGCCCTTGCATCTGCTGACTGGCTACTGCTAGTTCCTGCTGCCCTTGCCTTCACTTGCTCCGCAGTTAGCTGATCAAGCATCTGCCACAAAGCATTAAATTTTCTCTGCTGATTCTGAGTGCACAACCTCTTGAACAAGTCCTTTAGTTCCTTGTTCTTGAAGTGGTCAAAGAAGTTTGCACTCATATGCCTAATGCACCACCTGTTTTGCACATCTGGCCATAATGGAGGCGTTGTTCCATTTCTGACTTGTAATTTCATAATTGCTTGTAGCAGACCTGCGTGCCTATCACTTATAAGGCACACATCTAGATGGGCGACAACAACATGAATCTTCACTCGTTCGTGGAACCAATACCAACTTTCTGTGTTCTCATTCTCAACAAATGCAAAGGCGACCGGTACTATTTGGTGGTTGCAGTCTACCCCGATTGCGGTGAGTATCTGCCCTTTGTACCTTCCAGTCAGAAATGTCCAATCAATGCATAAAACTGGAAGACAATACTGAAAAGCTCTCACACATGCACCTAGGCAAAAGAAGGCTCGAAGCAGAAAGCTTTGTCCCCTCCTCACGGTTGGCATGAGGTAAGTGTTATAGAAACTTCCAGGGTTTCTAGCAATAACATAGGATAACATTTGAGGTAGGTTATCATATGGTGCCTCGTATGTGCCGAACCGCATCTCGAACACCTTTTGTTTAGCCCGCCATGCCTTCAAATAACTAATGCTGTACTGGTAAGTTTGCTCAATATGTCGAACAATCATTTTTGGCTCATAATTTAGGTTGTCCATAATCAACCCATATATTTGCTTTGCAACAAAGTCGCATGATATATTGCGATGTGATAGCTGAACTTCTGACAACAAACAAGTGTGCTCTGTCACAATGGAACATTTCCAGTTCGACTTCCATCTACCCTTGAATGCATGTACTCGCCATGGACATCCAGCATTCACACACTTCACCTCATATTCTTTACTGCCAGACTTCACGACTCTAAATTCTCGCTTCAATGATATTGCCCACATTCTCACAGCATCTTTTACGGCTTCAATGTTTGGATATGTTGCACCTTGCACCACCTCATTCCCTCTGTACTCCCACTCCTGATGTCGTACGTCTTCTACGACATGATTGTCAAAACCATGCTCCTTCCACACTTTTGGCAATGAGTACTGCTCGTCATCAGATGAGCCCTCATGTTCTTCCATCTCCATTGCGGCATGGTCTTCTGCCTCCATCTCGTCCACGATGCTATGTATCCTCTCTCCCTCATCAGCAAGGCCCTGTGGTTCGATGTTTGGGTTCTCAATCTCTTCTGACTCATCTTGCTCAATATAGTTTGTCTCCCTTTGAATACTCGGAGTTGCTTGATCTGCACCACCTCTTTGAATACTCGGAGTTGCTTGATCTGCACCATCTCTTTGAATACTCGGAGTTGCTTGATCTGCACCATGTTGGATTTCATTTCGTATCTTCTCCCGATTTTGAACAAGAATTGCCAGAGGCCACCCACGCTCTAGAGCTGCTTGCATGTACTTCTGCCAGTCATCAGTGCTGTGTATCATCATCAATTCCCATAAATCACCTTCTACCTCCCAATTCACAAGAGCATGGACGGTCATCACATGTGTCTCCGGATCAACACGGAACCCACGCTGCAGCCACTTATATATAGAACCAAAACTCCTCTCTAGAGGTTTATCTATGGCGCTAGATGTGCACTTAAAGGCAGAAAGATCTACTCCATTTGGTCCATACAAAATATTACAGTTACCAAAAAACACTTGAAACTGCATCTTGCTCAACATATCTGTACATCACCAAATACTTATCGAGTCATACTCTTTACTTCACTACATTATTCAATCATCCGTACGAACTAAGTACGAATTTTAACTACAACATATAAGTATTCATAACTACGTAATAACACTCAAATTCTATACTGCATATCCGAAATTCTAGTCTAAATCATAACTAATTTATAAACACGTCTCTAATAGTACTGCAGTTGTAATAATAAACGCGTAATCTTAATTTCCTAAACTAATTTACTACTACGTAAGTAAGATATCCTTAAACTCCTACTTAAATGGTTCTACTATAGCACTAATTAAATTTAATTACTCTACAATAGCAATGGAAAAATACATAAGTTAAATATAATTACCTGCAGATCACAAGTGCGCAATCCGGCAGGGTTTCGCCGCTTCCCTTCTCCTCACCCCTCTTTTTTTTCTAGACTTTTGGTGGAATTTTTGGGCTCAAATGAGGAGGGAATGATGGGGGAGGCGTTATATAGGGCGGCCCTGCCCTATCGCCCGGTGGGGGGGGGGGGACAGGCCCCCCTGTCGCCCGTTGGGGGGGGGGGTGACCGGCCCCTCCTGCACCACGTCCCCCGCCAGGGACCTATTCGAAGAAAAAAAATTACAGAAAGGTCTCTGTCGCCCGTTGCCTGGGCGACAGGGGGCCACAGGGGGCCTGTCGCCCCCCCCGGGCGACAGGGATCCATTTTTGAAATTTGTTGAAACCGCCATATATTTTTAAAATTTTGTATTTTTTTAAATATAAAAAATTAAAAAAGGCCGGCATAGGGAGATGAGTGCGGCGGCCCATGAAGAAGAATGTACTGCAGAATCAGTAGTTGGGCCAGGGCCAGATAGAGTTTAAGTCTCTTGTGGGCCCGTGTAATGCAAAGCAGGCAGGCTTGGCCACGTGGCATCTAGAAGTATGCATGTGCAAAAGCATGCTCCTGGTTTGGTTATAGGAATCTAGTAGCAGGCCGGACATCGATATAATATTATAGGAATTAACAATGTTGTGCTTTCAGTAGTAGGCGATATTTCGTTGACAGCGAGATACCTATGGTGACTTCATCAATCTTGTGAATTTGACGGCTTAGTCTTCGAAAATGTTCATAAAGATACATTATAAGTGCCTGAGTTGTACTGTGTAATTTATAAAAGATTAAAAAAATTATATTAAAAGTGATGATGCAGTTGAAGGAGTCAAGAGAGAAAAGAAGAGCAAGGAAAGCATGGGACGCTAGCTCTTACTCCCTCCGTCTCAAAATAAATGCAATTCTAGGATCGAGCACGCAAACCAATGATAAATGTGAAATTACAAAAATACCCTTTGTCTCTTGTGAGAAGAATTTAGATATTGTCTTGTCTTTTGTGTGAGAAGTTTCTGGATACTCTTGTTTTTTATGGTAGGTTGGTCAAAGTTGTATTTTTTTGGAATAAAATTTAAATTTTAAATGTGTAATTATTTTGGAATGGAGGGAATACAACCAACTTGTGAATGGTGGAGTAGGGTGGAGTGGGCAGGCAGCTGGGGGAGAGGGAGGATGTTAGTTTGATGGTTGCTGTCCACTCTTTATGGGCTGATGAGCTAGGAGGCAGATTGGCAACGGACAGCAGTACTACAGGAGGAGCCTCTCGATCGATCATTTCACTATCCGCTGTCATCTCTAGCATATTCTCAATCACCGGCCAGAGTAGAACCAAACCATTATTAAAAAAAAAGAAAAGAAAGAAAGAACCAACCAGTCGGCGCACAGTGCGTTCGCTGCAATACACATCAGTGATGGGAAGGTTGGTGAGAGAGAGGGTGTGTTTAGTTGGTGAAAAAATTTGGGTTTAGGTATTGTAGCACGTTTTGTTGTTATTTGATAATTAATATCCAATTATGAATTAATTAACGTCGTTAGATTCATCTCGTGAGAATTAGTCAGACTGTGTAATTAGTTATTTCTTTTAACTATATTTAGTGCTTCATATGTATTTAAAAGTTCGATACGACGGATACTGTAAAAAAAAAATTTGAAAACTAAACGGGGCAGAGTCATGTATTACAAGTACAGGCGTACGGCTGAGCTGAGCCCACGCTATAGTAGTGCTGTGTCGAGAGGGCCGACACATTGACCCACACCCAACTACTTAGAAGAACAAGAAAAGAGATGTTTTTTTTTAAAAAAAGTTGACCAGGCACAAGCGTCAGTGGTCTCCGCTACTACGAGATTTATTTTTGTTAATTGGCTATGGAAATGACACCAGGATGGATGGTGGAGGGACAAGCTCTCCAACGACTAGAAGTGGTAACGGATCGTAATTATAGACTATTAGTGCTTTTTTACAATTTACTTAATTCTTATATATTTTCAACTCAAAATTCTATAAGAAACCAACTTTTTAGGATCCGGTACTTATCCTCTGGACTAAAGTTTTAGGTCCTTTACCACCCCTACCATGATAAGAAGATTGACGGCCATAGAGAGAAGCCTAGCTGTATATCCACCTCCATCCAACATCTTGAGCGATGGGTGAAAGACAAATACAGTACTCTCTCCGTTCCAAGAAGAACACAACCTCGCTTTCCGAAGAATCAAACAATCTCAAGTTTGACCAAATTTATATAAAGAACATTAACATTTATGTCTCCAAATTGATTAGTACGAAAATATACTACATCACTAATCTAATAATGATACTTATTTTATAATATAAATATTAATAATATTTGTATAAATTTGATCAAATTTGAAATTGTTTGACTTCTCGAGAAAAAAGAGTTGCATTCTTTATAGGATGGAGGAAGCATGTGATAAAATGGTATCGCTGCCAGTTCTACCACATGTGATGCAATATGAAAATATCACCGCCTATTGCCGGATCCAAACCCGGGAACGAGACAGTAAAGGTACTTCCTTGTCCACAATCGTCATACTTTATTTTCATCCTCGAAAGTAATATCTTGTCGTGATCATCGAGATTCTCCCCCTCATACCAATTTCTCCCACACCCATCATCTTCTATATTCCATCCTCCGGTGCCGGCCGCCTCCTCACGCACCCTCTTGCGTCCTCCTCGTGGCCTCCAAGCTCGTTGCTGCCTCCTCCTGCTGCCTCCGCCGACTGTGGCAGCGAGCACCACGTGTAGAAGGTCGGGCGGGGCAGGTCCCGCGCCATGTACGCACGTAGCGGACATCCGCTCCTCCGCTGGATTTGGCGTGCGGGAGGCCCTCCGCTGTGGTAGCGTCCCGCATAGCAGACGCTGGTGCAGCGGTTTTTTTTCGCAACCCCGTCCTCAAGGGAGAGATAGCAGACGATGGCGCAGATAGCCTCAGACTCTTGTAGTGCACCATGGCAGTGACGGCGCTTGTCCCTCCGATCCAGTGCTGCAGACCAATTATATATTGGGTGCTAGTAGAACGAATTAGATAAATATGCAGAAAATTTGTAGGTAGCTGACGTGGACGTGCCATGCATACTCTAAGGCTGTTCGTACTCGTCGTACTCTAAATCCATCCTCTAAAAGCAATATTCTGTCCTTCAGCGTGATTCTCTCCTCTATATCCAGTTTCTCCGCATCCATCCATCCTCTATATCCATCCTCTACACCAACTACCAGGCCCACATGTCATACACCATTTACTTTTTAAACCCCCACCCACTCTTCTCCTTCGCAGCACCCCGTCCCCTCGCGCCTCTCTCTCTGTCTCTCTCTCTCCCCTCCCTTCTCCTCTTTCCCAAGGCTGGCAGCGTACTCCTCCGGCCTCCCTGCTCGAGCTCGGCGGATCCAACGCGCGGCGCGGCACACCCGGCGGCACGGCAATATCGGCGGGCACGTGGTGTGGCACACCCGGCGGTGCTGAGATACAGAGCGGCCACAGCGGGTCGGCGGGCGCGCGGCGTGGCGCGGCGGAGGAGGCCGGTGTGCCGGAGCGGTGGTGCGAGGGTGGATCCTCGCCACCGGCGGTGCCCCTGGCCCTGCCTCCGGAGCACCTCGGCCTCCACCTGTGCATCCTCCACGGCCACCGCGCTCCCTTGCACCCTCCACCCGTGCATCCTCCGCCGTCTGCAGCACGCCAGCGAGTCGTGGCGCGTGCGGCTGCGAGCAGGGGAGCAGGGCCCGGCGGCTTGTGGCGGCGCGGCACCTCCGACACCTCAAACCCGCGCCGCGCCACCCCTGCTCCCTCGGCGCAGCAAAGGGGTGGGCTAGCGAGCGGTGAGGGGATGCAAGGCTGGGTGGAATGAAAGGATCGACACTAGGCCTATAGCGGGGGGGGGGGGGGTGTGAATAGACATGTTAAAAATTTTCCTGAAAAACTTGGCAGAAAAATGTCAGGCTCGGATGATCCGTCCTAGGGTCGGATGATCCAACAGGGAGAAAGAATCTTGCATGAGATTTGAAATTTACTTAGCTTTTGACGATTCCCTTTGAATACAAAGTTGATAAATAATGTAACCAAGCCTGTGAGTCACTTTAGTACAAAGGAAATGTGACTAACGAGTAGATCAAGTCAAGATTAGTTCAA